>NC_092874.1:402343485-402966985 GCF_028372415.1 Notamacropus eugenii
CTCAAACTGTTTCTTTCTGGCTGCCTGTAATATTTTGTGCTTGACCTGGGAACTCTGGAATTTGACTACAATATTCTGAGTTTTCCTTTGGGGATCACTTTCAGGAGGTGAACAGTGGATCCTTTCTATTCCTATTTTACCCTCTGGGTCTAGAATATTAGAGCAGTTTTCCCTGACAATTTCTTGTAAGATGATATCTAGGCTCCTTTTTTGATCATGACTTTCAGGTAGTGCAATAATTTTAAAATTATCTCTCCTGGACCCATTTTCCAGGTCAGTTGTTTTTCCAATTAGATACTTCAAATTGTCTTCTATTTTTTCATTCTTTTGGGTTTTTTTATAATTTCTTGATTTCTCATAAAGTCATTAGCTTCCATTTGTTCTATTCTAATTATGGAAGAATTATTTTCTTCAGTGAGCTTTTGGAACTCTTTTTCCGTTTGACCCATTCTGTTTTTAAGGCATTCTTCTCCTCATTGACTTTTTGGACCTCTTTTGCCATTTGAGATAGTTTAATTTTAAAGGTGCTATTTTCTTCAGCATTTTTTGGGTCTCCTTTAGCAAGCAGTTGACTCATTTTTCATGACCTTTTTGCATCACTCTTATTTCTATTTTCAATATTTCCTCTACTTCTCTTACTTGATATTCAAAATTCTTTTTGAGCTCTTCCACAGACAATTCATATTTTTCTTGGGGGTTTTGGATGTAGGAGTTATGATTTTGTTTTAATCTTCTGGTTGTATGTTTTGATCTGCCCCATCACCAATGATGTAAGGAAATATCTTGTCATGGAGAAAGTAAGAATCTATAGTTTGTTTCTTTTTCCTGTTTGTTCATTCTTTTTCCAGTCAATTAACTTGATTTTTGAGTTCTTTGTTAAGTGGCATGCTCCAGAAACAGCTTCAGCTTCAGCCACCCTGGGGCTGGGGCCAGACCACGTTCCCCTCTCAGACAGTTGAGAGACTCTTCTCTCTTTGAAACTGTCTTTGGTATTTGTGGGTTTAGAAGTCTGGAAACTGCAGCAACCACCAGCAATTCAGTTCCCTAAGGCCTGCTCTAGTTCTGTCAGTTTCAGCATAGACCAAAGCAAACTGCATTCTGCTCCCAGACCAGTGCAATAGTTCCTACCTGTCATCCTTCCAGATTGTCTTGGGCTGGAAATTTGCTTCAGCCTATCATTTTATAGCTTCTGCTGCTCTAAAATTTGTTTAGAGTAATTTTTTCCAGGTTTTTTGAGGGATTTGGGGAAGAGTTCTAGCAGATCCCTGCTTCTACTGTACTCTTAACATTTTAATCATGAGATACTGATTCTCTATGCAAAGTGTATCCAACAAAAGTCAAGTTTCAAATTGTATTTGAAATCTGTATAAGGAAACAAGGAACTTGGTTAGCTGAGAATTTGCAAGTATATAGAAATGATCTCTAGTGATTGGCTGTTAGGACAAATTTAAAATTTAAGATGTGGATCATAGTAAATCTTTGATTAATGAAACTTGCTATCTGATGTAAAAGCTTATGAGACTACAAAGAATTGTGTTCTGAGCTCAATAACTCACTATCTGGGAAGATGCCATTAACAACTCAGAGAGAGAGTATGACTATCACAGGTGGAGGTTTGCATCTGGGAAAATGGTGAAAGGACAATCCTAGCCTCAGCCTGGGATGGGATCCTTCTGACTCAGTTTCCCTATTGTGTTCTTTTGAAAAGGAATGTTTCCCATCTAACTGAGTCTGGTTACGAGGTGGATGTGATACTGCATGTGTAATATTGTGATGTTTTATCTAAGCAGGTCCTTGATTTTACTTTTTATGGCAGGTTTCTGTGATCAAAACAAGTAGTCAGTGAAAAATGTGAGCATAATGCAAGTATTTGAAATCTTGCTGTTTTCAATCAAACAGGTGGGTAAATTGGTACTCTTATATAGTCATATGAAAGAATAAAATCCCTGGAACAGAACATTCTGAATGTTATGGAAATAATTAAAGAAAAAAATAAAGATATATACACAATGTTGAATCATTATCCCATGGACTAAGGCTGGGATACATTTAAAGTTACTGTAATAACATTTAAAGTTACTATTGTGAAGTTGTGGTACCAGAAGACCTAGAAGGTTTTATAGTGAGAAATGGAAACTTTTATTTTATGCTGTTATTTAATCAGGAACTAAAACAAGTGTGGAAATGAAAGCAAACTACTTAAGGCTCACTGTAAAGATGTTTCCTAACCAATGTGAGATTAGTCATATTTGAAACCGATTATTGTAACTTGCTATTCAAGACTTTATGGGACTGTTAACTGTTATTCTGAACTTTGCTCCAGGTAAAATTATCAAGAAATGCTTTTGAGCCTCTGATCCATGATGCCAGCAACACTGGGAGATGCATCTATGAACTGCAGAGGGTGATCTGCAGAGGGAAGGGTGGGAGAATGACTATTCCACATGAACTCAAGTAGGATTCTCCTGACCCAACTGCCCCACTATGACACCTGCCATTCTTTAAACCTGGTTCATTGCAGTTGGCAGTCTGCACAACTTCTGTCTAGAATTTACATGAAGTTAGGGAGATGTTATTCCCTTACTTTAGTTATGTCCCTACTCTTTTTTTATGGCAAATTTCTATAATAAAAAGTTTTGTAAGAATAATAACAAATGTGTTAAGTGATAGATTAGTACTAGAAAATCTGAAGCTAACTATAGTAAGATATAAGTATAAGATTGAGCTATTTGGCTTAGGATTTTACCCCAAACAACAACTAATTATTTAATCTCAACATCTATTACTAGTATATATTCCTGTATAAGTTAGGGTCCTTTGATTTTTTATAATGGCATGGAGACAATTAGGTCAAGGTCTTGTGAAATCAGGATATTATTCCGTTACTTAGTTAATATCATACTTGTACAATTAATGTTAAAAGAAGGTTTGTGGTCTATCTTGCGAATTCTTTAAAAGAAGCATAACATGACCGAAAGTTGGAATTGTTTTATGACTAGCTATTATTAATTCCTTAGAGGAATCTCATCCCCCTGAGTAAAATATATATATAGGTACCTGAGTTCTAATGTGAATTTCTTGAATATGACAATTGGCTAAGTTTCTAATTTTGATTTTATAAGAATAATAAGGATATAAGGGTTGAATGGTCATTTAAAATTATGTCAAGATCAATTTTGTAGAGGAATAGACACAAGAAAATGGATTTCTACATGAAGATGACAAAAAGATGCTAAGATGCTGTGCTGGGATGGCTGGAATAGTTTCCAGACCAGAGAACTTCATCAGATGATTCCTCCCCCACCCCCACCCCCCACCCTGACAAGACAGCTGTATGAGATGTGGCTTCTAAATGGACAATTCATTGATTTATTTTTTATTTTGGGACTCTGTATCTGTAATTACAAAGGGGATTGCCCCCTTTGATTTGTAAATGCATCAATCAACCTCTCCCCCTTCCCATATTTATTATGTTTACTTAAAGGGGAGATGGATGAGGGGAAGAATTCATATGAGAAAGAGAGTGAGGAAGTATTAACTAGATATAAGAAAAGATGTGGAAACAGAATTTGGATCAAAGAAAAGAGGAGGAATTGTGAAGAACAAAGGAAGGAATTCAGTTTCCAGAGGAGGAGTGATAACAGGATGTAAGTCAGAGGTGACTGGTTCTAATTGGAGCTGTGATCTAGCAGAACCAGGCTTTTGATCAAGTAAAAGATCAGAAGCTTGTTTGCATGCTTAACAAGTCATTTAATATTATCCAACATACTCCCAGGGCAGAGCAAGCTAGTTTGAATGCACATATGAGACACGATGAGGGAGGAGGAACATATCAAAAAGAAGAACATGAAATGGGCAGTTCAGGAAGTTGTATCTAGCCAATGGAAAGCAAGGGGGAAAATTTGAATAGGGGACAGGAAATAAAAAGTTTTGTATTTGTCTGAGAAAGCATATTCCATTAGAGGGAGTTACCCATTCACAAGGAATGTAAAATAAATGTAAAATAAAGTAAGAACTGGCTTTACAACAAGTATTGTTCTTTCTAGAGTGGACATACTTCTCACACCTGTTAAGACAATGTTCTAAGTCAGAAGCATAAGGCCCATGGCCATAACACTCCCCAGGACTACCTGAATCAGATAACAATGAAACTGGGAAATATTTAACAATAAATAAAAATACAATAAAACATGGAAAATATTACATTTTAAAACTAAGTCAATATAAAGCCTGCAGGGATCCTATTTCTATTTGAGATTGACCTCACTGTTTTTAGTCATAAAGAAGATATAGGAAATTTCAAAAGGACAGATTTTAAAATATATTTATTGATCACAATACAATAAAAATATAAATACATATTGAAAATTAGCAAAAAAAAAATGTACCTATGTGGACATTTTAGAAACCATTTACAGAATAATCCATGAGTTAAATAACAATTTATAAAGGCAATAATATTACCTTTTAAAAATCATGACAATAT
This sequence comes from Notamacropus eugenii, assembly GCF_028372415.1. Taxonomy (NCBI): domain Eukaryota; kingdom Metazoa; phylum Chordata; class Mammalia; order Diprotodontia; family Macropodidae; genus Notamacropus; species Notamacropus eugenii. The sequence goes on from NC_092874.1 coordinate 402,347,972, forward strand.
AAATACAACACATAAAATTTATGGAATAGTGAAAAAAGCAATTCTCAAAGACATATACACATATATATACACACATGTACAGATATATGAGTATATTTTAACAAGAGGGAAAGAGAAAAATCAATCACTTGAGTTGGCAATTTTTTAACTTGTAAAACTAAAAATAAACCAAGAATAAGCTTGAAGATAATGTTAAAATAAGAGGAAAAATCATTAAGATGCATAATAAGAAGGCAAATGAACTGGCAAATGAAACAAAAAGCCATTTTGTAAAGATCAATTAAGTTTGTTAATTATTCATTTTGTTAGAGACCAGAGAAAAATCAAATTACTAAAATCACAAAAGAGAAAGGGAAGAACTCAATACAAAAGAAAGAAAAACTATCAGAAACTAATGTGTACAGATGTGTTCCCACAAAACTAAACCTTTAAGAAAAATAGATGCATGTTTACAAATACATGCAAATGAGCAAAACAGGAAATAAAAAAACTTAAATAAAGCAATCAAAAAGGGAGAAATGTAAGAGGCCATTAATGAGCTGCTATGTAAAAACGCAATAAGACTGATGCATTTACAAGTAAATTCTACCAAACACTTTAAAAATAAATAATCCCTTCACCATATAAAATCTTTTCAAAAATGAAAGCAGTCTTTTTACAGTAAAAACATAGCCTGGTAAAGACACAACATAAACGTTAAGCCACCATCATTAATTAGTGACTAGATGCAAAAAGAAATTAAATAAAATCCTAGGAAACACAATAAAAGATTAAATTTTAGAAATCGTCATGCTCAAATTGATATACCAGAAATGCAAACATGGTGATAGGAAGCATGGTATAGACAAGAATGAGATAGGTTCAGAAAAGGCTCTTGTTAAGTTACATCACAAACAAATTAGTGGGACCTTATATGTACAAAAATATTCCTAGCACCTCTTTTTTGATGGCAAAAAAATGAAAACTAAAGTGATACCCATCAACTGGTGAATACATAAACAAATTATGGTATGTGAATATAACAGTATATTATTGCTTTGCAAGAAATAGTATAAGGGATGGTTTTAGAGAAACCTGGGAAGATTTGTATGAACAGGTGCAAATTAAAGGCAGCAGAATCAGGTGAACAGTTTAAATACAGCAACAAAATTATGAAGACCAATAACTTTGAAGGACTGGAGCTCTTATTAAAGCAATAACCACTGTTAGAAATGATGTTCAAGTAGGTTACCCACTTCCTGAGAGAGGGAGTAGATTCAAGATATAGAATGAGACATGAAGTTTTTGACATAACCAAATGAAGGAATTTGCTTTGCTTGACTATGCATGTTTGTTACAAGGGTTTTTTCTCCTTTTTCTATCTGGAGAGAAAGGGAGGTGGGAGAGAAAGTAAATGCTTATTGCTGGAAAAAAATAAAAATCCAAGATACAAAAAAGAAATAAAGGCTTTTGTTAAAATAGCATCCATTTTATTATAAAAATCACTTTTTAAAAAGTATAGGAAGAGAGTAATTTTTTCCTGAATAGGATAAAAGTATTTATTTAGAACCAAGAAGTAACATATATGCAATGGATGCATTCCCACTAAAAAGAGGTTAAAGCAGGAATGCCCATTGTCAAGGGTGTGTCTGGCACAATTTTATAAATGCCTGCTATAACAATAAACAAATAAAACAAATTGAAGGAATAATCATTGACAAAAAGTTAAAAACATTTCCATTTTCAGATATGATGGCATATTTAGGAAATCTGAGAGATATAATTTTAAAATGAGAAATTACTTAATCAAAGTAAATGGACATAAAAACACAAAAATGATACTATATGTGTATATTTAGACACATAGACATATGTACGTATATACATAAATACATACATACATACATATATATATATACCAGGATACACTGATGTAATTAAATGCACTAAAAGTAACAGAATGGTTCAAATACTTAGGTATTAACCTAAAGTAACTGGTAAGACATTTTAAAATAAAATAAAGGATGATTCTCTCCCCCTCAGGGGATATGAGCTGGAACTGGGAGTTTCACAAAAGCTTGTTCCAACCATGGTCACTCTTTCAGGGAAGCAGCATGAGACCCAGTTCCCAGGGGTCTATTAAAAGATAATGGGTCAGGATTCTAACTATTATCTTCTATATGATGATAAAAGGAGAAGTCCTGGGCACAATGGTAGTACCTTCTGGTTATCTGAATGGCATCTGCAACCTATTTTCACTGGTTCCAGTCTCTCAGTTGCATAGCTCCACTGTACAGATAACTTACCCAACAAAAACTTCTAAAACATTTTTATGTGAAATACTATTGAACCATGTCTTTATTACCCTATGCATATACTGTAAACCTTTCCTTAACTTGTTATATTCAATATACTGTTTAAGCCTACTGTTACCTTTCTGGAACCTGATTCTGTCATCCATCATATTGGATATATCTATCTCTTCTAATTTTGTGTCATTCAAGCATCAATAATTTGATAAGCATACCACCTATGTCTTTATATAAGTCACTCTCAAAAATGTTGGTTAGAACAAAATTGAGGACTGAACCCTGCGGCATACCAATAAAGACTACTATCTGGGATAACATCAAGGCAGTCTACACTTTTCCAGTGACTACTGTTACACCTAACTATATTATTGTCTGACCTATATTTGTTCATCATATCCACAAAAAGTAACAACAGGCTTTGTTAAAATATGCTGAATTTGTTAACACTATGTCTACAACAATCCCCTAATCTACCAGTCTAGTGATACAATTTTTTAAAAGGAAGTAATAAACTCATGTTGAAATAAATAATGTGTAAAGGGAAAGTAGGATTAAAAAAAAGTGTTTTCAGTCTTAGAATTTTCCTGGGTTGTCTCTTAAAGCACACACAATTCCTCCAATCCGGGAAGTCCTATATATTCTATTCTCTCCCCGACTCCATATCTATTACCTCTTTCAAAAATTCACCTCTTCTTGGAAGGCTCCCATATTTGTCCCAATTGACCTTTCACTCCTCTTCCTTGGTATCCACTCAAGAATTTATCTCTAATTGTTTAAATTAGCCCATTTTACTTTTTTCTACATTTTCTTATTTTCCCTTAAAATTTAACCATAATATTTCCCTTTTCTACAGGTTCACTTCAGATGAGGACTTAACACAATATTGAATGATCTTTGATTTTTCTTTTACTGTCATTTGTAATCCACACTAGACTCTTCCCCCCATTTTCTGGACTATTAAAATCTCCATCACTTTCCTGAGGACTCTTTTAACCTAGGGCATTTTACTGCAACTGATAACCCAGTATTTTTCAGGAACAGAACTCCTAAATGCTTTCCCCCCTTAGCTGAATGGTCTATAGTAAATGTTCACTGCTACATCGGTTTTCATATGGAAGTGGTTTGCCAAGTTCTTCATTATCTAACAATATCTCTTCGCTTCTTAATTGGCATCCTTGCTAGGACCAAAAGAATCTAAACATCAATGAAACCATACTCAGTGTTAACACATATCCAAAATATTCTCCTCTTTATTAAGAATACTCTCTATACTCTTAAACCCTATGGTCAGTCACTTCTTTTCTCCTGATTTGACCAGAGACTTAGGTATCCTGGAAAAATTTCTTGTTGGAAAACTCAATCAGGAATTCTAACTCCCCCTTTCTTTCTTACACTTTATATTATAGGCTTGCTTCTTTGTTTTTATCATCTCTAAAAATCTTTTGTCTTCAGCATTTCCTCAGTCTCCTTTTTAGAACACCCAGGTAAATATTTCAGTCTATCCTGAAATAAAACACTATACACATTTTTTCATATTTAAAAAAATTACTCTTATTAGTTTCTATATTCTTTTTCTGATCTCTCATCACCCTCTTATCTGTGGTTTCAGTTTGTAGAGATGCTAATTTGCAAGTTTCCTAAGATTTGCCATAGTGCAAAAAGATCAAATAGCACCTTACCACTCAATGACACAGGCAGGGAGTATCTAGTAGCATGCAGATGGTAAATGTATCAAGTATCTCCTATATGCTTTTTATCAGATACAATAAAAATATGTGACTAATACAAAATATCAATTTCATTCTGTTTCTTGAGACTGTATTGCCTTATCTCTAACTGAACACAGCAATCTGACCAAACCCATCACTAGGGACTGAATTAAATTTCCTTGGCAGTAATATCATATATACAGCATGTTTATCTAGCCCTGTCTTTTCTATTTTCTATCCTTAGTGTCTTGACAATGTAAAAGCAATTTAATTTGCTGCCTGCCTCCTACTAACCAACCTAATAGGGTCAAAACAAGTGCAAACTGGTAAAATTGTTTTTCCCTTTCCATTCCCTTTGAACACATAAAACTTAAGAACTACTGATCTCAATTAAGATGACATATTACCCAGGAGAAAAACAAACACCTCTCTCTTTGGTAGGTATTAAACATCTTACTATATCTAGAAATTAGGAACCACAAAGGTGTACTAATTATAATCAGTATTCAGTCTAAACTGCATATGGAAATTCTAATTAAATGTTAGACTAGTATGTCAATTACATGGGCATAACCCTAGGAGGGGGGTGAGGAATCTGCAGCCTTGAGGTTCTTCTTCTAGGTCCTTAGATGCAGTTTTTTGACTGAGTTCAAGTTTTATAGAACATATTTTTTTTTTTAAGGAAGTTTAGATTCAGTCAATACTTAGACCTGGACATGTGACCTGGAGGCCTCAAGTTCCTTATCCCTGCTGTAGGAAGTCAAATATATGCATCTTTCACATAACGAAATAAAGTCCTCCTTAGAAGTAGTCTGGTACACAGATAACAGCAAGGCCTTGTGCTAGGGGAGTAGAGTACTCAGGACAAATGTATGACAGTATCTGCCCTCAGGGAGCTTATTTTATTTCAATAATATCTATATCTATATGTAGATATAGATATAGACATAGATCTATATATGCTGTATCATTATCATGTTCTGTAATAGCAAGCAGCAGAGAAATTATTTAAAGTCAAGATGTTGGGAGCCAAGATGGTGTAATACAAGCTTGGACCAGGCTGAACTCTCCAAACATTCCTGACTCCCAAAAAATTTTAAAATACATCTCAAATCAAATTTTGGAATAGCAGAGCAAAGTTGAGTAGCAGCAGAAAGCAGAGTTAAGACAATTAAGGAGGTCTGCAGAAGAGGTCCTGTAACACCAGAGTGGATGCAAGCATGGAGTGTAGCAGGATCATGAGAAATAGGTCTTCAAGGTAACCAATACAGTGTCCAGTCCAGAGACAGAAAGAGGCTCAGATAATTGGTCAGAAAGAGATTACAGGAAACCCTTTGCTGGCATTGGGCATAACTGGTACTGACTGGCAATTCCATTGCCCATAAGCAGTTCTAGGTCACAGTCCCAGGGTAGAGAGGAATGCTTGTGATTGGTCACAAGGGAACAGGGGCCCTGGTCAAAGTTCCAGGACCAAGAGGAGTGCTAGCACTTATAGCTACAGGGGATCAGGGCCATTCCTGAGTAAAGAACAAAATGCAGGCCAGAAAAGCAGGAACCAAACCTCTCCTAGGATAATAACATCTCAAAAGCACCAAACTTTGCAGAATCCCCCAGAATCAATTCTGAAAACACAGTACAAAAAAGCCTGAAGATAGGCACAGTGCCTCCCCATCTCAGGTGAGCAGAACCTCACATTAACATAAAGTTCACAGTGAAGATACAGGCTAGGAAAATAAGCAAATAACAACAAAAAAGACTTTCAACTATAAAAAGCTACTAAGGTGACAGGGAAGACCAATATAAACTTAGAAAAAGATAACAAAATGAAAATAGCTATAAGCAAAGCCTCCAAGAAAAATTCTGGTTAGACTGAAGGCCAGAAAGAATTCCTAGAAGAGTTAAAGAAAGAGATAAGAGTGGCAGAGGAAAAATTAGAAAGATAAATGAGAGGATGAAAGAAAATTATGAAAAGAGAATTAACAGCTCGGTAAAAGAGGCACAAAAAAATACTGAAGAAAATAATACCTTTAAAAAAAGAATCAGCTGGATGGTAAAAGAAGCACAAATCCACTGAAGAAAAGAATTCCTTTAAAAGCAGAATTGATCAAATGGAAAGATACAAAGGCACAGTAAAGAAAATAAGTCCTTAAAATTAGAATTGGGCAAGTAGAAGCTAATAATTCCATAAGATTTCAAGAAACAATAAAACAAAGTCAAAAGGACAGAAAAATAGAAGAAAATGTGAAATAACTCATTGGAAAAACAACTGACCTAAAAAATGTTTGGAGGAGACATAATTTAAGAATTATTGGACTACCTGAAAGTTTTGATCAAAAAAGAGCCTACACATCATCTTTCAAGAAATTATCAAGGAAAATTGCTTTCATATCCTAGAACTAGAAGGTAAAATAGAAATTGAAACAATCTATTACCTCCTGAAAGAGATCCCAAAGTGAAAACTCACAGGAATATTATAGCCAAATTCTAGAGCTTGGAGGTCAAGGGAAAATTACTGCAAGCAGCCAGAAAGAAACAATTTAAATATTGTGGAGCCACAGTCAGGATCACACAAAATTTGGCAGCTTCCATATCAAAGGAGTGAAGGGTTTAAAATGATATTCTGGTAGGCAATGGAGTTAGCATTACAACTAAGATTAACCTGCCCAGTAAAATAAAGTATAATCCTTTGGTGAAGGAGGGGAGAGGAGAAATGGACATTCTATAAAACAGAATGCTTCCAAGCCCTCCTTATGAAAATACCAGAGCTGATTAGAAAATTTGACATTCAAATAGAAGACTCAAAAGAAGCATAAAAAGGTAAACATGAAAGAGTCATCATAAAGGACTCGATAAAATTAAACTGTTTATATTTCTATATGAGAAGGTGGTACAAAGGAAAATCATCCATGTTAATCCTAAGAATTTTATCATTATTAGGGCAATTAGAAGGAGTTTATGTAGACAGAGGGCATGATTGTGAGTTGATTGTGTTGGGACAATCTATAGACAGATGGATGGATGGACAGATAGAGAGAGAGAGAGGAGGGAGGGAGAGAGAGGGAGAGAGAGAGAGAGAGAGAGAATATATGAAAGAGGAATGTACTGGGAGAAACGGAGTTGGAAAATTTTCTCACATAAAAATGGCACATAAGGAAGAGTTTTTACAGCAGAAGATGAAATGGGATGTGGTGAGAAATGCTTGAACCTCACTCTTGTTGGAATTAGTTCAAAAAGTAAAAATACATGTATATAATTAGTAATAGAAATCCATCTTACCCAACAGGGAAGTAGGAAGGAAAGGGGATAAAGATCTTGAGAGTGGTAGAATGATAAAAGGGAGGGCAGATTTAGGGAGGCAGTGATCAGAAGCATGTACAGGAAAAAAAAAAGGATGTACAGGATAAAAAAGAGAGAGAAGGATAAACAGAAGAAAGTAAGATGGAGGGAAATACACAATTATCATTGTGAATATGAATGAAATAAACTAACCCATAAAATGGAAGTGGACAGCAGAATGGAGTAGAAATCAGAAGTCAACAATATTTTGTATATAAGAGACACACTTGAAAGACACATATAGAGTTAAAATAAAAGGCTGGAACAGGATGTTATGCTTCAGCTGAAGTAAAAATGGCAGAGGTAGTAATTATGATCTCAGACTAAACAAAAGCAAAAATAGGCCTAATTAAAAGAGATAATCAGGAAACCTACCTTTTGCTCAAAGGTACCACAGACAATCAAGTAATATTTTTTAAATTTTATGGTAATTTCCCTAATAAAGGCCTCATTTCTCAAATATATAGAGAACTGAGTTAAAAAAGAGACATTTTACAACTGATAAATAATCAAAAGATATGAACAGGTAGTTTTCAAAAGAAGAAATCAAAGCTAACTACAGTATATTTTTAAATGCTCTAAATCACTACAGATTAAGAGAAATGCAAAGTAAAACAACTCTGAGGTACCACCTCACACCTATCAAAAATGACAAATGTTGGGAGGGATGAGGAAAAATAGGTATATTAACAAACTGTCCATGGGGTAGTGAACTGTTCCAACCATTCTGTTGAACAATCTGGAACTATTCCTAAGGGGCTATAAAACTACACACTCTAGAATACCACTACTAGATCTTTCATGACTTCACACTACCCTAAAGAGATAAAGGATCTATGTGTACAAAAAAGTTATATTTATACCAGCTCTTGTGTAGTGGCAAAGATTTGGAAATTGAAGGGATGTTCATCAATTGGGGAATGGCTAAGCAAGTTGTGGCACATGATTGTGATGGACTACTATTGTGCTATAAGAAATGACAATTGTGGGGGGTGATTTCAGAAAAATAAGGCAAGATCTATATGAACTTATGCAAAGTGAAGTGAGAAGAACTGGGAGATCATTGTGCAAAGGAACGGCAATGTTGTAATGATGATCAACTCTCAAAGAGTTGGCTACTCTGATCAATAAAATGATCTGAGACATTTCCAAAGGACTCAAGATCAGAAAATGCTATCCACCTCTAGAGAGATGAACTGAGTGCAAAGTGAAGTATAATTTTTTTGTTTCCTTTGTTATGCATTGTTTTGTGATGTGACTAATATGGAAATTATTTTGCATGATTTCACACGTACAATTGATATTACACTGTTTGTCTTTCAGTTGGTGGGGTAGGGGTAGAAGGGAGGGAGAAAATCTGGAACTAAATTTTTTTTAAATGCTAAAAATAAATAATAAAATAAAAAAATTAATTCAAGGTGTTAAAAGTATGACTTGTTCAAAAAGTAAGTTTGGATGAAGAAATGAATGGTATGGTTTTGATTCCACTTGGCAATAAAATAAAATTTATCAGGCTCTCATATATCTCTGACACCATCTTATTCATTAATCAGCCTTTGGGTGACAAGAACATTTAAGGTAACTTTATAAAATATGGTACATGGCATGGGTCAGAAAAGGGCCAGTGAGACTCAGGACCTTTTTACAAATCTCACCCAAACTACAGGATAAGGTTGAGTTAAGCAGTAACATTCTAAAGACTACCAAAACACCACCTAACTACAAAATAGACTGATTGGTACCAGAAAATTAAAAACACACACACACACACACACACACACACACACACACACACACAGCAGTCAGGTGCAGAACTAAGATTCCTGTCTTCCATACCATACCTCTGAGAAGAAGAACTAAGGGAATGTTCTAAAAATGAGAAAGAGTGACAAGCAATTAGGCTCCCAATATAAGAAGCAGGATATACAAGGGAATTATGTTCAGTATAAAAATAAATCAAATGTGAGCATGTAATTATAATTAGAATAAACACAGAAATATCTGTTTAAAAATAACCTCAAATGACAGTTTTATTTAGGGATAAATATGTATGATTTCATGATCAATGCCAATTATTACATATGACATAAAAAGGATAATAACAGGTCATTCTCAGCCACAGAATAAGGTTCACCTTCCTAAAACAAAACTATAAATAAAATATTGATTTTAATTCTGATATTCCCATATATGTAACGTTACAATTAAAGTTAATGTTCTTTTCCAAGGGAGAGTCAACTTTATATAAAGGTCCATAGATACCACATACAAATAATTATTTAACCAAATATAAGTGATAGATTCATTAATAGAGTATTCATCTTTTAAAAGCATATATAAATCAATAACATGGAATTTTATTTAACATAAGACAGCAGTAGAATATACTCCTCAGAGCTCCTACTTCATTACTTCTTAATTCTTGCTGATTTTTACTGAAATAATATGGTGTAGGGCTCCTCCACTAGGGTTGTGAAAACTATAAGGGCTTCTTTCAGAAGTATTTGATAGGCATCCAGACACTTATTTAAAAGCTCATCCAAAAAGGTTCATTTGATATCTTACTTTTCTCATTCATAGTTTTCCTTGAGCAATGAGAATAGCAGAGACAAGTTTTTATTCTTTTTTGGCGTCTATGAATTTTTGGATCTCTTTCCCCATTATTCATCGGTCAACTTAGTTCACTGATGTTTTGCATATCCTTAAGGACTCTATGAAATAAAATGGGTCTCAGGGACTACTACTACTTTTTACTACTTCAGTTTACTACTGGTAAACTGAAGATAGTTAAGGAAATATCCTACATACATCAGAGGTAGCATAGCATATATAATATTGATTGCTCATCTTTTACAACTTTTTCTCTTCCATTTCTCAACCCTCAAGTTCTAGAAAAGTTCCAAAGTTTTGTTTTGTTTGAATTATTACCAGGTCATCAACAACATAGACACTGGTATACGTATAGGAAATTCAGTGTGGGTAGAAGTGAGAAGACAGGAAATCAGATATCAATGTCTATGACTTGTAAGCTAGGTGTGACTAGACAGTGTTTTTTCTATAGGTAGACACTCCATAATGGAAGAATTATGAATTAACCCATTGCCCAGGCATCAAAAATCAAATGGAAGATGGAAGACTAGGAAATTATCTTATACAATCTTTACATATTTGATTTCAAGTATGCTAACTGCCATAATACAAACACAACATCCAAAGATAAAGGAGGAATATAACGATGGATAGGTTTGAACTGAGTTTCTGTGGGAAAGATTTAATAAACACTTATTTGCTTCAGATACTACAAGACTGCTCTGTGATTTATCTAGAAGTTCTTCTTTGTTACAGATCATAACCCCTCAGGGACATAGTAAGAAACCTTTGAGAACTGGTGTCACCAAAAATTTATCACCCGCTGCCAGCCTGGTGATAAGGTCCTTGGGAAAAAACAGATTCGCATCATGTATCACAGAGCCTGAACTTGGACTCATAAGCAAACTTGGTAGGACCTGCAAAAGCCTATTCTGCATTGAAAGGAAGTAAATAAATATTAATTATGTACTATGTGTCAGGCACTCTATTCCTCACAATAATCCTGGGAAATAGCTGTTATTATCATTCCCATTTTACAGAGGAGAAAACTAAGGCAGACACAGGATAAGTGACTTGGTCAAGGTCAGTGTCTGTGAACAAATTTGAACTCAAGGTCTTCCTGACTCCCAAGTTCAACATTCTTTCCAGGGTACATCCTACCTGTCTCATTCTGGCACAGTCTCTTAAAATCTAGGGTTACTTTCATACCACAATGAGACATCAAAATAGAAAACTGGCAGTAGAGAGCTACTCTAGCGACAAAAATGAGAAAGAACTAAAAGAAGCTTAGAGCACACACTAGAGAAACTACCACCTCAAACTGAGAACAGCATTTGTCATTTCCAAAGACAGCTATCGTAGCTTAATATTCTGAGAAGTTAAGATATGTCACTATGGTCTTAGAAGACTTCTTCAACTGATTTTTTATCACAGAGACCACCCTTCCAAGATGTGAGAGGTCCACTGGTCACACCTCTCTCAAAGTATTCTGATTAATGGGAGAAGGGCACAAATTAAGGGATTGGGGAGGAGAAAATAATAAATGTACCCAGGATGAATAATTTGTGGGAGAGAAGGTTATATATAAATATATATATACACAAACATATATACATACATATACACACACAAATACACACACACACACCTACACACATATAGCTACCTTTGTCATTCTTTCTGTAGTTAATTCTCTGGGAGCCCTCGGGTCTCAGTGTTACTAAGTCTTAGAAAAAATCCCATGGCTTCAATGATCACCTCTGTGTATATGAGTACCAAATCATCATTTCTAGTCTTGAATTTCCCTGAGTTCCAGTCTCACATTTTCTACTGTCTGCTACTCATCTTTACATGAATGTGCTATTGGGCATCTTACACTCAATATGTACAAAACTGAATCTATCACTTTCTCCTTGGAACTGTCTTTTCCTCTTAATTTTGTGACTTCTGTTGATGGCACCACTAATTTTCTAGGCACCCAGGCTAAAAACCTTGGAGCCATCTGTGAAGCTCCCCTCTCTCAAACTCCAGACTTCCTCCACCCAATCCAATAAGTCCTGTCAATTTCACCTCAAAAATGTTACTCTCATCCATCCCTCCTTTCTACTCACTGCCACCCCCCCATCCCAAACTCTTATTATCTCTATCTGGATTACTGTTATGGCTTCCTTGCGGGTTTATCTGCCTTTAGCCTCTCTCCTCTATAATTTATCCTTCACAAAGCTGCCAAAATAATCTTCCTAATGCATACGTCTGACCCTGTTATTCTCTTGTTCAGAATTTCAATGGCTCCCTGTTGCCAAATGAATATAATACAGACTCAAGTTTATATATATATCCCCTAAGAATCTAGTTCCAAATTATCTTTCTTGTCTTACTTTCATACACTTTACCCACATTCCAGTGAATTGCTAATTAATTTATGGAATTATTAAATGGGGCAGACACACCTGATTCTTTGAATATTCAATGGGAAAGACCACAATGGCAGCAAGGAGTAATACTTCAATCACATTTTAATAAAGCACACAAGTACAAACTGCACAGAAAATATAGCGACAAATGCCACAGGGTGGGGGGGGGGGTACAGGAATGGAATGGAAAATAGGGTGGTGAGGGAAAGCGGGAAGAATGGGGGAGAAGCAGAGAGAATCACTTACATAACCATTGGTTGGGAGTTCCCTGCAGCATGTTCCCTGAGCAGGACTTTGGGGTCTCATTTTTATAGGTTTCAGTGGGGAGCCAGACTAACTCTTATCTATGCCACCTTATTAACATAACCATATCAACTCAAGATAATCAGTAAGACTTCAGGGTTAGTTCATTAACATATCCACATCATCTCAAAGTTATCAGCAACATCTGTTCTGCAGATCTGACTGTGGATGTTTATCAGAGGCTTACAAACTATGAGTAGTTAATAGGACCAAAGGGGCCTGCCTGACAGCCAGGACTGGCTGGCTTCCCCTGATTTAGCGCACAATATCAGGGTGTGATTTTTAGTTAATGTATGCTTGCAAGTAACTGTTACCTTCCTTTGATCTATGACAGAAGCTGTAAGTGACTTCTAGGTCAATCTCACTTCCTGCTATTGTTACTTTATAACACTTACAAGCTTACTGTACTAACTAAAGGAGGCAGGAGGAATCAAGGGGACAGAACGATACAATTTGAACACAGCCAGTTAAACCAGATTACTATCCTCATTTCTCATTCTACCTTTTCCCACCTCTGTACATTTGTAAAGATCATCCCACATCACTAGCACAAGCTCCCACCCCATCTCTCCCTGCTGTACTCTCTCTTCTTCTAAAGTGTAGCTGAAGCTCTCCTTTCCTGATGACGTGCTCTTTGATAATAATAATTGCTAACATTTATATAGCACTTCATATTATAATATCTCGACAACCCTTGGAGGTAAGTGCTACAGGTTATTATCTTGATTTTATGAGGAAAGAGTTTCATAGCATGGCTTCCTCCTACCTTTCCAGCCTTCTTACACCTTAGTCTCATCAACACTTCTCCCACCGAGCCAATCTAGGGACACTGACATCCTTGTCACAGCTCTCATAAAACACTCCATCTCCCAACTCCAGGCATTTTCATTGGCTGTTGTTGCCCATGCCTGGAATTCTCTCCCTCTTCATCTGGCTTCCTTGACTTCCTTGAACTCTCCACTAAACTGTCACCTTCTACAAGAAGCCTTCCCAACACCCTTTAATGTCAGTGCCTTCCCTCTTTTGATTATCTCTAATTTAGGCTGTATATATGTTATTTGCATGTTGTCTCTCCCATGATACCATGAGCTCCTTGAGAACAAGGAATAAGTTTTTGTTTTCTTTTGTTTGTTTGTCTTTCTTTGTATCCCCAGCACTTAGCACAGGGCCCTGCCCATGACAGGTACTTCATAAATGCTTGATGATTGACTGACTCACCCGTGGTCTTGTAGGCAGTGCCTAAGTTAGTATTTGAACCCATCTTTCTTCCAGGGGTGGGGAATCTGCAACCTCAAGGCAACACGTGGCCCTCTAGGTCCTCAAGTGCAGCCCTTTGACAGAATCCAAACTTGATATTATTACCTGATCCCCTTAAGTAGAAGTAATCTTTTTTTCTAATCTCTTTGACTACTCTGTCCTCTCCATTGCACTAAATTTTTACTCTAGCTTTTTTATTGTTATTAGCTCTATATAAATCTCTTCCAACCCACTAGATTATAAACTCCTTGAGGGGAAGTGACTGTCAATTTTTTCTCTGTATCATTATTGTCTAACAAAATGAACTGCATGCATTAGACACTTAACAACTCACTAGGCACTAAATAATGCTTTGTTAAATTTCTTTGCTTATTAACCCTAATCCAGTCTTTTACCTAGAATCGCTACAACATGTGACAGGTATTCATCTATTTATTTTGAAATGTGTCAGGGATTGGAGAATCTATAATCTTCTCTTTTGGCAATCATTGCCATGTTATAAAGCTCCTCTTTATTATTATTATTATTTACTCTATATACATAGAGATGTGAAAGATTTAGTTCTGTAACTACATAAATTATGTGTCATTTATGTGTAATTATATATTGTATATATAATTCTAATATGTAATATAATTATTATATGATATAGTATATTATATATATAATATTGTATGCATATATTATATGTGCAAGTAGTAAAATATACCTATTTTATCTCATTTTCCTGTATCTCTGTATTTCTTAAATCTCTGGTTATTTCAAAACTATACGGATTCAACTATATTATTAAAGTATTCAATTAGGCAGTGCCTTCTTCCTGTTTTAATGAATTTTGCTCCCTTGTTAACCAGAGATGAAGGCTATGTTTGTTTATTTAGCACAAGTTACATGCTGCTCAATCACCTATAAGAATCTGAATCGAGCAAATACAGCAGTATAGTTTAACTAGTGGCTAGCAGGGCCAAATAAAAGTGAGAAAATGGTGAGAAGAATCTAGTGGAAAAATGGGGGAAAATAAGAGACAGTCTGCTTTATGGTATTAACCAGCCAACGGGAAACTGTTTGATGTCCAAAACAACTCTCAAATGTTCAATAATGTATATCTTTATGGCATGGCTTTGAACTGTTATTTCACCTTGGCTTCCAGCTAGACTGAATCAAATTTTAACTACCCTGATGACACTGTACATATGCAAGTAGCAAATGCAGCCTATTAAAGCAGATGCAGTATATTTAAAAGTACTCAATTAAATTGTAGAATGTTTCTAGTAAATTAAGGCCTTGTTGAATAACTATCTTCCATGCAAATTATCTTTTTTCTTGGTTCCAACAATGTTCTTTCATCGTATGTAGCAGCTTTAGTATACACGTCCTTGCAGGGCTTGACATAATGAATTCTGCTCATTATTCCGATAGGAATGCGGAAAAGAACCTAGGTTTCTTAATTTTTCCTTGCCAGACAGCCTTTGTGAATGCACTAGTAGTCAGTCTTTACTTTTCCATGACCTGATCTGAGTGGGCTACACTTCAGAGTGAATTATTTAACTAACTGCATACTACCAAAGCATTTATGAGACTCAACCAATAAAGTGGATTTCTGATGAAAAAATACCAGAGGGATATTCATGCCCTCTCTTACCATCCTCAAAACAGTAATTTTCCATTGGAAACACAGATGCTCACTATATTAATCCCTATTTAAAGCCATTAAGGAACAGTCATCAAGGAGAAAAATGTCACTTAGTAGAGTATGAAAAGTAAAAGTGACACAATCCAGTGTCTTAGTATAATACTTTCATCTTTCAGGTACAGAAACTTTGACTAATGTCCGAACAGATACAAGTTGAGTTACTCAGCACTATCATGTCACACTTTTTCAGAAAACATCAACCAAATATGTCCTTTCAGAAGTGTCAGACAAACGTTTGACTACAATTATCTAAAGCCCAAAGAAATACTTGAGTTTTAGTGCTAATAAAAATGCACACTTATTGTAAACCCAAGCTAATATGAACAAGGTTGAATTTTCAACCCTCAAATGCCTGAAAAGAATATCTCTGCTATAAAGTTCTCCTAAGAGTTTGGCTGAGAGGTAGGGTGGGCTCTTGTCATTTGGTAGCTGCATGAGTTTGGCCAAATAGCTTCTGTGAACCATCTTCTTCCATTAAGACTAGATCATCTCTTATTTCCCTTCCAGCTCTATATTCTATCAGCATTAGTTGGATCTGGTCTAATAAACTGGCATAAGCCTGGGAATGAAAAGGGGAACATCAGCCTACAGTGTCTCTAGATTCAGAGAAGCAATCTCATGAGCAATGATTGTATTTCTTAAGTCTATGTTTTCCTTTCCTAATAGAATGTCTCTAAATCTCACTAGTTAAAATATTAACTTTACCTTATTTATTGAATTTAAATATTTATAAAATTTCATCCAGGGGTATAGATGCTCTCTTAAAGGTCTTCCCATTCATTTCATAGCATAAAGGACTAGGAAGACACTAGGCAACAACTTCAAATCTAGTGCAAAACATACGTGTCCACCTAAATTTTGATGGTGTTTTATTGTAAAAATTAATGATCAAACACAATTGTCATATTCTTTTCAAAATAAATGCTTTTCATAAATCCTAGATAGGGATGACCATACTGAGTGTATCACCATAAACATGTAAATACACACACATATATGTGTATATATATATATGCAATATGGATACTCACAAATGTATATATGTATACATATATATGTGTCTGTTTGTGACCTCGTGGACCATACTGTCCAAGAGATTTTTTGGAAAAGATATTGGTTTGCCAATATAGTTAAGTAGAAAGAACCTGAACTTTCAATCATTTAAAGCATGGGAGGGGGGAGAGAACAAATTTGATCTAACATTCAGATTTCTTCTACAACAAAATAACAAAATCTCATGTATTTTCAAAATACTCACAAACATAAAATATATAAGGGACCCTTAGCATGGGGTGAATATTCTAGAGAAAAGACTCTTATTTTTACCACATCCTGAGTTTAGTAGGTTGACTTTCAATTTTCCCATTTTTTGAGTTCTGCCACATATATATGTATATGCAAACACACATAGGAGCTAGGTGGCACAGGGCAACTAAGTAGCACAGTGAATAAGGTGCTGGGCCTGAAGTCGGGAAGACTCATCTTCCTGAGTTCAAATCTGGCCTAAGACACTTAATAGCTGTGTGGGCCTGAACAAGTCACTTTACTCTGTTTGCCTCAGTTTCAGAATTTGTAAAATGAGCTGAAGAAGGAAATGGCAAACCATCCTAGCATCTTCGACAAGAAAATCCCAAATAGAATCACAAAGAGGATGCCCCCTAAAAAACAGATGAATAACAACAACCTTCCCTGTTTTCCTCCTCCCCCAGCCTTTACTTTGTATATAGTTATGTATTTACTTAGACATGTACATGTTATTTCCCTAGATAGAATGTAAGCTTGATGAAGGTAAAGATTGTTTTTTTTTTAATCCTCAGGACCTAGCATATGGTACCTGATACATAGTCAGCACTTAAATGTTCATTCATTAAGTGAATATGCAAGCAAAGAGAAACCCCTGGCACCTTCATTTGGCTAATTCCCCATTTATGACCTTGTTTCCATGGGAACCAATAACTACTCTATAATAATAGTATTTTACCAAATGCATTGGAACTTAGATGAGATATAGCTGTAATTCACTTTAGGTAATAGAGTGCTTTAAAGGATGTTTGTACATACTACTTTTGGAAATTGAATCATACTTTCTCACTGACTTACATTATAATTTCTGATTTTATTACCTCCAAAAATAATAGCTGTCCCAAAATAAGATAGCGTGATAATGCATTATATACTTATACCACAGGTTACTTAGAGGCCACCAGGTACTACAGTGGATAGAGCTCTGCGTCAGGAGACAGCAAGACTTAAGTTCATCTTTGAGCAAACTAGCTATGTTGTCCATGGGCAAATCATTTAACCTCTCCCAACCTCAGTTTCCTCAACTGTAAAATGGGGATAACACCTACCTCAGAGCAAGGAAGAGAAGTCACTTAGAACAAGCTGAGAATGGGAAGGAGGAGCCAAGAGACAGGGTGTGTTTCAATATGCCTTATTAAATTTACACATGTCAATAAAATGAAATAATAAATGCAAACCTCACCGTGAAAGTACTTTACACATATTTTTTGTTATTAATAGTATCACATGGTTTCTTTTTAGGAGGATGGCAATTCTGCGATTTCATCAGATACAGGGAACTCTCATCATAGAAATTCATCCCATGATCAGCAAATTACCCATACTTTATGTAGTCTAGGTTCACAGATATTAAAAAATACTTAAAACTGATTTCTATCTATTAAAATGGTTGATCTGTATTGAAAGAAGTAATTCAGAAGTTTTTTCTGAATTTTAAATGAACTTTGACATTACTGATTAACCCATTTATTTTAGTAATTTTCACCCTAGTTAATAAATAGCTGCCCCAGCAGAGTCTCAAATATAATTTTTTGGGACCCAATTTAAATCAAATATTACTACCTTGTGGAATAAAAAAAAAAAACATGTACCAAAGTCCCCTTCTTCAAGGAGATTATAATCTTATCAGAGGAAAATTTATATGCATAGGATCACCAAAACATATGTTACAGAGAATTTGTTATGAAAATACACAAAAGGGAATAATCAATATGCAAAATGCTTCCTAGAAGTTTGAGTTGAGAGGCATCTTAAAAAAAAAAGGCCGATTTTTATTTTTGAGGAAAACCACTGTAATGTTAATAAGAGAAGGAAGAGTCTGGTACAACAAGCAAGAGGTACTTCTTAGTGTTGAAAGAGGATTCTGAGAGCTAAATGTGATCCTCTTAAAACAAAATGTCTCAATATTTCTCTTCCTGCTAATCATTTTACAAAAGGGAACTCAGAGGTTTTTAATAGTTCAAAGAAGCTGTCCCCTTCTCTTTACCCTGTTGACCAAATAAAGAAGGCACTGTTTTCCTTGGTCTAGTGTAAATGACTATGGTTCAAAAGGATGAAATCTCTCCTCGGTGATAATTTAAGCCTCCTCTTTTGTTGCAATAAGAACCGTTCCCATTTACTAGCTCTTTGAATGATGCAGGCCCAACTGCTGAAAGGAATACATCTTTTTGTTATTGAAATGTCATCTGCCAAATTATCAGACACAGGTTTCTATCAACTGCTGCTGGGATGTGTTATTCTCCTGAGGAAATAAATAAACTTCGGTTTCCCTGACTGTCCATCACCTGTGCTGGCTTATTTATTAACAGTAGCTAGTAAGGACCCCCCCAAAAATTGCCCAGCAATAGACAAGGCAAAGTAAAATAACTGAAACAAATACCACCCTTAAGACCAAAGTGAAGAGCTTGATATTGACCAGATACTTTTATAACAGGACAAACTGTGTCATTTCTGAAGCAAGGTAGTTATGTAATGAAAACATAATACAAAAGTTAGGGCAACTAGGTGGAGCAATGGATGGAGTGCTGGGTCCAGGAGACTCATCTTCATGAGTTCAAATGTGGCCTCAGACACTTACTAGCTACGTGACCCTGGGCAAGTCACTTTACTCTGTTTGCCTCAGTTGCTTCATCTGTAAAATGAGCTGAAGAAGGAAATGGCAAACCACTTCAGTATCTTTGCCAAGAAAACCCTAAATGGAGTCAAACACAACTGAAAATGACCAAGCAACAACAATAACAAAATACAAAAGTTAGCATCAGGGAGTTCATCTAAAAGAGCTTTTTTCTTTTTTACAGTAATCCAGTTGTAAAGAAAAGAGCCTGGACTACATTGGACCCAATATTAACCCACTTTTAAGATGAACCACCAGTAGACTGGAAGATAGATCATGTATTCCCAATGACTTACAAGTAATTATGAGGAAATATTTTTGAGGGTAGGAATCCAGGAGTGAGAGTGTGCTCAATCCTGTATTGCTATGCATGAAAATAAGGGAAAAACTTGTTATAACTCTCAGTTTCTCCATCTATAAAATGATAACAATAGCACCAACCTCCCAGGGCTGTTATAATGATTAAACGAGATTAACCTTAAAGTGTTTTGCAAACCTTAAAGTTGGTCAATAAACATTCATTAAGCACCTACTATGTGTCGGGCACTGTGTTAAATGCTGTAGATGTAAAGAAAGGTAAAAGACAGTCCCTAATCTCAAGGAGCTCACAGTCTAATGGAAGAGAAAATATGCAAACAACCACATACAGGACATACACAGTATAAATTGGAGAAGATCTACAGAGGCACTATATTTAAGGGGGAATAGGGAAAGGTATCTTATAGAATAGGAGTTTTAGCTGGGACTTGAAAGAAGTCATGAAGCAGAGACGAGGAGGGAGAAAATTCCAGGCACAGAGCACAGTTAGCAAAAAATCCTGGAATGAGAAGATGTAATGTCTTGTTTAAGAAACAGCAAGAAAGCCAGTGTCATAAAACATGTATGTAACAAGGTAGAAGGTAGAAGAAACTGGGTAAGGTGGAGAAGGAAGGAAGATTAAGTCTTTTAGTGTTAAATAGAGAATTTTCTATTTGATCCTAGAGGTGATAAAGAGACAATGAAGTTTACTGAGCAGGGGTGGGGAGAGTGACGTGGTCAGACTTGCACTTTAGGCAGATCACTTTGGCAGCTGAGTGGAGAATGGACTGAAGTGGGGAAAAACTTGCATCAGGCAGACCAACCAGCAAGCTACTATAATAGTCCATGTGTGAGGTGAGGAGAGTCTTCAGGGTAGTGGCAAAGTAGAGAAAGAGGCATATTTGAGAGAGGTTACAAAACTGCAATCTACAGTGCTTGGCAATAGATTAGATATGAGTGGGGAGGGATTGGTGTGAGAGAATAAGGAAATCAAGGATGACCCCTTAGGTTATGATAAGAAAAGGGAAGGATTGAGAGGAAAGATTAGTTCAGTTTTTAAACAGGGTGAGTTATAAAGTCCTATATAAATGTTAGCTTCAAGAATCCTAGAGTATTACTACAGAGCAGTGTAGTAAATACTGAAGAATGACAGAACACCAGAAAAGAACC
The DNA here is from genome assembly GCF_028372415.1 of Notamacropus eugenii. NCBI lineage: Eukaryota > Metazoa > Chordata > Mammalia > Diprotodontia > Macropodidae > Notamacropus > Notamacropus eugenii. Next base: position 402,368,947 of record NC_092874.1, read on the forward strand.
CTACTTTTAGAATTTTACAGTTTTCTAGATTTCAAAGAGGCCTGGAAAGACTTATATGAAGTGAACAGAACCAGGAGAACTTTGTACACAGCAACAACAACGGTGTGCAAGGAAGTTTTCCAGTAGATTTAATCCTTCATAGCAATGCAAGGATCTAAAAATTCCCAATGGACTTTTGAGGCAAAATGCCTTCCACATCCAAAGAAAGAACTATGGAATTGGATCACAGAATGAAGCAGGCTATTTACTTTTGTATTATGTTTTGTTTTGTTTTATGGTTTCTCCCATTCATTTTAATTCTTCTATTCAATATGACTAAGGTGAAAATTTATTTAATAGGAATGCATGTGTAGAAACTATATAAGATTGCATGCCGTCTCAGGGAGGGAGTAGGGAGGGAGGGAGGAAGGAGGAGGAGGGAGGGGAAAAAAATCTAAGATATACGGAAGTGACTGTAGAACACTGAAAACAAAATGTTAAAATTTAAAAAATGTTAAAAAATAAAAAATAAAATAAAAAGAAATTACTTTGCCCAACTGTATGCCCATAAATTTGATAATCTTAGTGAAATGGATGAATATTTTAAAATATATATAAATTGCCCAAATCCAATGTGGCTTTTTTAGTTATCCTTCTCTAACCTTTGTGTAGAATTCAACACTACTGAACATCTCTCCTCCCCAGCTTTTCCCTATTCTTTCCTTGTTTTCCTTCCTGTCACTGATCCTTCTCAGATTCATCATTTTCCCTTGACTTCCTAGGGTTGGATGTCTTTAATGGCTCTGTCTTCAGCTCCCTCTCTTCTCCCACTACACCCTGTCCCTTTAGCATCTCATCCCTACCCATGGTTTCATTTATTTGCTCTAATCAGGTGACCTCCACGCCTACACTGCAGTGTCAATCTTCAGAGATTCAGGCTTGTATATTCCATTATCGATTAAATACCTTAATGTCTCACCCTCAGCTCAATGTAGAACAAACTAATTCATCTTTCCTCTTAAACTTGTCCTTTCTCCTAACTTCTTTAGTTATCAATGGCACCATCATTTTTACAAGTCAATCAGCTTCAATACCTTAACTCTTCTTTTCATTTGACTTATCTCTCCCAACTAACCCTTATACCAGTCAATGGTCAGGGAGACATACAGAGTAGTCAGAAGAGCACAGATTTTGATATGCAAAATTTAGGTTTGAGTTCTCACTCATATTTACCAGCTATGTTCTATGGACAAGTTGCTTAAGCTCTCTGAGTCAATTTCCTCATCTATAAAATAGGTACAATAATACCTGCCTTGTTGGGTTATTGCTTTGTAAACTTGGAGTTCTTTTATATAAAGCATACAAAAAGATAAAGACTGCACCTATGATTTTACTGGATTATAGGAAGCTCTGGTAAGGAACTTCCTCTACTAAAGCAGGTCTAAACTTTTTTGTCTTTTATTTTATAGTCTTAGAGAGTTGCCTGGGTCATTGAGAGATTACCATGACTTTCCTAGAGTCACATGGCCAGTAGGTACCAAATCAAAACAGGTTCTTCCTGGTTCTTCATCCAATATACCACACAACCAACCTCTCCCTATATGAACTCTATATAAAAACATTGGAAAGTACTTTGTAATCTTTAAGAGTGCTACAGAATTGTGAATTACTATCACTATTATCTTTGTCAATTTCATACCTCTCCCACTGATTTGCTCCTTTCAACTCCTAATATGGCCCTGCCTAGTTCACATCCTGGCACATAGTAGGCACCAACTAAAGGCTTATTGACTGACTTTGCTTCTCCTCTAAATTATCATCATGATCTCCTGTGTTCCCTACTCAATTTCACCCTTTCTACAGTTTCCAAAATAATGTTCTTCATGCAGAGATTTGATCATTCACTGCCTTTCTTAAAAACCTCCAGTGGCTCCCCTTTGCCTAACAAATAAATACAAACATGCTGAGCATAAAGCCCTCTATTATTTAGCTGTAACACAGGTCTCTTTTCTTATTTGCTACTTATTTTCATTTATAAACCCTGCATTCCAGCCAAACTAATGTAGTCACTCTTGTTCCTACATCATATCCAGGCCTCTCCATGTCCTTTGCATTTTTTTTATCCACCAATCAACACGCATTTAGGAAGCACAAAGATAACTTAGTATACCTCCTTTGCATTTATGTGCATGACTGGAAGAGATTTCTTCTGTATCTCTACCTGTTAAAACTCTTTTCTTTCTTTCAAGAAGCAAACTCTCCTCTATGACTCCAGTGATCCCTCTTCCACTGTTTGTTTTTCTTTACGTGTTTGCCACCATCAGGGAGATGAGGCTGTAGCCAACAGTCTTAATGAGGTAGTCAGCCCCTCTCTTTAGGCAGTAAATAAAAGCCAGACCTCAGAGCAGGTGTTCAGGCTGATCCATTATACCATGGAGCAAAGAAAGCAGGTGACACCTCTTTGTAAATGAGCATTGTCTGTCTGGTTACCTGAACAACTTTGACTTTCCCTGTTTCTTCCACTGAATGGAGCAGCCTAAATATCAACTCAAAAGAACAAACTCTAGGATTTAATCTACTTCCTTTACACTGCTGCCTAGTAAAAGAAGCTGCTGTATTCAGTCACTACAGCCATTGACAACAGCTGCTACCGTCCTGCTCCTGTGACTCAATTATCTTGCCTCCCCAATTATGTTATCACTGTACTTAACTAAATATAATATATATATATATGTTCTAATTGTTTCAGTTATTTTTGTACACTTCTTACACCTGCTAATCCTTAACGGGAGGGAACCCTGCTCATCCATGTTCCCCAAACCTAGCACAGTGCCTTCGTATGTAGTAGGCATCTAATAAATGTTTGTCAAATTGAAACAAAACTGAAATGGAGCATAAAAATAGCTAGCATTCATACACTGCTTTAACATTTGCAAAACACAATACAAATTTTATTTTACTTTATGCCCACAACAAACCTGCAAGGTAAGTGCTGTTATTATCCCCATTTCATGGATGGCAAAACGGAGACTGACAGATTAAGCAACTTGCCCACCTAGGAAGTATATGAAGCAAAATCTGAACTCAAGTCATCCTGACTCCAAAACCAGCATTCTATCACTATACTACCTCCCTGCCTCTACTAATGGAAATTCAATGGCATCAAGAAATGTATTCAGCTAGAGTTGGAGGAAAATCAAGTAAAATGAACAAATAAGGCCAAGGAATTGTTCACTGATGCAAAAACTCGTCCATACACAGGAGAGAACACTGAGCAAATCGTCATCAATGAGGTTGGTAGTATATTGTTACAGTTGTAGCAGGGATACCACATAACAATATCCTCAATTAACAGAATACTCTGAAAACAAGCTCCTTAATGAGAATGATGACATTAAAAAAATTATTTTTAATCATGAGGGGTATTGTCAGTTCACAAGCACCACAATAAGCTGGTTGGTTTACTGCTTTTGTAAAACTGCTAGGACCCCTGGAGTGTATCTATGAACATCTTAAGCCACATCATTCATGGGTTTGGGAGGATATGGAGGAAGGGGATTGAACTAAATAGCCTTCCAGCTCAAAGTCTATGATCCTCCTTGTTAATAGACAGATTGTTAATGTACTAATAGGAAGTATATTTTTTCTAGTGATTTAAATAGTACTCTTCAAACTAAATGATTTGAATACTTCTGTATATTTTTTCTTTCTCTAGACACTTGTACTAAACTTCCTTCACATTAGATTTAAAGACCCTAAAATGTACATTTTTCAATTTTTTTCATTTCTTGACCTCTTACTTAAATTGTCGACTTAGCCTTATCAAACCACCAAATTTTCATTATAACTAACCAACCTAGGGTCTCATTATGAAATCTCTGCAGTATATTTGTTACCTAGGAAACCAACTAGAGCATTGGTAGATTGTAGATTTTGATTTCAGTCTTGCAAAAGAGTTTTCCAATCATGCTACTAAATAAAAGTCATAAATCAACAAATGAGAATCAAGGTCAAGAAGTACCTATCAATGAAAATTAATCACTATTGTCCTATGGATTTTTTTTCCAGTGGGGTAAAGCTTCCAGTTGTCACGGACTTCTGTGTTTTATGTAAATATTTCAAACAGGTTTCTTTACAAACATGATCTGTCAAAAAAAAAAAATCTGTTTAAAATAAATGGCTGCTCTCCAACCTTCAGCTCATCTATTTTATTTCCAAAAAAAAAAGGCAACAAAATGACAACATTTAAGAGGAAACACTTCTCTGAAGCCAATTTCACACATCTGGTAGCTGAATACTAATCCAAGACCGAACTCTGTATTTCTTATGGGAAGCATTTCGGAGCAGTTGTTTAAGTGCTACTACTCTACTTAAACCAACGTAAAATAAAGATCACAATGGAGATCACTGCCCACAATTCTTAGATTCAGAACAGCAGAAGCCCATTAAGGGCAACAATCTTTCCTAGTTAAGTCATGCCAACGTTATGGAATGGTGAAAAATGAGGCTCCTAAGCTATCATCCTTATGTAGAATACCACACTATTTTATTCTCCAACTTTTCATTTGTTTACAATTAACAGCAATGCTAGCCATTTAAAGTGTCCAGTTAACATGAAGTGGACATTTTACGCTGGCTTTAATAATGCTGCATTGATAATTATCAAACATTAAAGATGCCAACAAAGTCAGCTCATTTTAAAGCTTAGTAACTGTAGCTGTCATTAGTATTCCTGAAAAGTCAGTCACTGCGTAGTTAATATACCATAAGCTCACACATTAAACAAAATTTCATTGTACAAGCCCCGTGGATTACTGGGAACAGCACTTCTTTGCCACAAGATTAAAAAGGTGCAGAAAAAAATAATTTCAAACTCAAAGAGAAATAATTACATGCTGAATTAACAAACAGCAGCTGGCCAATGGAAATCAAAAGACAAAAAGGTGCCGTGAGAGTTGTTTCATAATAACGTTTATCATAACACTAAAAATTAGCTAATTAAATTTAAAAAAACAAATGGTCTGTATAGCACCACCAAGCAGATAACAGACTAGGCATTCAGTATGACCAAATAAGGATTAATTATGGTGCCTCTCAAAAAATTTCTTAAGCTACAAATAGTACTTTGTACGATGCATCCTTCATTCAGATCAGATTTTGTTAATGTTGAGATTACAAGATATCTGTTAAATTTTATCATCACTATTGTGTATGGCTTCTCAAATATATAAATAAGCAAACTTAGTTTGTTAATTTACCTTTTATAACACTTCAAAGAGCTAATAAACTGAAGCCCTAGTGGAAAGACTAAATAGTAAGCAATGTGGCCTAGTGCTTGCCGTTAAAAGGAACTTTGGGACTTTTAAGTCTTATTGCCAAGATACATGGTAAGCCTTCAGCAACTTTCATTGCCTACCTTCCCTATGGCTATCTAATCAGAAATCAGCTAATACAGTCAGATCAAATAATATGTCCTATTTGGACTTCTCTAATGCTATGATGTAAAAGATTTTTACATGTAAAAGGAAAAAAAGGCAAAAATTCTTCTCTTTCAGTTCTGTATGTGGAGTTGGTCGATTTCCCTTCTCAGAAGCAAGAACTTACAGACCAAGGTGTCTGATGACTCCTTTTGGACTTCAGAAATGCTCTATTTTGTTCTAGACTACATCAATGGAGTGGAGCTTTTCTTCCACACACAACGGTAGCAGTTTCCTAGAACCTGGAGCTCAATTCTATGCTGCTGAGGTGGCCAATGCTACTGGTTACCTTCATTATCTGAAAATCATTTACAAGGACTTGAAACCCGAGAACATTCTCTTGGATTGCCACAACCATCTACCTTCTGTGGCACCCCTGAGTATTTGGTTCCTGAAGTAGTGAGAAAACAACCTTATACTATAACCATTATATATAACCACTGGTAGCGGTTGGGGGCTGTTCTTTCATATGTTCTGTACCTTGTCACCTTTCTTTAGCCAAGATGTTTCTGAAATGTATGAAAACATCCTTCACAAATCTCTCCAGATCCAGGAGTCAAGACAGTGGCAGCCTGTGAGAACTCCTGCACAGTCTTCTCCAAAAGGACTGGAAGAAAACTGGGTACAAAAGCAGACTTTCTTGAGAAAAGAATCATGTCTTCTTTAGCCCAATTAACGGGAATGACTTATACCACAAGAGACTCACTCTTCCTTTCAACCCAAATGTGCCTGTTGACTAAAGATACTTCAACCCAGAGTTTACTAAGGAAGCAATTTCCAATTCTATTGGACATATATTGGATTTAACAGCTCTGGGGCTTCCAGTGCATTTTTAGGTTTTTCTTATGCACACAGGGATGAGAATTTTAAAAACTGCTAATAGGCCCTGGTATCATCTCTAAAGAGGTGCTTGCGTTATTTATTTTTTGAGTCAAATTGTACTGTCAATGTGAAAGATGTGATGTGTGTCCCTCATGTTCACATATTGACTGTACAGCACTCTTAGAATGGTATTCATTAGATGGGATGAAATTTAACAGGAAAGAAGAAAGCAAGAAACAGAAAGAGAAAGAGAGAAAGGAAGAAAAGAAGGAAGGAAGAAAAAGACAGTAAGGTAGGTCAATGTGGTCTACTAAAAATTGGCCCTACCTCAGTTGTGGCTGCAGCGATGGGGTACCACTATGATCTATAATCTGTTTTAGAAATTTACCTTTGTCAGTACTCCACATGGTGGTCAGGTCCTGGAAGACTGATGCATAAGACGCTCATTTATAAACCAGAAAATCAATGTATTAATATACAGTGGGGGGTATATCTGCCCAAAAAACCCGTAATGGTTCTTTTTACTGGGTACCTTTAAATGAATGAATTCAAAGAATTCTGAGATAATTTTGGAATTATTTTACCTTTTATAATCCTATTATTGGGCATATACCCCAGGGAGATCAGTGACAGAATAGCAGTACTTTTTGTAGAAGCAAATGGAAATGAGATGGGTGTCTATTTCTTGTGAAGCAGCAAAACAGACTGTGATATGTAAATATAGTGGAATATTACATTTAAGAAATAATGAATGTGAAGGACTCAGAGAAACTTAGAAAGACTTTTAAGAACTGATATGATCAAAATAAGTCAAACCAAGAGAACACTGTACACAACGACCATAATAACATAAAGGAAAACAACCCTAAAGACATCAGGACTGAAAACAATGAAATGACCAGTTTGTGACGCCAGAGGACTGTTTAATGAAATATCTCCCTCTCCTCTCAGCAAAGATATGGTGGAAACTGGTGTGGAATGAGGACTATATTATCCACAAAGTCATTGTGTCAGCTGTTTTGCTTAATTTTAACAATGTAACAATAGTTAACATTTATATAGCATTTTAAAGTTTGTAAAACACTTTACATTGTACATTATCTCATTTGAACCTCACCACAAACCTTTGAAGTAGGTACAACAGACATTCTCTTCAATTTATAGGTGAACAAACTGAAGCACTGAGAGGTTTAGTGACTGCTCGGTGCCACACAGCCAAAAAAATTTCAGAGAAAGGATACGAATCCAGGGCTTCTTGACACCAAGTTCAGTACATGACTCATTGTGCCTCTCTGTTGTAAGAAAGGGTTCTCTTTAGGAAACGACAGCAATTTTTGAAAAACATTAAAAAAAAACACTTTTAAAAATCTGATTCTACTATAAGAAAAAATAAGCACAGTATACTTATTTGTATTAGACTAGCAGCTATGAGACCCAGCAGATACAGCACTGAACCGGGAATCAGAAAGACAAGAGTTAAAACAGCTAACCTGTTTGCCTCAGTTTCCCCAACTGTAAAATGAGGGTAGTATCTACCTCCCAAAATTACTGTGAGGATCAGATAAGATAACAATTGTAAAGGGCTGAGTACAGTGCCCAGCACATAATAAGCGCTATATAAATGCTAGCTCTTGTTATTATTACTTTAAGCATGTGACAAAGTTATACTTAATGCTGCAACATTAAGTTAATGGAAAGGAAGGGTGGCAAAAAGCTAGTAATTTAATCTCTGATAACAGATCTGTTTAAATGACTATTTTTGAATTCAGAACAATCTTCTTTCTGGACAGCACAACTTTCATTAGTTACAAAAGTATGATACATTTAGATTAAAAGCAACAGCATATTAAAATCTAAAGAAGTATTATCTTCTGACAAAGAATTTCTACTTTCTGAAAATGTAAAGAATACTGTTCTGCTTAAAAATATTTTTCTGCACCCCCAGCTCTAGATGGCAATGGCTTAGTAGAAAACCCTCACATTTTTGCAATTGGGCAATTAGAACTACAATTATACATTATGATGTTTTTTTAAAAAAAATCTTACACAGTATTTTAGACTTACTTAACAGGCTTCACCTTAAGCCAACACCAGTTCTCCTGTTACTGGAGAACTTTATCTTAAGCTCCAGAAGTGAAGAGATTCAAATACTGATAGAGTTATAGAAGCATTTTAAAGTCTGAATTTTTAAATGGATTCTCTCCATTCAATTTAATGCATCACTCTGAATATCCTATAAGCACAATTCTGCAATAGTTCATAAGACAATTTCTGTTAAAACTAAATCATTATTTTAAGCACATTTTTTTGGAGGGGGGGTGGCAAGTCAATTGAGATTAAGTGACATGCCCAAGGTCACACAGTAAGTGTCAAGTATCTGAGGCTGGATTTGAACTAAGGTTCTCCTGACTCCAGGGCTGATGCTCACTATTCACTGCTCCACCTAGCTGCTCCTAAGCACAATTAAAAAAAAAAAAAAAGATTATACCCATAACTATCCCAACAACTTGAGTGTTCATATGATATAGTGAGAAAAGCATTACACTCAAATAAAAGCAGGAGACCTGATTTCGAATTCTGACTCTCATAGCTGTGTGACCCACTGGCAAGTCACTTAAACAGGATTCAATTTCCTCATATGTAAAGTGAAAATAATACCAGCCTGCATTATCTACAGAGTTGTGAGAAAAAGCGAAGATCTTACAAACCTTAAAGCATTATATAACTTGAGATGTTATTGTGAACAGTCAGTCAATAATATTTATTAAGCACTTACTTATGTGTATATATGCAAAAAGAAAAAGATCCCAGGAGAAAGGATTGGTGTATGCAAGAAAAAGGAAAAACATTCCAAATCTGGACCTGTGATTTCCTTAGTATGGTGAGTTCCAAGTAAGGAACTCCTGTAGCAATTTAAAATCCTTTTTTTTCTTAAAAAAGGAGAGCTTTAGCCACCAAGAGGTTAATTGATTTGCCCAGGGTCACAGAGCCAGTAAGTATGTGACATTTGAGAGTTGAACACAGGTCCTTCTGTTCTTGAGGCCTGAACTCTATACACTCCTGCCTCTTGCACCTAATCAACTGTTCCGATAATGGTTTATTTAAAAGGTGGAAGATACTATTTTTCTCATCGTAATGGGGCTGAGAGAAAAGCAAAACTTTATTGCCATGCTTTGCAAAAACAAACTGTTGTACTTTTTAAACAAAACAAAATTAAAAATCGTAGCTATTTTCATCTTCTAGAATCGAAAATAACCTGAAATCAATTCTTGTATATTTGGTTTAATTTCTGTCAACCAACCTCATTCTGCCCAGGGGAATACATTTCTTGATGAATTTGATATCAAACAGAAGTCACTGTGCGCAGCCTCAGATAAAGGGGGAAAACAGCCCTCCTCCTCCTCGTCCTCCTTCCTTTCCTCCTCCGTTAGAAACAATAAATACAGCAGGGAAGAGACACACATACTCACAAACGGACGCATCCCAATCTCATCAGCATTCTCTCCCCCCCCCCCCACCCCCGCTCCCCCTGTTGCCAAAACACACACACACACACACACACACACACACACACACACACACACACGTCCAAACACAACGAGGCCAGAACTGTCTCCATCTCCGCCAGAATTACAGCCCTGGAAAAACTAGAAGGCTACAAGAGGGATAACATTTCCCTCCTCTCCCTTCCAGTTGGAGGAGAAAGAGTAGGAAAGCAACACGAGCGCAACACACACACACACACACACACACACACACACACACGTTTGTTTTAGTGCCTTAGGGAAAAGTAGTGCTAGATTAATACTGGGAATATTCCTCTGAGAATCTGTCCAAATCCACAACTCTCACTCTGAATCACTCCTCCCCTAGGGTGTTCAACTTCCAACCCTCCAAACCCATCAACCTGTCGTGGAAGGGTTCTTCCTCTTTCCCTAACCTCTCGCCCGAGTAACAGGAGACAATAGCAGGGTTCAGCCCATTCATTTAAACACCCACAACCCACGAGAAGGGGCAGGACCCAGAAGAGGCAGAAAACAACACAATCCCCCTTCTCTCCAGCAGCCCCTGGCCCCGACCACCCCATCTCTTACCTATTCCACACAAAGAGCACACAGACGCACTCACTTCTCTCCCAGGGGAGGTTATCTCCACAGTAGCCACCGCATTTATTCTACACACATACATAGATCGCTCCCCCTCTCCCTTTTCTACCAAGAGGATTCACCTACCTGCAGGTGTTTGTCCATAGGAATGCAGGATCGGGGGTGTAGGGCCAAAGGGGGAGAGGAAGGATGGCAGGAGTGGGGTGGTGCTGTGGAATACCCTGAGATCGCAGGGCTGAACGTGGAGGGACGGGGATGTGGGTTATGTTTGCGTGCGTGCGCGTGAAAGAAAGACAGGAAAGGAGAGAGGTCTTTGGGGGTGAGGACCGCAGGCAGGAGAGAGGGGAGAGGAAAGAGGGAGGGAGGGATGGGTGAGCTGCCTCTCCTCCACCTCCTCTCCCCTCCACCTCGGCTGGGACACAGTGGCCCGGGCTCCTGGGCTGCAGCCTCTGCCTCCTCTGCCTCTGCCTTCTGCGCTGGGGCGGCTCCGGGGCGCTGGGGGGCACAGACAGCGGAGGCAGCCTCGGCGGCGGCGGGAAATGAGGGGGGAGGCGGGAGAGGAGGAGGAGGAAGACGAGGAAGAGGAGGAGGAGGAGGGGAAGGAGGAGGAGGAGAAAGGGAAGAAGGAAGAGAAGAAGAAGGAACGGCAGGATATTCACTGCTCAGGGAAGGAAAGGCACCGACAGAGAAGTGGCTCGTATCGGCTACCGGAAATCGCCGCCGTGGTCATAAATATACCACAGGAAGTGTGTAATAACAACACCTAGTGATACACACACACACACACACACACACACACACACACACACACACACACACACACACACACACACACACACCTGCCTCCTCTACGTTACAGTCCAGTCCTCTCCTGGAAGCCACCGATCCAGTCTCAGATCATGCCTGTATCCCAGCACTGTCCTAGGGAAATGTGTACATACACCACACAGAGAAGGCATATGTCCGCATGGGAGTCTCCTTTCTCCCTCTGACCTGACTCGGTTTCCCCAGAAGAACGCTGCCTTCTAATCCCGGGTACCAGAGGGAGTTTTCCACAACTTCATTCACTCACTCATTCCTTCATTCGTCCACTCATTCATTCAGCAGGTAAGTATTAAGTGCCCACTCTTTCCTTGGCACTGTGCGGGGCATCAATAGGAGGCACAAAAGAGCCTTCAAACGTCCCGGCCCTCAGCGTGCTTACATGTTGCCGGAGATAAACAGTGGTGTCCGCAGATACATCGCTGGGTCGCTACAAAGTAACTTGGGAACCAGGGAGAGATGCTAACCTGCAAGGACCTGGAAGGAGAGACTTCACCTCTCCTGAGGAGTGATGAGGCCAGGGATCTGTCTACACTATACCCCTCCCCCAGCAAACTCAATCCCGCCGGCTCCAGTTGTGGGGCGGAGGACGCGTGGAATTGGAAAGGGCTGAGGAGAGAATTGAGGACACACACGCTCACCAGCACCCACGTCTAGGCACACCAGCCCTGGAACCTGTTCAGGCACGGAGCTTGGGAAGGGGGAGGTGGGAGAGTCTCCCAAGTGATCCGGTGGTTCTAATGGGGGGCGAGGTCCCCCAGAATGAAAGAGAGCATCAGAGACCTACAGGAGTTCAGAGATACGCTGTAATATTTCAAACCCAATTATTGCAGCCAATGTCTGCCTATATCCGACCGGTTTCCTAAGTCTCTAGGCGAAGGGGAGGGGGAGGGAAAGGGAGGGAGGAGGAGGGAGGAAGAAAGGGAGGAGGGGAAAGGGGAGGAGCAGCAGGAGGAGGAACAACGAGGATTGAGGAAGAGCCTGGTTCAAACTCTGCAGCTCCGCCGCTTCTCTGCCCCTTGCAGGTGGGATTTAAAAATCCTTCGGACCTTGCTGAGGGGTGGCTTGGGAGGGCTGCCTGGGATATTTGCTCCTGGTGCTGGCAAGGAGTGGGACGAATCTGGTTCTGAAGCGATGCTCCAACTTGTTGAATCTGCTGGAAATCACTCAGCAGATGTAATTTCACCTGAGCCGATTCCTGGGCCAGGTGGGTAGCAGCAAAACAATTCCCTCATCCCTTCGCTTCTTTCTGTTTCTTCTCTTCGCATCTAGACTCCCTGAGCTGGGAGAGAGAATTTGCATCCTCCAAATGGCAGCTTCCTTCTCCTGTCTCAGTACATCCTAGATATCCACACGTTTGGGGGAGGGGTGCGCCGTTTCCATGAAGGGATCACCGTGACCAAAGAAACCAGATGCCACGTTTACTCAGGTCAAAGTCTGTTGGACAATTCCTACCAAAGAAAGGAGAACCTTAGCTTAGCCAAAATGTAGGCAAACTCCACCTTATTCAACCAGTCTCTGGAGGGTCGCCACAAAACTGACCCTAGAGGACTCCACTTCCCTGACTGATCTGAATTGTGATGCTTTTATTATATTGCTTCTAATAAACTCTTTTTCCAGCTTATATTCTGTTTCAGAGCCTTAAATAATTGTGTAAACATTAGAGACAAAGTCATGTCTGTGTAGAATTACTGTATAATTTCAAATAAATCGGACACAATCCCATTTGTTTAAAAAAAAAAAAATTCCTTCATAATGGATCCAGAAAGGATGTAGCTAAAATTTAACATCCTCCCATACAGGGAGAAAAAAATAAGTAAATAACACTCCTCTCCCTATCATTTGAGTGATTAAACATATATGTCAGCAAAATGTCATCTTAAAAACTGGCTTCTAGGTTTTAAAATAATAATCAAATGAGGTAATGTATGAAAAGCACTTCACAAGTCTTAAGGTGCTATGTAAATATGAGCTATTATTATTTTGGGGATAATAGACCCAATCTGTGATTTTACTGTTACAGTCAACTCCCAAATGAACCAATTCTCATTTCCAACGTGGATCTGCACCTTTCCTACAACTTATAGCTTATGAGAGGTTCAGGTATCCTATAGATATAGACTGGATAGAGTTCACCCCTGGGGAGCGGACCCAGTGAAAGCAATTTAATTATATCACTTGATGTTAGGGATCCTGTAGTGCCAACAGTATAAATTGTCCCTCCATACAAATGCACTTGTATTCCTGTCTATACTCTACATGAATGATCCCTAAAATATGCCCATCCTCCTTACTGATGGTGCATGTATTTATGGGAGAGAATATACCAGGTATATCACAGGGAAAATCCTATTGTGACTTTTCTTACTATGTATTTGATGACATATCATTGTGTCCTCTTACTTTTTTAAATTAATTAATTTGTTTTCAGTTTTCAACAATCACTTCCATAAGTCTTAAATTTTCTCTCTCTCCCACTCCCCTCCTTCCCTGAGATGGCATGCAATCTTATATGGATTCTACATATACATTCTTATTAAACACATTTTCATACTTTAAAAAAAAGTAAATATTTGGTGGGAGCTCATGAACTATGGAATTTAGTGGATATAGCCATTGAGAATACCTTAAACCTGAGGTGGCTCTTGTCAGGAGGGGACACATATTAGAAAAAGGTATCCCAGGTAATCTCTGTCTCTCTCTGTCTCTCTGTCTCTGTCTCTGTCTCTGTCTCTGTCTGTCTGTCTGTCTGTCTCTCTCTATATATATATATTTATACACACCCACATACATATACACATACATACATATATACATATACACACACATATGTATATACATATATGTACACACACATCTACTTAAAATTACATACTTTATATAATGTAGCATCACTCTAATGTGATGAGTGAAGCCTCCACACATAGCCGAGGCTTGAGTGCAAGTGTAGAGTAATTCAGAATTCATTATGACTCTCTCTTTTGTCCTTTGTTTTTGGCTTTGGGGCTAAGCAAACACACATGGAGGCACATACACAGATATATGCATTGGTGATGATGATGATGATGATGACGATTCCGATTCCCATTCTGCAGATGAGGAAATCTTCAGGAAGACCAGTTGGATTCCTGCCTCAGATACTTGAAATCACTCGACTTCTCTACATTTGATTACCTGATTTCTCATCCATAAAACGAAATCGTATATATCCACACATACATACATATTTTATGAATGTATCATATTGACACACTATATACATGTATATGCACATCAGTGTGGTATCTACATGTGCATACACTTGTGTGTGTATATACATACATATATAAACTACACAGTAGCTTGTATTGCTGGGAAAATGTTTGATTATATGGTTTGGAAAACTAATTATTATACTGTTTAAATTGAGCTTTATGTGATTAAAGATCTTTCGCACCCAAAATGTCAGTCTGATCTCAGTAACTCTCTAGGAATGCTAGAGAGGACTACAAGGAATTTGGGGTCCCCCCTAGGTCCTGAATCAACCTGAAACATTCTTGTTTTGTGTTACCACATCCCAGACTTGTTTTGAGTCCACCAAAACTTGTGTTTGAGGGTCCCTTAGTTTTTTGATGTCGTTCAAATTTTTTACATTCACTCATATCCATCTCCATCTACCTTGCTTTCCAGTTGCCTTCTGGGAGAAATTACTTAACTGAAGTACATGTGATTTGATCATTATCAAGGGATTTTTGTATATAATCATGTGCAGACACCTTTGTCAAAATTCTATGTAATTTAAACCTTCCAGAGCCCAGGGAGAGGCAGCCACCCCTTCTTTCTAGCTTGCTCTCCTTTGCCAAATGATCAAATAAGTTTCTTTTTAAAATTATTTCAGGTTTTGGAGTCTGTTCTCAAGAATGACACGTGTATATATGTGTGTGTGTATGTATTTGCATACACATCTGCCTATCAGTCAACAAATATTAGTTAAGTACCTGGAGATATGACTGAAATGAAACAATCACAAAAATGTATCAGGAACTATGTAGATGCTAGGGAATTCCAGGACAAGGAATGAAATAATCCTTATCTACAATGAGCTTATATTCTAATGGAGAGGAAAAATACATATGAAAATATAAAACTCCTAAATATAAAGTCAATAAATACAGACATCCATAACATAGTTAAAGATATAGTCATTTGGGAGGGAAGGTGAAAGCAGCTGGAGCACTCAGGAAAAGCTTCATGTAGAAGATGGTATTTGGGCTCCATCTTAGAAGAGAGGGATTTTGAGATAGAGTTAAACAGGGAATTTATTTCTATCATGTGTATGGCCAATGCAAAGGTACAGAGAAGGGAGACAGATGGTCATGTATAAGGAATGAAGAAAAGACAATTGGGCTAGATGGTATAATGTAGGAGGGAAAATAATGTCCAATGAATTTGAAAACTAGATTGAGATCTGGTTTTGTAGCACCTTAAAAGAAGAACTTCTGGGACAGTTAGGTGGTGCAGCAAATAGAGAACCAACCCCAGAGTCAGGAGGACCTGTGTTCAAATCTGGCCTGAGATACTTACTAGCTGTGTGGGCAAGTTACTTAACCCCAATTGCTTCCAAGAGGAAAAAAAGTAGAATTGTTATTTTATCCTAGAGGCAATAGGAAGCTGCTGGGGCTGGTAGAGTAGTTTAAGTAGATCTGTGGTTAAGGAAAATCACTTTGATAGCTGTAGTATATAAAACGGAGAAAGACTTGAGGCAGAGAGATCTATTAAAAGGCTATTTTTACAGGAATCTAATAGAGAGCTGATGAGGGACTAAAGTGAATAGAGAGATGTGAGAAAAGGGAAGGTAGAAATGGCAAGATCTGGAAATTGATTGGATATGTGAGGCTAGGGAGAACGGTAACAATCACATAACAGTCATGCCTCAGCTGTCATTGTATTTCCCTCAATCCGCATGCTTTTTTACCTCCTGTAAACCCAACAACATCCATATGTTTGACAGGAGGTCCTTCTGTCTGCTGTCTGTACCAGCCCAGGAGACTAAAAGGGTGGATAAAGATAAATGAAAATGTTAAGATATTGGCCAAGGGGCTAGAATGTCTCTATTGAGCTATTAAGTCAGGGATTATAAAAGAAAAAATGTTCAGTTGACCAATCAACTATTTGTTAAATGACTGTTTCACTTTCTAAATTGCTAGCGAACCTTGTTATGAAGCAGTCCTATTACATTGCCAGAAAGTTATACTGCACTCTAACTTTAAGACAAAAAGAAAAAACCGAAAGCAAGTTGATTTCATGATGGACTTACTAAGAAATCAAATTCCTGGGCCATTGCTTGGGTCAGTTCCCAATCCATCCCATACTGCCACCATCTGCATCTGTATCTACATCTGCATTTACAGCTATATTTTGAGCACATTACAATAACTGATGCCCATGAGTGTAAACTTAGGTTACCAAAAATTGATTATTCTATTTAAGATCATAGGAAGGTGAATTGTACATATTAGAAAAAATGTTGAAGGAAGACATCAGTATCAGTTCAGTTGTTTTTCAGTCATGTCTAACTTTCATGACCCCATTTGGGGTTTTCTAGGCAAAGATACTGGAGTGGTTTGTCATTTCCTACTTCAGCTCATTTTACAAGTGAGGAAACTGAGACAAACAGGGTCAAGTGATTTGCTCAGGGTCATAAAGCCACTAAGTGTCTGAAGCAGGATTTGAACTAAGGTTTTCCAAGCATGGTGTTCTATCCACTGTGACACCCAGCCGTACCAGGTACAATATAAATGTGAACTATTTTTGTTATTCAGCCATTTTAGGAAGGCAAAGTTCTCATACCCCTAATATTTAGACTTGGAACAAAGCCATTAGCAACTCTTTCCCTACCCCCAACCACCAGAGAAAGGTGTAACTACAAAGGCTTTTTCTCTTCCTCATTTCCCTCATCTTTTGGGAAAGAGATTGTCCAGACAGTTAAGTAGCCATTTTTTAACTTCAACGTCCTAGAGATTAAAGGGCAGAATGTCTATTCTAAGCCCCAATCTAACCTAGAGTTAGCAAGTGAGTTGGCAACATGCATTCTTTTTCAACAAACTACTAAAGAGGAGAGCTATCTGAATCTAAAGCCTACAGGTTTTCTCAGCTCTAAAATTATTTTTGTACTCCCACACAGATGAGTGAGGTGGAAAAAGCAAAAGAATATAAACATCTAGGTGCAAATCCTTTGAAGACATTACTGTCAGTCTCAATGTTTTCTTCCAAATTCTGACCTTTATTATTTATATGTTGTTAGCAGCAAACTTTTCCAAGCTTTTATCTGTATTCAACAGGAGGAGAAATCTTTAATAAGCTATGAAATTATAGAAATATGCACTATTGTTATGATTATTATGGAATGGTGCATATGAATTCTTTGGAAAATGATCAGATGGACCCTGAGGAAAATAAAGAATTATTTAGAGCCACTCAAGTCAACTGACGTTCCAATATACTTTAAAAGACTGCCTATACAAATGTCAACTTATATCTGACATGCAGAAAAGGACAATAAATAAAACCAGTTCTACCTTGGGATGCTTGGGAGTCACCAGCATTACCTTCCCACAACACACATACTTCTTGGAAGATCTTTCCAAAAACATCATGGGGTCATTTGCATAACTCAGCCCAACTGCCCCAGAGAAAGGTAGAAGACAGAAAGGCAAAAGGAGAGAAAATAAAGACCGTAATAATGGAGGACGTAATTAGCTAGATATTTATCATGTGCTTTTCTGTTTTTCTTGTTCAGATTCTTTGTGACCCCATTTGGGATTTTCTTAGCAAAAATACTGGCCATTTCCTACTCTAGCTCATTTTACAGATGAGGAAACTGAGGCAAACAGGGTTAAGTGACTTATCCAAGGTCACACAGCTAGTAAGTGTCTGAGGCTGGGTTTGAGCTCACCAAGATGAGTCTTCCTGATTCTAGGATTGGTGCTATATCTACTATACCACCAAGCTGCACCATGTACTTTAAGAATAGGGAATATAGACCTATTTGAGTAAGGAAGGAAGAACAAGCCTGGTCTCTAAGAGGTGCTTCTACTTTCTATTCTCTCACTCCCTTCTTTAAACCCCCTTACAAAATGACTTCTGACCTCATCATTACACAGAAACCGTTCTCTCCCAAGTTACCAATGATATCTTAGTTGTCAGATCCAGTGGCCTTTACTCAACACTCATTCTCCTTGATCTCTCTGCAGTCCCTTTCTTGCTTGATATTCTCTTCTCCCTAAGTTTTTGGGATACCACTCTCTCCTGGGTGTCCTCCAGGATTCTTCCCAGGGCCCTCTTATCATCTGCCTCTTTATTTCTTCACTTGATGATCTCATTAGCTCCCAAGGATTCTTGAATATATCTTTTCTGCTCTAATCTCTCTGCTGACCTCCAGTATCACTTCTCCAACTACCTTTCAGACATTTCAAACTGAATATCCAGTAGACATCTCAAAACTGAACTTCTTATCTTTCCCCTTAAAACCTCCCTTCCTCTTAACTTCCCCATTACTACTGGAGGAAACACCATCCTCCCAGTTCTTCAGGCTCCCAACCTAGATGTCATCCTTGACTCTTTACTATCCCTCACTCTCCATGTCTAATCCATTGTCAAGGCCTGTTGGTTTCACTTTTGCAACATCTCTCCAATATACCACCTTCTCTTCTCTAAACCTACCACAATTCTGTCCAAACCTTTATCCCCTGGACTATTGCTATAGCCTTGGTGAGTCTGCTTGCCTCAAGTCTTTCCTTACTCCAATCCATCATCCATTCAGCCGCCAGAGTGGTTTTCCTAAAGAACAGATCCTACCCATGTCAGTCTTCTGCTCAAATAAACTCCAGTGGTTCCCTATTCCCTCCAGGATCAAATACAAATCTTCTGTTTGGTGTTCAAAGCCGTTCATAACCTAGCCCCCTCCTACCCAGCCTAGTCTACCATATACTTTTCAATCCAATGACTGCCCTTCTGGCTGTTCTATGAACAAGATATTCCATCTCTTTCTTGGCTATGTGCATTTTGTCTGGCTGTTCCCTGTGCCTAGAATGCTCTCGGTCCTTACTGCTGCCTGCTGGCTTCTCTGGCTTTCTTTAAGTATCAATTAAAATCACGTCTTCTGCAGTAAGCCTTTCCTAGCTCCACTTAATTCTAGTGGCTTCCCTCTGTTAATTATTTCCTGTTTATCCTGTACATAGTTTGTACCATTTGTTTGTTTATTTTCTTCCCCATTAGATTGTGAGCTCCTTGAGGGCCAGCCTGTTGCCTCTTTTTTGCATCCACAAGGCTTGCTGTTGTTGACTTAGCATAGTACCTAACACACATTGGGCATTTAATAAATGTCTACAAACTGACTCACTTTTAAACTCAGACCTTTACAAATACTGTCTCTTTTTACCCTCACAGCAACGCTATGAAGTGGATGTAATTATGATCTTCATTTTATAGTTGAGGAAACTGAGGCAAGCAGAGGTTAAGTTACTTGCTCAGGGTCACACAGCTAGTAAGTAAGTAATTGGATCAAGTCTTCCCGTTCCAGACCCAGCATTCTGTCCACTGCACCACCTACCTGCTCTAAAGAATAGTCCAAAGAATTATTCCTACAGCTACCTGAAGATACCTTTTTTGAGCAAAGTAGGACTATGGAAACTAAGTATAAAACATCAGAAAATTTAAATAGTCTAGAGATACTCAATGATCTAGGGACATGAAAGACTTGTTGACAATGCCAATTGAGAAACCAGTAGATCAGCTCAAGAGCTGGTACCTGGCTAGAAGGCACCTAGCGCCACCTACTGGGAAACAGCTAAACAGCATGAAGTAGAAGTTGACAAAAATAGCAAAAAGAATGACCAATCTCTATTAGGAACAAGAGGGCAGTGATGATGGTAATAGTGATAGTAATAATAGCAAGCATTTACACAGCACTTTAATATTTATAAAACACTTTACAAACATCTCATCTTATCCTCTTACCAACTATTAAAACACCATTTTACAGATGAAAAAACTAAAGCAGACAATGGCTAAGAGACTTGCCCTGGATCACAGTTAGTGTCTGAGATTGGATTTTGAACTTAGATCTTCCTAACTCCAGGTCTAGCACTTTTATCTACTGCAAAACCTAGTCACCTCTAGGGGTCAAATGAACAGATGACACTTTGGGGAAATAAAGCTTCATTGAAAGAGTTGTCATGAAAAGTGGGCCACACCCAGGAGTAGTTCTATAAATCAATAAATGTTTAGATCAGTGTCAGGTAGGGGGAAGAAAGTGGGAAGGAAGCCCCACTTGAGCACTTCTTGACCATTTCTGGGAATGGAATAAAGTATAAAATCATTCTATGTTTGGTAACGTTTAATGTGCTTTAAAACCTAACTCTAATCAACTTTCCAATTCATTATATGCTATTTCTCTTTCCAAATTCTACATTCTAGGCAAGTGTCTTTCTCTCTGTTTCTAACATGGCTCTCCATTTCCTGTCTCTATGATGTTGAAATTGAAAACTACCCCAACTTGGAATGTACTTCCTCCTCATTTATACCTCATAGACTACATCTTTTCCTTTAATACCCAATTCAAACATCATCTTGCCTTTTCTGATACTCCCAACTGCTCGTGTCCACCCTTCCTAACTATCCTGTGTTCATTTTATATTTACTCTTTGTTTTTATTCTGCATATACTGTATGGTTACTTGTTGTTAAACCTCATAGGACCTTGAAAGTAGAGATTATTTCATTCTTTGTATTTGATTCCTCATTACTTTAGTCTGGTACATAATAATTACATAGTAATGAATGCTTACTGATTAATGGATTGAATGCTTATAAGTAGAGCTGGTGATTACTGTCATGAAGTGCCAGATACTGAATTCCCCAGGTTCTACCTGGGTAGGGGTAATGAACCGGAGGAATGGTTTCATGACCATCTATACTTAACATAGTATATGGCATTTAGATGTCTCTTCCCTCCTCAGTTTCCAGTTCTAGTTCTGAGAACAGTAATCAACATAACACTATTATTTCTGGAAAAGATATGTCAACTAATTACCCTATGACACCAATCACCACTCTCTCTGACTTTGTGGACCACTGCTCCCTTTTATATGTTGTCTTCCCCCATTAGAACATAAGCTCCTTGAGGGCAGGGATGATCTTGCTTGCTTATATTTGTGTTCTTAATACCTAACGGTGCTTAGCACATAATAAGCACTTAATAAATGCTTTCCCATCTATCCATCCATTAAATCAAGTAAAGTCCCCCAAAATGGTCCCTAACCTTCATGTTAGAAGGGAGTTTCTTATTCAAGAGTTACACTTGATTCTGGACAGGGCCCATCAACTGTCCAGTTACAAATCTGTACCTGTGTTGGATACAGGGCTGACTGAGTTTTGATCTCAGTGGTGGCTCTGAAAGTCATTTTGTTGAGTATTTACAAATGGACATTTTCAAACATGGAAAACTATAATAATGTTGCAAAATCACAAATTTTTCGAGATGGTAGGAACTAGCCTACCCTCAAAGAGCTTACATTATATAGGAGGAACAAACATGTACACACACAGAAGGGGATATGTGCCAGGAAAGTCAAAGCACTGCTCCCTCTCCTCCGATCTGTAGGAGATAACCCAAGATCCCAAGCTCAAGAACCCCAGGAAGAGCAGCAGTACCCATACAATTGGTCCTACTTCCAATCCACCCTCTGCAACATCATCCAGGAGAATCAACCCTTTTGGAAATTCAATCTGGCAACAGCTTCTGAAGGTGCTGAATACCGCCACCTTCTTCCCCTTAGCGGCCATAGCTACTAAAAATCTGGGACAGAAAATCTTTGGCTCTGAAAAATGGTTTAATATCAAGAACATATATGATCTTATCAAAGGAAATAACTTTAAAGATGCTTTACCATCTGCTCTGACATAGTACCCTACATACATTGGGGACTTTTCATTTGACTTGCAACTGAAACTTCCTATATGTTCTGCCTCCTCCTGGCCTCCTTGCTGTTCCTTCAACAAGCTACTCCATCTTTCAGTTCCCAGAATTTTCTCTGACTGTCTTTCATGACTGGAAGGCTTTCCATTTTCATCTCTGCCTATTGGCTTCCTTCAAAACCTACGTAAAATCCCATCTTCTACAAAAATCTTTTCCCAAACCCTCTTAATTCCTGTGCCTTCCCTCTGCTAATTATTTCCTATTATTCCTATTCCTGAATATAGTGTGTACATATATTTTTGCTTGTTATCTCCCTATTAGATTGTAAGCTTCTTGAAGGCAGGGACTGTCCTTTGCTTCTTTTTGTAGCCTCAGCACTTAACATAGTAGGTGCTTAATAAATGTTTGTTGACTGACTGAATATTAGAATGTTAACTTGTTGAGAGCAGGGATTGTCTTGCTCTTCTGTTTGTATCCTCATCAGTTACCAATACTTATTGAATAAGTGATTAATAAATGTTTGTTTAATCGATTCATGTGTTCTTTCATGTAACTATTGCAACATTTGTAAATAGGTATTAAAAAAAGAATAATTTTCTTGGTGGAGTATAATGCTAATCAGAGAATTAAAGATCTTCTCCACCCATTAATGGGCCTGCCCATTAAGGAAAGCTTGATTAGGGGAGGCCCACACCTTTTGTTAATTTCTAATGCACTGGTTCTCAAGGGTTGTGATGCCCTCTGGCTCTGAAAAATGTATGAATACTCTGAGGTAAGGTTTGACTTTGGGGCTTATTCATTGGAAATGTTTGTTTGGCCAGACAAGACTCTGGGCAGCCACTAAGGAGCCCCCTGCTTTGAAAGCCCAGAAGCTGTTGCTTCTCTCTCTGGTTACTATGTATGTATGCTCAGACATCTGGATCTGTCTGTTGATCTGTGACATATGTATTGCTTACTGTCAGACAGTTGGAAGCCCTGTCTGTTGATCTTTGTTTCTCTATATTTTCTCTGAAGTTCAGGGTGCTGACTTTTTCCCCTGAACTAAGTGAATGATACAAGTGCCTGATTAAAGTGATTGTTGACCCCTCAGAAGTTGCTTTCCTTTTAGAAAAGCAGATCTGAAAATGTGTGATAGCAGGCCCTCCTGAATGTGTCAAGGTGCTTGCATTTACATGGACACAGTGACAACTAGAGACAGGATTGTTGCTGTTATCTGTCCTTTGTTTTTGAAGAGGAGCAATCACATCGTGGGTGATGTCTTGACTAATGTATGAATTAACCCCAGGAAAGAAGTGGCACTTGAGTGCGTTTTGAAGGAAATTAGAGATTCTAAATAATCAATGAAAGAAGTGCTTCTGTGTGCCAAGTACTATGCTAAGTTCTGAGGATAAAAAGAAAAAAAACCCTTCATTCAAGAGATTTACATTCAGATGGAAGAGACAAAATGTGTATAAATTGAGATATAAAATATTCATGTAGAGTAGATAGAAGATAACTTTAGAGAAGGCCCTAGTAGCTGGAAGAAACAAGAAAAGCCTCCTTCAGGAGGAGGTGTTTGTGCTGAGATCCGAAGGAAGCCAGGGATTCTAAGAGTCTGCCGTGGGGAATAATGTATAATACAAGGGGAAATACATTCTGGAGCCAAATTGTGAAGGACTTGAAATATCAAACAGTAGAGTTTATGATGAATTCCCGAGATAATAAGGAGCAACTAGACTTTATTGTGTAGAGGAGTGACATGGTCAAACCCATAGTTTAGAAAAATCACTTTGGCAGGTATGTGGAGAATGAATTGGAGAAGGGAAAGATTTGATGCTGGAGGCGTCAATTAGGAAACTATTAAAATAGTCCCTATTCGAGGTGATGAAAAACCTCAGGTAAAGAGGGCTATTTGAGTAGAGAGAATATGTGTGTGTGTACATACATACATACATATACATATACATATATGAACTGTGCAGGTAGGATGGCAAGATTTGGCAACTGATTAGATGTGTGGACTTAAGGACAATAAGGAAGTGAATATGAACCTCATCAAATACTGATACCCTCATCAAATAGGAAACTTGAGAAAAGAGATAGGCTTTATGGGAAAGATATTAAGTTCTGTTTTGGATACGCTGATCTTGAGATGCTTATGAGCTGGTTGGAAATGCCCATTAGACAGTTGATAGTTGATTAGATCTCCAAAAAGAGACTAGAACTAGATATGTGTATTTGGGAGTCCTAATTTACTATAACAACATTATAGTTCTCCATTACCTGGAGCAACTAGGAAGATACTAAAACCAAAGTTCTTCCCAAGATGGCAGGACTTCCCTCCAAGTCTCACTTGAGGACCAGTTTTAAAAGACTACTTGGCCAAGAATGAGTTGCCCTGAACCTGCTGCCCTACCTGGAGGCTCCACATAATCTATCCTTTGTCACTACAACAACATTCTAGCTCTGTATTTCCACTCAGCGCCCAGGTAGGTACGAATACACAACAACGCAAGTCTCAAGGCCTACTCTTCCCATCTCTGACATTGGTCTTGGGGGAGTAAATTTGTATTTATTCTTTCATGTGCTAACAGAACAGTGCTGTATCTTTTCATTACCATAAACCCCCTCCAATGATCAGGTAGAGGGAACTATAACCAATCTGCCTGATCCCCCCTACTGTATTTTGTTACTGTAATGTATAACACCAAACCTCAGAGGAGACCTCAGGGTATCAGTCTTAGCTCTAGTGACCTCCTCAGACTTTATGGCAACTTCAGTGACATCCCCTTGGTTCTACCCTTCTTGGATTGTTTTCCAGATTCTTAAATTAATCCAAGTTTTATGATGATATCCATTCAATTATGGGATTCAGCTCCCATCCTTCACAGGGAAATCCCTCTTCCTCATCCTGTCCTTGATGCATTTCATTTGAGGCAATGGACAAAAGTGAAGATATATACAATTCTTTAATCAGAAATTAATAAAATCAAATAGCATCAAAGCATATAGTAGGAGCATAGATCATAGACTTTGGGCTAAAAGGGTCCTTAGAGGTCATCTGCTTCAATGCTTTTATGTTATATATGAGGAAACTAATGCCCAGGGAAGTTAAATGTTTTGCTCAAAATCTGGCAGATTTCCCAGAACTCATGCTCTCTGACTCCAAAGCTAGTTCTTTTCCTACTATACAATACTGATTTCTTCCACAGCCTTTTGATCCTGTTCAGAGCAGGCAGGAACCAAGAGCAGAAGGAAGGACAAACACCTGTTCACTTGTTACCCAGATGTTTGGGAGTAGGCAAGGACATTCATCCTGATCTTGTCACTCAGGGCAAAGCTTCCATAGTAGATGGCTAGTCTACTGGTATAACAGTTTATACAGTTTCCATGTACATAGCGCTTTAAGGTTTGCAAAGCACTGGATATGTGTGAACTCATCTGGTATGGTACAAGAACTTGGTGCACTTCTGCTATTGGGTTCTGAAGGCAGAATATATCTAGGAGTTTTCTTTTTCTTCTTTCTTTGGCGGGGATGGGAGTAAGAGGGAAAATAATGTTTGTTAATGGAAAAAATAAAGTATAATAGAAGTTACAGAAGCCTGTGGTGCTGGTCTCAAATTCAGGAAGCAACAGTCATCATTTCTCCCACCTAGCTTTGCTAAAATCTGGGTAATCTTTGTCAATAGCATTTCTCTCACTATCAGTCTATTGTTATTCAGTCTTTTTTTAGTTGTGTCCAACTCTTCATGACCCCATTTGGGTTTTTTTGGCAAAGATACTGGAATGGTTTGCTATTTTCTTCTCTGTATCATTTTACAGACGAGAAAATGTAGGCAAGTAGGATCAAATGACTTGCCCAGGGTCATACACAGGTAGTAAACGTCTGAGGCCATAGGTCTTTCTGAGTCCAGTCCCAGAATTCTATCCACAGCACCATCTAGTTGTCTATCGGTTTATTAACTCTGTCCCCCCAAAAAAGTACTGGGTTCTCCTGTGTATCTTTCTTGAGCTTTCTCCTCCTTCTACTTTCTCTGTCTCTCCGTCTCTCTCTGCCTTGCTTTGTCTCTGTCTCTGTCTCTCTGTCTGTCTCTCTCTCTCTCTCTCTCTCTCTCTCTCTCTCTCTCTCTCTATCTTTCTCTCTCCCTTTCTCTCTGTCTCTCTGTCTCTGTCTCTGTCTCTCTCTCTCTCTGTCTCTCTGTCTCTGTCTTTCTCTCGAATGCTTTCTTTCATATAGTCTATGTTCTAGTCAAACTGGCCTGGTGGTTATTCCTGGATTTCATCACCCCATCTCTAGTCTCTAGGCCTTTGCACATGCTTTCCCACCATGCCTGGAATAATTGCATTCCTTCCTCTATATTTTAGAATCTTGTTCAGCTCAAGAGCCATCTTCTGTTTAAAGGCTTTCTTGATCTTCCTGGTTGTAAGTGTTTTCTCACTCTTCCAGTTATCTTCTATTTACTTTTCTGACCTGGCTAGCTGGGTGACTCAGCTCCTCCTCTCCTGTCTGTCTCCCCCTCCCCTTCCTTCTCCTCTCTAAAGGAAGGTAAATTTGGATGGCCAGAAGATGCTCAGTTAACTTGGATTTTACTGACAATTAGATTCCTTTCTTTCCCTTCCTTTCCTTTCCTTTCTTTTTCCTTCCTCTCTCAAAACCTTAAACCTACTGCACTCTGAAACTTGACCATTGGACAATACTAGGGCCCAGCCTAAGGGATCTTCTGGACCCTCCTGGCTTCACAGTGATTATCAATAGTAGCTGTTGTTGTTTCCTCCCAGCCTGATGTCTTTATTTTTCTTTGCCTCATTAAAGGGGCCATCCCCTTCTTAAACAGGCCTATTCAATGAATGGGCCTTGCCTCACTCTAAGTACCTGAATAGACCTTGGCCTAAAGGGGTCAAGGTCTCCCAGTGCATCCTGGGTCATCTCCAGTCATCCTGATGAATATCTGGTCATGGGATTCAGATTCCTCTGGAGGAGAAATGGGGCTGGTGACCTGCACAGCCCTCCCTCACTCAAAACAAAATCAAGTGCAACATGTCATCATTTCTCTGATGGCTTGGTCTTCTTTGGCAACGAAGGATGCACACAACAACAACAATTTACTTTTCTAGTAATAATAATGGCTAGCATTTATATAGCACTTTAAAGTTTGCAAAGTGTTTCATAAACATCTCATTTTATGTTCACAACAACCTTGGGGCAGAGCAGGTAGGTGCTATTATTATCTCTATTTTACAGTTGGAAAAACTGAGGCAAAGAGTGTTTGTCCAGTTGCACTTAGCTAGCGTCTGAGGCAGGATTTGAACTTAGATCTTCTTGACTCTAAGTCCAATTCTCTATTTGCTGCTTCACATAGATAGATGAGGTAATACTTGAAAAATGCTTTGTAAACCTTAATTATTTAATTAATATTATTAGAGAAATGTTGGGTGTTGTCCTTTGTCTTCAAAGAGGACCCAAATGACATCCCCATGATAAAGTGCAATTTCAGTGTAGCTGATCAGACCAATATGAGCTGAGAATGCACTACCACAGGTTGCGCACAGATAGTCCATGTGAATATTTGGGGTGGATATCCCAAATTTGCACATCCTACGTTTACTTTGCAATGTCTCTATTCTGCTTTGTGAGTTCTCCATAAAATAGTTGTGTGGGATGACAAGATTCCCAACTTAAATTCATTACTCAGAGGCCTCTCAAAGTGATGACAGAAAGTTTATTTATTCGATTCTCGAGAAGCAGGCAATTCCTCTACCAGGAAAAGCCGAAGACAAAGGAGAAGCAATGATAGGTATAGACTCTAACGCAAGTCCCTCCCTCCCCACTGGCCATTATCCTCATTAGCTGAGAATATGCTCTTACATTCTAGATGCGAAATCTAGCCAATCCCTTTTGAAATGAAGACATCGAGGAATTATGTAAGTTTTATCCAATCATTGAGACCCTAATGTACTACACAGTTTTATATCCTTATATGGAATTATTCCACTCTAAAAATATTGTAAGCTTGAGCCTCTTGGTCTTACCTCACCCCTGGGAGAAGAATTACAATCTGAGAAGTCTTCACTAAACCTATTCCACTCATAGTCTTTTTGGCAAGTGTACATTTTGCATTCTAACAACATGGCCAGCCC
The DNA here is from genome assembly GCF_028372415.1 of Notamacropus eugenii. Lineage (NCBI taxonomy): Eukaryota > Metazoa > Chordata > Mammalia > Diprotodontia > Macropodidae > Notamacropus > Notamacropus eugenii. Next base: position 402,397,226 of record NC_092874.1, read on the forward strand.
ATCAGAGTTGCACTCTCTGAAGCATAGTTTGAATGCTTGGCAGTTCAGCTCGAGCAAGGACTTATCCTGTCAGGTGATCCTCAGAATCTTCCTAAGACAATTCAAGTGGAAGTGGTTCAGTATGAATGGTATGGTGGTGTCTGATGGAGTACCTGTGTTTTTTTGGCATTAATTATTGGGCCAAAATTAGCACAGGCAGCAGAGAATTGATCCATACTTTGTTGCATCTCAGCTTCAGAGGCTGCAAACAGAAAATCATTCACCAACAGTCCCTCCACTTTGCTCTTGGCTTGTAGCCTTTTCAAATTGAAGAACTTGACATCAGTATGGTAGTTGACTTTGATGCTGTGTTCATCCTCATTGAAAACATTTGTCAACATGGCTGTAAACATCATGCTAAAAAGTATGGGAGCAAGCACACAGCCCTGTTTCACTCCATTGGTGACTGGGAAGTCACAAGAACTTTGTCCATTATCCAGATCCCAGGCAAACATGCCATCATGAAATTGACGTACAATTTTGATGAACTTCTCTGAGCAACCAAATTTTGACATAATTTTCCATAAGATCTCACAACTAACAGTGGCAAAGGCCTTGGTCAGATCTACAAATGTTGTGTACAGACCTCTGTTCTGCTCCTGGCATTTCTCCTGGAGCTGCTGGGCAGCAAACACCATATCAACTGTTCCTTGATCCTTTCTGAAGACACACTGGCTCTCAGGTATGTGACCATCTTCCAGGTGAAAGAACAGCCTATTAAGGAGGACTCTAGTGAGAACTTTGCCAGCAATGACTAAGAGAGAGATCTCCCTGTGATTGTCGCAGGACAATCTATTCCCTTTACCCTTATAGAGATGGACAATGAAGGCATCTTTGAACTCTTGGGTGATAACCTCCTCTTGCCATATAACCTGGAAAATTTTAGTCAGTTTTTGTATAAGCAGTGGTCCCCCTACCTTGTAAATCTCAGCTGGAATAGAATCAGCACCAAGTGCTTTGCCACATGAAAGGAGCCTAATGGCCCTCCAAACCTCTTCTTCAGTTGGAACTTCAGCTAAGGAGGGATGGACTTCAACCTGAGGTAAATGGTTAATGGCCTCAGCATTGATTGATGATGGTCTGTTGAGAACACTATGGAAGTGTTCATCCTATCTCTCAAGGATCATGTCCTTATCACTAATCAATGTGGCTCCATTAGCACTGAGTAGTTGTGATGCACCCTAGGTTTTTGGTCCATAAATAGCTTTCAGGAAATCATAAAAGTGCTTTGGACTATCAGCATAAAACTGAATTTCATCTGCCTTCTTACTGAGCCAGGAATCCTGCATCTCTCTAAGCTTTGCTTGTACTTTGCTTTTGATGGAATTAAATGCTGCCTTCTTAGAGGTGGATGAGTCCTGTGGAGTTCTCATTTTTCATTTAGCAGCTTCTGAATTTCCCCATCATTTTCATCAAACCAGTCTTGGTGTTTGCGAGTGTTCTGACCCAGATGAGCAAATACAGTTCTATACACCAAATCTCTGAGAGCCGCTCACTTCTTTTCTGCTCTAGTGTTGCCAGCTGTGTGTTGGCTCAACTTTCCCTCCAAGTCAGCAGCAAACTGTTCACACTCAGAGAAGAGCTCTAATTTGTTGACATTAATTCTGGTAGTCATTTTGCCTTGGGGGCGGCACTTTTGATGAATGCAAATATTTAGCTTGGAAAGGATAAGTCTATGATCAGTCCACTACTCTGCACCACACATTGCCTTTGTCACTCTCACATCTTGTCTATCTCTTCTCCTTACAATGATGTAGTGTATTAGATGCCAATGTTTGATGTGAGGGTACATCCATGAAGTTTTACTGTGTTTAGGTAAACAGAAGACAATGTTGGTGATGAGAAGGTCATGCGATGTACAAGTCTTCAGCAGGAAATGACCATTGCTGTTGCTGTTTCCAACTCCATTCCTCCTTAGGACTCCCTGCCAAGTCTGGTAGTCTGATCCTACTCTAGCACTAAAGTTGCCCAGAATTATAAGCTTGTCTTCTTTTGGCACATTGATGAGAAGGGTCTCTAGGTCTTCATAAAATTTTTCTTTGACTTCATAAGGGTTTGTCATGGGAGTATAGACACTGATGATGGTGGCATGGCATTTGCCTGCGAGAGGCAATCGCATTGTCATGAGCCTGCCATTCTCTCCTTTTGGCAGGCATACTAGCTTACTGATTAGATTAGTTTTGATTGCAAAACCCATGCCAGTTTCATGGCACTCCCCTTCACTGTTCCCTTTCCAGAAAAATGTGTATCCAGCTCCAGTTTCAGTAAGCTGACCTTCATTTGCCAACCTTGTTTCACTCATGACTGCTATTTGGATGCGATACCTGTTGAGTTCTCTTGCAACAAGAGCAGTTCATCTTTCAGGTCTACTGGATTTTGTGCTTTCTATAAGTCATATTCCATGTGCTGATGGTGAGTGGAATCATCTTTGCAGATGTTTTTGTACATTTTGTACATTTTTTTGTGTTTTGACCACATAGTGGGATTCCCTGACTGCTGCAGTAATCAGGCCAGGGTTGGGTAAGCAGACAATGTTTAGGGAACCTTTTCAAGACCCCTTCCTCACACCAGGAGGTGAGCAGTGCGATCCATAAAAGGCTGCTCAGACACCCAGCAGGATTCTAAGTCCCACTGCTGCTTCCGGTGAGAAATGATCCTATGACCTGGGCCACCATATGCAAGGTTGTGACTACAATACTTAGTGTATCCGCACCTGCTGCTTTATCACTTGCCTATCGCCACAGGACTTTGAGGTGTAATAGTAAAATGGTATGTGTGATGTCTTTTGATTCCTGCACAAATTGGATTTAAGTGAGGCAGAGTTGCACAAAGTCATCAGCCTTACTCTCTCCTCCAGTCATCATGGTCCAGTGTCAGGATAGAGTCAAGACAGCTGGTGATGGCTCAGGATGCAGTGGATGACCTTGGTGTCTTCAACGTCTAACTAAGCTCTAAGTTCTCCACATCACTTACTTTAGCTGTCTTCATGGCTATTGGAACGAATTGTTGTCATCTGCCCATTCCACCAGCTGAAGTCTTCACATGCTTGGGGTAGACACCCCCCTAATTCAACAATGGGTTTGAGATCCCTTGGTTACCCTCAACCTAGTTTGACCCATCTGCCGAAACGGTTTACCAGGGTGTGGCCGCTGCGCATGCTGCAACTTCTTGGAGTCACAGGTAAGAGTTGAGTGGAACAGTTAGACACCAAAGGTGGAAAGAGCCCAGAAATGGGCTCAGCAGACATCGCACCAAAGGTACTGCTCCTCCCTGAACACACCCTTATACCCCATTAGAGAAATAAATAAATGGCTCAATGGATAAGGACCCCTGGATCTATAGTAGCACTTTAAAGTTTGCAAGTGTTTTATAAACATTATTTCATTTTATCTTCACAGCAACTTTGTGGCAGATAAAATATTATCTCCATTTCGTAGCTGGAAAAACTAAGGCAGACAATGTTTGTCCAGCTGCACACACAGTTAGTGTCTGAGGCAGGATTTGAACTTAGGTCTCCTTGACCCCAAGTCCAGTGCTCTATTCACTGCTTCACATAGAGAGATGAGGTAATATTTGAAAAGTGCTTTGCAAGCCTTACTTATTTAATTATTATTATTAGAGATGTAAATAAATGACTCAATGGATAGAGAACATTGGATCTACAGTCAGGAAGAGTTGAAATTCAAATCCCACCTCAGGCACTGTTTGTATACACCTGGGCATGTCATCTAATCTCTGTCTGCCTCAGTTACTTCATCTGTAAAATTAGGATGATAATTGCATCTATCTCTTAGAATTGTTGAAAGAATAAAATAAGGTAATATTCGTAAGGATCCTTGCAAATCTAAAAATGCTATATAATGTTAGCTATTATTTTCTGTTCGCATGTTCTGTCCCCAAGATAATAAATATCAGCTTCTTGATTCGGATTTTTGATTTGTCTTTGACTTTGTATCTCCAGCACCTATTTCAGTGCCTCATGCATAATGAAAGCTTAAAAAGTGTTTATTTAGTTGAATTTAATAAAAGACCTCCAAAGCATCTGCGTGGATGCCCTGTGGAGATATTATGGAAAGATATGAACCAGAATTGTACAGAATGAGAAGTTGTTACCTGAGCCAGTAGTGCTCACATCAGGGAACCCAGGAATCCACGGAGGTACAGGCATACATGTCAGTTGATGTACTGTAAGCTTATTTTGTACCCATTTATGTGAAAGATTGATTTGTTTTTCTCCCTTCATTATCTATGCCTGGCCTACCTAGTAACAGGGAAGAAGCAGTGGGAATGCTATGAATGCAAAGAACATTTTAGTTAACTTTTAGAAAGCTTGGAATACCATCTCTATTGTCAATGCAGTTCTGTTAAGTGTGGTCATGGACTCAAATACCTATATCTAGACTTATAACCATATCTATACCTATACCTATATCCATATCTATGCCTATGTCTCTATGCCTTTCCTCATCCCCATATATATAGCTATATTGTAAATCCATACTTATATCCATATCTATGGCTATGCCTATATCTATACCTACATCTGATCCCATGCCCATAATTACCTCTATTATCCATACTTTTAAATATATCCATATCCATTCCCCTACCTATCTGTGTCTGCACTCATATCTATAGTATATTATTCATATACCTATACAGAAAAATATACTTATTATAAATGCCTATGTCTACCTATACATATATAAGTACAGAGCATACACACACACATATAGAATACATATACCACTGTATATGTCTATACCTATAGTAATAGGTATAGATCTAATCATGTTTATATCTACACCTATATCCATTTTTGTTGTTCAGTCATTTTTTAGTTGTGTCCAACTTTTTATGACTCCATTTGGGGTTTTCTTGGCAAAAATACTGAGAGGTTTTTCATTTTCTTCTCCAGCTTATTTTACAGATGAGGAAACTGAGGCAAACAGGGTTAAATGACTTGCCCAGGGTCACATAGCTAGTAAATGTCTAAGGCCAGATTTGAAGTCATGAAGATGCGTCTTCCTGACTCCAGGCTTGACACTCCATCCACTTCCTCTACCTATACCTATGCTTATACCTGAACCTATACCTGCACCTGGACCTACAGCCAAAAAAACACGTGGAAATACAGCCTCAGACCCACTAGCTATGTCACCCTGTACAAGTCCTTAATGTCTGTGTAACTCAGTTTCTTCATCGGTAAAAATAAGGATAAAAATAGTATCTACCTCCCAGGGTCATTGCGAAGATAAAATGAGATAGTTGTAAAATATTTTGCAAACCTTTAAAGCTCTATATAAGTGCTACCTTTTATTGTGACTATTAGCTCTATCTCTATCTATACTCACACACATTTGTTGTTGTTTAGTCATGTCTGACTATAGACCACATTGTCCATGGGGTTTTCTTGGCATTTCTTGGTTTGCCATTTCCTTCTCCAGTAATTAAGGCAAATGGGGGTTAAGTGATTTGCTCAAGGTCACATAGCTATTAAGGGTCTGGGGTCAGATTTTAACTCAGGTCTTATCTTATCTACTCTTATCCACTGAATCACCTAGTTGCCTGCCCATAGTCACAACTATACTCATATCTATACCAATAGCTCTACCCATACCTCTACCTATAACCGATATAAGCATATACGTATTTATCTGTATATAATAAAACATATAGTTTATGTATGTGTATATATGTATACACGCATATTCTTGGCCTTTGTGTTTCTTTAGTGTTGCAGTCTGTATGTACTGACTGATTAGCTTTATTGTAAATGTCATTTTTCCTCCCTCTATTGTAGGAATTTCCAATGTGTAAAGTGTCATCTTTAAGGAGTTAAACACAATTTTACTGTGCTCTTACATCTGGATGATCTGAGGGACATTTGCCAAGAACTAAGATCCTTTAGAAATGCTCTGTTGAAAATAGTGACCAATGATGGCCTGGGTTATAGCAAATGTTGTATTGATTTCTCTTCATAGCAGCTTTGACAGCAATGTTTTATTGCCTTTGGACCTTAGCTCCACTGAAATCAATAAAGCATTTCTATCAAATCTGCATATGAACCTCATTGATTTCTGTGCTTTCTGAGCTCCAAAGAACTGAAACATGGTTAGCATTGCTTCTGTTTGTTTAAAAATATTGCAGAATCCACAAGTCCTGATTAAAAAGTGATTATGAGTGGAAAAGTAATTTTTTGCCTCACAGCCTTTTGGATAACACCCAAATTGTTAGCATGACAGTATAATAATCAGAAAACAGGTATTACAGAGAGCAATTAAGTGTAAAATGCACGAGATTTGTTCTTATTAAAGTGATGATTATTCAGCCCTGGTGAGCTTTTGACATTTAACAGCTCAGACATATATTAAGCCCATTCATATAAATGTAACTTTTAACTACTGGATTGGCTAGCCCTAACATAGGTCTCAGTAACTCAAATTAGTCTTTGATAGCATACCTATGTTTGGTAGCATATTAGGGGTCCACCCAGACACAAGGCAGCCCCAAACAGGTGCATTTTGGGGGGGCTTCAGTCACTATATGTTCTGTACCAAGCAGATAAGAACATGACTTACAAAATCCTTATGGGCAGCTAGGTAGCACATTGGGTAGATGTCATGAAGACCTGAGTTCAAATCTGGCCTCAGACACTTACTATCTGTGTGACCCGGGGCAAGTCACTGAACTCTGTTTGCCTCAGTTTCCTCATCTGTAAAATGAGCTGAAGAAGGAAAGGGCAAACCACTTCATCATCTTTGCCAAAAACAAAACAAAACTGAAGGGAGGGTCACAAAGAGTTGGACATGACTGAAAAACAACTAAATAATAAGACATAACTGAAAAATGACTAAACAGCAAAATCACAATATATTCTGTACCAAGAAGGTAAGGATGTGACTTACAAAATCCTACTGTAACACATATGATAAAGATTGTGTCAAAAGTGTTCATACTTATATATCACTCTGTGATTTACATTCCTTTTTTTTTTTTTACTGGGACCCTATGAAAGTAGATAGAGTTGGGGCAGGGGGCAAGTGGGACGTACACCATATCTGAGTCATTACAGCTAGCGACAATCTGATGTGAGCCTGAACTGATGTAGTCTCGTGATTCTTACAGACCTCATAAGTTAATAAATACTTGTTAAGTACCTACTATATGTCAAACACTGTGCTAAGCTCTTGGGATAGAAATTTTAAAATGAAAGACAGTCCCTCCTCTCAAAGAAAGAAGACAAAACACAAAAGGAAATGGAAATGAAAAGGGGAAGGTACCCAACTGGGGGGCATGGTGAAGTAAGGGAGGTTCCAAAGCAGTGCAACCAGGTGGGAAATGAGATGTCTGTCCTGAGAAATGGGGAGATGTCTGTCCTGAGAAATGGGGAGATGTCTGTCCTGAGAAATGGGGAGATGTCTGTCCTGAGAAATGGGGAGATGACTGTCCTGAGAAATGAGATGTCTGTCCTGAGAAATGGGGAGATGTCTGTCCTGAGAAATGGGGAGATGACTGTCCTGAGAAATGAGATGTCTGTCCTGAGAAATGGGGAGATGTCTGTCCTGAGAAATGGGGAGATGTCTGTCCTGAGAAATGGGGAGATGACTGTCCTGAGAAATTAGATGTCTGTCCTGAGAAATGGGGGGATGTCTATCCTGAGAAATGGGGAGATGTCTGTCCTGAGAAATGGGGAGATGTCTATCCTGAGAAATGAGATGTCTGTCCTGAGAAATGGGGAGATGTCTGTCCTGAGAAATGGGGAGATGTCTGTCCTGAGAAATGAGGAGATGTCTATCCTGAGAAATGGGGAGATGTCTGTCCTGAGAAATGGGGAGATGTCTATCCTGAGAAATGAGATGTCTGTCCTGAGAAATGGGGAGATGTCTGTCCTGAGAAATGAGGAGATGTCTGTCCTGAGAAATGAAGAGATGTCTGTCCTGAGCCTGTTTCTTAAAAGGAGGTTTTGGAATTCATGGCTCCACCCTCCAATCAGAGGAGCAGAGGGTAGTGATGAAGTTTGAGTACCCAGGCTCATTAGGACTTGCGCGATGATGAGGTTTCCTATTGATTAGTCTCAAAATGTAGTCTAGGGACCCTGAGGGGACCCAAGACATTTTTAGGAAATCCATAAGATGGAAACTGTTTTTATAATGTTACTAAAATGTTTTGATTTCTAATATGGTAATTATGTATAGATATCCAGAAGCATAGTAGAGCCTGCTCATATAGGCTGGAGAATAGTCAATTGTAAAATTTTCAGCGGGAGCATTAATAACTTGGCAATCTGCACTAAGTGGTACAGTATCTAAAGTGCCAGCCCTGGAATCAGGAAGACCTGAGTTCAAATCCAACCTTAGACTCTGTGGACTAGTCAATGAATCCTGTTTGCCTCAGTTTCCTCATCTGTAAAATGAGACAGGGAATGAAATGGCAAGCCACTTCAGTATCTTTGCCAGGAAAACCCCAAATGGGGTCACAAAAACAACAAAAACCTGCAAACACTACAAAGCAGGGTTTGACTTATTGTTTTCTTGATTATCTGGACTTAAGAAAGTGATGGAGAAAACAATAATGGAGATTAAACTTAAAAGTGAATCTTGAGTACATTTCTCCCCCAGGAAGCCAGTTGTTAAATATTTGCCAGCACAATTCTGATTATGACCCATATAAACAAAAGCCCTTGGTGGGGAGTCTTTAATAATTTTCAAGAGTTCAGAGGGTCCTGACACCAAAAAGTTTGAGAGTCTTGGCACAGTAGAACAAGACTAAGAATCATCCATACTCAAAGAGGCTAGAGTCAACAATGACTAATACAATCAGGCCAGCACCGATATCTTGTGGTAGAGTATAATTGAACAGATCAACAATCTGGCCTACTATGTGCCAGACACTGTATTAAGCACTGGAAATAAAAAAGATGAGGTCCCTGACCTCAATGACCTTACATTCTATAGGAGGAAGCAATACAGAACCTCTTTGAACCTAAAAACTAAACTGTAAAATGAGGAAGCTGTCCTAGATAAACTTGAAGGCCCTTCCATCTCAAAATTTGCAGTGCTATTGTAACTATGAACTCGAAGCTCATTTACATGGTACTCTCTGGTTGGATGAAGAAAAATACCGGTCTTCTGGCTTCTAGGGGAAAGGGGAAGGAAATTGTAAGCATTTATAAATTGCCTATCAGACACTATGCTAAGTGTTTTAAAATTGTTGTTCATCCTTCATTCTCAGAGGGCTGATGATATCGGGAGGCTGATGTCTTGACTTGTAAGTGAATCAGTTTTAAGTGAGGCAGGACTGTGCAAAGTGATCAACCTCACTCTCTCCTCTAGAGTAATTTTTGATCCTTGAAACCACCCTTCTAAGTAAGTGCTGTTATTTTCCTCATTTGCAGTAGAGGAAACTGAGACAAAGAGAGCCCAGAATCATACAACCAATAAAGATCTAAGGCCCGATTTGAATCTGGGTTTTCCTGACTCCAGACCCAGCACTCTATCCACTGTGCCACCTAGAAACATTCTGGCTTCAAGAAAGAAGACACAAGAATCCAGAATGTGTTGGGCAGAGGTCCTTGAAGGTAGAGAAAGACTCTGAGAAGAAGTCTACCCAGAGCTAGCACCCAAGTCACATCTCTATCCCCAGCTTACCATGAGACTTTGGGAAATTTCCCCTTGTGTGAGATCTGGGATTTCTCTTTTGACTGAGTTGAGATAATTAGCTCCCAGTAGGGGAACTCAATCACTCTGTGCATTGTCTGTTATATTATCATCTGTAAAACTTCTCTGATTTCTGTTTGCTATCAGTTTGAATAAATAGATTTATTTGCTATTTTCTAAGTGTTGTCTTTGTGGAACCGGCATTTGGTGAGAATGGAGTCATGCCTTTGGATATACAGCTTGGAGAACTCTTTCCCCACTAAGGGATAGTAATCGGGATCAAGGCCCTGCTCTAACAATTATTGTTATTGCTGTTGTGTTTGTCCTTCATTCTCAGAGGACCATGACACCAAGATGATGACATGACTTGCAGTTCACTTGGATTTGAGTGAGGGAGGGCTGTGCAAGGTCACCAACCTCACTTTCTTCTCCTGAGCCATCTGGATCCAGTGACCTGATATTCATCAGGATGACTGGAGATGACCCAGGATGCAGTGTGAGACCCTGGCCTCTTCAGGCTAAGGTCTTATCACATTCTCACTTTAGGTGAGATACATGGTGGCTGGTGGTTGTTGTCCTTCATTCTTGAAGAGGACCAAAATGGCATTACCATGATAAAGTGTGTCCAACTGTTGTTGATCAGACAATACGAACTCAGAATGCTCTACCACAGGTAGGGCACAGATAGTCCATGTGAATATTTGGGGTGGATACTCCAAATTAGCGCATGTTACATTTACTTTGTGATGTCTCAATTCTGCTTTGCTCATAGAGCACAGTACCCTTTCTGATGTGGTCACACCATGCTGAGCAGTTCTGTGCCAGCCTCTCCCATGTTGCACAGTCAAATCCAAAGTTCTTGGGAGAGACCTTGAGTGTCCTCGTACAGTTTCTTCTGGCCACCATGTGATTGCCTACCCAGTGAGAGTTCTCCATAAAATAGTCATTTTGGCAAGTATACATTTTGCATTCGAACAACATGGCCAGCTCATCAGAGTTGCACTCTCTGAAGCATAGTTTAATGCTTGGCAGTTCAACTCGAGCAAGGACTTCAGTGTCTTGCACTTTTTCCTGCTACGTGATCCTCAGAATCTTCCTAAGACAGTTCAAATGGAAGTGATTCAGTTTCCTGGCATGGCGCTGCTAGACTGTCCACGTTTCACAGGCATACTGCAGTGAGGTCAGCACAACGGCTCCATGGATCTTCAGTTTGGTAGTCAGTCTAATACCTCTTCTCTCCCAAACTTTTCTTCAGAGCCTCCCAAACACTGAGCTAGCTCTGGCAATGTGTGCATCAACCTCATTGTCAATGTGTACATCCCTGGAATGTATACTATCAAGGTAAGTGAACTTATCCACAGCATTCAAAATTTCTCCATTCGTTGTAACCAATGGTTTTATGTATGGATGGTGTGGTGGTGGCTGATGGAGCACCTGTGTTTTCTTGATGTTAATTATAAGGCCAAAATTAGCAGAGGCAGCAGAGAATTGATCCATGCTTTGTTGCATCTTAGCTTCAGAGGCTGCATTGAGTGCATAATCATTCTCAAACAGAAAATCATGCACCAGCACTACCTCCACTTTGGTCTTGGCTTGTAGCCTTTTCAAATTGAGGAACTTACCATCAGTATGGTAGTTGACCTTAATGCTATGTTCATCCTCATTGAAAGCATTTGACAATATGACTGAAAAAATGTCATGCTAAAAAGCATTGGATTTAAGTGAGGTAGAGTTGCACAAAGTCATCAGCCTCACTCTCTCCTCCAGAGTCATCATAGTTCAGTGGCAGGACAGAGTCAAGACAGCTGGTGATGGCTCAGTATGTAGTGTATGACCTTGGTGTCTTCGGTGTCTAACCAAGCTTTAAGCGCTCCACGTTACCTGCTTCATCTGCCTTCATGGCCATTGAAACAAATTGTTCTCATCTGTCCATTCCACCAGAGGAAGACTTCACTTGCTTGGGGTAGACACACCCCTAACTCACCAATGGATTTGAGACTCCTTGATTACCTTCGACCTGGTTTGGCCTGTCTGCTGAAATGGTTTACCTGGGTGTGGTTGCTGTGTATGCTGCAGCTTCTTGGAGCCACGGGTGAGAATGGGGTGGAACAGGTGGACACCAAAGGTGGAAAGAGCCCCAAAAAGGGCTCAGCAGCCATCACACCAAATATACTGGTCCTTTGTGAACACACCCTACACCCCGAGTGAGATACACCTATTCAATGAATAGGTTTCTTTAAGTAGTTACTCAAGGGATGACCCCTTTAATAAAAAAAAAATTCAGACTGGGAAGGGAAGACCCTCGTTCTGGAGCTCATAGACGGGACAACAAGAGGTAGGAGTCAAGAAGTGCATTTTCCAATGCAAAGACAAGGGTGCTGGGAATTTTAACACCACAGAGAGAACTCAGTAGTGTATTATTGCCCTCTTAGAGTTTGCTTGTCCACTATACAGGGCTTCTTAAACTTTTTCCACTAGTAACCCCTTCTCACATTGGAGTAGGAGCAGCAAGGTCCTACCTTTCCCCCATATGCTGATCAAGCAATTTGCTTCCCTCATCTGCTGAGTAGGCAACCTCACCACTCTATAGCCCATCCTACCACTCTACTACCTTGTGGTCAAGAGACTTTCCCAAGACTGCACAGACTTCTCACTGCCTGATAGTAACTTATGTGGTGTCAAAGCCCCCATCAACATCTTATGAATATGATAATGTAAGGTGTCCCAAGAATGAAAATATGGCTGTTTCACAATAGTCACTTGGAACACCCAGTAAGCAAAGATGCAAGTCTTCTTTTTGCTTGCATGGCACAAAGATTATGTCACTGCAAATTTCGATAAGTTATCCCTTCTTCAGTTCCAATGCAAGCACGTCCCCATTCCCTTTCCACCCAACCAACCAGTCTCCTGACACTGCTTGGTTCCATTTGCTTTTATGATGATAAGGCTGTGCAAGGCAGCTCTTTGGGTAATTTTTAACCTTTGAATTGCTCTCCCATGCAACATTTCGGCAGTATTCCTTGGCATTACATGGCCTGAGGGCATGGAAAGTATGTATGCTTTGTGTTCCAAACCAAGGCTACAATACAATGGCTCAATGCAACATGGGCAAGCCCTGCCAGAAACCATTTGGATTCATTACACGTTTGGTTTTAAATTAATTTTTAGTCATTGGACATTCAAAAACCTTGCCAAATTTTTCACCCTATATGGGGTCATGACTCAGTTTAAGAAGTGCTAGTCTAAGGCTGCCTTGTCAGTCTTGCCTCTGAAATAGAAATTAGTGCTTAAAGAACCAATGGGGTCTTAGGAGGGTCAGAGACCAAAGTAGGATATTGTGTTCCTTTCAATCTATATCCAGGTTGGGGTGATGGTGGACCAGTTCCAGAACTGATGTCTCAGCTTTCCTTTTTTGTGTAGTGAAGGAGGGGCAACCAAGAAACATCCCATCTTAGATATATTTTCAAGGTGCTTCCTCCTTTTCAGGAGTCCCAGGAAAGTGGTTTAGGGGGAGCAAGGTACTATCTAGTAACTAACTGGTTAAGGGGGGTAAAACTATGAAACTGGAACTTTTCCTAATTTACTCAAGGTCAGTTAATGAGAGGGAATATGGAAGATCTTATCTATGAACCCAGGTACTTTGGGGCACAAATGGTCACATCTATAAAGTTATAACTAGGGAAACACTGTCAGCTGATTTCAGGGATTGAAAGCAAAAGAATGCAATAAGCAATTAAACCTACACAAGAGAGTAGCCAATTAATATGAATGTGAGTCTTCCCAGGGAGTTCTGCCCTTAAAAAGCCTCACCAGCTCCAGGAAAATGGCCTTGGGATGTTGTCTCAAGTCAGGCTCAAAGGACTCTGATGGGGGTGCTTATGTATGCCTTACTTTCCTTTGGGATTCTACACATGTATGCTAATTAGGATTTCACGTGGAGGGTGCAGGTGGAGAACAGGAATAAACTTCCAATTCACAAATATCATAACTAGGTGAGAAAGGTCTTAATTATTATTATAGCTACATATAAACATGAGTATATATATGTACATGTGCGTATACATATATACATATGTGTGCATATATATATATACACATCTATGTGTGTATATATATGTATATGTGTGTGTGTATATTCTAGCAAGCAACACCAATTCTTTTACATTCTCCAGGAAGGAGGGAGAGCATTGAGAGTTACAAAATTCTCACAAACATAAATGTCCTTCAATACATAATAAAGAGGATCATAGAAAACACAAACCAAATACTGTGAAATGAACCATGGCTGTCATTGTGTAAGGGGTCCTACAATACCTGATGATCTCAGAAGGAAGTACATGAAAGTTGCAAAAGAGTAAATTTAGACTCTGACATAAGGAAAAATTCTTATCCATTAGGAGGCAGCTAGGTGGCTCCCTGTATAGAGTCTTGGGCCTGGATCAGAAAGAACCGAGTTCAAATCCAGTCTCCAACACCTACTGACTTTATGACCCTGGGCAAATCATTTCACCTCCATTTGCCTTAATCCTCTGGAGACGTAAATGGCAGACCACTCCAGGATCTTTGCAAGTAAACCCATGGACATAATTGGAGTGCTGTGCTCAACAGGGTCACTAAAAGTTAGAGATGACTAAACTAAAACTCTTAACCATTAAAGCTATTTAACAGTGGAATGGACTGTTTTGGAAGGTAGTGGACTTAGTTTTATCTTACCTGGAACTTGGCTTCCATGCCTCTTTCTAGCCATCTCCACACCATGCTTCCTGATTTCTTCTCCTCCCCCTTTTCCACCTAGCTCCCTTTTGTGTCACTTTCTCTTGTCAGAATGTAAGTTCCTTGAGGGCTGGTATTTTTACCCCAGTATTTAGCACTCACAGTGCCTAATACATAGTAAGCACTTAACAAATATTCTATTTAATTAGTTATCTGGTGAGTTCTCTTTCACTATAGGTCAAACAAAGATTAGTTGAACAAAATGAATACCTGCATTGGCCATATCCAAAAATTTATGCCTCATTTTGTACCCTGAGTCCACCATCTCTCTATCAAGTAGTACATAACATAATTCATCATCAGTTCTCTGACTTCATGGTTCACCATTACATCAGTCAGAGTTCTTAGGTCTTCCGAAATCATTTATCTTTACAACATGGTTGTATAAGTTGCTCTCCTAATTCTGTATCCTTTGCTCTGCATCATTTCGTACACTTGATGCTCTGAAACCATCCCTTTTTTAAAAAATCATTTCTTATGGTACAATAATATCCCACTACATTCCTATACCATGATTTGTTCAATTACCTAAGGATTCTTTTTCAGGTGGAAGTTGGATTAGATGGCCACTAAATTCTGTTTCAGATCTAAAATTCTGTGATTTTTGTGGTGGAATTGGTTGTATCATCTACCCAAGGACAGTAGGAAACATCATTTCATAGGAAATTTCATCATCTTACCTTGCGGTTCTCATGTTGAACATACACAGGTGGATGACCATGAGAGTAATTGTAGTTTATGCAGTTACATCTGTGTAGACAATGAAGAAGTAGAGAAATTCTACAAAAATTCTTGGCTTGAATGTAGATATAAAAGGGAATGCCTGTAGTGGGGTTTGTTTGTGATAATAGCAGGAAGTATTTAACTTTCCCAATCCTTCCCAAGAGGTAGTGGAAAGTAGCTCCATAGAATCTGATTAATTCTACCAAGTGGCCCCTAGAAATTTTAATTGGAAAGAAACTGGGACATTTTAGACTATAAGAAGTGTTGATGTGGACTGTTAACACAGTGTCCTGGTATCTGAAGAAAGGAGGACATCAGACTATGAAATCATCTCCAATAACGGAGAGACAAGCTCCAAGAGGCATAGTGTGTGTTCTTAATTCCTAGGCAAACTTGAGTTTGAGGCAAAAGGTCAATAGGAAACATAGCACAAGGGAAGGGCTTCAGAGTGGAGACACCCTGGTCTGGCACTGTATTTGAATTCTTATGCATCCATGACAAGAAAACTCAGAAATTATTCCCTGGGTAGTACAGCTATTGGATCCTGTGACAGAGCAGCTTTTCCCTTGGGGCAAAAAGGGCTAATATTTCTGTCTATTAGAAACTGCAGCAAAATTTGGACAAGATGAACAGAAGGACTAGCTACACAGTGTGAACCATCTGGAGAAGGGCAGGAGGAATGATTTACTGAGTCTCAACTGCTAGGAATAGGCATGACAGACAGTTACTGTTGAATGGGTGCTGAGCAGGACTACAGATGGAATAATAATGGGAGCCACCTCCTAGAGACTATGGAGAGCTTGAGAAGGTATGATATACTGGGGGAATCTAAGAGATAATATCAGCTGAGTATTCTACTTAGTCCATGGCTATGGAATTGAAGAGATATAAATCTCTGGGAAAGGGATGCTCATTGGCAGATATAATATCTCACATTAAAACGGATATGATGAGCTTATATGATCGAGTTTCATGATGAATTATGTATATGAGTATAAACAAACTTCTTTGAGCTTTTTGCACTATTTGCTTAAAAGGCAAGTTGATGACAAAATGCTAGGCGGTTTTGTATAATGATGTTTATAGATTTTTTAGAGTGAAGACAATGAAAATTGACAAATCCTCCATAATGTACCTGGGCTCCCTCACATAATGAAAGGTTCTGACATAAACATTACAAATATAAGAAATGAGGGGTAGTATCATAAACTAAGGACATATATTCATGTAAGGAAATGCAGGAACTGGAGTAGAGAAGTACAGTAGAAAACATTTGGATAAGGATCAATTAAAGAAGGGAAGGAAGCAATATTGTCATGGGAGACCATTTGGAGCAGAGAAGAAAATATGAGGAGGCAAGAAATTAGATCACAAACTTCTCATGAAGGTGATGGGGAATTTCACATACCTTGACATCTGTTGGAGTATTTGAAAAGCTGATAAATTCTTGATTGGTGAATAAAGATTTATCACATTTAAGAACTTCCTTCTCACAAAGGTGGCAAAAGGGGTAGGGGAAGAAGAGATGCTAGTCTGGACCCCATTCTGACCAAGAAGGTGCAACTTTTACTGTTTACTGAAGTGAAAATTATGAGAACCTAGGGATCCATCTTAACATTTATACTAGAGAAAGAGAAGTAAGAGGCATCGTCCAAAACATGCCATAGGTTTGGGGACAGTGGATTTCAGTGTTCACTTGAAAGACAGAATGCAAGTGACCTAAAATTCAGTGAGAGGTCAGCCCAAGGGGAACGGAAAGGATGAAATTCTGATGATAAAAACTCAAGTGATATGAATAAAGAAGAAAAGGAAGAGCCATCTAAAGAAACTGATTGATGCACTAGGAACTCATCTACTGAGTTAGATTTAATATTGTCATGGAAAGATAATGGAAGCAAGGGCAGGTAGCAAAGTATGAATATAAGAGAGTAATATTGACTTTGAAGGATAATGTTAGGACCCCTAAAGTTCAGAATAAATAAGACTAAGGATGATCATGAAGGACAATTAAAGGGGCTATTTTAGGTATGTTAGAAGTAATAGAAAAATCAAAGAAAATATAAAACAACTGAAGGAAGAAAAATAAGGGAGAGAAGGCAGAACTACTCAATTTATTTTGCTTCTGTTTTCATTACAAGGAAAATGATCTTTGAGCTGAGACAAACAGAATGAAAATAATTAATGGGGAATTAAAGCCCAACAAAAGTGAAGAGATAGTAAGAGCATTCAGTTGCATGGGTGAATTTAGGGCCTTACTAGATGTGGAAGAATTATATCTTATGATGCTGAAATAACAGGTTGAGATGCTGCTGGCTGAATAATAGTCAGTGAGCTTTGAAAGAAGAGTGTAAGAAGACTGGGGAAGGGCAAAATATTTTTTTAAGTGAAAAACTACACATCATAGTCTTGTGATTTCTAGTGAAATTCTTAGAAATTCTTATGATCAAAAGGATAGTTAGCAAGCTTTTATTAAAGGGAGACAGGGAACATAAAGAGCCACTATGACCTCATTAAACACAAGGCATGTGAGACTAACCTCGTGCTTTTTATCAGGGTTAATATGGTATAGTCTGGGACAATGGTTCCTAAAGTGGGAACCTTACACAAACATGTGTAATGGGCTTGGGGTTAACCTTAGAGGGTGCATGACCAATTTTATGATAAGAAAATGGGTCACATGCCACCTTCCTTTGGATCTAATTGGAGAGCTCATCTCTAATACAACTCTAATCACTGTCTTCAATGATTATCACTAACCATTTTCCCATTCTGCCCTCTTCCCCTACTTCTGTGTAAGCTCCTATCTTTCCCCTCCTTTTCCAGGCTGATCAGCCTCTCTAGGTGGTTATAGCCTAAACAAGAGTTGGATATCCACAACAGATGTGCAAATATCACTGGGGAAATCTCCTCTCTCCCACACATATTGAACTCTTCTCTCCAAGATCACTTCCTGGCTTCTGTAAAAACCACCTTCCCCCTTGCATTTTCACTGATGAGTGAGTCACATAGGATGATTAGGCATGGTTGGGTTACTATCAAAGATTTCATTATCTTTTCTCCAAATCAACCTTTCTTCTGAACATTCTTATTTCTGGTGAGGGCCATCTTTTCAATCTCCCAGGTTCACAACCCCAGTGTCATCCTGAAGGTATGGTAAGGATTTATCTTTTATTCTACTTTTGTTTGAAATACTCTACAGTTATCAAGGTGTTTGACGCCTGACTATATGCCATGCTTTCTTGCCAGATTTGTGATCTGGTTCCTGAACTTTCTGTCTCCTCACCCACCTGATTCCTTATTCTCATCTCTCTCAACCATCCCACTCTTAAATCTCCACCAACCTAACTCTTCTCCTGTACCCTCTGGAATCTGTGCCCTTTTCCCATAGGCAACAAATTTACTTTCATCTTAAATCTTTTCTTTTCCCACTCCTTCCACTTTCCGGCATCCACCAAGACCTGGCTCTTTGATAAAACAGCCTCCCTGCCTACAGTTTCCAGTCCCAGTTGCACTTTCTCTCCTTCCCCTTGGCTCATCTATCAAAGTGAGGGAATTGGAATGCTCCTTGCTCCCCACTGCCCCACCATCCAGGGCACCACCATCCTCCCTCAATCCCATCCTCAGGCTCACAACCTAGGTATCATTCTCACCTCCTTACTCTCTCTCATCCTTCCACCCAATTCAATCTATTGCTATTGTCAATTTTACCTTTGCAACACCTCTCACAATTGCCTCCTTCTCTCCTCTGATACTGCCACCACCTTGTTGTGGGTCCTAATCACCTCACACTTGGACTATTATAATAACTTTTTTATTGCTCTGTCTGCCTCAGTCTTTCCCCACTTCAATTCATCTTCCATTCATTTACCAAAAGGATTTTCCTAAAACAAGATCTGACCATGTCACCCTGCTATACAATAAACTCCAGTGGTTCCTTATCACCTCCAGGATTAAATGCAAAATCCTCTTTTTGGCATCCAAATGTGGTAGATTCTTAATCTACCACTCTTCCCTCACCTTTCCAGTCTTATACCTTATAGCCCTACACCCACCCAAAGGACTCTGATCAAGTGACTCTGGGCTCTGGCTACTTCTCTGACTGTCCCCCATGCCTGGAATTGACTCTCCCTCCTTTTCTCTGTCTACTAGCTTCTCTGGCTTCTTTTAAGTCCCAACAAAATCCCTATCTTCTACAAGAAGCTTTTCCCAATCTCTCTTAATTCCAGTGCCTTCCCTCTCTTAATCATTTCCTATTTATCCTCTGTATATATTTGTTCACTTGTCTCTTCCTCTTGCCCTCTCACAAATCTCACATATCCAATCAGCTGCCAAATCTTGTTTCTGTCTCCAAAATATTTCTCACATCTAGCACCTTCTCTCCATTCAGCTGTTAAAAATTTATTAAGTGCCTACAATGTGCCAACCACTGTACCAAAAGCCTTCATAGTACAACCCTAGTTCAGGCCCTGAGTAACTCCCACCTGAACTATTTAAATAGTTTTCTAATTGGTTTCCATGTCTCAAATCTCTCCACCACACCTCTCCCCCAATTAATTCCCCACAAAACTGCCAAAGTAATTTTTCTAAAGTTCAAGTCTGACCATACTTCCCTACTCCAACAAGTGCAGTGTCTCCCTAATTACTTCTATGGTTGAAATATAAACTCTTCTGTTTGGTATTTAAAGTCCTTTACAATTTGGCCCCAATTTACCTTTTCAGACTTATATTTTAAATCCCCTTCCTGCACCTTCTGGTCTGGCTTAAACCTTTTGTGGAATTCTCTGGTCCAGCTGAATTTGCCTTTTTTCTGTTCCTTACTCCATCTTCCACCTCAGGGACTTTGTACGTGCTGTCTGTCCTCCATGTCTGGAATATACTCCCTCTTAACCCCTGCCTCTTAGAATCCTTTTGTTTCCTTCAAGACTCATATCAAATACCACCTCTTCAGAATTTACTGATTTTCCCAGCTCCAAGTACCCTCCCTTTCTTTGTAACCCCAGCGTTTAGCAAAGTGCCTGGCAAATGCCGGCACTTAATAAATATTTGTTGACTGGCTGATGTCCCAAATTTCCTTGTATTTATTTTGTAAATTCAAATACTTAAGTTGATCTGCAATCTCATTATTTTGGAAGTTCTTTTCAAAGGTATAACCCTTCCATGCCTACCTGTCTTGGGTGATTCTTATTTATGTCTTTTCATAAGTTCATTGAAGGTGAACTTTCACTCACCATCCTAAAGGGCCTTCCTCAATTTCTCCTAATGTTGTGAGGGTACTGTGGAGCACTCTATCTGAAACCCATGTCATTTTTCATTCTTGAAAGACCTACACCTCATTCCTTTTTTCCTATTATACAATTTCTTGATGACATCTTTTATCCCAGTCTGCTTTGGAGTTCCTCACTGGTTAGAATACATTGCAACTTGTTCATATCCATCATACATTTCTCCACTGCCTGCTATGATATTCATCTTTAATTCTTCAAAGATGTCTATATTCCATGTCTCACTGCCATGAAGCAACAGTGATAGAATGATATTAAAAGATTGGGTCTTACGACTTAGGTCTGTACTTCAAAAGAGATAAGAAACAAAAAGGAAAAGGACCTATATGTACAAAAAATATTCATAGCAGCTCTTTTCTGATGGTAAAGAATTAGAAATCATGGAGATGTCTATCAATCAGGGAATGGTTGAACAATTTGTGGTATGTGATTATGATGGAATACTATTGTACTATAAGAAATGATGAGCAGGAGGCTCTCAGAAAAACCTGGGAAGACTTGCATGAACTGATGCAAAGTGAATGTACTGTGTACAAAGTAACAACAATATTCTAAGACAATCAGCTTTGAATGACAGCTATTCTCAGCAATACAGGACAACTCTGAAGGGAAAATGATGAAAGATGCTATCTGTCTCCAGAGAAAGAACTGTTGGTGTCTTAATACTGATTGAACTATACTTCTTTTCAAACTCTATTTTTATGGAGTTTTTTTGTCTATATTTTCTCTTACAACATGACTATTATAGATATGTTTTGCGTTACTACACATGTATAACCTACATCAAATTGCTTGCCTCCTCAATGAGAGGGAGTAGGGAGGGAGAAAGGGAGAAAATTTGAAACTCAACTTTTTAAAAACAAATTTTAAAAATTGTTCATACATGTAACTGGGGAAAAATAAAATAACAAATACACACTAAAAAAAAAAAGATTGGGTCTTTTTTTTCCCTTGGGAACCCTGGAATCATTAAGAAGCTTTGAATTCTTCTGAAGGCAATTCATCCTGCTGTCCTCCTCTGGTTCATCAAGGTATTGGGGGAGAAGGGAGAAAGAGATAGATGGACAAACAGAAAGAGACAGAGAGAAAAAAGACAGAGACAGACACACAGAGAGAGAGAGAGAGCATTTATAAAGTACCTACTATGTGCCAGACATTATTGTATTGTGATGGAGATATCAAAAAAGATGACTTTTGTCTTCAAGGATCTTACATTCTGATGGGAGAAGACAAGATATAAAGAGGAGCAGGAAAGGGAAAAGTGGTATATGTAATTACTGTCATATCTGGAGCAAGCTTGGGAGTGGCATGGAGGCCTGGACCTGGCAAGTTAAGGCAAAAGCCACGAGACCCAAGGAGTAGAGTCCGGGTTATTGGTGGGGAGGAGATAGAGGTCATGATCCAAATCCAAATAGAGGCAGTACAGTTGAAAGAGCAGGAGAGTTGTTTATATGTGTGTGTATATATACACATGCGTAGATATGTGCATGTAAATATATATATAGAGAGAGAGATTATATATGTGTGTATATATATATAATTTTTTTCTATATATACTTCTGTATATCCTTATGTGGGGGGAGGGTATTGTCCATATAGTCATATGTATGCCTAGAAGTGTTTTCTAAATATGGCTTGTAGGGAGACTTTTGTTTTGAGTGAGGGAGGGCTGTGCAGGTCACCAGCCTCACTTCTCCTCCAGAGCCATCTGAATCCAGTGACCTGATATTCATCAGGATGACTGGAGATGACCCAGGATGAAGCAATTAAGGAACTTGCCCAAGGTCACACAGCTAGTGAGTGTCAAGAATCTGAGGTGAGATTTGAACTCAGGTCCTCCTGACTCCTGCACTCTGTCCACTGTACCACCTAGCTGCCCCTGGCATGATTAATGAAGAAAGGGGAAAGAGCAATGGGTTCCTTTCCCTTTTCCCCTTGCTACCCTTTGGTACAGGCAAATGGGCTTTCTTCCATAAAAAACTACTCTCAAGGCTGGCATCCTTAACTCTGGAACTGGCACTACTGAAATTTATCCAGCTCTTTATAGAACCCAAAACATATCTAGCTTATTTGGTCCCATTCAAAGATGTTTATACCTTACAAAGGGATTATAAGGCAGAGTTACATCTTGTTAACATTTTTAAAATAACCATATATGACTATATCAACAGATGACATCAAATAATTTGGGATTGAGGAAGCCACAACCTTCCTCCTTTGCACTCCTGTTTCTTCTTTGGGGCTTAGCTTAGTAATTGTCAGTTTTGATTTTTTTGCTGTTATCTTTTCCATTTTCATTGTTGTGGTCATTATTCTGCCTTCCATGTTTTGTTTGCTTCATTTTGCATCAGCTTGGATATCTTTCCGTGCCTCCTTATATTAAAAAAAAACTTAATCATAAACAAACACGAACACTTCAACAAAGTACAGAAAAGAGCACTGCGTGTGAAATGGTGAACTTTACAGCTGGTAGTTTTTAATGTGCAAGTTATTCCCTTTTCCTCTAACTTCTTTATAATTCTGACCTTTTTACATATAGGTCATGTATCCATTTGGAGTTTATTGTACATATCATACAATATTTTGGTCTAAATCTATTTTTTTTGTAGACAGTTTCAGTTTTTACAGAAGCCCAGAAGAATAATGTGTATGCTTCCCATTAAGTATTTATGTGGAACAGTAATATTCCATTGAATTCCATCATACCTACACAACCTATTTAGCATTTTCTAAATTGTTGAGGGTTTCCTTCTTCCCATTTCTTTACTATTACCGTAAAAAAATCATTGTTATGAATATTTTGGTATATATTGAACCCCTCTTTCTGTCTTTGACTTGCCTCTATGTCTATCAATAGTATGTCTGCATCAAAGGATATTTACTGTTATAACATAATTTCAAATTGCTTTCCAACATGGCTGGACCAATATACAGCTCAATTAACAAGTGTATTGGTGTTCTTGTTTTTCTATTATCCTTCTAACACTGACTATTACAAATCTTTGCCAAATCCCTACATGTAAGATGATATTTCAGAGTTGTTTTGAGGGGCATTTCTCATTACTAGTGATTTGGAATGGCTTTGATGCTATATGTTTTTGTTAGTATCTTGCATCTTGAATATCAGACAAAAATAATATTTTAACATATAAGATGTTAGTTGCTTTTCTAAAAGACACTCATGCTATGGAGAGAGAATTTTGAAAATGGATGTTTGGAAATGTATGCATAAAGATGTTATTGGGGAGAAGGGGTCTGAAAACTAGGAAAATGTATTATCTATAAAACTCATATCTGGACACCTAAATTTGAAAATAGAATTCTCTAACCTATTTCAAAATCTTCCAAAAGAAGAGTTTCAGGGGGGCGGAGCCAAGACAGCGAAGTAGAAAGACACACATACACATAGCTCCGAACGCACAAATCACAGAACGGCTAGAGGGGACCAAGCCAGGGCGAATTCTGCACCCAGAGACCACGGAGTATTGGAGCGAGGGAGATTTCTGCTCCAGAGAGACCTGCGGACCTCTCGTGGGGGGTCCTTCGCGCCGCGGACTAGGCGCTGGAAGGGGGAGCGGAGTACGGCCCTGCTGCGGCCGCGACACTGAGGGGAGGAGATCCGAGAGGGCTACGGGGACAGGATCTCCAGCGGCCACGCGGGTCCCCCCACCCACAGAGGGACCTGCAAACCTCTCGCAAAAGGTCCATCGCGCTGCAGACGCGGAGCCCAGCCCGGACCTGCGGCGGCGGCCGCGGATCCAAGAGACACAGATCTGAGAGGGCTCCGGAGGCGGGATCTTCAGCAGCGGCGGGCCCCCCCCACCAACAGGTGACTGACGGGGGTGGGTGAGAGAATCTCTTTGGCAGGTTGAGAGGGGAGTGGGGTGCCCCCATGGCTCGGGCCCCCCCCGGGAGGTGGGGGCTGAGAGGCGGCTGCGGACGGGGGCTCCCCAAACGGGCAGGAGCCTGGATCCATTGTGGAAGGTCTGTGCATAAACCCCCAGAGGGAACTGTGCCTGAGAGGTGGCCCTGCCCCTGACCACCTGAACTTAATGCTCACACTGAATAGCAGCCCTGCCCCCACCAAAAATCCTAAGGTGGGAAGCAGCATTTCAATCTCAGTCCCCAAACGCTGGCTGGGAGGACCAGGAGGCGAGGTGGCTGTGAGGAGAACATTCAGAGGTCAGGCCACTGGTTGGAGAAAATGCCAAGAAAAGGGAAAAGAAATAAAACTATTGAAGGGTACTTTATCGGAGAAAAGACACTTCCTCCCTTCCTTTCTGATGGGGAGGAACAATGCTTGCCATCAGGCAAAGACACAGAAATCGAGGATTCTGTGTCCCAGCCCACCCAATGGGCTCGGGCCATGGAAGAGCTCAAGAGGAATTTTGAAAATCAAGTTAGAGAGGTGGAGGAAAGACTGGGAAGGGAAATGAGAGGGATGAGGGAGAAGCATGAAAAGCAGATCAGCTCCCTGCTAAAGGAGAACCAAAAAAATCTTGAAGAAATTGGCACCTTGAGAACTAGCCTAACTCAGCTGGCAAGGGCGGTGCAAGGGGCCAATGAGGAGAAGAATGCTTTCAAAAGCAGAATTAACCAAATGGAAAAGGAGATTCAAAAGCTCACTGAAGAAAATAGATCTTTCAAAACTGGAATGGTACGGATGGACGCTAAGGACTTTTCGAGAAAGACAGATATCTCAGAACATACCGCGCAGATTCGAAAAATGGAAGATAATGTGAAATATCTTATTGGAAAAACAACTGACCTGGAAAATAGAATCAGGAGAGACAATGTAAAAATTCTGGGACTACCTGAAAACCATGATCAAAAGAAGAGCCTAGACATCATCTTCCATGAAATTATCAAGGAAAACTGCCCTGAGATTCTAGAACCAGAAGGCAAAATAAATATTCAAGGAATCCACAGAACACCGCCTGAAAGAGATCCAAAAAGAGAAACTCCTAGGAGCATTGTGCCCAAATTCCAGAATTCCCAGGTGAAAGAGAAAATATTGCAAGCAGCTAGAAAGAAACAATTCAAGTATTGTGGAAATACAATCAGGATAGCACAAGATCTGGCACCCTCTACATTGAGGGATAGAAGGGAATGGAATAGGATATTCCAGAAGTCAAAGGAACTAGGACTGAAGCCAAGAATCACCTACCCAGCAAAACTGAGT
The DNA here is from genome assembly GCF_028372415.1 of Notamacropus eugenii. Taxonomy (NCBI): domain Eukaryota; kingdom Metazoa; phylum Chordata; class Mammalia; order Diprotodontia; family Macropodidae; genus Notamacropus; species Notamacropus eugenii. The sequence continues at coordinate 402,422,884 of NC_092874.1, forward strand.
ATAATACTTCAGGAGAAAAAAATGGTCTTTCAATGAAATAGAAGACTTTCAAATTTTCCTGATGAAAAGACCAGAGCTGGAAAGAAAATTTGACTTTCTAACACAAGAATGAAGAGAACCATGAAAAGGTGAACAGCAAAGAGAAGTCATAAGGGACTTACTAAAGTTGAACTGTTTACATTCCTACATGGAAAGACAATATTTATAACTCTTGAAACATTTCAGTATCTGGGCACTGGGTGGGAGTACACACACACACACATGTACACATGCACACATACATAGAGACAGAGTGCACAGAGTGAATTGAAGAGGATGGGATCATATATTTAAAAAAAAATGAAATCAAGCAGTGAGAGAGAAATATTGGGAGGAGAAAGGGAGAAGTTATATGGGGCAAATTATCTCTCATAAAAGAGGCAAGCAAAAGACTTATTAGTGGTGGGATAAAGAGGGGAGGCAAGAGAAAAACATGAGGTCTACTCTCATCACATTCCACTAAAGGAAAGAATATAATGCACACTCATTTTGATAGGAAAACCTATCGCATAATACAGGAGAGTGGGGGACAGGGGCACAAGCAGGGTGGGGGGGAGGATGGAGGGGAGGGCATGGGGAGGAGAATGCAATACGAGGTCGACACTCATGGAGAGGGAAAGGACCATAAGAAAATAGAAGTAAAGGGGGACAGGATAGGATGGAGGGAAATATAGTTAGCCCTATACAACACAACTAGTATGGAAATCATTTGCAAAACTAAACAGATATGGCCTATATTGAATTGCCTGTCTTTCAAGGGGAAGGGGTGGAGAGGGAGGGAGCTAAGGAGGTTGGAACTCAAAGTGTTAGGACCAAATGTAATGTTCTTACCACTGGGTAACAAGAAATACAGGTTAAGGGGTCAAGAAAGCTATCTGGTCCTACAGGACAAAAGAGAAGACGGAGACAAGGGCAGGAAGGGAGGATAGAGGAGAGAGCAGATAGGTCACAGGGGCAATTAGAAAGCTCGGGTTTGGGGGGGGGGGGATAAAAGGGAAGAAAATTTGTAACCCAAAATTGTGTGAAAATAAATGTTAAAAATTAATAAAAAAAAAAAAAGAAAAAAAAGAAGAGTTTCAAAGGATTTTCAACTCATTTGTTAAAAATGAAAATGCAATAACTTCATGAATTAGTTTGTAAGAATAGCTGGTTTACCATAAGGAAGAGGAAAACTTAGGCACTAAATTTCAACAAAAACTTTTGCATCAATTAGTAGAGGGGATTGAAAAATGAGCATCGTGAATGAATAAAAAAGTATTTATTAAGTGTGTCAAGCACTGTACTAAGTGGGATACAAATACAAAAGCAAAGCCAGTCCCTACCCTCAAGGAGTTTATATTCTAATATGAATATTAGAACACAGATAGGATGACAAGGAAGAGGTATTTTGGTTTCAAAAGTTAAATTGATAGTGAGTATAGCCATAGAGGACCAAATTAACACTTTGCTGTGGATTCAGAAATGGAAAAGTGTGGGATGAGAGATGGAGGGTGTACTTGGAAGCAAGGTTGCTTATGTAAAAGGTGGTCAGAGAGTAAAGAATGGCTAGAAGGAAAGTTGGGCCTACATGCAGTGAGATAACAGAGGCAACCTTCAATAATCAGGAATCAGGGGTTCTAGGGATGGAGTTTCAGGGGAGAAAGGATCAAGTCTTCCAGGGCAAGGCTAACAAGGAGAAGGCAGACAGAAGAATGATTTAATAAGTGTAGCCAACACTACAATTCTTCCATTTGGAACTATGTGTCTTGTGATGTATCTTTTTCATCGTACAGCCATTAAGACTAAATATCAAAACAAACAACTTAGAAGCAGGTTCATGCATGTACTTTATAAATGAATGAAGAATGAATGAATGAATGAATTACGGGGCATCCCAAAAGTCTTAAAGCAATATTAAGCTATTAAATAGCTATTTGGGTTTAATATTGCATTAAGACTTTTGGTAAACCTGTATTCATATATTTCGGAGGGTTTGCTCAAAATTTCTTAAATGATGGGGTGCACAATTGAGTTTGGAGACCACTAGTTTAGGCTTCAGAGATTAAAATCAGTAAGTATAGAGAGTATTCATTTTAAGATTTGACATTGTCTTAGAATCAATCACCCAAAGCCCTTGGATCAGAAAATTTGATTCAAAGAAAAGATTAAGCCTCAGGGTATTAGCTAGCTAGTAGGGTAAAACCTTCCTCTTAAACAGTTTGGTATCAGAGGTGAACTGGCTGCCTGAGCTTCCTTGTTCCTGGGAAAAAAAAGGTGGTATTCCCAATGAGAGTTTAGTGTAATAATTCACCAGGTCCTAAGAGCAGCCTCTTGCTAAATCATCGTTTTCTTCTTACCATGGCTTATTGTGCCAGAGGTCCCCTGGTGACATCCATGGTTGTAATTTCTTCTCTTTGTCATTCCCACTTTGGAAGGAATTTGCAAGCTTTCCTATTAGACTTCCCTTGTTTTTATTGTATATGTTATAAACATATATGTGTCTATACATGTACATGTATATTTGTTCAGATATAAGCAGTGTGTATTCCCTCGAAAAAGCTTACAGTATCCAAAATCACACAACAAAAACCACAGGGCTTCCAGGGAAAATAGGGTCGGGGCACAACCCTCAAAAACTTCATCAGTGACACTTTTCTAAAAAAGGTGCCTGATAAAAATGGTGGCAGTTTTATACGTGTTAAATAGTTAAGAAATATATGGATATTACAATAAATAGTGACTGAGTTCTTTGCTGCCCCTGTGGCCCACCTATAACACAGGCTCTGTCCTAGCAAGTTGGGCAGGCCACAACTCCAGGCCAGAAGGTCCAGGCTGGGTGGAAGGGAATGGAGGTAGGTGTATGGGTAGAGGGGACCTTCCTAGTTTCTCCTGCACCATTAGATATGCTATAAATATGAAACCTTACCGTGACAAAAATTTGAAGTTTGTGCAAGTGACTGTCAGAAGGGTTGCAGCTTGTGAGTTATTGAGAAACAGCACATTTTTCAGCATTCTTGAAATTCCGTAGAAATTGGAGTAATGCTCAAAATGTACCCTAAGTACATAAAATGGCAAATTCAAGTTTTTGAAACAGGTGTTATAGTAGAATTGACTTGTGTATATATATATGCATGTATGTGAACATATGTATGCATATATATGTGTATATGTGTATATATATATGTATGATGATCACCTCTTTTTTGTGATACTTCCAACTCCTGTGAATTCTGTGATCAAAAATCTGTTATATCTCCTGGTCTGGATGTATGTACACACACACACACACACACACACACACACACACACACATGTTGCAGATTAGATAGAGTTGAATTATAAAAAATTCGAGTTCAAATCCTGCCTCAAAACTTACTGTGTGACTCCCTGGGCAAGTAACATAAATTCTCAATATTTTAAACTATAAAATGTCATATCTTTGACATACTTGGCATTTCTTATAGTACAGTAATTCCATGTACCACAATTTGTTTAACTATTCTTCCAACTGATGAGGATCTACTGTTTCCCAGTATTCCTTAATATTGCTAGATCAAAGGGTGTGTATTCGTCCTTCAGTGCCAAAGAAGACAGACCATGCCTTCAGAGAAATAATGACTTGACTTATACTTGACTTTGTTTTGAGGGAGGGAGGGCTGTGATCAGATATTCATCAAGATGACTGGAGATGATCCAGGATGAGACAGTAGGGGTTAAGTGCCTTGCCCAAGGTCACACAGCTCGTGAGTGTCAAGTGTCTGAGGTGAGATTTGAACTCAGGTCCTCCTGACTCCTGCACTGGTGCTCCATCCACACCTAGCTGTCCCAAGATCAAAGGGTATGCACAGTCTTATAGCCCTTTTGAGTTCTAAATTCTCTTCCTCCAGCCCCTCCCCCACCCACTAAGGCAAGCAATGTGATGCCAATTATACTTATATTACGCTTCAATCTGCAGACTCTGGATAGCACTTTTCATCATGAGTCCTTTGGCATTGTCTTGGATCACTGCATGGATTGGCTAAGTTTTTCGCAGCTGACCATCATTACAATATTTTGGCAATTGTACAATGTTCTTCTGGTTCTGCTTACTTCACTTTATATTACTTTGTATTAGCCTTCCCAAGTTTTTCTAAAATCATGTCATTTTTTTATAGCACAATAACACTCCATCAAAATCTTAAACCACAATTCGTTCAGCCGTTCCCCAAATCCCCTCAGTTTCCAATTCTTTTCCACCACAAAAAGAGCTGCTATATTTTTTTTATGCACTGCACCTAAGTCCTTTTCCTTTTCCTTTGATTTCTGGGATACAGATCTAGTTGTGATGTTGTTGAGCCAAAGGTACACTAGTGGTCCCTTCCCTACTAGAAATGTATTTTGGCTATAGGAAGAGAGATGATCATGGGTGGGATCCTTTAAGAGTATAAAGATAAGCTCCTTAAAAGCAGTTTAAAGCCAATGCTTCTCTCCCTCATGACAGAATCCTAGGAAGAGGGGGAGAATGAGAAAGGAGCAAGGCAATAGCTACTAGTACTGGTGCAGCACGTGGGATGTCCATCAAGTAACCCCAATTCTTGATACAAAATTGACTTATATTGTTACATTTTTGTAATTAAAATCATTTTCCTATTGTCTTTTTAAAATAAACACACTGAGCATATTTTGGCTTTTTTTTTTAATTAAGAAATTATCTTGAACATTGCCATAACGAATGAACTACGTGTTCTTCTCTTTGGCTGATGCTTTTTCCCCCTTTGCAGTCATTTCCCTAATGCCTTGTAGGTTGAACCCTCCTTTGTAATTAAGAAAAACAAGCAAAAAACCAGATGAGGCAGAGATGCTCTCTAAAATGTACAAGATTCTGTTGTAGTCATCCCAACCTCTCTGCTTTGGGTAGGGCAGTATAGTACATTACCTACTCTCTGCAGCCTTCACTGGCTTGTCAGTTATTCAGAGTCCAACATCTCTTTAATGGCTTGTTTTCGTTTATATTGTTAATATAGTTATTATGCATTTATTGATCTTTTGGTTCTGTTTATTTTTACTTTCAATTAATTGGGTTGGACAAATTTGCCCATGTTTCTGCAAATTTCTCATATTCCTAATTTTCACTAAGTAATAATAATAATAATAATAAATGTTCCATTCCGTTCACATACACCTGCTCTTCCAGCCACTTCCTCTGCCCCAAAAAACGACTGGTCACCCAACTTTACTTTCCAGGTTTTTTTTTAATCACAAGGAATGCCGCTAGGAATATCTGAGTTTACATTGAACCTTTGTTTTTGTCTTTGACTAACCTGCGGAGGTATATGCTTCTATGATTTAAAAAAAACAAAACATGCAACAATTATAGACCAGGTGAGAAAGTTAGTTTATTTTCAGAGCGTTCACACAAAACAATGAGCAGAACTCCTATTACAATTAGTTGATTTACATTAACACTGTTTTCTTGTAGATGTTTTACACCAGACAAGAAAGTCAATAATAACAGAAAAAATCCCCAGTATATTTTAAATTTCATTAGATGTTAACATTACTGATAATCTCCTTAAAAATATAACTATCTAATAATCCAAAATATCAGCAAAGATTTTCATTAATCCCAGGCTTTAAAAAAACCCCAATTTCCAAATTAACAAGCTTGCTTGTAGTATCTGGAATAAAACTATACAGACAGTCAGTTTTGACTTCTGATGCTTAAGGATCAAATACGATTTTATAAACTGTAAAACACCACCTAATCCCAAGGAAGAAAATTTCTTTGGCCTATACTTAGTGACAAATGAAAATTCAGTCAGCTGGTTTGGTAGATCCAGTATTTCTCCTCTAGGAATATGTAAGAAACAACAGTACCCTATTTAACTAAGCTAAAACCACATTAGCTTTCTGTTTTAATTATCAAGTTATATGGACATAGAAATCAAATTTTCACTAGGACAAACTTGTTTTTTCAATATACATACAGGCAAAACAAAGTGAACAGTTGTATTTTAAACAATGAAGTTTTTACTCTTTAAGGCCAAATGGTCTACATATGGAACAAGAACTCCATTCCTATTACAGTCTGGAGTTCATCTGAGTCATCAACCTTTCCAACTTGATTGCTAGAGCCATGTTACCTTTAATCTTCAACTTCCCTGACATGAATGCCATTGTTGGCTTTAGTTTTCCTAAAACAGAAAAGAACAAAAAAAAATCAAGTTGAACAAATGGACTTGTACATATGTTTGCTCTAGCTATAATATAATAATCTACTACACTTCTATACCCTTCTCTTTACAGGCAGGTGCAGAGATGTTATCCTTCTTAGTAATTCATTTTATAAGAGCAGAGTGGAAAATTCCCTACTCCTAAGACCAGAACTTAACTAAGGTTTATATAAAAGATAAAAGCTAAGTGGAAACAAAAACTAGAGGAGAAAAAGGTCTATTCTGCATTTAAATAATCAAAACCTGAACACTAAAGTAAACACATTAAGGTCATTAAAATAAGTGATGATAAATAAGGCATCAGTTTTGTAGTTTATTTAAAACTATATCACATATTAAATATTAATTTAATAAAATGAGATCAAATGAATGTACTATTAATAAAAATCAAATGTTATTTGGGGGGCTAAGGTATACAAGAAGGCATACAAGTAAACAGGGAATCTCAAGCAGATTCCTTTGATTAGAATGCAGAGTACATAAAGGACAACCTACTTCAGTTCAGTAAGCCTAGAAAGGAGTCAACCACAAGCTAGATTTTTGAAGGGCTTTAAAAGCCACAAAGAGGAATCTATATTTTATCCTATAGACAACAGGAAGCCACTGGAGCTTTCTGAGCTGTGACGTATTCCTGTACGTAAAAAATACAAGTACTATTATCAAAGAGATTATTGTTTAAATACCGCCACCACCAAAATAACCAACTATATTTCACAAATACAAACACAAAACTGCCCTTCTTCCATATCAACTTCTATTGCAGATCTGGACACAAGAAACAAAATAGTAGCTACCCATACACTAAATTATAATGTAGTTTGCACTAACATAAAAGATGAGATTAATAATGATTTTAACTACAATTATCAGAGATAAAGGAAAATGATCTACTAAACAACTATAATCTCATATTTTTTTTTCCTGTGCTAAGGAGAGGACTTATTTTTGTTAATTAAAACTTCATTCAAATCTGACTTTTCTCAAAAGCTTATTTACATTAATGTTTTGGGGTTTGCAACTAAATATTAAGCACTTTTTTCAAGTACCTTGCAAAACAATTAAAATTTTAAGGATCTGTCCCCAATTGATAAATGGTCAAAGGACATGAACAGGCAATTCTCAGAGGAAGAAATTAAAGATATCTATAACCATATGAAAAAATGCTCTAAATCACTTCTGATTAGAGAGATGCAAATCAAAACAACTCTGAGGTACCACATCACACCTATAAGATTGGCAAACATGACAGAACAAGAAAATGATAAATGCTGGAGAGGATGTGGGAGAGTTGGAACACTAATTCATTGTTGGTGGAGCTGCGAGCGCATCCAACCATTCTGGAGAGCAATTTGGAACTATGCCCAAAGGGCTACAAAAATGTGCATACCCTTTGACCCAGCAATATCGCTACTAGGACTGTATCCCCAAGAGATCATAAAAATGGGAAAGGGTCCAACATGTACAAAAATATTTATAGCAGCACTCTTTGTGGTTGCCAAAAACTCGAAGTCAAGGGGACGTCCATCAATTGGGGAATGGCTGAATAAATTATGGTATATGAATGTAATGGAGTACTATTGTGCCATAAGAAATGATGAACAAGAAGACTTCAGAGAGGCCTGGAAGGACTTATATGACCTGATGCTGAGTGAAAGGAGCAGAACCAGGAGAACTTTGTGCACAGCAACGACCACAGAGTGCGAGAGTTTTTTCTGGTAGACTTGGAATTTTGCAATAACGCAAAAACTTCTTATAAAAAAAAAAAAAATCCCAGTGGTGGTTCTCTAAGGCAAAATGCCTTCCACACTCAGAGAAAGAAATATGGAAGTCATTCACAAAATGTAGCAGATCATGTTTGTGTATGTGTATGTGTTTGTGTATCATGTTTTGATTTGTTATATGATTTCTTTCATTTATTTTAGTCTGACTACATAGCACGACTATAGTGAAAATATACTCAATAGGAAAGTATATGTAGAACCTATACAGAACTGTATGCAGTCGTGGGGAGGGGGGGGGTAATGGGGGGTAGGTGTGGGGGGGGATAAAATCTCAATTGTATGGCAGTGATTGTTAAACATTAAAAAATAATAAAAAAAAAATTTTAAGGATCTGACTTAAGAAATATGATTATTAAATATACTAAACTTGGAAATCAGAATATGAATTATAAAAGGAATTTTGCCTTTATATAAAGATTTAGAGTTCCTTTAAATCAGAGGTTCTTATTTTGAGGACTGTTAACTTTTTTAAAAAATATTTTGACATGTGTATTTCAATATAATTGGTTTCCTTTGTAATTACATGAATTTTATTTTACATATTTATTAAAAACATTCTTCTGAGGAAGGGTCCATAGGTGTCATCAGATTTGCTGAAGGGATCCCTGCCCCCTGAAAAGGTTAAGAACACCTCTTTAAATAACATTAATATTTTCAAAATTTTGGATTGAAGAGTCTAGTTCAAGTACAAGCTCTGCCTCCTACTAAATACAGGACTGTGGGCAAGTTAGAACTTTCCGAGGTTGTTTCTTTATCTAGAAAATGGAAGTCATATTTTTTTTAAATTTTGGTTAAAAAAATGACAATGGAGATAATTTTTTTTTACTACAATTCAGAGGGTTATTGTGAGGAAAATGCTTTGTAAACTGCAAAGTGCTAGATCAGGAGGTTGTAACTTATTGACAGCTGAATCCCATTCTCAGAATAATGCTTTTAAATCAATAAAATAGACAGGACTACAAAGGAAGCTAATTATCTTGAAATACCGTTGTTAAAATATTTTAAAAATAAGTTCACAGATCCCAGAATAAGAATCCCTACATGAAGTACTATTAACTACTTTACAGTGGACAAAGAGGAAATAAAGTCAAGTGGTTCAATGGATACAGCATTGGGAATGGGGTCTGGAAGACCTGAATTCAGATCCAGCCTCAGATACTTACTAGCTGAGTGACTCCTGGGCAAACCACTTAACCTCTGTTTGCTTTAATCAACTGGACAAGGAAATAGCAAACCACTCTGTACCTTTGTCAAGAAAACCCTACAAGCATGCTACGATCCATGGGGTCATGAGGAATCAGAGATGATAACAACAAAGAGAGGAAATAAAGGGGAGAAGGAAATTTGGAAGACTATGCCTTAGCAACCAAAAATTAAACATCTACAGAAATAAAGATAATTTAACTCTAAAGCTGTAATGAATTTTCAATAGGAAAATGAATCAATGTATAAAATACTTGCTTTTAAAGGAAGATATCTAGTCTATAAAATGAGCTGGTTTTAAAAATAATTCAATGTACTATGAATAAATATACAGATAATATTCACTTTATCCAAATTTCTATTCCATTAAAACGTTTAAGGTTGTCTCCAGAAGTAACATTTTGTCTTAGATGATTCTGCTAATCAAAAATTCACCAAAATTTGTCTTTAAACAATTTTTTTTTTAAATAGCACTTATGAGGTCATTTTACTTTATCCTGGAATGCCCTCTACTGACCAAAAGAGGCAATTCTACTTGATAGAGTATTTGGTCATTTTCATTATGTAACATTGATTAAATACCTACCAAATTATTTACCATACAATTATTAAATGTCTACTATGTGCCAAGACGCTGTGCTAGGCAAAGATGACGAAAAGACAAACACAACCCATGCCTTCAAGGAGCTTACCTTTTCTAGGGAGGAAACAACTGATAGATGTCAATACAAAATATATGCTAAGTACCCAGGTCATAGAATGTGGTAATAGGTAATGTTTTCTTACCTCAAAATCCTATAACCACATAAATAAAGGGAAGGAGAGATGTAAGAGGGGAGAAAGAGAGAATGGGAAAAAAAGAGAAGGAATCTTAATTCTATGGTAAAATCCTTAATTTGTTTGCAACTGTTAATCTTGGGCTGTATTCAATACTTATTTGTCAGTCTAAGAGAGCACATTTAAAAGAGATATAAATATAAAAGTGGGTCCCCCATTACAAACTGATAAAAAATTATCATCATATTTACAAAGTAGGCTGTTTACTCAGGTCACCAGTAAGAGTACATACTAATATAATTAAGATGAAAGGAATGTTTCTTGATTAGAAGTAGTCAAGAAACTTATACTTTCAATATCCATAAATAACTAAAAATAACATATTTATAGGATTTTAGCTAACTTGAAAAAATTCATAATCAAGAGCATGCCAAAAAAAATCATAGAAATATCACAACTTTGGGAAAATTAAAGTTTTTTAAAAGATCAGAAAAATCACATACATTGGATCAAATATGTTTATAGGTTACAACTGAAAAAGAAATGCTTTTATGATCAAAATCAGAAATTTGTGGCTTTGGTTCAAAATCAAAACTTATAAAATAGAGAAGAGATATTATATGATCTTAAAATTATAAAGATACAAACAGAATAAAGTTTCTGGGTATAATAAGTAATTCTGTAGAATTTATTTACTCCTAAAACTACCCTTTCTCCTAACTTCTCTATTTCTATCAAGAATACCATTCTCTAGTCACTCAGGTTCAAAACACTGGAGTCATCCTTGACTCTTCATTCTCACTCACCTCTCATATTTATTCAGTTGCTAGGTCTTGTCTCTACTGCTCCCTCCATAAAGATCTCTCACCATCATCCTTCTCTCTCCATTTACATCATCACAACCACCTTAGTTCAAGTCCTTGTTATCTTTTACTATGGGCCATTATACCAGCCTCGTCACTGGTCTCCCTGACTCAAGTCTCTCTTCTCTCTAAATCCATCCTCCAAAAGCTGCTAAAATGATATTCCTAAAGCCCAGATGGTCTGACTATGTTGTTCCTCTGGCTCCCTACTGCCTCTAGGACAAATTTTACCAGCCCTCAGGATCTAGCCAAACTGAACACATGTATTGTTCCTTGGAGAGGGCAACCCGTTCCCCATCTCTACATTTTTGCACAAGTGAGAACCTTTGCAGGAATGCTCCCCCTCATCATTTCCATCTCCTATGCTGTGCTACTTCCCACAAGAAATCTTTCCCTCAATTGAGAGTGATACCTTCAATTCTAAAAATTACTTTGAACTTATTTTGTATGGCTCTAGAATGGATCCTAGATTAAATCACCTCCTAAGGAACTTTTCTGTTGGTTCCAGATATAAATGCGGAGATTAGCAGAGAGAGCTCAGGAGTTTCAAAGAAAGACTGGCATTGGGGTGTTCTTTATCACGGAAGTGGCCATATCTGAATGATCCTCAAGAAATTACTCTTTTTCCATAAACAATTCTGAGCTAAGCTCAACATTTTTATAGATCACATCACCATTGAAAATAGGTAATTTCTAAATGGCTACTGGGAATGAATCAAGTGAAAGAATTCTTTTAAAGACTTAAGAATTCTTGGTCTCTAGTGCTCTGTTCTCCAGAATAACTGCTTGCTAGTTAAAAAGAAAGTTAATTTCCAACTCACTCTTTGTGTTCAGTACTATAAGGAAAATGGCTATAACAGTGTCAGTAGTAAGTGCAGGGACAGGGACATGGAGGGGTGATTCAGCAACGTAAGTAGTTACTCAAGATTCATGAAAACTCCCTAGATTTAAAAAGTTTTTAAGAAATTACAAGGAAGATATTAAGCATATATCTTAAGGTAAGATTATATTCATATTAGCTTAAAACGCAAACATAAACACACATGCAGGCACGCGCGTGCAATGAACTTATTTGGGAACTCACCCGAAAACATTTTCACAAAATCACTAGTGGTCATGGTCATGACCACATCTACCGGGTCACTAGGCTGTCCATATCCAGCATTCCCACCATTGTTTTTAAGATCAAGGTACCAAGTTCCACCATCTTCACCTATGCACAACATAAAGTCATAAAAATTATGTTTTCATCAAACTTGACAATGGACTAAAAAGATGAACGTATACAGAAGTTTAATACTTTAGAATATAGCTACATATCAACAACATATTATTCTGCTCTGGAAGACTAAAAGTTGCCCAGAATTGGCTTGTGCTTTATAATTCAGTAGTTTACTTTGTATTTCCTAATTCTTAATGACACAACCTTGCTTAGAAATGGCAGGTTAAAGCAGTAAGGCTTCCTTTGAAAAATGAAGACATGTCAGGTGGGGTTTAAAAGTACCAGGCCATCCAACCATAATTAATTACCAATGAGATTACTACCTCTTCTTGACTTTCTTCCACTTATAATAGTAGGTGTTCAAAAATTATTTGCTAAATTGAATTCAAGGCAAAAGTTAATAGAATTCATCCTTACCAGAGAGTTCAAACAGATAAACTGCCTGAGTAGCTTTCACAATATCTTCACTGAGAGCTGTCTTAAGAATTTTAAATGTTTCTTCAACTGCTCCAGCAGCTAATTTCGGTTGGTGCAGATACTGTTTCCAATCTTTTGCTGCTGGAGCTGCATCTGTTATAGAAAGTGGTAATGCATGCACTTGAAATTGCAGCAACACAAAGTCAAACATTAAGTATCAGTTAACAGCAAACATTGTACATATGATGTAAACCTATGTATACAGTTTGACCGAAGCCTGTGACCTAAAGTGCATTACTTAGCCCACCTAATGGACACTAGACGAGTAATAAAATGATAACATCTAATAACTTTACATACCCCCAGATTGTTCCATTTGAAGACATCAGCCACTCAGAGAATGATTAGAAATAGTTCTGAGATGCTTTTGTTTAATAGGTTCCCTATGATATCACCACCACCTATCAACTGGAGGAAACAACAAAATGCTTAAATTCAGTTTAATAATTCAACTCAACATTTATTAAGTGCCCAACTATGTTCTGGGAGATGCAAAGTTGAGATAAGATATAACTCCCCCACCCACTCCCACCCCACACTGAGAGGTAGCAAGGCATAGTGGATAGAGGGCTGGCCTTGGAGTTTGGAAGAACTGGGTTCAAGTCCTGCCTCGGATATACACTAGTTGTGTTGACAACCTCTCAGGTGGCCCCAGGCAACTCTCTAAGGCTAAGAAGTTGCAGAGGAGTTACCATCGACATCAGTGGAAAGGATTTCCACACTGGGAGTTCCCTACACTGATACAATGAATTACAAGTCTCCACCAAAAACAAAAAATAAAATTTACCCATTGGCAGTGAAGCAAGAACAAGTCTTGTGAAAGGGGGCTCCCCTTCATGGGTTGCAGGAAAAGGGGTAGGAGGATGGAAAGCTCTAAAACCAACACAGCCTCAAATGTATGAATACCAAATACTTCAGTGAATAATAATTATAATTATAGCTGACACTTACAAAGCACTTTAAGGTTTAGGAAGCATTTCTACTATCTCATTTGATTCTTACAACAACCCTGTGAAGTAAGTGCTATGAAAATTCCCATTTTAAAGATGAGGAAAGTGAGTCTCAGAGAGGTTAAGTCAGAGGATCACAGATTTAGAGCTGAAAGGCCCTTAGTGACCATCTAGGCCAACCCCACTTCACATTACATATGAGGATCTGGGGCCTTGCCCAAGCACACAGAGCCAGCAAGTGTCTGAGGCAGGATTTGAACCCAAGTCTTGCTGACTCCAAGTCCTGCTCTCTATCCACTATACCACACTGCCTCTCAATTGTGTGTATACTGGATATCCTACAATTTCTGATGGCAAAAGCACTCATTACCTGAACGTTTACCCGGAAACTGGTTACTTGAAAGAACTTTCTCCTTCTGAATACCAGATGTCCAAGTTCTAACTAGGGAAGAAATCAGGAAAAACTAATATACTGGAAACTTGTTATAACTCTTCACTAAAGAGGAGAACTTAGCAGGGGGCATGGGGTCCCTCTAAGATCTATTTAGGTTTCTTTTTTAAATAAATTACAATTAAACCTCGTTATCAGGCTACTTTACCTAACCCATCCCACGGCTTTGACCTTGAGGCTCAAACAGTCTCTGATGTTACCCAATTCTTCTCCAAAATAAAGCAGCATTTAAAGAATCAATAATAGGAAGAAAAACCAAAGCTAAGTGTGACACTAGGAAGAGCCCTGTGTGCACCCCCTCACGTGCTCAGTGTGTGTTCTCTCCTGTGGTTGTCTGCACATGTGTTGTATCCTCCTACTAGACTGCAAGCTCCAAGAGCAGGGACCTCATCTCATCTCAACTTCGCATCTCCCCCAGAGCCTAGCACGTGCTCTGCACACAGCAGGCATTTAATAAATACTGAGTTGAATTGAACTGAATTTTCCAATCAATTTTTTAAAAAATGGCTGCAAGGATAATAATAAGGGTCTCTGGCTTTTTTCTGTCTGCAGCCGGTAGGAGGAAAATAAAACCCTTCTTTGTCTGGGGGCTAGTGGGGGGAGGGGGTTGCTTAAAGGACCCTAATTATTTATCCTGTACTTTAACTTATCAAGAGCTTTCACAGCAGAAGCAGGTGTCACTTTTTGAGGGCAATTATTTTATTTTAGACTACATTTACATATTCTTATCATTACAAACCTATAGAAAATAAAATCATCATCTTACCTTGTTGTTTTTCCACCTCCTTGGTAACAATTTCAGGGTATTCATCCACAAAGAAATCTGGTAATAAAGGGTGGCCTAAAAAGGGTAATACAAAACCAAACAGGTAAATAAATGAAAACAACTCCATCAAATTTGAAGGCATTGATCTTATATTCCTAGAGGGGCTTATTCATTCTTGGATGGTGGACATGATTAGAAAATACGATGATAAACTAATTCCCCAATAAGATGCTAATAACAAATATTGCTTAATGCATTATTTTTTTTCCTAGAAGTATTCACCATTTAGCACAGAGCCTGGCACACAGTAGGTGCTTAATAAATGTCTGTTGATTGACCAAGTAAACACTAAATAACTTTACAGGGAATTTCTCAATGACCACAAAATCTTAAGATCCAACTGAATAAAGGCACAGTGCCTCCTATATCTAAAGGTGCTAGCCAAGGGGTAGAATTCTTAAGCAAGGCATGAGAATGGAGGCAATAGATTAAAGCTGAGCATCTTCGCAGGGATATGTAGATCACATGAGGTAGTGGGCCATCATTCTGCCTGACACAACAATATTGTTCTTCCCCAATAATAAGGTATGAGAGATTTTCAGAAAGGTTTCATAGCCCTAAAAGATTCAGAAAAAGCAGGTGTTCCAATATAAGATCCCTAAACAGAATCTCTATTTTAAAAATCTGAGAACAATTTGAAAAACTAGCTTTTATTTTTTATTTTGGATAATTTGAATTCTGATGTTTAGGCTGGAGAAGGGACAAACGAGGAGGGACAGGATAGCTGTCCTCCCGTATTTGAAGGGCGGTTATGTGGAAGAATTAGATTTGTTCTGTTTGGACCCAGAGGGTTGACGTAGAAAAATACATGGGAATTGTAAAACAGCAAATTTAAACCTGTCAGAAATAAACCTTCCTAATAACCACAGCCATTAAAAAAATGAAATGGCCTGTCTTGGAAGATAGTGGGTTCCTCCTTACTTAAGATCTTCAAACAGAGAGTGGATAATTATTTGCTGGTTATACTACAGCAGGGATTTCTTCTGATCATGTGGTGGGCTAGATAACTACCAAGGCTCTTCCAACTCTAAAATTCTAAAATCCACTCCCAGAATTTTAGAGTTGGAAAAGGCTGTAGTAGTTATCTAGTCTACCATATGATGAAACTATATGTATATATATACATGGAAATATAAACTGACTTTTAGTAATATATATATGGTAATATAACCTGGCTTTTAAAGCACTACAGATAGTATTCTCATCATCTTTTTAAAAAAACAAACTTTACCTGGTTTAACTGCATAGATATCAAAATTTTTAATTCCTTCTTCCTTTAACAGATTTTCGTCAATAATAAAATTGCCAGTGAAACTTTTGGGTTTACTGAATATGGAATATGCAGCATCGGCAATGATGTCAGCTTTTCTGCATTGGCTTTCAACACCGGATCCTCCTAGCATATCCATAGCAGCAGTATGTATGGCTGTAAGGCAGAAAAACACACCATACAAAATTAAGCTGCACAAACGGAATGTAAGAACTGGCCCATGTTCCCTCTCTGATTGTAAATTCCAGTTAAAAAAAAAAAAAGACAAAATTGTGTAACATAGTGATGTTTGATGGTACACACAATTCCATATTTTTGCATTTTACCATTTGCTAATATCAGGGAAGGATATATGCTTTTACTTTAGTAATTTGCAGCTAGAATAGTAATAAGCTATACTTCTTTGAAAACATTTTACAAATAAGACTTTGAACTACTTTAGATGGTACCTTTCTCCATACTAAGCACCCCACCCCTCTTCTTTCTTATCTTCAGTATCCAATCCTGATCTCCATCCTAAATAAAACCCAAAGGGTTTTATTCAGTATCATTTTAAAAATTAAGTTGAGATATTCCCTAAAAGGGCTGATTGAAAAGGACACTTCAATATTTATGTCCAGAATTCCATTCTGAATATGAAAGATGGAGCAGAAGAGAACAGGACTGTCACTGAAAAGAGAACAGATCAATGCTCTCAAATTTTCCTTTTTATAGTAATTATTCAATTAGTATTGTTTGGGATACAGAAATAACAACTAACGTTTATAACATGCTTTAAGGTTTGCAAATGCTACACATATATTATGCTGAATCCTTACAGCATCCCTCAAGGAAAAGCTATAAGTATTATACCCAGTTTTATAAAAGAGAAATTAAGGTTTAGAAAGATTAAGTACTTTCTGTCAAGATGGTTGCCTAAATGGGAGGCAGGTAGGTCTCCCAGATCCCAGAAACTTACTTCAGAAAAACTCTGAACTTCATAATAAGACTAAAAGTGGTCAAGAAATACAATGATAAACTATGAAGACATCCTCTACATCAGAACTGCACAAAAAGTCATCCAAAAACAAAAGGAAAGGAAGACCCCTCCAACAGAGTGCTAATGCAACCAGTGACAATGTATGCAGCTTGTAAGGTTTTGGGGTGGAAGACAGCAAGATGGAGGGCTCTCCTGAGAAAGCTACAGACTGGTAGGAAAGAATCAGAATGGGGATCCTGGAAGTCCCAGGGAGGTGCAGCTCACAGGTTGGTGGTATAGTAACCTCATCACTCAGCCTGTGACAATCCAGAGAATCTGAGGTCCCTAACACAACTTTCATGAGATGCTACAGAAATTCCTGAAGTTTTAGTGCTTTGAACCTCAAAGACCTGGGAGGGAAGGACAATCTGAGGAGGTTGGAGGACCCAGGATAAGCTCAGCAGGACTGACCATCCCTTCTACAACCACAGCAGAGAGCAGAACCCTAATTCAGGAATTAAAACTGAAGAGATAAGTGAACCAAAGATAATCCTAACCACCATCAAAATTACTGTAAGCCTAACTGCAAACAAATTGCACGTAAAGACTCTGGGGAAAAGAAAAAGGAACATCTATAAGGACTGCATGAACACATAAATGGAATAAAGAAAGAGATTAAAAAAATAAAATAAAAACCCTCAAGGAATGAACCAGAAGAATCAATGGCTTAGATGAGGAAGTAGTAAACCTCACCACTTTAAATGGAATCCTTGAAGCCAGAATAGAACAAACAGAAAATTGAGAGTTATTACAACAAAACCAAAAGATTAGGGGAAAAAAGAACAAAATGTAAGGCATTTGATATTTTTAAAATAACTTAGAAAACAAGACAGAGATAAATTTAAGAATCTTTGAACTCCCTGAAAAGCATACATATTTTTTAAAAGGCGCAGATACACTTATTTCAAGAAATCACAAATGAAAACTGCCCAGATCTACAAACATGTTTTGTTTTACTGCCCTCTTACTGAGCTTTGCAGATGTGTTTTTTACAAATTGATGCAACCATGCATCAAGCAAGTCTATTGGTGCCATTTTTTCCAAAAGCAGGTGCTCATACCGTGTCTCTGTCATATTTTTGGTAATTCTCTCAATATCTCTAACTTTTTCATTATTATTTAATGTGTTATGGTGATCAGTGATCTTAGATGTTAAAACTATTTTAATTATTTTGGGGCACCACAAATTACGCCCATATAAGACAGCAAGCTTATAGAAAAATGTCTATTCTGACTGCTCTACCAACCTACCATTCCCTCATATTTCCTCCACTTCTCAGGCCTCCCTATTCCCTGAGATACAACAATATTGAAGAACATTACACAAACTTAGTTGATAAAGCAGCAGCTGGGTTTGGGAGGTTTGACTCCAATTTTGAAAAAAGCTCTTCTGTGGGTAAAATGCTATTAAACAGCACTGCATGCTACAAAGAAATCTTTGGTGAAATGAAGAGTCAATCAATGCAGAAAACTTCATTGTTGTCTTATTTTAAGAAATAGCCACAGCCACTCCATCTTTCAGCAACCACCACTCTATTCAGTCAGTAGCCATCCAAGGTAAATGGCAACAAAAAGGATTATGTGAAGGTTAGCATTGTTTTTTAGCAATAAAATATTTTTTAACTAATGTATATACATTTTTAATACAAAAATGCACATTTAATAGGCCACAGTATAATGTAAACGTAACTTTTATATGTGCTAGGAAAACAAAAAATTTGTCTGATTCGCTTTATTGTCATATTCTCTTTATTGCAGTAGTCTGGAACTGAACCCTCAATATCTCTAAGGTATGCCTGCATTAGAACAAAAAAGCAGAGGGAGAAGGAATCCACAGATAACCTCCCAAAAGGGAAAGTCCTAGGAATGTCAAAGCTAGAACACTCAACACAAAGAAAAAATATTACATTAAGAAAGAAATAGTTCTAGTATTACTAATTAGGATCACACAAGACATGATTGACTTCTAAAAATCAGAGATCTTGGAATGTAATATTCTAAAAGGAGATATGTTTACATCAAGAATAACTTACCATGCTAAGCTGAGTATAATCCTTCAGGGGGGAAAAAGACCTTTATTGGAAAAGAACATTTTCAAGTATTTCTGATAAAAAGACACTAGAACTGAGTGGGAACTCTGTCATACAAGTACCAGAGGCAAGAGAGATCTAGGAAGGTAAACTTATATGAGCCAAATGGAAGGAGCTCTATGACAATACAGGCAGAAAAGAAACAAATGTCTCTTCAGAGCTTTATTTTCTTTAAAGGGTACTGACGGAACTAATAGTGAGAGAGATGTCCTAGGGGTGGATTAGCTCTGTTCTAAGGGTTTTAAGAACAGAAAAGAGAAGGGGAGGGTAAAAGAAGAAATAGATTAGTAAAGAAAGAAGGAAGGGGGTGAAATTTACTACTTTTCATAACTGAAGTATTTGAGACACAAATAAAGTTATTTAGAATAATAAGCAAAAGGTTCTACCAAACTCCTTTTATGAGACAAATATGGTATTGATAATTAAACCAGGGAGAGTAAAAATAGAGAAAGAAAATTATACACCAATTTCATTAATGAATATGGATGCAAAAACCCTAAATAAAATATGCTAGATAGGAGATTACAATGATATGTTACAAAGATTGTATACTGTGATGAAATGAGATTTATATCAGGAATGGTTTAACATAAAGAAAAACTATTAACATAACTGATTATATCAACAACAAAAGCAACAAAAATAATATGGGTATCAATAAATGCAGAAAAAGCTTTTGATTGAAGTATAACACTATCCTATTAAAAAACACTTGAAAGTATAGGTGTAAATGTATTTTAAATTGATAAGAAGCATTTACCTAAAATCATCAGCAAGCATTGTTTGTAACAGGGATAAGCTAGAAGCCTTCCCAACAAGAGCAGGAGTAAAACAAGGATGCCCATTGTCACCAATATTTATTCAATACTGAATTGGAAATCCTGGCAATAACAGTAAAAGAAAAGAAACTGAAGGAATCAGAACGGGCAATGAGCTAGTAAAACAATGACTTTTTGCATATGATGTTATACACTTGGAAAATCCTACAGACTCAACTAAAAAGTTAACAATTTTAGCAAAGTAGCAGGATTTAAAGTAAACACACATAAATCACCAGCATTTCTATTTCACCAATAAAACTGCAAGAAGAGATAGTAAGAGATACCCCATCTAACATAACAAAAGGCAGTATAAAATACATGAGACTACAGCTGCCAAAACAAACCCAGGAACTACATGAACAAAAATGTTTTATACAAATAAAATCACATTTAAATAATTGGAGAAATATTAATAGCTCACAGGCAGACAGGGCCAATATGATAAAAATGACAATTTAACCTAAATTAACCTATTTATTCAATGCCATCCCAATTAAATTGCCAAAAAACATATTTTAGTGGGTTAGGAAAAATAATAATAAAATTCATTTAGAAGGACAAAAGGCTAGAAATATGAAAGGAACTAACAAAAAATGAAAGTGGAGGTTGTTTAGCAGTACCAGATCTCAGACTATATTATAAGGCAGTAATTATTATCAAAACTATCTGGTACTGGCTAAGAAACAGAAAGGTGGATCAGTAGAATAGAGTAAATATGCAATAAATAGCACCAAATGATTACATTTATAAGAGTAAAAACTTAAGTTTTGGGGAAATGAATTCATTATTTGATAAAAATTGTTGGGAAAGGTGGAAAGCAGTCAGACAGAAATTGGGCATAAACCAATGTCTTACAACATTCACCAAGATAAAATCCAAAAAGTTGAGTTATCACAATAAAATCAGAACAACATGGAACACATTACCTATCAGAATTGTGGATAAGATAACAATTTATGAATAAACAAGAGATAGAGAGCACTGTGAGGTGTAAAATGGATAATTTTGATTACATTAAATTAAAAAGATTTTGTACAAATAAAGCCAGTGTAGATCAGAAAGAATTTTTATAGACAGTTTCTCAGATAAAGGTCTTACATGTAAAATATACAAAGAACTTTGTCAAATCTATAAGAAAACAAGTCATTCTCTAATTGATAAATGGTCAAAGGATGTGAACAGGCAGTTTTCTGATGAATAAATCAAAACAATTTATAGTCATGTGAAAAAATGCTCTAAATCATTAGAGGTTAGAGAAAGATTAGAGAAAGACAAGTTAAAACAGCCTTGAGATATCATTTTTACACCTACCAGATTGGCTAAAATGAGAGAAGAGGAAAGAGACAAATGTTGGGAGGGGATGTGAAAAAAGTGGCACACTAATTCACTGTTTGTCGAACTGCAAGGTAATCCAACCACTTTGTAGAGCAATTTGGAATTATGCTCAAAGAGTTATTAAATTGTCTATAGCTTTTTGACCTAGCAATACCACTATTAGGTCTGTTTTCTAAGATGATTAGAGAAAAAGAAAAAGAATCTATTATATTCTAAAATATTTATACCAGCTCTCTTTGTGGAGGCAAAGAACTGGAAACTGCCCAACAACAAATGCCCATCAACTGAGGAATATGACTATGATGGAATATTACTGTGCTACTACAAGTTAAGCTTATTGATTTTAGAAACACATGGAAAGACTTCTATGAAATAATGAAGACGAAAATGACCAGAACCAAGAGAATGTTGTATACTACAATAACATATTGTTTTAAGAACAACTTTGAGCAACCAAGACATTTTGAGTATTATAAATATTCAAAAATTTTGAATTACAAAGGACTTATGAAGATATCTGTTGCCAGAGAAAGAACTGATAACAAGACATATAGTATGGTAAATTCATGGTTTTATAGAAAAGTTTTATATGTTGTACTATGTACATGAAATGTTCTTTTTCTGTCTTTATGTATTTCAGTTCAAAATGAATTTTAAAAACAGGGAATATAATACCAGGAAAGGAAAAGTCACAAATAAAACAAACTCCCTGATTCCGAAGACATTAAAATGGAAAGGGAGGGAGGAGAAAGAGAAGAACTGGAATCTAAGAATGGCATATCTTAGATTGTCTCTTAGACTACTGGGGAATAGCTGAACAAATTGTGGTATATGAATGTAAAGGAATACTGAACTGTAAGAAATGATGAAAAAGACAATTTCAGAAAATTCTAGGTAGCATAACCAGAACCAGAACAATTTATACAAGGACAACAACATGGTAAAGAAAAACAGTTTTGAAAGACGTAACTAAGAATGCTGACCAACAATGTCTCCATCACTCCTACAATAAATCACATCATCCACCTCTTGACAGAGAAATGATGGATTTCAAAGACACTTTTGGACATGGTCACAGTGTGGATTAATTTTATTTTATTGTAATTATTTGTTACAAAGGTTTATATTTTTCCTTTCTTTCTCATAGTAGGAGTCAGCAATAATGATGGCCAAAAAAGACCATTGCCACATTAACAAATTTCTTACAGAAAAGAAGTTGGTCTATAGAATTTATCATGTGGTGTTTTTTTAAAAAAGCAAACAATGTGAAATGGAGATCACAAAATCCTTTTTGTGGTTTGCAATACACATACATACACACATATATACACACACACATGCAAAAATGCTTTTTTGTTGGAGGGGGTTAAGTTCAGACTAAGAAAAAGAAACAGCATTCCTTCTTAAAGGTCCAGAAACAGAATGTGACTGCAGTAAAAGGTACATTAAAAGCAAAGATTTTTTTAAACCAAAATATTTGAACTTCAATAATTCATCATTACCCCCTAATAAAGTACAGCAAAATTATTCTATAATGCTTTATTGAGGGAGATTTCCTAAAATGGCTCCAAAAAAGAAGGGTATTATCAAGTTTATAACTTTTAAAATGTTATTTGGGAAAGACATATTTCACAAAGAAGACACTTATGTATAACCAAGATCAAACAAGGAGCTGTGAGAGAAGCAACCTTCAACAAAAGATTCTGCAGCATAGCTAAGCAAACAAGTTAAACTAGTCACAGAACTGACTCTCAGCAAAAATCCTCATTAAAAGCACACATCAACAACTGTGTGATTACTGATTATTTGTTGGATAGAAAATAAAGAGTTTGTGCTAAAAGCCAATAAACCTTAGGGGTCTCATTCACTTAAAACATGAGACCTTTGAAAGAATAACTAGATTTATTTTGTTTTGATGTTTCTCCCATTCATTTTAATTCTTCTATGCAACATGACTAAGGTGAAAATGCATTTAATAAGAATGTATGTGTAGAACCTATATAACACTGAATGCTGTCTTGGGGAGGGAATGGGAAGAGAGGGGGAAAACAATGTAAGATGCATGGAAGTGATTGTAGAAAACTGAAAACAATTAATTTTAAAAATAAAAAGTAACTAGAGAAATGAGTTTTGGTAGTTCTTTGCTCATTTCTGTTACAGCTTACGGATCTGGATTCAATATGCACTTTATCAATCTAAAGGAAAGCTAGACTTTGTTTCTGGAATAAATCACAACAGTGGATCAATGGAAGTAGATGTAAATAGGAACAAATAAAAAAATTCAGAGTTAAAAAAATGACAGACAACATTTTAGTTGAGTCATATGACTTTTGCAGTCCTTGATCACAGGTTGCTATACATCCTATTGGATCTCCTCTTGGGGCACACCATGTGATGATCCCTTAGGGGGCATTCAAGGCCTAAAGAAACATACGTCTCCAAGACCATAGATTGGTTTAGTTTTCATACTTCCAGAACTCTCAGAAACCCCAATGTGGTTTCTATTCCCTAAACTCACTTTTGTGGATACTAGCTCACATCTTCAGATCTGAGGCAGACAACTATTTCAACTACGAATTCGTAGCAGCTCTCTCATGCTGCTAGGATATGGGTGTAATGAAAATATCAAAGTGCCCATCATTAGTTCCAGTTAAGGAAAAACTGAGTTCTATTAACTGGCTGCTTCATTTGTATTTTGCTGCTAAATTTCATATTCTGGGAGCATGCCTGGAATTGACTACTATTGATGAATTTGTAGAGGATGGAGATGACCAAAAGTTCTTACTTCACTTGCAAATGAATCTTTTCTTCAAGTCCCTTCCCCATATGGCTTTTGGAAGTTACCTCAGTTCTTGAAACCTTCAGACAAAAGCAATGGAACATTTTCCTGACTTAAGATATGTCAGGGCAACAGCTGAGTCTTCCACTTAGATAGAAATTAAGGATATAAGAAAATAAGACAGAATAGTAATGGAGACAAGGACTTTCTGTAGATTTATGGCCTTGATCCTAAGAAAAAAAATGAATCCCAGAAAACCTTGATAATGCTTAATTACCATGGTGCTTCATGAGTCCTGCTATATTTCTCTGAGGGCAAGAACAGTGTGTTGTTTCATTTCTACCTCTAATAGTGCTCAGTAGGAGATGTGACTATAAATTCAGGACAATGTATAATTTTTAAAAAATTCCAGAACTTGTATATCTAGATCAGTATTGCCTTGTTCCAGACTAAGAACAGTTAAAGAAGTGAGACATAACCTGGTTTTTTCACCTTCCTTTCTTACCAGACTTGGCTCTAAAAGAATGTAATTAAAGCTCTGAAGGTAATTTAATTCATGTATTCATTAATTCAATAAGCATTTACTAAGTATATATGCTATGTGCTATGCTACAGACTGGAGACACAGATAAAAAGGGAATAAAACATACTGAAAGATAAGTAAATACAATATATATGCAAAATAAATACACAGCAATTTCAGCATGTGTGTAGAAGGACACTAACAATTGGGAAAATTATTCAAGGTCTCTAATAGGACCTCTAATGGGACTGTAAAGGTCTCTAAAGGACTCTTGAACTAAGCCTTAGAGCTAGGGATTCTAAGAGGCTGAGATGAAGGAGAGCATTCCTGGAATGGGGAACAAGGCCTGGAGACAGAAGGTGAAATGTTGTGTATAAGCAGAGCAAGCAGAGCAGAGAGAGGATGAAAAGGAGTAATAAGGATGAAAAGAGGCTGCAGTGCCTGGGAAGGGCTTTAAATTTCAAACAGTTTTATTTTTTAAATTATAGGCAATAAAAAGTCACCAAAGCATGAAGGAGAAAGTGACATGTTCATACATGTGCTTTAAGAATATCATTTTGGCAACTGATGGAAGATGGAATTGACAGGGGAGAAACTAAACTCAGGAAGACCTATTGGAAGGAATCACAAGGGCTGAGCCAGGGTGTAACTGCTGAAAAAGTGGAGAGATAGAGGATGGACAAAGATGGGATGAGATGCTGTAGAGGTAAAATCAACTGATTGGATATGGCAGTGAGAATGAAGAGCTGAGCGTTACTGAGGCTGGGAACTTGTGTGTGACTAGGACGATGTTCGTAGCCTTGACAAAAAGAGAAATTAAAAGTAGGGGAGGAAAGCAGCATGGTGTAGTAGAAAAAACACTGGAGTCAGAGGACCTTGAATCAAATCCTATCTGTGCCTCCTTACTACCTCTGTGACCTTGGGGAATTCAGTGCCGCCCCCCCCCCCCCCCCCCCATGAGCCTCACTTTCCTCATCTATAAAAACAAAGAAGTTCTAACATATGACCTCTAAGGAAGGTCCCTTCTAGATCTCAGTCTGTAACTGCATAAATCCAAGTGTTTAGGAGAAAACATAATGGGTTGAACTTCGGACACGCTGAGTTAGAGATGCCGATGGGAAAGACGTAGAAATAAATGCTCAGCAGGCAGATAGAGATATGCAACTAGAGGTCAGGAGAGAGATAAAGGCTGGATATGTAGATTTGGGAGTCATTCACACAGAGGTAATAGTTGGACTCAAGCTGAAGAGATCAATGAAAGAAAAATACAGAGACAGAAGAGCATACAAGACAGAGCTCTAGGGGACAATGACACAGAGGGTGGCAAGACACGCAAGAGGATCCTACAAAAAAGACCTGGAAGGATCAGGTAAGCAGAGAGGTAGAAAAAGGAGAAAAGCAGGAGAAAGCAGTGCCACAGAAACCCAGAGAAGAAAAAGTCTCAATGCTGTGTAAGTGATATTGCAATATGTTTCCAGGTCAAGGATAGGAGGAGATCACTCCAAAACCAAAAGAAAAAAAACAACAAACAAGTATCCTGGGGGTGAGATGAGGAAAAGAAATAGGGAAAGGTAATCTACTCCACAAAATGTGGGGGATTCAAAAGTTAAAGTAATAACCTTCTACCCCACAACAAAGTATCTACTGAGAATAGGAATGTCTCAGAACTGACCAAAAATTGAATTAAAAAAAAAGTTGAACACACCTGTTTTAGGCCACAACGCATTGACAGCAATTTCTCCTTTAAATTCTTCTGCCATTCCAAGTACACACATAGACATACCATATTTAGCAATAGTATAAGCTGAAAAAGAGCAAAAACAAATCTTAAGACAATCGATCCACAGGGTCAAACAATCAGTATCCTTCTGCTGGTCCTTTTCTAAGACACATCTATCTGTTTAGGCTTCTGAAGAATACAAATAGTACAAAATAAGAGTTGGAAGTAAATATAGATAATCTTTAATTAACACTTTCTTCAAAGGAAGCTTTGAACTAGTTCATATTTATTACTAGTTGCACTGAAATGCTTTAAAGAATAATTTAAAAGGGACTGATAAAAAAACATGTTTTTTCTCATCCTTTGCTATAAGCTTACATTAATGACCACGTATTTCAATTTTTATTTATTTAGTCCATATCTTCAGTGTAATAAACTCCTTGGTAAAATTTAGTCCCACCAATGCTGATTGTTGGCACACACTCTGCAATTCTAATCTTAGGGTGCTGCTTGGAGGCACTGAGAGGTGAAGGTCACATGGCCAGTGGGTATCAGAGGCAGTACTTGGACCTAAGTCTTTCTGACTCAGAAACCAGGTCTCTATCCTCTATGCCATGCTGCCTCTTGACTATACCATTTTAAATAAAGAAATTAAGATAAGCTCATTTTAGGGAAAACTGTGGTTAAGCTGTTTACTCCAGTCAATCTATGATCTAAATTGTTTCAACCTTTAAGCTCTATAGCTTCATACTCCAATAGAAACATACCATGATAATACTATTGTGCCATAAATGATGAGCAGGATATACTTTCACAAAAACTTGGAACAACTCACATGAACTGATGCAAAGTGAACAGAACCAGGAGAATGCTATACACAGTAAAAGTGATATTACACGATGATCAACTGCAAAGAACTTAGCTAGTCTCAGCAATAAAAGGATCCAAGACAATTCTGAAGGACCTATGATGAAAAAAATCTACCTGCAGAGAACTGATCGAATCTGAATGCACATTGAAGCAAAGTTTTTACTTTCGTTATTATTCTTGGTTTTGGAGTTTCCGTCTATTTTCTTTCACAACATGACTAATATGAAATATGCTCTGCATGACAGCAGATGCAATAACCTTTATCAAATTGTTTGACTTCTCAATGAGGAGGGAGTGAAAAGAAGGCAGGAAATGATTTGGAAATCAAAATTGTAAAAAACAAAGGTAACTGGGAAAAATATTAAATTTTTTTTAAAAGAAACATACCATGCTAATTATTACTGATGTAAGTTGAAATGAAATAAGGATCACAAGGATTTCTATGCACAAACATGGTGGTGCTAATACAGTAATTACTTATTCTTATCTGAAATCATTAATATGTTGTGTCAAAGGTACAGATTTCAAGGAATAAGTTTAAAAGGCAGAGAAGAGGAGGAAAGGTAGGAAGGGGACTAATACAACAGGAAGAAAAGAAGAAAATTTTCCCTTATTCATACAAGGACAACACTTTTTTAATGTCATCACTTTTACTTGAAGGCTGGATTCTGTCACTTTCATATAAAGGAAAACAATTCATAATCAAGGAATTAAAAGATTACCAGTTTAGCTATTCTAGTGAATAAAATTGAAAATTAAAGGTAATTCTATTTCTTTGAATAGGCTGAGAATGTTGAGCCAACTCAATGAAAGGATGGTTTATCCTTTCTAACTTAGTGGGATGAATAAGGGTACCCAGACAGTTTGGCTAGGAACTAGAAACAGAAATTGTCAGGTTTTCTTCTCTGAACCTCAGATTGGGCTGAAACCCCCTCAAGAATACAGCCAATGTGTGCCTCTTGATTTCACATCATCTCTTCTGAGGTATGGCTCCCTTGCCTGTTTTAATCAATCTAATATTTATTTAGTACCTGTATGTACTAGGCACTAGGCATACAAAGCCAAAAGTGAAATTGTCCCTTTTCTCACGGAACTTACATTCTATTGGAGGAGAGATACGGAACTAGAATGTACAAAACACATGTAAAGCAGATAACTCTGGATGGGAAAGCACTAGAAGATAGGAGGTACACAGAAAGACCAAGCATTCCAGGAATGAGGAGAGCCAGTGCAAAGGCTGACATCTAGAATCATCATATTTTAAGCCTCCTTTTCCCCCTGAAGTTTGCTTTTAAGAATTACAAGTAAGACACAATTCTTCTTAATGAAGATATTACTTCTCAAACAAAGACCTATTCTATAGATAAAAATAATTCAATAATAAGTGTTATATATAGGTTATTTTAGGTTCATTAATGCCATTCAAAAGCTAAATAAATTAACCAACAGGAACAACCAGGCTTATTTTCTCTATTACTTACCACAGTGTTGTTTGAACCAGATTGGATTCAGGTTTAGTGGTGGGCTGAGATTCAGGATGTGAGCAATTTTACTCTTTCTCAAATAAGGAATGCATGCTTTTGATCTGCAAATAGAAGTAAAAATAAAATTTAAGTTAGTAAACTTTTAACCACTTCTCTACATGTATCATGATATTTTGGACTAGGTTATATTTTACAATTAGCAGCAAAATCCAAGACAATTACAAAAGACTTATGATGGAAAATGCTATACACATCCAGAGAAAGAACTGATGGAGTCTGAATGCAGATCAAAGCATATTATTTTCAATTCAATATTTTGTTAATTTTTTTCCTTTTGTTCCTTTTCTTCTTTCACAAAGTGACTAACGTGGAAATGTGCTTTACATGAAAGTACAATGTATAACCTATATCAAATTGTTTGCCACTTTAGGGAGGAGAGAGGGGAAGGAAAAGGAAAAAATTTGGAACTCAAAATTTTCTTTAAAAAATGAATGTCAATAATTGTCTTCTCATGTGATTGGAAAAAATGCAATAATATTTAAAAGAAAAAAAAAGATAACCGTAGATGGACTAAAAACTGGACTACCCTAAAGAGACATTAGTCACAGGCCAATGGGGGTAAACTAGTGTTTATATTTTTCTAGGGTAGAGGTGGAAGTAGGAATTACCAGCGTTAACTAGCAGTCCAACAGCATGGTCTACCCTAGTGCAAGAAATCTAATATTGGGTTACTCTTTCCCAACCTAATCATATCACTGATTTTAACTCCTTTAAAAATTACAGATCTGAAGTTTGTTGCTTTCCAAAAACAACAAAACAATCTTTTTTTCACTTTGAATATTTTCACACATATCAAAAACTTAATTCCCTTAAAGCTTTATGTATCACTCAAGGGGAAGAGATCCACAGCACAAATATTCACATGGAGGACAGCAGAAAGTTCCTTGGAACATCATAATCACCATCTGTAACAACTAACATTTATATAGCATTATATGGTTACAAGAGCTTTCACATACTCCCTTGTTTGATTTTCATACTATATCCAGGACAGAAGTAATGCAAATATCATCAACACTGTTTTAATGATGAGGGAGCACAGCCTGTGACTTACCCTAGATCACATCTAGAAAGCAGTCAAATATAACAACATAAACAGCACCTGGAATATGGTCCTGCATAGAATTCTGTGACTGAATGAGCCACAGATCTGGGTTCTGGCCATGGTTCTAGAACCAGCCAGCCATATCCTAAGACAAATCATGTAAAACTCCTCGTGTCCCCCTCACCACCTCTCAACCCTCCCCAGCCATCTGAGATGGACTAGATCATTTGTAAAATCTTGTCTAGTTCATGATTCTGAGTCTATAAGGTTGCAAGGTGAATATGGCTTCCTATATGCTACATATGGCTTCAACAAAAATATGTTGTGTAATGGAAAGAATATCAGATTTGGAGTAAGAAGACCTGGGTTTGAATTTTGACTTTGCTACTTAGCTGTGACCTTGGGTAAATCATTTTTTCTCTGCCCCAGTTTCCTCATCTACAAAATGAACAGACACAGACTAGATAATCTATCATCCTATGAAATATTTTAAAAGAAAACATTTTGATATTTCTGAGGGGCAGAGCCAAGATGATGGAGTATACACAGGTACTTAGTCAACCTCTCCCCCAAACCCTTCCAAATAGACATAAAAAAAACCAAACCTCTAAAAAAAATTCTAGAGCAGCAGAGCCCATAAAAAAGAGAATAAAACAAATTTCCAGTCCAAGATAATCTGGAAGGTTGATAGGAAAGGTCTGTTGCACTGGGCTGGGAGAGGAGCACAGGCCAGGGGGCAAGCCACTCAAGCACAGACTGGGCCCCAGGAAACTCACAGCAGGCCCCAGGGGACTAAATCACAAGCAGCTGTGGCAGTTTCCAGACTTCTCAACCCACAAATGCAAAAGACAACTTAGAAAGTCAGTAGGAAATCTGTCACAACTGGGTGGTTCAGCCCAGCTCTAGTACAGCCCCTAGGGCAGTGGCTGCTTCTGGAACTCCCCGCCCACAGTCAGTAAAGGGATACAACAACTGATCAGAAGGAGATTACAGTGTTTTCTTTGCTAGCACTGAGGCAGGACTCTGTTGTTTTGCCCACACTTGAAACTAGATGGCATTCCTGGGGAGGAGGAGCTGCACTGACATAGCAGAGCTTGTAGCAACACTGGAGAGGGAATCCTCCTCACAGTTCCAAGGCAGAAAAGAGTGCTGGTGATCACTTACAGACCAGAGCACAGTACAGGACAAGACTAAATACCTCTCTTTAGATTATACCACCTTGGAAGAACTGAAAACTTACAGGTCTGTAGAATTATCCCTGAAAAGAGCTGCACAAACTCCCGCAAGCTTGGGACAATATGACCTCCACACGGGAAACAGAGCCCTACCTTAACAAAGAGTTAAAAAATAAAATAATTGACTAGGAAAATGACTAAAATGGGGGGAAAAAAACTCAAGATCATGGAAATTTACTTTGGGGACAAGAACGGTCAAAATATACGCTCAGAAGAAGACAACAAAGTCAAAACTCCTACATCAAAAGCCTCCAAGAATATATGAATTGGTCTCAGGCCATGGGAAGAGTCCAGAAAAGATTTTGAAAATCAAGTATGAGAAGCAGAGGAAATATTGGAAAGAGAAATGAGAGTGATGCAAGAAAATTATGAAAAATGTGTCAATAGTTTGCTAAAGGAGACCCCCAAAAATACTGAAGAAAATAACACCTTATAAAATAGATTAGGGCAAAAGAGGTCCAAAAAAAATCAGTGAGGAGAAGAATGCCTTAAAAAACAGAATTGGTCAAATGGAAAAGGAGGTCCAAAAGCTCACTGAAGAAAATAATTTCTTAGAAATTAGAATGAAGCAAGTAGAAGCTAATGACTCTAAGAGAAATCAAGAAATTATAAAACAAAACCAAAAGAATGAAAAAATAGAAGCAATGTGAAATATCTCATTGGAAAAACAACTGATATGGAAACAGATCCAGGAGATAGTTTTGAAATTACTGGACTATCTGAAAACCATGATCAAAAAAAGAGCCTAGACATCATTTTTCAAGAAATTATCAAGGATGATTATCAAGGATATTCTAGAACCAGAGGGTAAAATAGAAATTGAAAGAATCCATTAATCACCTCCTGAAAGACATCCCAAAAGGAAAACTCCCAGGAATATTATAGCCAAATTCCAGAGTTCCCAAGTCAAGGAGAAAATATTGCAAGCAGCCAGAAAGAAATTGCAGGTATTGTGAAAACAGAATCAGGATAACACAAGATGTAACAGCTTCTACATTAAGGGATTGGAGGGCTTGGAATATGATATTCTTGAGGTCATGGGAGTTAGAATTAACCAAGAATCACCTACCCAGCAAAACTAAGCATAATCAATGGGGGGAAAAAATTGACAGTCAATGACATAGAGGACTTTAATGCACTCTTGAGAAAAAAAGAGTTAAATAGAAAAATTGACTTTCAAACACAAAACTCAAGAGAAACATGAAAGAGTAAACAGGAAAGAGAAATCATAAGGAACTTAATAAAACTGAAGTGTTTACATTCCTAAAAAAAAAATAGAAAATATTTTACAATATGTTCCATAATGATATGTCCAGTCTTCCATTTTTTTTTCAGGAGTTTTCACTGGAATGTAGCAAGCCTTACCTGAACTACTAGTAGGGAGCAATCCATCTATTGTATAAGTTTTTAAATTATTTGTTTTTACAAGCATTTATTGTCTCTCTCCCCCACTGTGTCTCCCAACAATAAGAAAATGAAAAAGAAAACATTCATAACAAATATATATTGTCAAGCAAAACAAATTCCTCTGCTGGCCATGTCCAAAAATATACGTCTCCTTATACATTTTAAATTTAGTTAACTCTTTCATCTCAACAGCGTGTAGCAATCATACAATGCTAGAGCTACAATTTACAAAACAAGACACCACTGCAGGAAAAAGTTAATTCACTATCCTAGGAAAAGAGAATTTATTCGTGCTATGACGGAATTCAGTTCAATTTTTAAAAATTAAGCTATGTTAAGCCTCTCTCACATTGGTTCTTATATTTTTACAATCAATTATTTGCATGCCTTTGATCTAGACTACTTCTATTTTCAAATGAGCATCTGTTCCTTTTTTCTAAAAGCATAAAAAGCCTTTGTCAGTTTGCTATTTTTTTAAACTATCAAAACTCAAAGTCTCTATTGGGAGCACAGGCTTTTATGTGTATAATATGCATATGTAGTTTTTCAAGTATGCTTCAATTGCATTGGGGAAAAAGCAATCATGGTTGCTTTTTAATTTAAAGAGAAAAAGTGAACTTCAAAACATCATCTGGTGGGGAAAAAAACCTAACCCAGGCCATGTGATCATATTTTCATGCTTATAAAGAAAAGAACTCATTTGATTTACAACACAAAAATAGGCTTTCCTTTGATTTGTCAAACAATACATCCCTCACCCCCATCTCCACTAGACCAGGTGCATTTTTCACAACTACATTCTTTTTCGTAGTATAAGCATTATTCTCCATACTAAAGCTACTTTTAACTTATACATAGAAAAATAGAATCTATGCTGTTCTGTAATAGCATTTGCATTAAAAAAATGATAGGAAGTATCTACTGTGGGGAGGGGAAAGTATACCTTTAAAAATCTAAACACCAGAAACTCTGAATGAAGGATAACAAAAATCAACTTTTTGAATAATAAAAATACAGATCAGGTAAGAATAGGGGACCTTATAAATTTCCCTCCATGTTCAAGATATATAACCACATACAGACATTTTTACATATCTGAGGATTTAAGTAATACTATTTCTGGAGTTAGAAGTTGAGAAGAGTTTCCTTCTCCCTTCGTTTTCTCCTTCTCAAAGTCTAACTCCCAAGCCAATTGACAGTGCAACTGCCAAAAGTGTGTAATTCATATTTCAAAGCTGGTATAAGAATGTGTTTCCTTTGCAGCAGAGAAGCCAGATGTACCGATGGCAAAAGTACCGATGCACCCCTTAGAAGGGCTAGACATGCTATAATGTGCACCAAGGCAGGTATTCAAGCCCATGTCCCTCCAAGCCACAAACCAGAGAGCCGGTTCTCCCAGACAGGGAAGGGAAGGTGTGTACCTTTTCCCAACATGGAATTCCATAGAGAAGATACCTCCCTGGATTCAGTAATATTGCTAGGGTGACTCCCAGGTAAGTATGGATAATTTTAAGTTAAATTTATTATAGTAAATCCCAAATCTAAAAGATAGTGAGTAAACTACTGATCTTTTCTAGTGATTCTATAAAGGTAATGTGGTATAGCAGAAAAAGCATTGGCTTTAGCATCAAAATAGATAAGACTGTCTGCTCCTCTTCTGTCACTTATTAACTATATAATCTGGTCAAGTCATTTCACTTCTCTGAGTCCCAGTTATCAGGAAAAGCAAGAACTTTAGGAAAATAAACTAACTTGTTTGAGTATAGCAACAGATCCTGTCATTTGTTATACAGATATCTGCTATCAACATGCAATTCAGTAGTCCAAGAGCCCTCCCTAAACTGGTACCCACTCAGGATTTCCTCCATATTAGACACAATGGCTGGAATAGGAAGTGATTGCTCCCAGTAATTTAATTTCTTTTTAATAAAAGAATTGCCCCCCTCCTTCCTTTATGGAGGTGACTCAGTGGATGTATTGCTTAGTTTTCCCCTCTTCCTTTTTCTTTCTTTATTAACAAGCAATGGCTTGCTGAGCAGGAAAAGGGTATGGAAATAGATTTAAAAATGAAGGTGATGGAAGAAACAAAGAATAACAGTAGAAGCTAAAGAATATTTTTTTTATGAAGAATTGGTGATATGGTATTCTCCCAAACACTGAATCATTTTCTCAGCCAAAGATTAAGGAGGAATCCAAACTGACATCTCTGTACTGTTGTGCTGTCAAGATAAGGAATTTCATATTTTCAAATTTTTTCTCTCTAAATATATTAGTGTTATCACTAAGGTGGACCAAACGGTCTATGATCCCATATTTACATGGAGCTAGAGAAGAGAATATAGCACAAGGCATAGTGCTAATGGACTTGACCCACCATGACAGTTTTTCATAGAAACAAAAAAATACCTTCTCCCCAATGACCACGGAATGAATGAACCTTTAATTCCAAATATTAGATATAATCAAAATTTGAACTCATCACTGTTAAGTGATATCACCACTAACAAAAACACAGTTTAAATGTATATATACTACACATTAATTCAATGCTATATGTGTGAACTGGTCCAGCCATTCCGAAAAGGTAATTTGGAAATATGCCCCAAAAGTTGTTAATTGTGCAAGCCCTTTGACCCAGCGATAACACTATTAGGCTTATACCTCAAAGAAATCAAAATGTATCTTCAGAGTCTTTGAAACAACAGGAAGGCACTATTATTGTAGATCAATAACTGCTCTTTTTGCTGACAGACTGCAGTTAATTGAACATAGGCCTCTTCCTAATTGGGCTCAAAATTTTTACTGGAACCACAAAGTTGAAACTGTTGTAAAATGACAACAGTTGGACTATATATGGCTGAAACTCTGCAGTAACAGATGAACTAGATAGAGTTCAATGAATTAATGTGTCAAGTTGACTTTACCAGTGTTTCAGTTTCTTTCTGGACAAGATTCCTGGCAATGCCACATACTAGGCTAAGCATCTGTCTAATCATAAAACAAAGTTTCCACTGTGAAGGTTTTGGATTGTGACAGCCTCATCCCAGGCACTGAAGCCAAATTTACCACAATGCAACTAACAGGGGTAATCATATTAGGAGTTTTATGACATTGAGGGGTCAAAGCAGAAGGCATGTGTCAAACTAAAGGAAGGGAATATTATTATACTGTGTCTACATTTGTAATAGATTATTATACGTTTAATACATCAGTGACATGTACAATCAATGCCAACAGCTGAACAGACTGGCATGAAACCATCTTACAGAAGATACAGAGTTCAATTTCAGCAAAATACATACATTGATCATAAGACCAATATGAAAGACAAATGAACAACATGCAGGTCTTATGAAAGATTTTGTAAATATATTAGTGAGGTCAGTCCTATCATGCAAATATACACAAACACTATCAGCAGAGTCACTTTCAAAATAGAAAAGATAATGAGTGATATGTACAATTAAGCCAACTCTGTGCTAACAAAGCAGTGGCTTGGCAAACTGAATTAATTAGTAATTCTCAAATTATTTATATTTGGTTTTGGAATGCCTTTCCCTCCTCACTCACCATCAGGCTGATCTCCCTAGTTAGTTTTTGCTTTGGCCATCTGCCTTATTCCTTAAGCACATGTTGTTCAATTAGTTCAGGTAAAATGGCCAAAACTGCAATAGGTGGCCAGAAATAATCAGACGAAGATTGAAAGTTTGATACTAATAATCCCCTAAATCATCCATGTACAAATATTGACCTAAAGCTAACCATAACTAGAAATTTTACTCAGAAACCCGGAGACCTTTGATATACAGATGGAAAATTTCCTTTGGAATAAGAGAGCACAGCATGCCTCATCAGATCTATGGAAGAAACTTCTACCATTCATTTTTTGCATAGTGTTTAAGCTTACAGTGGATATGACAGTTGACCGAAATGACTAGATTTTATACAGTACTATTGATCAGGTATAAAAACGGTGTAATTAAAACATTTCCTCCAAGAAAATACCAGATTTTCACCATCCCTCCTCTCTCCACTTACGTTAAATAGGTTCCTCTGGTGTTGACACTCATCATCAAATCTACTCTCTTTGTAGGTGTTTCCAGCGTGTTGGTTAAGCTGATTGCACTAGCATTGTTTACCAAAACATCAATTCCTATTTTTAAAATAAAACATCTCATTTTAATGCTTTAAACTCCACCTTCGAGTAAGATGAAATCTTTACTACTAAATCTACTCCTAGTTGGACCCCTAGTCACATGAGTTCAAATTAATATGAGCACATATATGTGACCACTGCTCTTAACAGAGGACACTCTATATTGACATAGTAAGCTAATGTCTAATAGCTGAACTAAAGCTTCACTGAAATGATTTTCAGTGGAACAGAATCACCAAAGTCCTAGGTAGGCCTAGTTTTTCTTTGACCTTCTCTTACCTCTTGGGCCTCCTCCTCTTACCCACTGATACCCTACACACTTCCAAGTTGACCGTATCCTTCATGCTGTCTTCTTGGTATCCAAAGATTCCCCACAGTGGTACTTGATACAGGCACCACCCAGCCTCTGTCCAAGGGTATAATGCTGCCTGCTCTCCTTCTTGAGTTAACAATTTTAAATGGAGGGCTTACTTTCTAGCTGATGTTATAGGCTGGAATGTTAAAGCTTTTTTTCACTTTTGGGCCTCAAACTCTGAAAGGAGATAGCTGCTTCCCTGCAGGGGGTAAAACTACACCAGAAGACTGGTACATAGGCCCAACCCTGAACAAAATTATGACATACACTGAAATATGGCAACCTTCTACCTCTCATTTTGTACCCCTCTCTCATCATGTCCCCTCTAATTTGGAGAAGAGGTTTTAAATGAAATTATTAATTCTGTCAATTCTCTTTATTTTCTAAAGGTTTAATGGCCCCAGACACATTTAGAATTTACCGTGTTCTATGGAAATATACTTCTCGTATAAACAGGATTTGAGTATGTTAATCTTTATTGTTTCCAGAGAACCATTTTTATTTTTGGTCAATGGTATAATTAGGAATCTTCTATCTCAGACTAGTTTCTGAAACATTAGTTCAGCTCCCTGGGCCTTCTCATTAATAATTCAAGGAAAGGGCAGTGAAGCAACTGCCTAAATGGGCAACACAAAACCTGTGGGACGAGTCTCACATTGGAGGCACGTTCTATAATATTAGCTGTGTCTCTATCCTTGTCATCACTGCTTCTACCAAATAACTATTGAGTACCTAGTTTATGCAAGGCCCTCATTAAGCTTTGTGGGACAGTAAAAAAATAGTATAAGACATGGTTCCCTACCTTCTAGGAACTTATAATATAGTTGAGAGATAAAGACGTAAGTATATTTTAAAAAGCCCTAAATAAAATGCAGCACAAAATAAGACCCAAGTAAATGCTATAGGAATCTGAAATGGTATAGCAGAAGCTGTGTGTTTCTGTTTGGGGCTTGGGGTGGCTAGGTGGCACAGCGCAGTGCCAGGTCTGGAATGAGGAAGACTCATCTTCCTGAGTTTAAACTGGGCTTCAGACATTTACTAGCTGTGTGACTGTGGGCAAGTTTGCCTGTTTCCTCATCTGTAAAATGAACTAGAGAAGCAAATGGCAAACCACTCAGTATCTTTGCCAAGAAAATCCCAAAACAGGGTCATAAAGAGCTGGACATGTCTGAACTGACTGAGTAACAATAACAAAAGTAGAAATGGTGTTAGATTTAAGAGTCAGAATCTTTCACTGGACAAGTTAATCACTTTGTAGCTAAATTTCCTCATGTATGAATATATGTATGTATAATGCATGAATAATACTTCAACTGTCTATCTCGGGCATCCCTGTGAACAAAGCTGTCTATACATGAGTTACCATTATAAAGAAAACTCTCTATAAATATTAGTTATTATTGCAAATAAAGCTCTGTATGAATATTAGTTATTATTACTATTTAGAATAGTGAAGGTGAAAATTCTGTCAGCGATGATCATAGAAGGGGTGGGATTTAGGCCTTGAAGAACAGATAAGATTTCAATACATAGAGAAGAAAGGGTAGAGGCATTTCAGGTAGGCAGAAAGGCACAGAGGTAAGAAAGGAGAGCAGGGACTAAAGAGGAAACCAGTTTCAAAAAGCAGAGGGGTTACGTAGGAAAGGAGATAAGGCCAGACTGTGGAGATCTCTGAATGCCAAGTTAAGGAGTTTGAAATTTACACTGTGTACAACAGGGAACAACTTAAGGTTTCTGAAGCAGAACAGTAGGTGGGAAAGTTATGCCTAGCTCTAGAGATGCAACAAAAGTTCTAACTTAAAAAGCCCGATGACTTAATGATTCCTGATGAAACTGCTCTACTTCTACCTAAATCCATGTGGCTAGTCAACATTTAACAAGTAATTAAGAAATTACCCCCAAACTTCTGTACAGCTTTCTCTACTGCATCATTGATTTGTTGTTCATCTCTCACATCAACAACACATGGTAAGGCCCTTCCTCCAACAGCTTCAACTAGAAAGGAAAAACAAGAAAAGCATTCATATTTTTTCCTTAGGGGCAAAAAAAAAAAGAGATATAGCCAAGGAGACCATCATTTTACTAGTGACCTCATCTTATAATAGGGATATATATTCTCCTAGGATTATCCAAGGAGGATTTGCAGTAAAAGTCAATCCTACTTTAATGAAAAGAAAGAAGACAGTTAAAGACAATTTTAGAAGAAATTAATTCATTCTTCAACTAATATCTTGGAAAGGTGTTAAAATTGAAAAAACTCAGGCCTCCATCTTTAAGCAGATGGGATCATGACTTTTTTTCATTAATACTTTCTACTGATATCTTTTGATACATACTATATCTTTATTTCTAAACATAACCTTACCTCTTCCCCCTTATAACAAAGAATTAAAAAAAAAAAAAAGCAGTTCAGCAAAACTGACCAACACATGAAGGGAATCCAACAGTACAGTGTTTCCCATCAAGAACCTCTGCAAAGGAAGGAAGGGGAGGTTGTATTCTCTTGATCTCTTCTGAAGATCAAACTTGATCATTATAATTACATATTAGGAGATACGATTTTTAAAGCACTTTTCAAATGTTACGGAAAGACAGGATAGCATAATGGAAAGTACAATGGAGTAGGCTTCAAGTCATGACTCCAACCCTTATTATAAATGCAAGTCACTTAAACGCTCTAAACATAACCTTTTTCTTACCTGCCAAATGGAGCTACCTACTTGACAGTGTTGCTATGAGGAAAATGATTTGATTTTCTAAACGTAAAGCAGTACATAAATATCATTAGTTATTTCAACAGAAGGTTTTGATTAAATTCTCAAGATGATGCTTCCAGATCATTTTTTAAGTGCATTAAACCAAAAGGCCACTGCCATAATAAAACTTACTTTCTTCAGCAGCAGTATAGATGGTGCCTGGAAGTTTAGGATGGGCCTGGGTGGTCTTTGCAGCAATAACAATATTTGCCCCATCTCTGGCAGCTTTCAATGCAATTGCTTTGCCTATGCCACGGCTTGCACCCGTGATAAAGAGAGTACATCCTGCTAATTTTCTGAAACAGGAGGAAAACACCAGTTGATAAAAGGAATTTAATTACAAAGCATGTTACAACTTAAATGAGAGTATACACTAAACTGCAAGTTAATTCTGGGATTCTAGGTTAATAACCCTTAAGAAGAAATTTTCCAATTTTTCATTGAAATTAAAAAATCAATGAAGTTAACAAAAGAAAAAGTACCTGTTACATGGCAGGTGCTTACTGAATGCTTGTTGACTAACTGATAACAGGTCTAACCCTTCTGAGTGTGTTTAAAAAAAATTAAGTCAATAAATTTTAATTAATGAAAGCAGAGTTTTGTTTATTTCTATTTTCTTAAAGTCTCACCTCAAATTGTTATTGCTTTAACCTGTGAATTAACATTCTGCCTTCACTTGGGTACATTCTGTCTGCCAAATAACAGTTGCTTAGACAACAATTGTTCCCATTGTGACATATTCTTAGCTCACTTATGAGAAACAGCCATTTGTTGAACTATCTCTATGTTGTAAAACTCTCTACTAAACTGTTTCTAACCCTGTAGAAACACAAGAATTCTGAATTATTCTACTGTGGAATGTAAGAGCAGCTCAGTGGTTGATCAAAGAAGTTTTAGGACAAAACTTCTAGAACTGGTTCTTGTGCTTGGTCTCCTTCAAAATTTCTCAACTCTGAATTCTAAATTTTCCTGTCCTCAGAGAAGGGAAACATCTAGTCCAAAGTTCAATGATGTACAAAGTATTAGACTATCTTTTTAAAAGGGAAAGTATAAACACTTGTCTAGCTATTAAAATTTTAAATATTTCAAAAGTCATTAGTAGTCCTAAAAATGAAATATATGAATTAAAAGTTAACAATGTTAACCAAGAGAGACACAGCCTCACCTAGTTGGTCAGTGAGAAGCCAGCCTTTGAGATCAGGAACACCTGAGCTCCTGAAACATACTAACTAGTGAGCATAAGTGAATCTCAAACTTTCAGTGCTCCAGCACCCACACCATAAATGGCAGACAAGTTGTGGTATTGCCAATTTTCACAAATGAAGTTTCCATATGAAGAGCTACCTTGCACTAATTAAATCACTGGTCCTAACCAAATAAAAAGTTTAAACAGAATACAAAAGTATTCCAGGTTGTTACAGTCTACAAACCTAATAAAGTAGTCTACATAACTAATAAACTTTTCCCATTTTCCAAGAGGAATTAGTAGTAATTATCAACACAGGTAGAACGCTAGTAAAACTTCGAGCTAAAAACAAGGACGTTTGTGGAACTTGATTAAGATATTAAAAAGTAAATCAGAGCTAGATGTTGACAATGTATCTTATAATTACATTATTTCAATAATAACACAAGCACTTCAAACATTTAGCTCAGGGCAATCAATATCTAAAGGTTAAAGATTTTATAATACAGAATTTTAAAAAACTACTTAAGAATAAAGAATTTTTAAAAATTATGCAAGAACTGAATAATTTGAACTAGCAGGTTGGACTAGATGGCCAACGAAGTCTTTTCCAAATCTGACATTCTGGAACCGTGAGAGAAACAAGGTTTGACAAAAAAGGGGAGAGGGAGGGAGAGAGAGAGAGGGTGGTTATTGTAACCTTTCACCTAAATAAAGTAACCTTTCACCTAAATAAAGATCTCACAAAGCTTTCCTAAGGGGGAGGGGAGGCAAAGTGGCTATGTAGCCAAGATTACCTATAGGAAGGTCTTGAAAGCCCCCCCAAAAGAGAGAAAATCCTCCAAACATGGAGAGGGATGTCCCTGGAAATGTCTATTTAAAAAAGTTTATTCCCTGAGATCGAATTTAAACTTTTTTCACTTTGAGTGTAAGTTTGAAGCAACACAAGGCCCACTTCCCCCTTCATTCCTGTCAAGCCCTTTTTTAAGAAACTTGGGCTCCGTGAGAGTTAATTAATTTTAAAAGTAACTTCAGTTTAGAGTTTGGGGCGAAGAAAAAACTGAACACACAAAAATCCCTTTTGTAGAATTATACGAGTAAAAACGTATTAAAGTGGGGATTTTTGCGGTAAAAGTCACTCCCTTTGGGGGTCAGAAATTGTAAGTTACTCCTATGGGATAAAAGTCATTCCAGGAGGGGAAAGAGTTGTAAAGGTCACTCCTGTCCCCCCACTATTGTAAAAGTCCCTTCCGTTTGGGGGTGGGGCAAGGGGTGGTAAAACTCACTCTCGTCGGGGGGCAGTCAAAAGTCACCCCTTTTGGGGGGAGGGGGCTTGTAAAAGGACTGACACGGAAAAGGGGTTTTAGAAAGTCTCTCTCTCGTAAAGAGACCAACCCGTGCTGGAGGAAAGGGTCCTGCCCCTCCAGAGGGTGCAGGGGCTTTGTAAAAAGTCACCCCCGTATCAGGGGGCAGGGGAAGGATGCGTGTCTGTGAGAACGCCCTGGGAGGGGGGAGAGACAAAGGGGCGTGACCTGGAGCTGCCTGGAGGGTGTTCCGGCCAGGTGGGGGGGGGGGGGGCGCTCGGAACGGTGCGAGCTGTCTGTGTCTCCGAGCCGTGTCTCCGAGCCGCGTGTCCGTGCGCCCCGCGGCCCGCAGTTCCCGCGGGGTCGGGCCCGGCCGCCCCCCGCCCCGCGCGGCCCCTTACCCGGTGTTGGGCAACATGCTTCCTGCGGGCCTGGCGTGCGGCGCAGGCAGGGGGCCGATGGAGGGCTCCAGGAGAGCAGCGGCGGCCGGGCGGGTTCTCGGGCTCGGGCGGCGGCGGCTGCGAGCGGAGAAGGGCGAGCGAAGAGTCGGGCTCTGGAGCTCGGTAAGAGTGGAGCTCGGCGTGGGGCTCCCGGGAAGAAGAGCGACAGGAGATCAGACTTGGGGAGGGGCGACCCGCAGGCTAAGTCCCTTCCCCGTACAAAGGTCACCAGCCTCGCAGAGCCGGATGATGGTGTCAGCTCCGCCGCAGCAGCGGGAGCAGCGCGCTCCCGCCGCGCGCCACCCCCACCCGGCCCCGGCTCGCGCTCTCCGGCCAGGGGGAGGAGCATGCGTCAATCCGTCCCCCAGCGGTCTACTGCTGGCTCCGTGGGCCCTGCGCCCGGCCGGCCCAGCCAGCCCGCTAGCGCGCGCCTCGCGAGGCAGCCCCCGTCCTCTCTGGCCCCGCCCCTGCCCGCGCGGGCACTTAACCTGCCTGAACAATTGGACCCCGCTGACGTCCACGTTCCAGACGCGTAGGCCGCCTCGTGCGCGTGCGCGCCAGGATCCCCGCGGCCTGGCGGGCCTCAGCCTGGCCCCTCCCCTTCCCGGCACCTCCCGC
This sequence comes from Notamacropus eugenii, assembly GCF_028372415.1. Taxonomy (NCBI): domain Eukaryota; kingdom Metazoa; phylum Chordata; class Mammalia; order Diprotodontia; family Macropodidae; genus Notamacropus; species Notamacropus eugenii. Next base: position 402,466,135 of record NC_092874.1, read on the forward strand.
GCCGGGCTCTTCCTCCTCCTCCGCGTTTTGTCTTGGGAGGGGGTGGGAAAGCACGGTCTAGTACGGGGTAGGGTCAAAGTCAAGGTCGCGGTAAAACCCTCCGCTAGGCGGAAACAGAAGGGGAGAGGAGCCTGGGGGGAGCTGTGTGGAGCAGGGTGCCCGCCCCGTGGCCCCGCGAGAAGGAAGGCGTCTTTTCTGACGACTGATTTCTTTACGTTTGGTTTCCTCCGAGAAGGGCCCGTTAGCTCCCCCAGCCGCCGGAAGGGGGATCCTGACGTTCCGTCCCCGCTCGGTGACCCGCCAGGTGTCTGGAAACGCACCCTAGGAAGACAGGTGGAAGGAAACGAGGGTGGTTTTCAGGTCGGAGGAGAAGAGAAGAGATGGCTCCCTTGGAGGTTTTAAGTAAAGATAGATGAATTCTGGCCCACTCCGCTGTGGGAGCACGTGGAGGTGTTTTCTACGCTGGGAGTTCCCTAAGAAGTCGAGGATGACCCTCACCCCCCATCCCCAAAAGGGACGGAAATGGTAAAGAAGCGAATTTAGGGAACATGAAACCATTAGCAGGAACCATCAGTTTTCTTAGGAAGTGGAGAGAATTCCACGGAAAGTCCAATAGCGTCCTATGTCGTGCTCTGTCCATCTGTCCATCATAAGTGGAGGACTGAAAAGGACCTCATTGTACAGATTTTACAAACTAAGAGTGCACGTGGAGGTTAAACTGCTCGCAAAGGTCAGACAGCCATCAAAAGTGAGATGACGGACCCAGAGGTTCCGACTCAGAGTCCATGCTCTTGGCACTGTGCCACACAGGAAGTCCTGCTTTGTGTGGGGAGCTGGCTCTTCCCAAGATCCATTGATTTTATTTATTCTTTGGCTGCACCATTCTGTTTCCCTTCTTACTTTGCTGACTCCTCATTCTACTCAATCTTTGCACCTTCTAGATGGGGCTTTTCGCTTTTCTCCTATATTTTCTTATCTCACACATGTTCAACTGCTCCCTTCATGTAGATGTGACTCAGATCCATGTTCGAAGCTCTTGTCTCTTGCTTCCAGTGCTCAATTTCCTTATTGACATACCTCAAATTCAAGGTAACTAAAACTGAACTTACCTTCCATTTGCCCCCTTTCCATTTAGTTTCCTCAATTTTCTCCTCAGTCAGTAAACTAGTCGTTATTAAGCACCTACTATGTACCAGGCACCGTGCAAAGCACTGGGGATACGAAGAATGGTAAAAATCAGTCCCTGCTCTGAAGGAACTCAGTCTAAGGCGGGGAGACAACATACAAACAACTATGTGCAAGCAAGATATACATATATATATACATACACATATATATATATACATATATACGGATTAGTTTGAGCTAATCAACAGATGGAAGGCATTAGCATTAAGGGGAATGAGGGATGGCTTCTTGTAGAAGGTACAATTTTAGCTGGGACATGAAGGAATCTAGGGAAGTCAAGAGATGGAAATGAGGAAACAGAGCATTCCAGGCATGGGGGACAACCAGTAAAAATTCATGGAGTGAGGAAGTGGATTGTCTACTACAAGGAATAACAAGGAAGCCAGTGTCGCTGGATTATTATATGGAGTTGAGTAAGGTATAAGAAGACTGGAAAGGTGAGAGGGGCAAATTATGAAGGGCTTTATATGCCCAATAGAGGATTTTTTTATTTGATTCTGGAGGTAATAGGAAGCCACTAGAAATTATTGAATGGGGTGGAGGGTTTGGGGTGGGGAGAAGATGAGGGATGACATGGTCAGATCTGTATTTTAGGAAGATTAGTTTGACAGGTGAATGGAAAGTGGACTGGAGTCAAAAGACCAATCAGAAGGCTATTGGAAAAGTACTAGTATGAGGTAATGAGGGCCTGTACCAGGCAGGTAGCAGTGTTGCAGAGAGAAGAGATAGTATACTAGAGATATTATGAATGTAGAATCTACAAAATTTGGCTGCATTGTCAATGAGGGAGGGGTAGTGGGCAAGAGTGATGAGTTGAGGATGACACCTAGGTTACAATCACAGGGGATGAGGAGGATAAAATCCTTTTAATTTTTCTTTAGGAGCCTAATGATAAAGTTCCTTTAATCACTCGTGTAAGAAGGTGCATGTGTATTGCCCATTTAGGCTAATAGGCATCCACATGGGCTAGTTTAGATTTGGCTTGCAGGAAAGCACGAATAGATATTTCTTCTACCCACCCTTTTTGAAGGGAGATGTTGTTCCCACCAAGAAGAGAAGCAGGAGATTGGCACCAAAGGCTGCCCACTCTGCTCTTTTCAGAGAATGAGTGCCAGACTAGAATTACATCTTTCTGCCCCCATCAAATATTGTTAATCCAGGGGAAATAATTTTTAGGTTCAAGCTGAGTTCCTGATTAACATCCTTAATAGAGAAGTAGTGCCTCAAACTATATTTCTAAAGATTGACTCCCCACCAAATACCAGTTCCATAAAGAACAACAGAGCAAATAAACTCATTTATTCTACTTGAGTGCAAACAGAAATCAGAGAAAGTATACAGATGAATATATACCAAACAATATAAAGCTTGTAATGAATAAGCTGTCTCAATTTAACTAAAAGAGTTCTAGATTTTGCCCTGGAATATTTCTTGAAGTCTATTGTGTAATAAGCGGAGGATAGGGACCTGCAGAGATTCTGGAACTGTGTGTACTCTTTATCAAAAACCAGAAGCCAAAAGACCAGGCTCTTTCTTCTCCCATCCTGCCATCTCTTTTCCTCAAATAGGCAAAGCATTGAGTAATCAGTCTCCACCAATAAGGAGAATCCCACGCAAATGGATTTGTGCCACAGGTTACACAAGAATTTATTAAGCAACCTAGAAAGTGGAGAAGAATTAAGAAACCTCTTGAAGAGGGTGAAAGAAGAGTGTAAAAGTTGGCTTTTGAAGCTTAACATAAAAAAAAACTAAGAACTTGGCAACTGGTCCCATTACTTCCTGGCAAACAGAGGAAGAAGAAATGGAAGCAGTGTCAGAATGTATATTATTGGGCTCAAAGATCACTGCAGACAGCAATTGCAGCAGTAAAATTAAAAGATGCTTGCTCCCTGGAAGGAAAACTATGGCAAATCTGGATAACATACTAAGAAGCAGATAAATCACTTTGTCAACAAAGGTCTACATACTCAAAGCTATGAGTTTCCCAGTAGCAATGTATGGCTGTGAGATTTGGATTGTATGGAAAGCTGAGTACTGCAGAACTGATGCTTTTGAATTGTGCCGTCCAAGAGTCCCTTGGACGGCAAGGAGATCAAATTAGTTAATACTTAATGAAATTAATTCAGGCTGTTCCCTGAATCTGAAGCTTAAATACTCTGGTCACATAATGAGAAGATGGGACTCATTGGAAAAGACACTGATGTTGGGAAATATTGAAGGCAAAAGGAAAAGAGGACAGCAGAGGATGAGGTAAATAGATAGTATCATGGAAACAATGAACATGAACTTGGATGGACTTTGAAAGACAGGAGAGCATAGAAGGGTCTGGCATGTGCTGGTCCCTGGGGTCCCAAAGAGTTGGACACAACTGAACAACAATAACAAGAATATAAATGTGATGAATGAAGCAAGGCCTACTCAAAAGAAACTTACATTTAATGGGGGAGGGGGGAGATTTCCACAATTTGGTCCCAAACTAATTTTCCTTATTGCTTACTATTATTCACTGGATCCTGAATATCCCTGGCTGTTCCTATCCCTGGATTATTAAAAAAAAAAAAAACACCCTCATTTTTGCCTAGATAGACCCTACCCATCCTTCAGGACCTTGCTCAAGTATCATTTCTTCCTTGAAGCTGTCCACTCTAGCTCCTTTTGAACATTTTTCTTCAAGTACTCAACTTCTCAACTGTATATCATGTACTATTATTTACATGTTTTATTTATGTTATCAGACTCTAAAAATAAATGACCAAAGAGCCACAGAGGTTATACACCAACCGTTAACTTTGAAAAATAAAATAAAACCAAAGAGCTCATTGAAGTTATAAGCAAAAAAATTTCTTTATTGCATTTGAGGAAGGAAACTAGAAAAGCATTCCAGGGTCTGCTTTAGGATTGAGCAGACCCCAGGCGTCGGGGCTAAGCCTTGATACTTGTAGTTGTGGCTAGACAAAGAACCGAACAGTGAGGTGTAGCTGTATGACTGAGAGGTAACAGCAACCGTGAAGCAAGTTCACCTAATGAGAAAAAGTCTATTCATGGCAGGGCTTGAATGTGGAACCAGAATGTGGCAGAACCAGAATGTGGTTCCTGCAGTTGCTTGTCTGAGCTCAGAGACCACCTGAGACTAGTTTGAACCAATTCTGTGATTTAGTTGCAGCAGAATTCATCCATCCAGAAGGTGAGCACAAAAGATTGTTGTTATATCAAGTTCAGGGCACAGCTTGCTTTCTGGACCTTAGCTCTGGAAAACAGTGTCTCTTAATAGTAAGAAAAGAGAGGAGTAAAAGGAGGAGTGGTCTTGGCATGGGGGTCCTGATGATGTATATATGGCCTTCCTACCCGATTGCAAGTTCCTCAAGGGCAGGGATCATATTTATTACTAAGTCATATGTATACAATCTTACATGGCAAAATATCTATCTAAAAATCCTGCGCCCTATTCTCTGTTTGTTATTTCCAATCATGAGGGCTGTCCATGAAAAATATTCTCCAAATGTCTGTACTCTTCATTATATAACCAGACTGACTTCCTACTACCCTATCGTGCCTCCTTTCCCCAATCTCTCACCACTGAAGATAGGCTAAACTAGAGGAAGCCAGGTGGTACAGTAGTAAATACAGCGCCAAATTTAGACTCAGAAAGACTTGAGTTAAAATCTTGCCTTAGAGATTATGTGATCCTGGCTGGGCAAGTCATTTAACCTCTCTTAGCTTCAGTTTCCTCCTCTATTTACAACTGCGTATAATAATAGCAGCTACCTCATAGGGTTGTTGGGAGGATCATATGAGATAACACATTTAAAACACTTTGCAAACCTTAAAGCACTCTATGAATGATATTTCTGATGTTGTTGTTATTATGTTACCCAACAGAACTGCAAAGTAAGCAATTTGTCCTGCTTCCAATTCTGTACCCACTTCTCTCCCATCCTCCGGAATGATCTTCGTCTCTCAAAACATCCCTATCCCTGACTCAAGTACGTTTTCTTTCTGCTCTCTTCTGACTAGCCAGATGCTCCCAGAACCCTGGTCTCTATTAGGTGAACATTTTGGTCCAAACTGGGCTACCATATCACTTCTGGGCCATTTCCAAACTTCATTCATAACCCCTCCACTCTTATGTCTACTGGTTTCTAAGATCCCTTTTATGTGCTGTCTTCCTCCATTAGAATGTAAGCTCTTTAACTGAAGGGACTTTCTTAGTTGCTCATATTTGTATCCCTGGTACTACCAAGCACTAGAGTATGGGACATAAGTGCTTAATAAAAGCTTTTTTTCCATTCATGCATTCATTTGTTCTTTCATTCATCAGGACCAGTCTCTAGTATTTTCTCTTTCACAGAGATGGGATTTTTTAAAGACACTTTCCAGCACTTCATGTGCCATTGGGTGGAGGTTTAACATTTTGTCATCTCAGGATTAAACCCTGACATGACTGGATACTGAGAACAAAATTGTCTCTCTTTGTAGAACCGGGTTTTGATGAGACTGATTCATCTGCAGATAGATAGAGACAAGGTTCAGAAAGCTGCATAAGTTTCTGGGAAATATAGTCTCAGACAGATGTAATTCTTTGTTACTGTCCCAACAGGGACAGAAAGACTGTCACAAGAAATGTATACAGACATTATTGTGAAGAGGATGTGTGCAATTTGAGGGAGAAGACAACAGAATAAATGGTCGTTGGGGCAACAGTAAAGAGGGTTGACTAGCTGTGACTGATGTCGAGTGTACCTCGACTCCACCTGTTAGCAATCTTGTCCACTGAGACCAGCATATCATAGGACAAGAATAGGAGGTATGAACTTTCCCCTGACCAAGAATTCATGTGGATGTGAAGTGTCTTTTACTGTCTTTTCTACCTCCCTTTCTGTATTATAGTAAGTATAGGTGTAATATGGAGGGGTTTTTGTTCTTTAAAGTTAGTTGTTCGCTATTTTAATTAGAACAAAGCTGGCTTACTCTAGATATAAAATTATGACCAGTCACATCTGCTTTTATTTGTGAATTTAATTATTTGTAAAGGGGGAATGGAGGTAGCAAAAAAGAGAAATAGCAATTGGCATTAGTTTATAGAAATAAACAGAGGTCTGAACCCCATATTTAACATCCTAGGATCTGGTGCTAGCTGGGGGCTTTGAATAAATGAGAATGAATCTTGTTGATCTTGATTTTTTTTCCTATTTTGTATAAATGTCCTAAAGGAGAGTAAAAGTTCAACCAGAATTTTTCTACTCTCATACTAGAGTGAGTCAATGATCATTGCTGACTGGGTTGTCAGCTCACATTTCCTCCATTTTTCTTCCTCTGCACCATCAATCTATAGCGAAAACTCTCTGCAGAAGTGGAGTCAAGGGTGCTGACTAGGGAGTAACTGACCAATGGGAGGAGAAAAGGAGTGTTGAGACATAATGCCTACATTCCAAAGGTGTAGGTCATAGGAGGGTACATTTTTGCCTTCACTCTTCAAACTCAAAGAGCGCAGAGGTTATAACTTTTATACCTAAATCTAGCAAAACCAGTAAAATAGTTTAACATATTGCTTCCTCTTTTGCCTTATGGTACAGAGACAAATCAGAAGACAAAACTCAAGAAATGACCTCAAATATCTTATATATTAAATGTACCAAGTATTGTTAGTAAACAAGGTGAACTGAAAGTTCTAATGTAAGGAGGTAAACTCTCATGTCACCTTCCACTGTACTTATAGATCCAGAAAATTAAGCATGTTACAATCACATAGTTTTTTTTTAATATGGAACAAAATACGTAGATCTGTAACTTTGTATGTCAACATGTATATAAACTCTTATCAAGGGTTCCCTTATCCCAGGATTTTCTATGTGGAATGACTCCCAATCCATACATACCTAGAGCTCATAACTAGGAATAGTAAAGGATTTCATTCCCTGTCTCTACCCCCTACTCATATCTCTGGCTTATGGGTAAAAGAAAATTGGGTAAGAGGAAATTCCTTGCAGCTAACCAGCCATGGGTATTCTAATCTTTGCAGTGCTTAATGGTTTTGGATGACAATGGTTTGTGACATGGTTTCTACTTCTCACTTGGAAATGACTTGAATTTGTGCTGTCATCACCCTTGTGATTCCTACTGTTCCTATATCCTACTGATATGGCTTCCTCTGCATCCAGTATACCATCTAGAAAGCACTCCTCCCCAGAACACCTCATTACCAGAGGATTCTGGATAGTTAAGATTTATTGTTTAAACCATTTCGCATTTTGAAAATGTGCCAATTGGCAATATAATAGGAATGCTTACTTTTCTTTAAGACTGATTTATTTCTATTTATTAGAAATATACACTTAAAAGCAGGAAACATACTTTTATGCTACCAAGTATTCTATATAATTGTAACTGGGCAGCCTGCCTCCATTTAGGCTACCATCTTGGATGAAAGCCTATTTTATGCTTCCATGTGTTTGTTTCTAAAAAATCACTTCTTCCAAGAAGGCTTCTCCTTTTGATTGCAAAAACAAAACAAAACACCTGAGTGTTTCATGTCTACTCTTTCACTCTTGACTTAGAACTGACACATAGATACGGGTACATTCTGCTTAAATTCATCCCAAATAGGTTTCCTGTGTTGTGTGCTCTCCCCTTAAATATTTACAAGGTAATTTCCTTACTTCATATATGTGTGTGTGTGTGTGTGTGTGTGTATATATAATATTACTTATATATATATAATATATAATATAATATATACAATAAACTTATTGAGCACATACTGTATGTGGCTCAGGGCATACAAAGACAAAGAAAAGTACAGTTCTTGCTCTTAAGGACTTTACAATATAGGGAGTGGGGAATGGGATATGAACACAAATAAATGTAAGTTGTAATAAATCCAAAAGAGAAATCCCAATAGAAATGCATGAGAGATTTGAGAAGGGAGAAATGAGCTTATGGGCATTAGAAGGCTTTATGCAATTTGACTTTAAAGGAAGAAAAGGACTTCAACAGGCAGAGGTGTCAAAGAGACTACAAAGATTTCATGTTTTTATATTTCTGTTCATTTTCTTCTGAACAACTTGTTTCCATCAGTTTGTTCCCCTTAGATTGCTACCTGCTAGGCAAGAACCAGAATGGTGTTTTGTCAGCATCAACATAAGCTCATATATACAATCCAGTTTGTAGTAACAAAAACTTTTTGATTTTCGTGGTGATGAAATTCTCAGTTATTTTCTAGGTCAACAAAAACTCTCCTCAGAGTGATTTGGGTAACATACCATAGCTTACTTTTATTGTTCCCCTGTACCTTATATATCTCCATAGTGTGAACTGTGTGTCACCTTGTACAAAAAGCATCAGCCTTTGTGGTTGTTCAGTCATTTCATTTATGACCAACTCTTTATGACCTCATTTGGGATTTTCTTGGCAGAGATACTGGAATAGTGTGCCATTTCCTTCTCCAGCTCATTTTACAGATGAGGAAACAGAGGCAAATAGGGTTAAGTGACTTCTCCTGAAGGGTCACACAGCCAGTAAGTGTCTAAGGCCATATTTGACTCCAGACCCAGTCTCTATCCACTGCACCACCTAGTTTCCCATCAGCCCTTCAGCAGAGGATGATGGATTAATGTCTGATCTAGGTCATAGAGTAGATGACAATAATATGTTGTAATAGTGTAAAGGGCAGAAAGAAGAACAAACCTGTGTTCCTATACTAGCTCTGCCAAATCTCATGACTGTGCAGAAAACTGAAACCCTCTAAATGCCACTTTCCTCATTTATAAAATAAGGTTACTACCTATCTTATTATATCACAGTGATGGGGTGATAGGACCTGGACCCTAAAAGGAAAACCATGTCTTTGAAAGCAACCCAGTCCCTGAACTTTGCTATACATTTCAGCAGCCCAGATCACTGTTGTCTCTGTCCAAGGCAGCTGGCACACTCCAGCCTACCTGGATCACCTCAGTAACTTACTTGACATTCCTTTCACTCTAATCCCATGCAGATCCCTTCGCTGTTCCTTTTGTATATAGGCATCAGTCTCACCCCCATTAAGCTGCATGTTCACTAGGAGCCCTGCCCGCTTCTATTGGCAGTACAATATACTGCTCCTTGACTGGAAGATGGTGTAAGTGTGTGAATTTGTTCCAGGCAGACACCATCCTGTACCCTGACATTTCGAGGCTTCCAGAAACCCCAAATTACATCATCAGGGTTCCCAGCACCCTAAATTGCATCAACAATGTTGTGAAAAGGCTTTGTAAATTGTAAAGCATTATGAACATATTGCTATTTTTGTCTATATTGTTTGTATTTCATCTTCCTATATAATTTATAGGGCAGATAGGAAATATAGGGAAGTTGTGTGTTGTGATAAAAAAGCACTGGATTGGGGGTAAGGAGATCTGTGCTGAGGTCTAAGGGAGAATTTGATACAATATTAGGAAGAAATTTTGAACAATTAAAACTGATTTTAAAAGAAATTGAAGTAGTGAGAAGCATTGTGACGTACTGGGCACTGTGCTAAGCACTTTCCAAACAACAGCACTGAAAGGTAGGTGCTATTATCCCCATTTTATGGTTGAGGAAACTGAGGCACACAGAGGTTAAGTGACTTGCCCAAGGTCACATAGCTAGTATGCATCTGAGGCTGAATTAGGTCTTCCTGTCCCCAGACCCAGGGCTTTCAACTGTATCTTCTAGCTGCTTCATTGAATAAATACTGAAACAATGCCCTGCATGAAATCCAAAGGTCTAACTAGTTTTGGGGAGGAAACTGGGGGAATAGTTCAGGGAGAAAGTCTATTTTCCCTTTTAACATAATTAGAAAGGTGATTGGACAGAGCCAAGGAGTTTTGATCAATCAATCAAATCACTTAGAGTGATCCACTAGATTCACTCTTTTTCCCCCCACCCCCCTCCCCATGCCCTGCTTGTATTAGGATAATAATCAAACCAAGAAAAAGAAGTTTTTTGTTACCTCAGTTAGTAGAATTGTCTCTTTATTTTACTTTGACTAGGTGAAAAGGAGAATCCTTAAAAGGTATCAAAAGGTTTTAGGAATATGATGGCTGTTAGTCAGTTGATAACATTAAGTAAATATCTCTTAAGTTGGGAGAGAAGCTTTTCTCAATCCCTCTATTAATTATTTCCTATTTATCCTATATTATTTCCTATTTATGGGGTATTCAGGAAATACCAGCACTTCTGGTGTGGGGCTTGCTGAGCCTTTTTCAGGGCTGTGTAATCACCTTTGGTGTCTACCTTCACCCAACTCTCGCTTGTGGCTCCAAGAAGCTATAGTGTGCTCAGGAGCCACACCTTGGTAACCTGTCTCAACAAGGGGGCTAACACAGGTTTAGGCCTCAAACCCATCAGTGAGGCAGGGAGATGTCTAGCCCAAGCATGTGAAGACTTTCCCCCAGGAGAGTGGGTGGATGAGAACTCTTTGTTTCAGTGCTCATGAAGGTGTCTGATTTAGGTGCTGTAGGGCTTGGTCAGACATTGAAGATGCCATTGATCATTCGCTTCCTCTTAGGTCATCACTAGTCATCTTGACTTTTGTCTTGCCACTGAACTTGATGTCTTTGGAAGAGAGAATGAGGCTGACAACTTTGTGTAACTCTGCCTCACTAAAATCCAATTCATGGAGCGGAGCCAAGATGGCGGACTAGAAAGACACACTTGCATAGAGTCTCCCCACACAGCCCACAAAATACCTGTAGAGAGGGACTCTCAACAAATTCTGGAGCAGCAGAAGTGGAGAACAGCAGAGTGGAGGAGATTTCCAGCCCACGGTGACCTGAAAGGCCCACAGAAACATCGGTTGCACCAGACGCAGAGCGGAGCACAGAGTGCGGTGCCCAGCCCAGCCTTGGCCATGCGCAGCGCGACAAGACTCTGGGAGGAGGACACCTCGAGGCGGAATCTCCAGTTCCAGCAGCGGGTCCTCAGATCCCTCAACCCACAGGCACCAAAGGTCAGTGACTGGGTTTTATCAGCTGGCCAGGAAGGGAGAAAGGCCTCCCCATAGCTCTGGCAGCAGGCAGCAGCTGCAGAGGGTGCACAGCAGCCCATACAGACTGCTCCATTGTTGGAGCATAAAAACCCCTGAAGGCACTGAAGAGCTGAGTCTTACCTCATCCCTGAGTGGAGGCCCTGGCAGAGCTGATCTTTGTCTCACGCTGAATGGCAGCCCTGCCCATCCAGCTTATCTGAAAATTAACCCCCAGGGCTGACTTGGTGGAACTGGAGTCTAGGTGGCTATGGAGAGGTAATTGCTAAGATTCTGGACATAAAAATCCCTTTCTGCGTCCAGACCAGTACATGCTTGATCATGCCACCTTGGAGGAACTGAGATCTCACAGATTCCCAGAGTATACCCTACTCTTGACAAAGGACCCAAAAGTCCAGTAACTGGTTGGGAAAATGCCCAAAAAAGGGAAAAAAAAAATAAGACCACAGAAGGTTATTTTCTTGGTGAACAGATATCTCCTCCCATTCTTTCAGATGAGGAAGAACAATGCTTACCATCAGGAAAAGACATAAAAGTCAAGGCTTCTGTATCCCAAACACCCAAAATAAATATTCAATGGGCTCAGGCCATGGAAGAGCTCAAAAAGGATTATGAAAATCAAGTTAGAGAGGTGGAGGAAAAACTGGGAAGAGAAATGAAAGAGATGCAAGAAAAGCATGAAAAGCAGGTCAACAGCTTGCTAAAGGAAACCCCAAAAAATGCTGAAGAAAATAACACCTTGAAAAATAGGCTAACAAGTGGCAAAAGAGGTTCAAAAAGGCAATGAGGAGAAGAATGTTTTAAAAAGCAGAATTAGTCAAATGGAAAAGGAGGTCCAAAAGCTCACTGAAGAAAATAGTTCTTTAAAAATTAGAATGGAACAGATGGAGGCTAATGACTTTATGAGAAACCAAGAAATCACAAAACAAAACCAAAAAAATGGAAGATAATGTGAAATATCTCATTGGAAAAACAACTGACCTGGAAAATAGATGCAAGACAGACAATTTAAAAATTATGGGACTACCTGAAAGCCATGATCAAAAAAAAAAAGCCTAGACATCATCTTTCATGAAATTATCAAGGAAAACTGCCCTGAGATTCTAGAACCAGAGGGCAAAATAAGTATTCAAGTAATCCACTGATCACCACCTGAAAGAGATCCAAAAAGAGAAACTCCTAGGAACATTGTGGCCAAATTCCAGAGTTCCCTGGTCAAGGAGAAAATATTGCAAGCAGCTAGAAAGAATCAAGTATTGTGAAAATACAATCAGGATAACACAAGATTTAGCAGCTTCTACATTAAGGGATCAAAGGGAGTGGAATATGATATTCCAGAAGTCAAAGGATCTAGGACTAAAACCAAGAATCACCTACCCAGCAAAACTGAGTATAATATTTCAGGGGAAAAAAATGGTCTTTCAATGAAATAAAGGGCTTTCAAGCATTCTTGATGAAAAGACCAGAGCTGAAAAGAAAATTTGACTTTCAAACACAAGAATGAAGAGAAGCATGAAAAGGTAAACAGCAAAGAGAAGTCATAAGGGACTTACTAAAGTTGAACTGTTTACATTCCTACATGGAAAGACAATATTTGTAATTCTTGAAACTTTTCAGTATTTGGGTAGTTGGCAGGATTACACACACACACACACACACACACACACACACACACACACACACACACATACACATAGAGACAGAGCACAGAGTGAACTGAATAGGATGGGATCATATCTTAAAAAAATGAAATTAAGCAGGGAGAGAGAAATATATTGGGAGAAGAAAGGGAGAAATGGAATGGGGCAAATTATCTCTCATAAAAGAGGCAAGCAAAAGATTTTTCAGTGGAGGGAAAAAGAGGGGAGGAGAGAGAAAAACATAAGCTTACTCTCATTACATTTGACTAAAGGAAGAAATAAAATGCACACTCATTTTGGTATGAAAACCTATCTTACAATACAGGAAAGTGGGGGAGAAGGGGATAAGCAGGGTGGGGAGGATGATGGAAGGGAGGGTAGTGGGAGGAGGGAGCAATTTGAAGTCAACACTCGGGGAGGGACAGAATCAAAAGAGAGAACAGAAGCAATGGGGGGCAGGATAGGATGGAGGGAAATATAGTTAGTCTTTCACAACACAACTATCATGGAAATCATTTGCAAAACTACACAGATATGGCCTATATTGAATTGCTTGCCTTCTCAAAGGGAATGGGTGTGGAGGGAGGGATGAAGAGAAGTTGGAAGTTAAAGTTTTAGGAACAACTGTCGAGTATTGTTCTTGCTACTAGGAAATAAGAAATACAGGTAATGGGGTATAGAAAGTTATCTGGCCCTACAGGACAAAAGAGAAGATGGGGACAAGGAAAGGGAGGGATGTTAGAAAAGAGGGCAGATTGGTGATAGGGGCAATTAGAATGCTCGGCGTTTTGGGGTGGGGGGAGGGGAGAAATGGGGAGAAAATTTGTAACCCAAAATTTTGTGAAAATGAATGTTAAAAGTTAAATAAATAAATAAATAATAAAAAATAAAATCCAATTCATGCATAAGGGAAGACATTACCCTGTAATTGGTCCTCGTTGAAAATGAAGGATGAACAACTTGTATCCTGCACAAAGCGTGTCTGTATGTAGTTGTTTGCTTGTTGTCTTCCCCAGGAGCTTGTGAGCTCTTTGAAGATAGGGACCACCTTTTGCCCCCAGCTCTTAGCATGGTGCCTGGCACATAGTAGGTGTTTAAATGTTTATTGATTATTGATACTATGTGCCAGAAACTGTGCTAAGCTTGTCTGCTGAAGATGTGCCAAAAATCAAATGACCTTTGTTCTGTTGGATGAAACAAAATGTTAACTAAACTTTCATCTTTCAGCTTTCACCTGTGCTCTGTCCCCATGGTCTGTCTTACTGAGGTGTTTTGTCTGCTGTCTGGGAATGCTATACATTTGAATTAAAAAACAACTTGAGTTAGAATGATTTCCAAGGACTTTTCTCTCGCTAATAAGAAAAATGCTTAGTTTAGAAATGTAACAGGGGCCTGGACATTGTCAGTCCCATTTTCACAGCATGTGTAGCATGCTCTGACTGCTGTCAGACCATATGGAAGAGGCTGGGGAGTCTGGAAAAGTATGATGACAAGTAATGGAAGACCCCTGCTCCAGAATTTGGAGCATGTACAGAAATTTGTAAGTGGTTCTGGCGAGTAACCTTGAGATGAAGAGAGAAAGTGTTGATTAGCTTCTAAATCTTAACTGAGGCTCATTCAGAAGGCATAACCAACCCAAGCAAGCCCCTTTGGCTTCCTCTTTTCTGCCTGGCAGTGTTCAAGGAAGAAGGCAAAGAGTGGTAAAAACCTTTGATGGGGACAGAGGTCTTGGGCCTTTCTAGTCAAACCAGGGCTGTGTTAGAGTTGATTGCATGCTTGTGAAAGCTGATTGTAACATTTTTGGTGTGAGCATTTTTACCTCAGAAATTAGCAAGGGCTATACAAGAGTTTTTGTTTTGTTGATTGTCAAGATTTAAGAAAGTGATGAGGAAAATGTTAATAATGCATATTAAATTTTAAAGTGCGTCATGCATACATTTTCCTCCTACCAACCTAGTTATTTAACATTTGCCAGCTCACCCCTGGCAGCCTTCATGTCACCCAAGAACACATGGCAGTGCTGTTGCTTTTGTCTCTGTTGTATCTGTTCATAATCTTAGATGAAAGAGGATTGGTGATGGTTACAACCTTTGAGCTTTGATAGGTCAGAATAATGTGTGCCGGAAGTTCAGGAGCTGGATTCCGTGCCATGCCAGAGTAATGAATGGACCATAGAAATATAGTCTATCATTAGACCAGTGCTAGAAGCTTTTACAGGTTGGTAGCAACTGCCAACACTTTTGAGAATTCAAGGTCAATAAGAATAGGCAACGAGAAAACAAAACTATCACTCTTTGCAGATAATATGATGGTATACTTAAAGAGCCCTAAAGAATCGACTAAAAAGCTAGTTGAAACCATTTAAAACTTTAGCAAAGTAGCAGGAAATAAAATAAATGAACATCAGCATTCCTATATATTATCCAACAAAATGCAGGAGCAAGAGATGGAAAGAGAAATTCCATTTAAAATAACTGCAGACAATACAAAGTACTTGGGAATCTCCCTGCTGAGACAAACCCAAGGACCATATGAACACAATTACAAAATGCTTTTCACACAAATAGAGACAGATGTAAACAATTGGAGAAATATTTATTGCTCATGGATTGGCCAAATCAATATAATAAAAATGACAATTTTACTTAATTTAATTTATTCAGTGCCATCCCAATTAAGCTACCAAAGAATTATTTTATAGAACTAGAAAAAATAATGAAATTCATTTGGAAGAACAAACAATCAAGAATCTCAAGGAAAATCAATGAAAAAACTGTGAAGAACTGCAGCTAAGTGGTACCACATAGTAAAATATTACCAAGTGATGATCATCAAAACAATCTGATATTGGCTAAGAAATAGAGTGGTGGATAAGTGGAATAGATTAGGTATACAGTATGCAGTAATAAATGACCATAGTAATCTAGTTGTTTGATAAGCCCAAAGATCCAAGTGTTGGGGGTAAAAACTCATTATTTAACAAAAACTGCTAGGAGAATTCAGGGTTACCGCCTGTATCATGATGGGGCATCGGAAGGTAACTTTGGTGATGGAATACTAGTAATAGTTTACAGTTATATAGCACTTTTGAGTTATAGAACACTTTGTTATACAGTACCTGTAGTATACCAACATAAGAATACAGTGCTAATCATTTGTATCATAAAACAGTAGCAAGTTAAAAATTTGTACATCCACTTATAATGCCTATCCAGAGTTATCCCATGACTTTCTACACCATTGGCATTAAAGTACAGATTCATTCATTATACAAAAGATCTACTTTTGTAAGTGTATATTGTAAGTTCCATGGTGGGGAGGACTATTGTAACTAGTCCAAATTTTGTTATTTTCTCATTGTAACTCACCCAATGCTCTGAACATAATAGGAACTTATTTTTGTTGAATAAATAAATGAAACTTGAATTAATTTATACTTGTAGCTTTTAAAAACAGCCTACTGAATTTTAAACTCTGGAATTCTATAATGTGGTACCTGTAAAGACTGAGCAAAGCTTTGAAAGTTGATAAGTAAGTAGGAAGTTTTTAGTAGCCACAGGTATAATTTTATTCAAGAGGGGTACTCCCTCCAGGGCTACTTGCCAACTTAAACTTATGCTTACAGGTTGGTGATCCCAAACAATCAGTAGACTACCATTCCCCTCAGATTTCTATGCATAACTTTAAGGGACTGGAGTTTTCTGGTACTG
This sequence comes from Notamacropus eugenii, assembly GCF_028372415.1. Lineage (NCBI taxonomy): Eukaryota > Metazoa > Chordata > Mammalia > Diprotodontia > Macropodidae > Notamacropus > Notamacropus eugenii. Next base: position 402,482,673 of record NC_092874.1, read on the forward strand.
TCCCCCCAAACTGAAGTCACTTTCTCTTCTGCACAAAATCTCAAAGTTTATAATTATGATAAAATAGTAGTGGGGAGGCAGATGGTGGAGAAAAGGCAGAGACTCTTCTGAGCTCTCCCCCCAGCCCCTTCAAATACCTTTAAATAATACCTCAAAACAAAATCTAGAGCAGCAGAATCCACAAAAGGATGGAGTGAAATAATTTTCCAGCCCAACTTGGAAGATTGTCAGGAAAGGTCTGTTGCACCAGGGTAAAAGTGGAGCACAGTCCAGGCCAAGCCATACCAGTGTAGACTGGGTCCCAGCAAACCAGGAGCAGGCTGTGGAGGAAGTGACTGAATCAGTGGCGAAAGTGGTAGTTTCCAGGTCTTCCAGCCCACAGACTGTAAAGGGGTCAGAAAACTGGTCAGAAAGAGATTACCGGAATCCTTCTGCTGCCATCAGGGGCAAAACTCTTTTGCTTTTCCCATACTTGGATCAGAGTTGTAGTCCTAGGTCTCAGTCCCAGGGGAAGGAGGAGCACTACTAGCACTAGAGCTTGTAGCCTCAGGGCAGCAGAGACCCTGGTCACAGTTCCAGAATTGAAAAGAATGCTTGTGGTCACTCATAGACCAGTGCACATTATAGGAGAGTAGTAAATACACCTAGATCATACCACTTTGAAAACTTACAGGTCCCCAGAATTACCTCTGAACACAAAAAAACCTGAAGCCTGGGATGGTGCCCCATCCACTCTGAAAGCAAAGCTCCACAGAGTCAAGAAATAGGCTGGAAAATGAGCAAATAGCAGAAAAAGATCCTGACTATAGAAAGTTACTGTGGTGACAGAGAAGATCAAAATATATACTGAGAAGACAAAAAAGTCAAAACTCCTATATCCAAAGCCTCAGAGAAAAATATGAATTGGTCCCAGGCCATGGAAGAGCTCAAAAGGGATTTTGAAAATCAGGGAAGAGAGGTAGAGGAAAAATTAGGAAGAGAAATAGAATGATGCAAGAAAATCACGAAAAAAGAATAAATAGCTTGGTAAAGAAATCACAAAAAATACTGAAGAAAATAACACCTTAAAAAACATCATAGTTCAAGTGGTAAAAGAGGCACAAAAATCCAATGAAGAGAAGAATTCCTTGAAAAGCAGAATTGTCCAGATAGAAAGAGATATACAAAAATTCACCAAAGAGAAGAGCTCCTTAGGAATTAGAATTAGCCAAATGGAAAAGGAGGTACAAAAGCTCACTGAAGAAAATAATTCCTTAAAAATTACAGTTGGGCAAGTGGAAGCTAATGACTTTATGAGAAATCAAGAAACAATAAAACAAAATCAAAAGAATTTAAAAAAATAGAAGAAAATGTGAAATATCTCATTGGAAAAACAACTGATCTGGAAAATAGATGCAGGAAAGATGATTTAAGAATTATTGGACTACCTGAAAGTCATGACCAAAAAAGAACCTAGACATCATCTTTCAAGAAATCATTGAGGAAAACTGATGTAATATTTTAGAATAAGGGGTAAAATAGAAATTGAGAGAATCCACTGATCACCTTCTGAAAGAAATCCTAAAATGAGTACTCCCAGGAATATTATGGCCAATATTATGGTCAGGGAGAAAATATTGTTAAGAAGCCAGAAAAAAAAATAATTCAAATACCATTGAGTCAATCAGGATAACACAAGATATAGCAGTTTCTGCATTAAAGGATGGGAGGAATTAGAATATGATATTCAAAGAGCAAAAGAGTTAGGATTGCAACCGAGAATCACCTACCTGGCCAAACTGAATATTATCCTTCAAAGGAAAAAAAATGAATATTCAGTGAAATAGAGAACTTTCAAGCATTCCTGATGAAAAGACCAGAGCTGAATTAGAAAATTTGACTTTTAAATACAAGACTCAAAAGAAGCACAAAAGGTAAGTAGGAAAGAGAAATCATAGTGAATTTAATAAGGTTAAATAAACCATTTATATTTCTTACATGAGAAAATGACACTTTTGACTTTTTAAGACTTTCTCATTGTTAGGGCATTAGAAGGAGTATACATAGAAAGCACAAGTGTGAGTTGAATATGATGGAAACATCCATCTCAGGATCACTATTTGGCTTAACAAAATCTAGGATATGAATATAATGCATTACTATTGTGCTATAAAAAAAAATAAAAGGGATAGTTTCAGAGAAATTTGGAAATACTTATACGACCTGATGCAGAGAGAAGCAAGCAGAACAAAGATAAATCACTTCGAAAGACTCTAGGACTCTAATCAATGCAATGACCAACCATAATTACCAAAGGACCAATGATGAACCATGCCACCCACCTCCTGAGATAGGTGATGTAGTGCAGAAAGACATATGTGTGTATGTACATATGTATTTCTGTATATGGCCAATGTGGAAATTTGTTGTTTGGCTATGCATATTACAAGGATTTTCTTTTTCTTCTTTCCAATTTTGAAGGGAGGTAAGAATCAATAAATGTTATTTGAAAATCTTTTTTTTAAAAGACAAGAAAAGACTTTAAGTGAGGGCCTTACTGTTTTATGTGTATCATCTGTTTTAATATCCTGCCACAAAAATGTCTCATCTCTGTATTTTACATTAGGTCCTAAAGAAGAGGAAGTGAGAAGCAAAGGCTCAGCTATTATTATGGGCAACTACCCAATAGGTCACGAGTGCTAGTTTAGAGTTCTTTACCTTTCTGTGTGTATGTCATGAACCTCTTTGGCAGTTTGGTAAAACTCCTTTCTTAGAATAGTATTTCTTTTTCTTTTCTTTTCTTAAAATTATTTTGTTTTCAGTGTTCTATAATCACTTCCATATATCTTAGATTTTTTCTCCTCCCTTCCCCTTTTTCCCCCCTTCCTTCCCACTCCCTCCCTGAGACAGTTCACAATTTTATATAGGTTCTACACATACATTCCTATTAAATACATTTTTACCTTAGTCATGTTGCATAGAAGAATTAAAATGAATGGGAGAAATCATAAAACAAACCAAAACATAATACAAAAGAAAATGATCAAATTCCATAGTTCTTTCTCTGGATGTAGAAGGCATTTTGCATTAAGAGACCATTGGGAATTTTTTGAGTCCTTGCATTGCAATGAAGTACCAAGTTTACCAGAAAAATTCCTCGCACACTGTGTTTGTTGCTGTGTACAAAGTTCTCCTGATTCTGCTCCTTTCACTCAGCATCAGTTCATGTAAGTCTTTGAGGCCTTTCTAAAGTCTTCCTGTTCATCATTTCTTATAGCACAATAGTCAGAATAATATTTCTTAATAAAAAAAAATACATAAGATTACAAAGGAAATCAATTACATCTAAATAATAATCAAAATGTTTTTTAAAAGAAAGTTCAGAAACCCCAGGTTAAGAACTCCTGAGTCTAGTATGCTTTTTAAAAGAAGGAAGCATCATTTTTTTATCTCTTTCTACTGGAGATTCTCTGACTCTGGATCTTTGATATGGAAGCAGATGCTTGATGGGTGGTTGCTCTTTCCTTTGGAATTAGAGACACCCTCCCCTACAAGGCTCTGGTGGCAACACAATATAGGGAACACTGAACAGTTAAGAGGAGATGGGCTTGATGTGGGTGGGAGGGGGGTTAGTTACATTGGAGGGGTTTGGGGAAGCTGGGCTTTAGTCAGATGATTTTTCCTTTCTTTAAATATCAGACCAAGCAATTGTGGGCACAAGGTCTTCAACTTCTTTCTATGATAATACATAGAAGTGGGGCACATTAGATATGTGAGTGAGGAGTTGAGATTCCAGACCCTGCCCATAAGTGACACTGCTGCTCTGGAATTCTATCCCTATGTCTTTTATTTTTCAATTTTGCTTCAGTAAATTTAGTTTAATCCAAATGTGAGTCATCCTTTTGTGCTCACACCACGGGGAAAAAGAGAGTGGGAAAACAAATGGAATGGGGAAACAAGCCAAGATAATTATGTTTGTTGAGGGAATGAATATATACCCCTACAAAGAGATAAGAATCTGGGAACGGCAACTATAGGGAAGCTCTACATGCTAAATTGGTACTGAGCCAGTGCCTGTAAGCTAAGGTGCTGGTTCCTGTCAGCGCATACACAGTGAAATTAAGTTGGTATGCTTTGAGTTTGGAGCCCCACCTGGTGGCTTTGGCAGATTTGTGCGACCACTCCTCTTTTTCCCCTTAATGACCATGTAATGTAGGATCCTTAGACTGGAGAGGGGAAAATAGAGGAGAAGAGATTATCTGCTTTTGCATGGCCACATAGGCTTTGCAAATATAATGGGGTGCGGGTGGGGGAAGAAACAGAAGGCCTTCCCCCTCTACTCTGGCTAGAGCAAACCCCATGGAGTGTTGAACCTGTTCTTCTAGGGAACACATAAAGGTCAATGTTGAGAGGACCTGGGGTTTCAGTATGACACAGCAAACTCTTGGTGATACCTTGATCCTCTCTCTACCATGTGACAATGGCAAGAGAGTAGGGGGCTGGTATTCCATCAATTAAAGAAGGGACAGCTTAGTCTCTTCTTTACAGTTTCTGAGGCTGTGTAGCAGGTAGTTGTCCCTTCTGTTCTTTCTGTAAGGGGTGGGCAAGGGTTGTGTTCTCACACCAATCTTTAGGAGTACTTGGCAGCTAAAACAGGTGCCTGACTATATGAACTGAGTCTGGACCATAGACCTCTAGTTGCCTTTTCTGCTTTGTCACTCTTTCCTCAGTATAGATGACTGAATGTAATTCTGAGATGGGCATTGCCAACTTTGGTGTCAAGCTTTCTGAATTCAAGTAGTACTGGGTTCCTTAGTTAGAGCTGATTGGGAGTAGGAAGAGTTTCTACATCAGTGAGGATGCCACTAGCAGAAGGATAAGCCCAGGCACTTGCCTGGCTTGTCAGAAGACAGGATCTAAGCAGTTGTGTAGATAATGCAGAGCTGAGGGGATACGCAAAATGCCTGTTCATCATTCCTAAAAGCTGCTTTGTTTTTTGATGTTCCTATTAGAGCATAATGGTAGTTCTAAGTTACGGTAGCTTGATTACTTTTTTATTATTGCCTGCTTGTGAGTCTTGTTTATCATTTCTCTTTTGTATGTGTGGAAGAAATAAATAGCCGTTCTATGCTAGATTTATTTATATCTTGTACCTAGTTATTTGTATGTTCTCTCCCATATTAGACTGTGAACTTGAGAGCAAAGACTGTTTTTTTGCCTTTTTTGTATCATGAGGCTTAGCACAAAGACATTTAGTAACTGCTAGTTGACTGACTCATTAACATTGCTTGCCTTTTTTGTACCTTCTTATGTTCACTTTTCGAAGATTGACAGAAACCAGACTTAAGCTTTGAGTAATCTTCCCCTCCCACACTCTCCCAGGCCCCTAGGGTAGAGCTGCAAAGAGCTGAAGGTGAGAAAAAGAACCTTAGAGTAAAGAAAGAGAATAAATGACTCAGTTCTCCTTGGACTGAAGTTATAGGTATTATTGCATAAGGGACAGTAAGAAATCCTACTTTCCTAGTGAATTTAGTTTCCAATTTCTTAATTCCTTCAGTTGCATTTTTAAAATGGATCTTCAAATGGAAATGACTCTTTTACTTTAGCTGTGTATCTGTAAACACACACTTTGGTGCTCTGTATCTTACTTAATCCATAGGAAAGGTCAAACGATCTTCCCAAATATATCTTTTTAATTTGGGAGTAACCAGGTATCAGATTTTCTTAAATGGACAAATCTGTGTTAGAAACTGCACCCAACCCCTCAGGCTACTCTGTGTATTTTATTTATTCTCAGAGTACAGTCTAGTAACAGCTCACTCCAGCTCATATTCCCAATCCCAGAAATACTCCAAAAACTTCCCTAAGGTGTGGGTTTGGATCAGAATGGAAAGCCCCTCTCCTGCCTCCAAATTCTGCAGAGGATTTTTGGACTAGATCAGTGATGGAAAGACCCTTGAAGACGGTGGAAGTGGAGTGCTGAAGGGATGCATAGTTGAGGGTGAATCAGCATTTCAAACTACTCTAAGGTGGTCTAGAATTACACCTAGATTCTATCCCTGATTCAATGTTGATCTGGGTGTGTAAAAGTAAATAGAATACTAATTATTAAAGTTATGGCATTCTCAATTGTCTGAGCATCCTATGACCAGCATTTTTTTTCTGTAGTAACCTTTTAGGCTACCCTCCCTCTCCTTCAAATCACACTTGAGATTAAATGAAATAATATTTGTAAAGAGCTCAGTACAGTACCTGGCACATAGTAAGTGCTTAATAAATGCTTATAGTAAATTCCATGGATCTCCTTAGGAGCCTCTGAAGGGTGATTCCTAAGAGATAACTATGCCAGGTTTAAGGAACTATGTGAGTCCCTGCTTCAAATATTACAGCTCATAAAGACCCATGAGATAATGTAACTACCTTTCAGTAGTCCACCAGAGGGCACAAGTCATTCAAAGCAATACTTGTCCATCACATCCAATCCCATTAAATATAGTGATTTCATTAATTGAATTTGGTGACTCACTGGAAAATCAACATGGCTGTACTATGCCCCTCTCAGAGTTCTGAAGGCTTTCTTATGTTAGTCACTTTCTCCACTGATAAGCCAGTACAGGCATACCTCATTTTATTGCACTTTGGAGACAATTGCATTTTTTACAAATTGAAGGTTTGTGGTAACCCTGCATTGAGCAAGTCTGTCAGCGCCATTTTTCTAATAGCATGTGCTCACATCGTGTCTCTGTGTCACATTTTGATCATTCTTGAATACTTCAAACATTTTGTCATTATTATATCTGTTATGATGATCTGTGATCAGTGATCTTTGATATTACTCTTGTAATTCTTTTTGGGCACCACAAACAATGCCCATAATAAAACAGTGAACTTAATTGATAAATGTTATATGTGTTCTCATTGCTCCACTGACCTGCTACCCCTGTCTCTCTCCCTCTCCTCAGGACTTCCTATTCCCTGAGACTCAACCAGATTGAAATTAAGTCATTTAATAGGCCTACAGTGGCCTCTAAGTGTTCAAGTGAAAAGAATAGTTAATTGGCAAACCTCACTGTTGTCCTATTTAAAGAAATTGGGACAGTGACCCCAACCTTTAGCAGCAACCACTGTCTGAGGCAAGACCCTCCACCAGCAAGAAGACTATGAGTCACTGAAGGCTCAGATGGTTAGCATTTTTTAGCAATAAAGTAATTTTTAATTAAGGCATGTACTTTTTTTTTAGACATGATACTATTGCACCCTTAATAGACTACAGTATAGTGCAAACATACCTTTTATATGCACCAGGAAACCAAAATATTCATGTCACTTGCTTTATTGCAATATTTACTTTATTGCAGTGGTTTGGAACCGAACCTACCTATCTCCTAGTTAATGCCTTTTGTGTCCAAAGACAACAAGCTAATAATAGGCAGTCTCATATCCCTAATTATCTGTCTTTGCTCATGGGATGGCAACATGTTTGCTCACTACATTCTTCACTACTCACTACTCACCTGAATTCCTATAGCTACTATGTTTCAGATTCAGCAGAAAGCTTCCCCTAAATGAAGCCACTGAAGCCCATACTCCAGGATTCCTTCACTAGGTATGCACTTGATACTCACTAGCTATGTGACCTTGGGTAAGTCACTTAACCCCAATTCTGTCATCCTGGGTCATCTCCAGTCATCCTGATGAATATCTGGTCACTGCATTCAGATGACTCTGGAGGAGAAGTGAGGCTGCTGACCTGCACAGCCCTCCCTCGCTCAAAACAAAGTCAAGTGCAAGTCATGTCATCATTTCTCTGATGGCAAGATCTTCTTCAGGCAACAAAGGATGAACACACCTGGTAAAGGATGTCAGGGACTTTCTGAGTACCTCTGATGAAATCTTCTAACCAGAGATAGGGCATGTCTTCACCTTGTCTGGGCCAGAGCCAACGTGTTCAGGTAATTAGGATAAACAGGAAGGATAGGTAGGGTCTGAGCTGGGGTGAAAACAGGTATAATCTGAAAAGCCAGGCTGGGTTGATTACTAGGGTGTATCAATGAGTCAGGATCCAAAGACTGGGAGAAGGGGTTGAACCTGTTGACCTTCTGAGAATTTAAACCAGAAGGAACATGTAGAAGGTAGTTAGCCAAAAAGCAGACAGCACTAGGAAGGTGACACTGTCTGAGTTCTTAAAACTTGGGTCTTTTTATTATAGTGACTCGTGGGCCTCATCCCAGACAGGAGCTGAAATACACATAGTTGTGAACATGGATGTGGACTGACACCTCTCCTTCCAACTCAGCTGTTCCCATTATGCTATGGACAGTGAAAATAATGTTGGGTCCATAAGTCTGAGAACCAAGGTTCTGATATCTACTTCCTGTGTGACTTGAGGGAAGTCACTTAACTTTCCATGTATTTTAGCTTTTTCAACCATGAAATAAAGGGGCTGGATCAAATGGCCTGGGACATTCACTGCAGCTCTAGATCTATAATCTTCCCCAGAATCTGGTCCTGCACCTTGATGGGATACAACAAATACAAAGAAGGAAACTATCTCTGTTCTCAAAGAGCTTACATTAATGGAGGAGAAAAAAACTATGTGTGTATATATATCCAGAATAAATACAAAAAGAAAAATATAAAATTACCAAATACAAAGTAGGTAGAGAAAGAGAAGTTGGGGGAAATCAGAAAAAACTTCATGTGGAATGTTGTGCTTGAACCATATCTTAAAAGAAGAGAAGGATGCTATGAATTGAAGAGGGAGGGCATGCCAGATATAAAAGGGGAATGTTCTTTTTTACTTTAGATTAATTTAATTAGATTAATTAATTAATATAGATTAATTGGGATGTATGGGTGTTCAGGGAAGGCTAATACCTCCAGTGTGAAGGCTGCCAAGCCCTTTTCAGGGCCGTTTTCCACCTTTGGTGTCCAAGAAGCTGCAGTATATGCGACAGTCATATTTTGTTATATGAGTTAAACCAGGGTAATTATCAGTGAGTTTGGCGGGGGGGGGGGGGGTGCTACCTCAAGCACATGAAGACTTCCCCAGTGGTGGAATGGGTAGATTGGAACAATTTGTTACCAATAGTCATGAAGAAGACTGAAGTGGCTGTGGAGCTCTTAGAACTTGGTCAGATGTCAAAGATGCCAAGGTCATCTACTGCATCCCAAGCCAGCACCAGTCATCTTGACTTTCGTCTTGCCACTGGACTTTGATGACTCTGGAAGAGAGGGTGAGGGCAATGATTCTGCATCACTTAAATACAATTTATGTTCAAGTCAAAAGATATCACCCATACCATTGTACTTATTGACTATTTGTTCCTGACCTGTGGTGGAGACTTCAAAGTTTATAGTGGTCTGGTCAGCCACAGGCTGATCACTGCACCTTGACCCTGGCACAGTGATGTCATTTTGGTCCTCCTCAAGCACAAAGGACACCAACCAGATTCATGTAATTAATGGAAGATGCAGAAAGAGAGAGGGTATTTTCCTGTTCTTCCCACCATTGTCCATGTGATCAGAGCTTACTGGTAGGAGGCAATACATTCTACTACTAGTCAAGGGGAAGGAGGATATAGTACCTACTATGTGCCAGGCACTGTGCTACTTTTTTTTATAAATATTATCTCATTTGCAGAAACATATGCCTAAGAATAGATCCATATACAGACACAGTTACTGAAGGGAAGTAGATTGATTCAGGGGACTAAGACTTGAACTGTTTATTGGCAGTCACCCAGTCACCTAAGGGCATAAAAGAGGCCAGCCTATGAGGAGTCAGTACCACTAAAACTTGACTGATGGTTCATGACAGTATAAGACCCCTTGTTCACCAGATATTTCTTTATGAAAAATTAAGAGGAGATGGACAAGGGAGAGGGTTGAGTCTGTCTGAGACAAAGCTGTATCATTTCCATGCATTGGTTAAGTTAACTTCCAAACGTTTATTGTTAGATGGTTAATGAATGCCTCATTTTGTTCCAGTCTACAACTTGCAATCCTGTCCTATATAACACTGTGGAAATGGGAAGTTTATTTCAAGTAAAGGATTGGTGGCTTTGGCCACCAATGGAAGGTCTAGCATGAGGAAAGAAGTGAGCTATCTTGTTTAGAGTGTCTACCATCACTAAAATGGCATTTTATCTGTGGTTTGGGGCAAGTCAGTAACAAAACCTAAGATTACTGTCAATTGAAGGTTGGATGGGGCTGGGGGCATGCAGTGCACTGGGTTTGGTGGAGAGGGGAGAGTTGGTAAGCTTCACAGCAAACCTCCTGGCCCACTGGATCCTTGGTGTAGGCTCATACTACTTATTTTACATGCTTAAATATATTGGAAGGTGTCATATTCATAGAATTCGCAGGTGACCTTTTGAAAGCTCCTGGGGAAAAAAAACCTTCATTTAACTGCTGCTGGGAGGTCATAGTAGAAGAAACACTGACCATTGATTCCTGCCACATGGGATATGTAGGCATAAGTTGGAATTCAGGGACTCATCAAAGACTGATGCACTTTGGATGCCAAGTCCACTTGAAGGGCTAATATCTGAGCCTGAGTATAGACATCTGCAACTGGTCAGTTAACTCTAATAGCTCTGGTTGGGATTGAATAGCTGCAAAGTTTACAATCTATAAAAAGTCTTGTTAGGGTGACTGATCAATCAGTTGTTCATAACAGCACTTGTAACTATAACATCAAATACCTCCCTTCCCAGACAGTAGAGGCAGATTAGTACCGGGGAAAATGGTGTAGTCAGAGGTCCTGGATTAAAAATCAGCCTCAGATATTTGCAACCTTAGGAAAGGTTACTTATCTCTCTGGGCCTTAATTTCCTCAGTTGGTAAAAGGATGTACTAGAGGATCTTTGAGATCTCGTCCAGCTGTATTTATGTATGTGTGTATATATATATATATTTGTGTTTATATATATTTATATGTATTTATATATATAAGTGCAGAAGCTGAGCTGAGCATTAGAGCTAGTGGTAACTTTCACTATAACAAAGGCACTAACTTATTCAAATAAAATTACATGTTTTGCTCTAACATATCGCTTTTGACCTGGACCTCAAATTCATGTCACATTTCCGGACAGTTCTTTCCCAAGCCCTTTAAGTAAAGAAGATGGTGGAGTGAAATGAACATTGGATTTAAGGTTCTTTTATCTAGATTTGGAGCTGATATTAAATGGATTGCCACTTAAGAGGTGAGTGTGGACAGTAAAGGGATTGTGTCCCCTCTAAACAGAGCTAATTCTTCAAGAGTGGCTTCGATTGCAAATAGCTCTTTTTCTACCACATGTTATATGACCTCTCATTTGTGAGAAGAGTGCACGCAATGTAGGAATATGAAGGAGAGTACCGTGTCCTAGAGAGGATAACCTGCTTAGCAACATTACATATGCCAGTCTCCTTAATGAATTGTTTCTGTAGATCTGGCTATCTATAGATAGGAGCAGCAATGAACTGGTTTTTCAATATATTAAATGTTAGAAAACCTGGATGCTTCAGCAGATCCCTGAGGGGCACCATCAAAGTAGGAAACCCAGGGTTCAATCGATGGGGCGATGGGACCTGTGCCCCTAAAAGGCAAAGACCCAGTCCCTGAATTTTCCCATATATTTCAGTAGCCTAGATCACTGGTGCCTCCACCCAAAGCATCTGGTCCACCCCAGCCCACCTAGATCACTTATATTTAGCTTACTTGACAGTCCTTTCAAGGTGGATCTTGGCCCACCCCAGACTACTTAATATTCCTTTCGCTACTGCACCTGGCCCACCCCAGATTACTTACCACTCCTTAATCTTATCCAGATCCTTTCACTCTCCGTTTCTGTTTATAAGCATCAATCTCATCCCTATTAAGCTGCAGATTCCCCAAGAATCTCACCTGCACTATTGGCATTGCAGTAAACCTTGTCATTTGACTGGAAGAAGGTTTGAGCACATGATTATTCCAAGTGGCTGCTGCCCTGTACCCTGACCTAGCAACTTCAATTACAATATTTCTCAAAATTAAAAAAACACTATAGGTCTTTTGTAGCAAGCAGGGTCCTCCACTGCAGTCTAGCCTCTCTGCCTGGACCCATGCCCCTCTTCACCAACTAGTAATGTGTCTCTTCAAATTGGTATTTCTCAAATTTGTTGACTAGGTAGGCAGCTAAGTGGCTCAACAAATAGAGTGTTGGACTTGGAGTTAGGAAGATATAAGTTTGAATCCTGCTTCAGACATTTATTTGCTGTGTGTCCCTGGGTGAATCTCTAAACCTCTAGGTCTCTATTTCCTTATCTGGAAACTAGGGACATACTAGTATCTATCTCCAAGGGTTGTTATGAGGATCAAATGAGATGATGATATGTAAAACTATGTGCACACCTTAGTGTACTATGTAAATACTGACTATTGTTATTGGTGGTCCTGGGGTAAGTACTAGAGAACTCAGGACAATTTAGCGTGTTTGGCAGGATATCAGGAGTATGCTATTGAGATATAGCACTACTTGGTCTAGTAGGTTTTGAAATGCCAAATTCATGAGACTCTGAAAATCTCCAGTATTAATTGGAGATTAGAAAGCTGTCATCCATCCATTACTCATTTTGGAGCTAGATGAGATCATGTATTTCCTATGTTCCATTTTGATGAGTATCCCTGCTGTTTACAACTAGTCTATAAGACTGGATATTAATAGTAAAAGATTATGGTCCTGGATAGTAATAGTATTGAGATAACGATAGAGCCTTGTTTTGTAAGTCAGAATTTGTCTCAACCACTCACCTGCCATCTGAGAATTTATCAGCCACTGAAACCCACCTAGACAACACTTTATTGTTTGAACAGCCTTAGAAAGTTGCTCCTATATTTGTCTTAATGGTTATTTTCATTGTTACAAGCTCCCACTTTCCCTCCCTGAATTCCCCAAGCCCATCAGTACTAACCATATGACATCACATCAGAGTAGTGAAAAAAAAGGACAACTTAATGAAACCATTTGATGTTGCTGCAGTGGGCAGAAACAGTGAAGGTTAGTTCAGGAATTCCTAATATGAGGTCCAAGTTATGGGGTAATGGGACCTAGACCCCTAGAAGGAAAAGACCATGTCTTTGAAAGCAACCCAGGCCCTGAATTTTCCCATGTATTTCAGCAGTCCAGATCACTGCTGTCTCACTGAGGAATCTGGCTTACCCTAGCCCACCTAGATAGTTTCACAGTCCTTTCAGTCTTTTGATCCACCCCAGACTATTTTATTCCTTTCACTATTGCACCTGGCCCACCCCAGGCTATTTACCACTCCTTACTCCCATCCGGGTCTTTTTACTATCCCTTTTTTGTATGTTTTTTTATTACTGGGGGCCACCACTTGAGCAACTACTTAAAGAAACCTATTCACTAAATGAGTGTTTCTCACTCAAAATGAGAATGCTATAGGACCTTAACCTGAAAGGGCCAGGGTCTCCCATTGCATCCTGGGCCATCTCTAACTGTCCTGATGAATATCAGGCCACTGGATCCAGATGACTCAGGAGAAGAAAATGAGGTTGGTGACCTTGCACAGCCCTCCCTCACTCAAATCAAAGTCAATTGCAAGTCATGTCACCATCTTGATGTCATGGTTGAGTGGGATAGACTTGGTGAAGACTCCTCAGATTGTGGTTTTCTCCCAAGGGTGAGGTGGGGCCTGGAGGCTCGGGGCTGCAGTGTTTTTGGAATAGAATAGTTCCATATAAGGTATAAAACTGTGTGGTGTACTGGGGTCTCAATGATTGGACAAAACTTGCGTAATTCCTCGATGTCTTCATTTCAAAGGGATTGGTTAGATTTTGTGTCTAGAATGTAAGACCATATCCTCAGCTAATGAGGATAATGGTCAGTGGGGGGAGGAGGGACTTGCGTTAGGGTTTATAAATCACTGTCCTGATTTTTGTCTTCGGCTTTCCTACTCCAGGTGAACTGCTGTGGGATTGTCCAGATTCTCGAGAATCGAATAAATCACTTTTCTGTCATCACTTTGAGAGGCCTCTGAGTAATTGATTTATGTAGGGACCTGAGCCATCCCACACATGGTCTTCTTTGAGAACGAAGGACAAACACAACAGCAATAAGTATTGATCTCACTCTCATTAAGTTGCAGATTCACTAGGATTCTAGCCCACTCTTATTGGGTTACAATAAACCTAGTCACTTGACTAGAAGAATGTTTTAGTGTGTGAATTCATTCCAAGTGGATGCTGCCCTGTACCGTGACATTTTGGGGTTCCCAGCAATCCTAAACTGCATCACAAAGGACATATTTCAAGAGGCCCATGCATTTGATTGGGGAAAAAAAATTACATCTTTATTTTCACTAAATTTTCATTTAAGTTTAGCATTTCCCCACATTATTTAAAATCACTATTCAAAGGAGTAAATTGACTTAACCAGACTGCTGTTTTATGCCCTACGAGAAGGTTAAGAACCTCTGGTTTAAAGAGTGGAGGAGAAGTTGAATCCTAAAGTAACAGTCCTACAGCATTACTCAACAAGTGGCCATCCACTATTTGCTGGAAGAAATCTACCACCTTCTGAAGCCGTTAGTCCTACATTTGATTGGCTCTAATTATTAAAAGCTTTTCCTGACATCAAGCCTAAATTTGCCCTTCTTTACAGCTTTTTCTCATTTTTACAGGTAAGCTGGAGTGGCTACTCTTCCCACCCACAATTAATCAGCTTCCTGTGGCTGCCTCAGGGCCTATGCTACACCCAGATGACAAGGTTTAAGAAATTTATTGGAGTATTGGTAAAAAAAAAAAAAAAAAAAAGACAAAGTCAACGTTAGTTCTGATCTGACTCCAGAAGACTTTTCAAATGCTGATGCTGGAAAGAGAGGGTTCTAAAAGTCATGTACTCCCTGTGAAGTTAAATCTCTTTGCGCCTGTACCATCTCACACTTTTGCATGCTTTTAATTTGTTGTTTAATTTTAATCAATTAATGTTTAATTAATTGATTTAATTGATTAATTGATAAATTAATATTTAATTTAATGCTTACTTTGTTGTACACTTTAATCGTTGTATACATTTCTGATCAGGGTAGAGTGTACTGGAGCTAGTTTATTCTAAAGAAAGAACCAATTGTTAAATTTTCAGTATGAATGTTTTTACTTCAGGAACAGGCAAAATGATACAAGTCAGGGCTTGATTTATTATTTTGTTGATGGTTCAGCCTTAAGAAAGTGATGACGAAAATGTTAATAATGCAGATTAAACTTAAAAGTTTGTTGTACAAAAAAAGAAATTGGGGGTAGGGGGAGCTGGTTGTTAAATATTTACTAGCATATCCCTGAATCAGGGTCATTGGAATAAACAGATAAAACATAATCAAAATAGATACCAATAAGCAGATAAAACATAACCAAAATAGATCATAAAGATTTGCTTGACACCAAACATGTATGGGTAGCAGAAGGAGGGGAGTTTGGAGTTATCCTTTGAAGGGTTTCCTTATGATCCCAGCAAACAGTCAGCACTCCTATTCAACAGCGAGAGGTGGAGGCTGGCAAGCTTTTATCCTTAGTTCAGTTCTAAATATCTAAGTACATGGAAGTTTTCCAAGCACCATTCCAGGCCCAGGTTGGAGGTAAGTCATCTTCCCACAGTCCACCCCATCCCCATTCTGGTTCTTTAACTGGAAAGCTGAGCAATAACTCTAAGTCCCAGAATGCTCAGCTATTCAGGACTCCTTTTTTTTTGGTCTTGTAAGGATGGTGATGGTGATGAGGATGGTGGTAAAGAATGTGACTCATAAGTTAAGATACATTTTAAAAATAGAATTACAGGATGAGTAATGAAGAAAATGAAATTTAAAACAATAAACACCTCCCTCAATCACTTCCCAAACAACCTCCAAACCTTCAGGGATGGAGATATGTGAGTCCTGGCTATCTTTATGTCCTACTTTTCCTCTCCCTTCCCCTTCTCTCCCTTTCCCTCCCCTCCCCTCCCCTCCCCTCTCCTCTCCTCTCTGTAGTCCTTTCTTCTCCTCCCCTCTCCTCTCTCCTGTCCCTTGTCCTGTTCTCTCTCCAAACCTTAAACCTACTGCACTCTGAAACTGAGACTCCATTGGGGCCTGCCTGAGGGCTCCTCTGGACCCTCTGAGCTTTAGAGTGATTATCAATAGTAACTGTTGCTGTTTCCCACCCAGCCTGATGTCTTTCTTTTTCTTGACCTCATTAAAGGGGCTGTGCCCTGAATACTTCTTAAACACGCCCATTCAATGAATGGCCTCACCCTAAGTGAGTACCTGCAAAGACCTCGGCCTAAAGGATCCAAGGTCTCCCAGTGCATCCTGGGTCATCTCCAGTCATTCTGAGGAATATCAGGTCTCTGAATTCAGATGGTTCTGGAGGAGAAGTGAGGCTGGTGACCTGCACAGCCCTCCCTCACTCAAAACAAAGTCGAGTGCAAGTCATGTCATCATTTCTTTGATGGCGTGGTCTTCAGCAATGAAGGACAAACACAATGTCCTACTCTTAACCTAAAGCTCAATCTAGATGAACAGATAATAGTGGGTTAACTCCTTGCTAATCAGATGATGAATAAATGCTGTGTTGAAATGGCTGGTTCAATGTCTTTCCTAAAAACCAAACCAATGACTCCTCTGGATTCTGTAGATCTGTTTCCTAGGTCCGGAGAGACAAAGTCTCCCATGGATTCCGGAGTAGGGGTGCATCAAAGTTGTGAGTCTAGCCTGGGTTGGAACAGCAAAAACTCAGTGGGCTTCCACAGAGCTATCACAATGATACTCAGAAGTCAGTGATTAGCAGGAAGGGGGTGGTATTTTGGTGACCTATTCCTTTTTCCACATGAAATTAGGGTTTCTTTGGGGTTATGCAGGAAATAATTGAAAAGGGGGAATTGATCAGATTCTCTTCTCCATATTAGTTCCTTGCCTTGGACTCAAATGATTTAGTGATAATCAAATAACTTCATCCAGAGAGGAAAGAAACAGGTCACTCACACTGAAGTCATGATGTTGATAATCCAGTGACCTTCTTCTCAGTCCTCATTCTTCTTGACCTCTCTACAGCCTTTGACTCTGTGATCACTCTCTCCTCCTTAATACTCTCTTCCCTCTAGGTTTTTTTTTAAGCAACCACTCTCTCCTGGTTATCCTTCTATCCATCTGTCTGACCACTCCTCAGTCTTTTTTGTTGGATCTGCATCTGGATCAAGCCTTCTTACCATAGGTGTTCCTCAGGGCCCTGACCTGAGCCCTCTCCTGTCTATATTCTACTTCACTCAGTGATCTCATCATCTCCCATGGATTTCATTTCTATCTCTGCTGATGATTCTCAAATCTACATGTCGTTTCCCAGCTTCTCTGCTGATCTCCAGTCTCACATTGCCAACTGCCTTTCAGCCTTCTCAAACAGTAAATATCTTAAACTAATATCCAAAACAGAACTCATTATCCTTACCCCTTAAAATCTCCCTGACTTCCCTGTTCCTTCCCTTCCCTGTTACTGTAGAGGGCAATATCATCCTCCCATTCCCTGAGGTTCACAACCTTGAAGTTATCCTTGACTCTTCACTATTTTTGACTCCCTATATCCAATCTGTTGCCATAGTCTATAGATTTCATCTTTACAACATCTCTCATATGTGCCCTTTTTTACTCCTTTTACACTGCCATCACTCTGGGGTCAGCTCTTACCACCTCACGCCTGGACTATTGCAATAGCCTGCTGGTAAGTCGACCTGCCTCAAGGTTCTCCCCATTCCAATCCATCCATTATTCAGCCACCAAAGTGATTTTCCTAAAGTGCAGATCTGACCATATTACTTCTCTACTCAGCAAACTCCAGTGGCTTCCTATTGCTTTCCAAATCGAATACAAAATGATCTGTTTGGTATTCAAAACCCTTTATAACCTATCCCCTTTCAACCTTTCCAGTCTTGTTACACCTTAGCCCTCGCTACATACCCTTTGATCCAATGACACTGGCCTCCTTTCTGTTCTATGAAGGAGACACTCCAACTCTTGGCTCCAGGCATTTTCTTTGGCTGTCCCCAAACCCTGGAATGCTTTCTCTCCTCACCCTCCATTTGTGGCTTCCTTTGGTTCCTTTAAGTCCCAACTAAAATCCCATCTTTTAAAGGAAGCTTTTTCCAATACCCCTTTATTCTCGTGCCTTCTCTTTTTTATTCCTATTTATTCTGTAGGTAACTTGCTTTGTATTTATATATTTGTCTTCTCCATTGGATTGTAAGCTTCTTTAAGCGGGAACTACCTTTTGCCTTTTTATGTACATAGTGCTTATCATAGTGCCTGGTACCTAGTAGGCACTTCATGCATGTTTATTGATTGATTGATTGTATCTGTGTGGGATGGCTCAGGTCCCTACATAAATCAATTACTCAGAGGCCTCTCAAAGTGATGACAGAAAAGAGATTTATTCGATTCTCGAGAATCTGGACAATCCCACAGCAGTTCACCTGGAGTAGGAAAGCCGAAGACAAAAATCAGGACAGTGATTTATAAACCCTAACGCAAGTCCCTCCTCCCCCCACTGACCATTATCCTCATTAGCTGAGGATATGGTCTTACATTCTAGACACAAAATCTAACCAATCCCTTTGAAATGAAGACATCGAGGAATTACGCAAGTTTTGTCCAATCATTGAGACCCCAGTACACCACACAGTTTTATACCTTATATGGAACTATTCTATTCCAAAAACACTGCAGCCCCGAGCCTCCAGGCCCCACCTCACCCCTGGGAGAAAACCACAATCTGAGGAGTCTTCACCAAGTCTATCCCACTCATATCCTAATGATTTTTTTTATATTCAGTATAGCGCTCTCAGGAGAGTTTGAGATGGGACCAGAGTTCCATGCTTCTCTGTTACTTACTGAAAATGGAGGACTTCTCTAATTCTTCTAGACCTTGAGTTAGGTCTTCACTAGCTATTTCAATAGTACAGAAAATTTTGGCCTATCAGCTGGTGGGGAGCGCCAGTTCTCCAGATGGCGAGTGGAGGTTGCAAGTAGAAAGTTACGTTCTGGAACGTGTACAAATGCTGACTAAAAAGGAGCTATCTCCAACACATGCACAGATGTTGCAGTTTTTCAGTTTCCAGAAATTTCAGGGCAATGATTGGCTAGAGGGGATGGTGAGCACAGAATCACAATGCTTTCAGGATAACTGAAATCTTTTATCTATAGTCTCAGGACCTAGAGTGTTCCAAAAACCCTTCTTCAACGGAACTGAGATAAGCATTATTGTAACTTTGGAAACCAGGAGGGATTTTCCCAGAAGTTTAGGAGTATAAGGCAATAATGATAGGCATGAGTAGGTAAGAAGATAGAATAAACTACCAGCAGAGTTCTTTTATTTCTAAATAATGACCACTGCCAAGGGGAATGACCTTGAGGCATGTTCTTTTATAGAAAGGACAATTCAGTCTTTGCTGTAAGTTACAGCTTCCCCTTGATACATTTCCAGCAAGCAATATCAATTAATTCACTAGAAGGAAGGATAGAGTTTGCAGTTTTAGAATCCCCAAATAAGACTTGTCATTTCTTACATTGTGTATACTGTTAAGTAAACCAGGCACTACTGAAGCCACTGTGGCAGCCACAGTTGTGTTGGCACTCTCACAGGTGGAAAACCTCAATGACTGCATATCCTAGCAGGAAGAGAGAGCCTCTCAGCTCCTGGATGTTTCTGGTCTTCCCTCCTTTTCTGTCTTTTGGTCTTTCAATCCTTTCAAAGAAAGCCACTATAAAGTTATCAGATTAGAACAATCTCTCCACTGTGTAAAGGCAGCCTGTGGAGAGAGAACAAGATTGTACCATCCTGGGAAAGTCACTTAACCTCTCAGTGGCCTGGGCTATTCTCTCTGATCCCAGGTGGTCGAGGAAGCTCTTTACACCAATGAAATCACACATTGGGTCAACATCTCCACAGTCATAATTTCTAAAGATTTCTAAAAATTTCATAAAGATGACAGACAAACTTCTTATCCACGGTAGAGTAATGCATCTTTGTGGTACAGTGGATAGTGTGCTAATCTTGGAGTCAGGAAGACCATGAGTTCAAATCCAGCCTCTGAGCTTACTAGCTGTGTGGTCCTGAGCAAATCACTTCGCCTCTGTCTGCGTCAGTTTCCTCAACTGTAAAATGGGGATAATAAGCTACTTCCCATGGTGGCTATGAGAAACAAATGGGAAAATATTTGTAAAGTTCTTGGCATAGAGTAGATATTTAATGAATTCTTGCTCTCTTACCCCTTCTCCCCGCTGGTGGTTGTTGGCAGTATTCTTTTAGTTTTTAGCCTCCTGGGTTGTAGGATTTTACTTACCCTTTGAGATTCAAACCACTCAAGCCTCAGGCAAATGCTATCTTTCCCTTAGAGTCAGACCAGCTGGACCGCATACCAGGTGGCCTACGTACAGCACATTCTTTGCTCTGTTCTTTTCACCTGCCTCACAGATCCACATGGGCAACCCTACAGAGAGTTTTCATGAAACACATCTTGCCTCTGAAATCTGACTAGGTGGTCCCTGAGGGCTGTTCAGGCAGTTTTTGTGACGCATTTCTTCTCCACCAGGGTCTCCCTGACTCTTATCTGGACTAGGGTGAGTGACTTTTTTTTTTATCTCTTCTGAAGCTCGAGGGAAGACAACACCCCCCCTGAAGCTATCTGCATCTCATGCAGATTTTATAGGGTTGAAGATAAAACATTCAAACTGCTCTTTGTTGATCTTTTCCTTGTTTCTGCCATGAATATTTCTCATGCAACTTTGATCCACATCAAGGATACACCTTGGGTGAGAGGGGATCAAATAGGTTAGTCTTCTGCCCGCACTCCTGCCATCAAAGCAGAGCCCTTCTCCCCTTTTACTCGTCTTCTGTGTCAGATAAAAGTGGCTAAAATGGACACCTCCATTTTATTTATGTTTTGTGTGGGAAAGCTCCCATTGTTTCTCCATTAAATGTGGTATAACTCCTGATTTCAAAAGTAATGTTAAAGACATTTTGATTTTTATATTTGTTAATGAAAAAATAACTACTATAATTTATCAAAGGCTTTCTCAGCATCTAACCCTATAATCCATATTTTTATTTTTTTCTCTTGTTGATGTAATTTATTACAACATCCTACTCTGATGCCTCAGTATGATATGAAGGTAGCTCTGGGTTCTCAAAGGCTATGCTGGCAGAACTCAACTTTTGGTAGATTCTACTATGCTAGAAAAGCTCCAAGGATGGCCCTGGGAATAGACTGTCTATTTCTAGACTGTTACTAATTACAGAGAAACACATCACTAGTAGGCTGGCCATATGGTGAAGAGAATTTTTGGTGGTAATGGGAACTCATGAAACAGAGCAGAACAGAAGACGACTTTCATTCCTGTATGGCCCCCCCCATTTACTTCTGCAGTGCCAGTGGCAGAATGGTGGGCAAAGGGGGCAGAGGGTATTACAAATCACAGTTTTTAGAAAATCAGCAAACTTACTGTTGGTACTTTAAGTAGGAAGAAGATCTTTATCCTATGACTAGTCAGTGCATATATTACTGGAGACCCTGAATCATATCAACCTTAATACAGGCCCTCATTTTCATCTCATGCCTAGAATGTTGCAATAGATTGCTGGTTGCTTTCCCTGTCTCAGGACTTTGCTCACTCCAGGCTATCCTTTCTCTGAGCTGTCTAAGTGATCTTTCTAAAGCTCAAGTCTGACCATATGACTCCCCTATTCAATAAACTCCAGTAATTCCTTATTATCTTGCCTAGAAAGCTAGATATATTACATTTCTCATTCTTCCCCCAAGGTTCTCCAGTACCCATAATGGGGATTGCCAGGTATCTAACTTCACCATCATTGACTCCAGGTCTCATTGATGGTGTCCTGGTTTTCCCCATCCTCACCTCAGTTGAGTTAGCCATTTAAAAGTTAGATTCTCTTTTAAAAAGGAATATTTACTTCAAAAGGTATAATCAAAGATATACAAACAATTCTTCAACACACAGGATTTAATCCTTCTTCCCCTCTTGCACTCTATAGAGCACAATCTCACTTCCAAGTTCAAAAGCTTCCTCAGTCTAGAGTCCCAGGCACCCTAGTTTCTTAGAGCTACCTCTGCCAGGCTGGCTGTGCCACTCTCCATACAAGTTTGGCTTCAAGCTGGCCATGGCTGGAATTCCTGATCCTTACCATTTACACCTAAAACTGAGGACAGAAGAAACAGACTAGAAGCAAACCCCCACAAGAGCATTTCTTGGAGCTGGGGTAAAAGAGAGGAAGAACAAGGCAAGGAAATCCTTCCCTGTTCACTGGTTCAGTTCATGACACCATTGCTGTGGGTGAACTATGATTTTCACCCTCTGGAAGCATCAAGACAGACCACACAGAAAAGAGGCTTAGTGTGAAAGAGAGCAACTCTGGTTAGTTTTAAAAATCAACCTCTCTGGCTACATGGCCAATCAAAAATTACCCCTCACCCATGCAGTTGAGACACAGTGCCTCCAGGTTAGGTGATTTGGGCATGCCCAGTTAAGCCTCCTTACACCTGATAGCCTTTGTTTTTTTAAACCCTTCATAACCTGACCTCTTCTCACTCTTCTAATCTCATACTTTACTCTCTTCCACATACTCTGGGATCCAATGAGATTGGGCTCCTTGCTTTTAATCAATTAAGGCATTTCATTTTCTGACTCTGTGTTTTATTGGATTTATCCCATGCCTGGAATGCTCTCTTTCCTCTGCTCTAGCTCCTAGGTTCTGTCAAATCTCAATGAAAGTTCTACCTTCTGTGTGATTTTTTTTTTAAATTTCATTTTATTTTTTCAGTTTCAAATTCTCTCCCTCTAGTCATCTATTTTGTTTAGAGTTTCCTTTCCCTTTCCAACCCTTCATTATTTGTATAAATTCAAGTGGGTCAAAGTATTCATTTTGATATGTTGTAATTTATTTTCTTAGGTGCTATTTATTTATTTGTATTAATGTTTATTAGATCTATTAGTGTGGTTTTCTTGATTTGTTTTACCTTGGTTTAGGTATCAAGACCATATTTCTGTTATAGAATGAGTTTGGAAGGGTCCCTTCTTTTTCTGTTTTTGTTAACAATTTATGTAGCAATGAATTGATTTTTCTTTGAAAGTCTGATAAAATTCACATGTAAATCCATCTAGTCTTGGAATTTTTTTCCCCTTTAGGAGTTCATTTATGGCTTATTCAACTTTTTTTTTTTTTGCTGGGTTATTTAAATTATCTATTTTTTCTGTTAATTTGGGTATTTTATTTTTTGTTGGTATCTGTCCATTTCATCTAAGTTATCAGATTTTTTATTTACTCTTTAATTAACAAAATTGTTTCTTCTTTTCTTCTTCAATTGTTGGGATTTCTTATTTTTCATTTTTTTTACATAAATAATTCAGTTTTACTCCTTTAAAATCAGACTGGTTGATTATTTTTATTTAGTTTTTATCAGATTGGTTTATTTTTTTTTTAGTTTTTCAAAACAAAAACAACTACTTTTATTTTTGTACTTTCTGTTTTTTTAATCTCATCTCTGATTTGTAGAATTTCTACTTTTTTTGGTATGTGTTTCAATTCAATTGACATATTAAGTATCTTGCCTTGGTCACAAAGCCATTATGTTTCAGTAGGGTATCTTGAACCAATGTCTTTCTCACTAGGGTAGCTTTCTATCCACTATAATACATTGCTCTTCAGTGCCCATAGAATCCTTTACATATATCTACCATATACTAGTTTCTTAAAAGTAATCTTTTTAACTCAGTAATATCTTGTTTTAAAAAATCTTTTTGTTGTATTTATCATAATTCTTATCCTGGGCTTTTAAAATCTCCCATTTTCTAATATTTTAAAAGCTATTTCTTCTTTCAAGACTGTGAACTTTTAAGATGTAAATTTAGCTGCAGAATTATTATCTGCATAAACATTAATTTGATATACTGCCATTTGAACAGAACATTTTTGCATAATGCAAGGCCTTTATCTCTTTTGATCATGTTCAGTTTAAAAGTCAGATATAATCAGGGATACTCTCACTTTTCATTATTTTGCAAAATCATGGCAAAATGTACACCAGTCTTTGGGTTTGAGCCAACTTAAATCTTTTCTTATAAACAACACATTTTTTGAATCTATTTAAAAAAATTTTATACTTTAAATTTCTAAGTTCAATAAATTTATATTTAATGTTATAATTGTTAGGTTTGCCTTTCTCCACTATTCTTTTATGAATTATCACTTATCAGAATTTTTATCTTATTGTTATTAACTAAAACTTAACAAGTTTTATACTAGCAATTCTGTTGTTTCCTCAGTTCTGGAGTTCCCTTTTATCAGACAGACACTCTTCTTGCCCTGCCCTCTTACCTCCCTTCCTCACTCATATTCTTTCTCTTCCTTTTTTTGGAATATCATATAGTAGAATGACTAATAGAATACCTTGAAGGTTCTTACCATTTAATTCACAGTGGTTTTTATCTTTATCTGAGAAGTGAGAATTATTTTGAATCAATTTTAAAAATTATCTTTTAAATTCAATTCAATTTGAGAAACTCATTCAAGAGTCAGCCTGGCAGTGGAAAAAGAAGGTCTGCTTGAGATGAAGTCTTGCCTTTAATACCTACTGGTTGTGTGGCTCTAGGCAAATCCCCTAAGCTTTCAGCACCCACAGACAACTGTTCAAAGCTGCAGGTTGCAGACTAGTTGCCAATCTACATTGTCAACAAGTTTAAAGGACAACTAAAAAATATGTGAGCCTGATTGTTGGCTTTGAGGCTTGTTTGTTGTTCCAAGCTTTCTTGAAATTCATTTGTCTCAAAACGTTTAAAAATCCAAATGCTTCTTAAATGCCCATCCCTCGTGTTCCCACACCATACACAATCCACAGTTCTTAATATAAGTGTAGCAATGGATGGAGGGTGGGAGGATGGAGATGTCTGGTTGAAGAAGAAGCTAACAACTCCCTCTTGGATGCTTTCTATCCTGGTATAGGCAGAACTGTTTTTGTCTTCAGACACTCCCCAACTTCTCTTACCTTTTGTGACTTTTTCCATAGTCATGTTGGCAAATTCACTCTGGGTATCTCAGTACCATAAAGAAAGAGAGAAAAAAATATGTCACCAATTCTCAGAGTACTTTCTCTCTAGCCTTTACAACAACGATAGCAAACTCAAGAAAAGCTTCTGTCCATCAACTAAAACTATTTACTCAGAGCTCAGACTTCTGTCTAAGGCTACAGGTCCAGATCCATGCTTTTATTACTCCATTTGGGAAGCTATGAAATCAGTAAGATTCTCTTTCCAGAGTCCCTAGCTGGGTAGATGCCAACAATTTCTGACAATGATTCTATTTGCATTCTCGTGTCTCCTTGCATACCATGCCAATCACTGCCCTTAACCACACCATTCCCCAAAATGAAATACACATAAACCAGAAAGTCAAAATCAACCACACTTCTATCTTCTATAGGCTTTTCAATACAAGTTGAGAAGAAATCTAAATAAACTTTAAAACAGAGGTAAAGGGATATACAGGGATAGGAACAGAGAATATTCTAACATGACTGGAAACTTAGACTTAGTATATACATACATATATGTTGTGTATATATATATATATATATATGTGTGTGTGTGTGTGTGTGTATGTTCCAAAAATTTTAGTGCAGTTTTAAGCTATTAAAGCTAACAATATCTTTTTAAATACATGTATTTCCCTATATTTCAAGTCCATGTTAGGTACCCATTAAATTAACTTGGGTATACAAGCTTTTTCATAAACTTGTAATTTGGTCTAGAATTGAGAGTATATAAACACTAATTTGTCTCCAAAAAGATATTTGTGACCTTTTTGATTTTATTTTCTCTTTTTTTTATCAAATGCCTTATGTCAGTGACACCACAGGACCAATCCTTATTTCTTGTTAATTGCTGGAGAGCTGATTACCAACCATTTCTTGAGAGCAGATTTAGTCATATCGCTGAACTAAAAAAAAATGGGGGTCAGAGTTGAGATGATAACTGAAATAATGCTCTGGAGATTGCCCTATGTCTGTATCCATTCATTCATTCCTAGCTAGTAGGATATTTAAGCAGAATTAGTACTAGTGAGAGGTAGCATAGTGTGGTAAAGTCAACTTTAGATCCAGAAAGACCTGAGTTCAAGTCCCATATGTCAACTTTGTGGCCCTAGATAAATCAGCTAATCTCTCAGATTTCTAAGTAATACTCTACGATTTTATTGCTAGAAGGATTTACATTAAAAATCATCTGACATCATTTCTCAAATATGAAGAAACAACCCAGTGGGGGTAAGTAACTGATCCAAGATCAGTTGGTGGTAGGCCCTTATTTAGAACTTAGTGTTCCTGAGGCACAGGTCAATGTTCTCACTGAATCATATATATGTTCTCTAGGGTCCCTTCTAGCTCTAATATGCTATGATTCTCTAGCCACGAACTCTTAAGTGTCATAAAAAATAGGAAACCATCCTAGAAGTCCAAAGTTCTGAAATGTATAGTTTTTTTTTAAATCACATACAATACTTAATTAGAACCTCTTTAGTAAAGTTTTATGAGAGCTAAGAGGCTGGATGTCAATTCAATCCAGGTGATCATTGAAAGAATGACTAGTACACAATGAGTGTTGGTCCAAATCGGCAGGTGGGAAGCATCACAAAGGGTAGCAACAGAGCTACTGGGTGACAGTGGACCGCTAGAGAAAACAATCCAAGCCAAGGAGTTCAGACCCTGGAGGACTAGGATACAAATCGAGGAGATTAGTTTCAGTGGAACAGGGACAATTCAGGATGCCCAGTTAGTAGGTAGGCAGCAAACCCAGTAACTACCATGCAAGGTCAAAGGAAGCCTAACCTAGTGAACCCATAAGCCACTAATGTAATGCATCTTAAGAGTCTCCAGAGCTAGGGTTGTCAGGCTCCTAGGATCTATGGCTGCTACTGTCTAACAGTCTCTAATACAAACCTACTCAAAAGAATAGAAAATGGAAAAAATATTATTAAAAAAAATTGAAAAATGTTTTATATGATTGCATATGCATATCAAGTTGCTTAAAGTCTCAGGGAGGGAGGAGGAGAGAAATGGAGGGAGAGAATTTGGAACTCAAAAATTTAAAAAAATAAATATTAAAAATTGTTTTTACATGTAATTGGGGAAAAATAAAATATTATTCAAAATAATTTTAAATTAAAAATAACATAGACAATGACTCAGAGGTGTTGTTAAGGATACAGCTTTCATTGACCTTGTGGCAGAGTTCATAACCACTTGATGTTCTCTACGCATGTGACC
Organism: Notamacropus eugenii; assembly: GCF_028372415.1. Taxonomy (NCBI): domain Eukaryota; kingdom Metazoa; phylum Chordata; class Mammalia; order Diprotodontia; family Macropodidae; genus Notamacropus; species Notamacropus eugenii. Next base: position 402,509,987 of record NC_092874.1, read on the forward strand.
TTGAGTATCTTAAGTACAACCTGGCCTGTGAGACTTCTCCAGGGATACACATAACATGAGTGAACATGGAGACATTCAGGGAAAGGCACCTAGATATACCAGACCACTGCTGCTCCATTGCAAAGAGGTCTCTGTCTGCTTTCTCTGCTTCGCTAGGGGATAATTAGCTCTATAATTAGAGTACAGTTTTAGTACGGTCTGGGACTCTGGCCAAGAATGCTGCCTGCTTTCATCTGCTTGTTTCCTGTAATATTAGAGTGGGAGAGAGGCTGCTGCCCTGACCACAGATACTGCTCTTTTAGCCTTACATGTCAAGCATCCTGTCATTTTTAACATGGTAACAAGGACCAAGATTAATCCTAGGACCTACGCAGGGCAGAACCTCCATGAGAGGATTAAGTGGACCTAACTGCTGTGCCTAGAGGGATGTAGGTAAGGAGGAAAGTAGGCCAGCACACTTAGTGCTTTTACCTTTATCTTAAAAATAATTGATGAGTCATTCTTCCTAATGTAAAATGTAAGACTAATGAAATTCAAATGTTTTAAAATGCAAATAGTATTAATCTATGAATAGCTAATAATCAAATAAATACTTAAATAGGTATAGTTGGATATGGGAGAAAATGTGCAAAGAGAAACACAGTTTACAATTTTGCTGTTTGCTCTTCTTTGCTCTGAAAACTATGCAACATTCAGATTTTTAGTCATAACACAAGTATTTATATGTGAATATGAATTGTTATTCTGTGGATACCTAAGTAAAATAAACATATGTATAGATACATGGTTATACATTTTTAATGAGTGTTTGGACGTGTGAGAGTAGCCCAAAAAATAGGGATCAGAGTTGAGATGATGGTTGGAACCATACTCTGGGGATTACCGAGTCCGCATCCATCTAGGGTCATAGCTAGTAGGACATTTAAGCAGAATAAGCCTTAGTAAAAGACAGCATAGACAGATCCAGGAAGACCTGGGAGCAGCTCTCACCTCTGACACATATTGACTTTGTGACCCTAGATAAATCAGTTAACCTCTCAGAGCTCTAGGCAACACTCTAAGATTATAAATTGCATGGAAGAGGCCAACTTGCATTAGATGCAGTGGCCGACAAGTTGCTTTTGCAGAGAAAGCTTTGTGAGGAGAGTGTAGAAGCAAGAACAAAATAGTTGACCAGCATATCTGGGCAGTTGTAGTGGTCTTGGATTTCTGGACTTTTCCTCTGATCTCTGCACAAATAAATGATAAAGTATAGCTCCCTAAAGAGAGAATTTTCCTTTTTTTCTATTTTTTCCTTGTCCATATCCCAGTTCCTAGAAGGACACACCTCCTGGGTTCAGGGGAGTGATTTCAAGTGGACCCACCTCTACACTAAATCTGGGATCCCAGTCACCATGTCCCAGCTCTCCAAACAACATTATCTGTGTCCAGCCTCGGGAGCAGCCTCAGGTTCATCTAAGCCTTCTAAGAGACAGAGACACACTTACCTTCCTTGTTTCTCTTGGGTCATTGGGCAGCCAGCTGCACACACCTCTGTAAAGATCAGAGGGAAAAGTCCAAAAACCTAAACAGATCATCTGGGGCTTGGATCCTTACTGGACTCAGCTGCCAACAAACTTTGGCATGAACTTCATTACTGGACCTCTTGAGGTTCACTATTATAACCTTTCTAAGTTTGAAAGGTCTCAGTCTACTCTATTCCATTTCCAGTATTCCCTCCCCTATGACATCAAGGGAGGTGATGCTATGATATACAAGTGAATTGGATTTAGGAAGGGAGGGCTATGCAAAGTCACCAGCCTCACTTTCTCCTGCAGAGCCATCTGAGTCCAGTGGAGGGATATCATTCACTCATTTAGGGCACAAAGAGTGGACCAAACGGGGCAGAAGCAACAGCAAGGCCATGTGCTTAATGCTTCATGTCAATCTAGGTAGAGACAGTAGGCCACCAATCCCAGCTCTCACCTGGAGGGTCACTTGAGTACAGATAGGGAGGAAAGAGAACAACGCTGAGTAGTTTTTTTTCCCACCAGATTGTACATTGGACTTTTCTACTATGCTCTAGAAATCTCTTTACGCTGGAAGCTCATACCAACCTAGAATTCATACCTTAGAAGTATATTTTGCTCCTATGATCCCTCCCTCTGTTTGGATGGCTCCTCCCAGAGCCCCATAGAGCACCCAGGACAGTTAACCAGAATGGACTCCATACTTCTCCACCATGTGCTTGCATTCATCCTTCCCCCTACTTTTCAGCTCCCTTGTATGTAATATCTTCCTCCATTAGACCGTAAGTTACTTGAAGATAGGGATTGTCTTTTTGTGTGTGTATGTTGTATCTCCAGCACTCAGCATAGTGCCTAGTACATAGCAAGTACTTATATGCTTTTTGACTGACATACTAGTTGGAGCCCTTTGTATGCATGTTCAGTTCCATCTCAGAAGTCAACCCAAAAGCTTTATCTCATCACACATTAATTGTATCAGAATCAGTTAATGAATGCCTATGTACTGTCTAAATCCCATATAAAGGACTATATCAGGACAAGCACGTTGTGCATGTTCATAAGAACTAGGTTCTCATCGCCATTAAGGCTGGGCTCACATTGGTCATAAGGCTTGGACTAAGATTAGCTGGTCCCCCATTTAAGTGACATGTATTTGGCTAAGTAAATACAAGCGTTACTGGGGCAGGCATTTTGAGCCCTCCTCCCCTCTCTTCTCTCAACTCCTCTTTTCCTAACCAAGTTCTACCACATCCCCCCAAACCATGCAATATTTCCTTGCCTTAGGATATTAATGAACATTCAAAATCCCAAAAGTCTATGTGGGTCTGGACCTCTGGACCTGTGGAAGAGAAGCAATCTGTCCCATTGTTCCAAGAGGGTCATCACCTCAGGTAACATAATAAGAAAACCACCCACTAAGACCAGGTTCATCAGGGAAGATTTCACAGAGGAGGTGGTATCAGAGTTGAGTCTCAGATAGTTTCTGAGGAGAAGGGTTCACATTTGAGGTACAGGGAATAAGTAGACCAGTAGAGACAGAATATATAGGTCAGGTAATATCTATTATTTATTAGTAACCTATTGATTATAATCATATGTATTATATAATATTTATTAATTATAATTAATAAAATCTCTATTAATCCAGTTTGGAAACAGAGTATTTGATGTGAAATTGCCTTTCGGACATCTTGAACCATATGTTCAGTAGACATCTTAAATAAAACATCCAAAACAGAACTCATTATTTTTCCCCCTAAATTTTTTGTGTCATCTACCTTCCCTGTTACCATCGAGGGCAACATCCTCCTCCTAGTCCTTCTGGTTTCTGACTTTGGAATCATCCTAGCTTCCTTGCTTCTCTCACCCCACCATATGCAAACTGTTGCCAAGCTTGTTGATTTTACCTCTGCAGCATCTCTCAAACATGCTCCCTTCCTTCCTTTGACTACCATAATTCTAGTTATGGCCCTTATCACTTCGTGCCTTGATTATTTCAATAGCATGCTAAGTCTCCCTGCTTCAATTCTCTCCCCTCTCCAATCTATCCTCCATTCAGCCTCTAATGTGATTTTCCAGGTCTGATCATATACATGCCCCCTTTCTTTCCCCTTGGTGAACTCCAGTGGTTCCGTTGCATCCCGGAGCAAATGCAAAATTCTGTTTGGCATTCAAAGCCCTTCATAACTTGACTTCATCCTCCTTTTCCAGACTTTTTATATCTTATTCTCCATCATATATTCTTTGATACAGTAACACTAGTCTCCTGGCTTTTCCACAAACAAGACATGCCAGAGTTAAGACTGGGCATTCTTTTGGCTGTCTCCCATGCCTGGAATGCTCTTCCTCCCCTGCTTTGACTACTGACCTCCTTGGCTTCCCTTAAATCCCACTTTCTACAGGAAACCTTCCCCAATCCCTCTTAATTCTACTGTATTCCCTCTGTTAATTACTTCCTATTTACTCTGTATATGACTTGCTTTGTATATATTACATGTTGTCTGTCCCAGTAGGTTGTAAGCACCTTATGGACAAGGACTGTCTTATGTGTCTCTTTTTGTATTCTCAGTGTTTACTACAATGCCTGGCACATAGTAGACCTTTAATAAATGTTTGTTAATTGATTATCCATTGAGTGATATGAATTGATTGAAATGAAGCTGTAAAGGTAGGTTGAAGTCAAGAGGACAGTAAGTATCGGGCTGAAAAATTTGTATTTTATCCTAGAATCAATAGGGAGTCACTGAATTTTTTTTATATTATTGATACCTTTTCTTTTTATATCACCTTCATTTCCAGATATATTCCTTCTTGTTCTATAATAATAATGGCAATCATAATAGCTAGCATTTGTATAGCGCTTTAAGGTTTTCAAAGCACTCTGCAAATATCTCATTTCTCCTACCCATTTTTATCTTCTATCCAATAAGCCATTCCTTGTCATGAAGAGTGAACAAGGAAGGAAAATACAAGACAATTCAGCAAAACTGACACATTAAGTTTAAGTCATTATAACTTGGGACGTTATAATTTTATAGCATCCCAGAACTCCAGCCCTCATCACCATTGTCCTGAATGCTGTGTCTGCCACAATTCACTATATCTGGGAGGTCCATACTTCATTTTACTCACTGGTCATCTTTCTACCTTGCCCTTACCCACTGAAATTCCCACTCTGCCCCAACCCCTTTTCTTGTTCTGGAATCATAATCACATCCATACTGTCCTTGCCCCTAGAAAAGGTGGCAAGGACACCTCCTCTCCTATGGCTCCTTTTACTTTCTTGGTAACTTTAAGGCAAAATAGCCTTTACCTGACTACCTGTCTTTTTGATCATTAGAATATAAGCTCCTTGAGGATAGGAACTATCTTCCATTTTTTGTTTGTGTTGCCAAAACCCAGCATAGTGCTTGGTCCATAGTAAGTGCTTAATACAGTTTTACTCATTCATTCATCCAATACTGGTCTTTGTTTTTCAATTTATATAATTGTAGTCATGTATATTATGACTACATAATATCTATATGTACATGTACATATATAATGTTTAGTATTTCATTTCTGAGAGCCTTTCATTCTTCCTTAGTCTACTTTTCTTTTAGAGTCTAATAGTGAATTTGCCTTTTTTTCTAAACTTTTTGAAATCTTCTTCCATTGTAGCTAGGGTACATTTTTCACTCATTTGTTCCTCAACCATCTGAAGCACCAGTGCAATACCCATAGCAGCCACCATAGACATGCAGGGATATTTCCAGGGTAAATTTGCAACATATAAACTCTCTTCCTCAAAGAGGAAACCAAAATATTTATTTAGATACCAGAAAGCCAATTCCACCATGATAACAAGGAATCTTTTACAAATTACCAATAGACGGAGGACCACCATCCCCAAACCTTCTCTCTGTCAGGCCTCCCCCAAATAAGCTCCCTCTCTCACCCAGGCTAGCTGCTCTGCTCTGCCTGCTGCCTCTCTCTCAGCTCCACCTCACTTTCTCTTTCTGCAGCACTTTTCCTGTTCCACCTTTCCTGCTCCTCCTGTTCAGCAGCCATATTCCACCATGGGCTTCATGTAACTTAAGCTTTGGGTTGGACCAAAGCTCAAAGCAGGTCACATGGGCCTATTATGGGGCAGAGAAGATCTTCAAATTCCCTTATAACAACACCATCTATTACTGGAAATTGCCCATTCTCAATGTTACACTCCTTGCTTATGATTCTAGGATGACATAGTCAAATTCTCTCAGATACCTATCATTTATCTTTCCCTAAACAGTTCCTCTTTTTTATTCACAATTAGGATAAAAGCTCTGAATCACTTTTTCTACCTTTTAAGAGACAGAATTATCAACAAGTCAAGATGATCACATGGCACTTTTTAACAGAATGAGACTTCTAATACATATCTGTTTATTTGAAATCTCCATCAGTTCTATATCCTATTATATAATTTTTATGCTTTCCATGAGAAACTCATCATCCATCATCTCCATAGGTAGTATACCTCCACAAAAATTTAGCTTCTCTCTTCCTTCATCCCAGTTTGTCCAAATAATTTCCTTCCATGGGTCCATCTTCAGATTCATAGGTTAGGTTTCTAAATGTATCTTCTATGCTTTTTTTATACAATGCTGCTCTATTGCCCTTTTCTCTCAGTTTTTACTTTTGAATTAAGCATGCCCTTCAATTGTTGTAGTTTAGTTTAATGATAAAGTCTATTCTCATTCAATTTCATTGATTCCTATAAAGTCGTATTCATAGCCTTGTGTTTAAAATCTCAATACATTTTAATTATATTTATATTTTTTCTACTTTCACAAAAAGCAAAAATAATCTAAACTAAAACCGCAAACAAATGAAGCTTTTTCAAAGCACTGACAGGCAGAATAAACTTTTTTCAGGTAAAGCAGAATTGCAACTTTATCATTTTTTATCTCCTTTTATTCACAAGTCTGCCAACTTTGCCTTGCATTCAGGATTTAAAGGAGAAATATCTCCACCTTCACAGAAACACTTCTCCAGGAAATTTCTTCTTTTACATTATTTTAGTTCCCCTCTTTTGATCTTACAGACTTACAAAATTGCAAAATTGAAATGACAAGATGACAATTAAAAAGGAAATTGTGTTTCACCTGTCTTGCCTTAGGGCACTGTTCCTGATCTGTTACCTTCCCCCCTCTCTCTAGGGATGGTATCTTCTGAGCATTTCTCTGCTTGCCAACTCTTGATGGGATGAAAAAATACATACCATAACTGGTGCAACCGTTCACAAGTACATTTTCTGTTCAGAAGAGGGGCAGGGAAAGGATGGGAAAGGAAGGACAGAATTATCTGTGACTTTTTCACTTTTACTATTTCTTTAGTTTCCTATCTCCTCCCAGAGCTTTAGAAATGTAAAGAAAAGTCTAAAGAGGCATAGTGCATAGAGATCTGGCCTTAAAGTCAGGAAGACCTGGGTTCAAGTCTTAACACACAGAGTTATGTAACCCTGGACAAGTCACTGAAATAGTTTCCTGGGCAAATCTCTCAGGGAAAGGAAAGGAAGGGAATAAGCATTTATATAATGCCTACTATGTGCCAGACAATATGTTAAGCACTTAACAATCATTATCTCATTTGATCCTTACAATAACCCTACCTCCTGGTAGGTGCTATTATTATCCCCATTTTAGGGAAACTAGGGCAAACAAAAGTTAAATAACTTGCTCAGTCACACAATGAATGTGTCTAAGGCAGATTTTGAACTCAGGTCTTTCTGGTTCCAGGTCCAGGACTTTTGTCCTCTATGCTAACACTACCAGCTGCCTCTAGGGCTAAAAGTTACAAAGTAGTTGGTTGAGAGAGTTTCTTCATTGGGAGTCCCTTATACAAATTAAATCATAGATGTTGTTGAGAAAAACTCACAAAAGAAGTCTGTGTAGAAGGGATTATAATGCAAATAGAGAGAGCCCTGATGCCTTTCTCCTATCTTTCAAGTTACCCAGAACCACACCTTTCTTTTTTTAAAAAAACTTATTTTTAACATTAAAAAAAAATCTTGAGTTCTAACTTCTCTTCTTCCTTCCCACCTCTCCAATACTCACTGAAAAAGCAAGAAGTATGATATCAATTTTATATGTGAAATCTGGAAAAACAATTCTATGTTAGCTGTATTAAAACACACACACATATACAAGAAAATTTTTTTAAAATGTATATACTTCAACCTACATTAAGACGCCATCAGTTCTTTCTCTGGAAGTGGATAGCATTTTTATCATAACTCCCATGGAATTGTCTTGGATCACTGTATTGTTCAGAAAAGCTAAGTTATTCACAGTTGATTACTGTACAATTTTGCTGTTACTATATACGATGTTCTGATTCTGCTCACTTCATTTTGCGTAAGTTCATATAAGTCTTCCTAGGTCTTTCAGAAACCATCCTGTTCGTCATTTCTTATAGTACCATAGTATTTCATCACAATAACATATCACAACTTGTTCAGCCATTCCTCAATTGATGGGTATTCCCTCAGTTTATAAACTTTGCCACTATAAAAAAGTTGCTATAAATATTTTTGTACATATGACTTTTAAAAATTTTTCTTTGATCTCTTTGGGTTACAGACCTAGTAGCAGTATTACTGGGTCAAAGATTATGCAGTTTTTATAGCCCCTTGGGCATAGTTCCAAATTGCTCTCCACAATGGTTGGGAGTTTACAACTCCACCAGTGTTCCAATTTTTTCACATATCCTCCAACATTTGTCATTTTTCTTTTCTGTCATGTTAGCCAATCTGATAGGTGTGAGGTGGTACCTCAGAGTTGTTTTAATTTACGTTGTTCTAATTAATAGCAATTTAGACTATTTTTCCATGTGACTAAAGATAGCTTTGATATCTTCTTCTGAAGACTGCCTGTTCATATCTGGGACCATTTATCAACTGGGGAATAATTCATATTCTTATAAATTTGAGTAATTTTTCTTTCTGAGATGAAGCATTTATCAAAGAAATTTGCTTTCCCCAGTTTCCTGCTTTGCTTCTGATCTTGGCTACATTGCAAACCACAACTTCCTGGAACTATGCTGAAACCCTGTCAGCACAGCAATATTCTGTTAAAGTGCTTTTTAATCAGTTAAAGGTAAAGCTATGTTCAAACATACTTTTCCAGCTCTGCCTCATTCCTCCAACTCTCTCCTTCACCTTTATCTTTGAATTATAACTCTCCATGTTCCATATTGAAAAATATTAGACCGGAAGTCAGGTTGCATAAACAATAAAGAATTAGATGTGATAAATAATGGTAGTTCACATTTACGTAGCCCTTCATGGTTACAAAATACTTTTCGTAATTATTTTATTGTCATAAACTCCCTGAAGGCAGGGACTGTTATTTGCCATTTTTTTTTTGTATTTCCAGTACTTAACACATTGCCTGGCACTTAATAATAAATGTTTATTGCTTAATAAATGTTTATTGGCTGATTATCTGATTCTCCCAATAACCTATGTTATGTGTACCACTAACGTCCTCTTCTCCCAGTAAGTCCAAGTCAGGATGGGGTTGGGACAATCAAGTGAAATAATTACGTGATGTACTTTATACTGTGTATTACACTATAAATGTGAACCACATTTCAATGGATCATGATAGCGCAACACATATTCATTACTGATTTGTAACTTCTTGCAGTTTGAAACAAAGTCAAGAAGGACTCTGAACATCTAAAGTTGTTGAGACATTCATACTTCCTCAGCTAAAAATCAAGTTTAGTTTCAGAGTTGAAAAGTATTGGCATGTGTGTAGCAATATTCAATTTTCCAGTCTTATTTGTGTTACACATGCTTGAAATTTAGTTGTTTTATGTTTTACCCAGTATCATGTTGAAACCATGATAAGCCATGAAATGGCACTTTTTCTTTTTTTCATAATTCCTAACATAATTAAAAATTAATTCAAATGTTCAAAACTCTTTGATAATCTTTCTCCCTGTACAATTAACCACCCCTACACCCTTAGAATACTGGCAATCATGTTTAAATTTTTTTTTTCTTGGAAGGGGTAAGTAATACTAATTATACACTTACAAATAAAAGAACTTCTCCAAGGTTACACAAACAGAAATAGAGCCAACAATGATAAAAAAAAAAAGGCATTAAATTTTATAAGGTTAAAATATCAGGTCTTGTCATTCCAAGGCCACTGAGCTTTTTTCCAGACAACATTATTTCCAGGGGGACATGGGGTAGAAGGAAGAACATTTAATCAACTTTAGCATTTTCCCTTTAATAATATAGTATAAAACATTCAAATAACAATCAGCTTTAATAGGATCAGGTGTTCTGTATTAATACATATTACATGTGAATGTGGTAGCACATTTCCTTTTTCTTTAATAATATAACATAGAACATTCAGACAAAAATCAGCTTTAATAGGATCAAGTGTTCTATATTAATGCATATTACATGTGAATGTAATAGCATGAGTTTCCTTTAAGTGAGGGGTCCTTTATAAGAAATTGATTATAGTTACCTTGTCAAATGAATTCTCTTGAGGGTCAGAAGGAGTAGAGAAAAAACAGGTAGAAGCACAACAAATGTCAGGTACTAGAATTGAGAAGAATGAAAAATTGTTAAAAATGATTTCAAGAGGATAAAAAGGAACCATAAATGTGAACATTGTATAAAATAATAATGATCAAACTTGATCTCTTAGAAGAAATGAGTAAATGTTTTTTTTTTTTATTTTTGCAGAGGTGAGGGACTAGGATATGGAGCATTGCACCTACTGTCAGACTAAGCTGATGAGTTGGTTAGTTTTTTTTTGAGGTGCTTTTTGCTTTTTTTTTATTGTTTGTTTAAAAAAAATGCATGGACTTAAAAAATTTCCAATAGACTCTTGAGGCAAAATGCCTTCCACTTCCAGAGAAAAAACTATGATTGGGTCGCAGATAGAAACAGACCATTTTCTTTTGTATTATGTTTTGTTTTGCTTTATGGTTTCTCCCATTCATTTTAATGCTTTTATGCAACATGAATTTAATAGGAATGTACATGTAGAACCTTTATAAGATTGTAGGCCATCTCAGGGAAGAGAGGGGGAAAAAATCTAAGATGTATGGAAGCGATTGTTAAATACTGAAAACAAATAAAATAATATAATTTAAAAAAAACCGCTAGGTGGTAAAGTAGATAGGAGTGCTGGGCCTGGGGTCAGGAAATCTGGCTTCAATTATTAGCTGTGTCAAATCACTTAACCCTGTTTGCCTCAGTTTCCTCATCTGTAAAATGAGCTGGAGGAGGAAATGACAAACCATTACAGTTTCTTTGCCAAGACAACCCCCAAAGAATCAGACACAACTGAAAAAAATGACTAAACAATTTGTTGAAAGGCATGACTCAGTAAGAAGTGAGGAGAGAGGATATACTGAAAAATGAAGGTGATATAAAAATAAAAGATAAAAATAAAAATTTCAAAATTCAGGCTATGGCTATATCATCATAGCAACAAAAGTGATAATGGTATTGAACATGTATGACAAAATAGAGACAATTTGATTTTGCAACAGGAATCAAGATGCTCTGTCATGAGCCAGTTAGAATATATAATGAATATTTTGAAGATTGTTATTTTTAAAATTCCTATCCTTGTTTCTAATCAATTACTTTTATAATATGTTCAAAACAGCACCAAGAAACCTAGATTGAGTCTGTTGGAGTACCTCTGATTATTTTCTTAAAGTATATGTTTTCTTTTATTTATATAATACCAAAAACTAGAAGATATGCCCAAGAGAAACCTAGTCAAGGTTAACACCTTGTTAGCCAGGTAAATAAGTTTAGAAGATAAAGACTTCGTTCTGATTTTGATGACATTTAGCTATACAAAATGGATGGTCTAGGGGACAGAGTGCTAGGCCTGAAGTAAGGAAGACCCATCTTTCTCAGTTCAAATCTGGCCTCAGACACTTACGAGCTGTCTGAGCTAGTTACTTAACCCTGTTTGCTATAATGCTCCTTCTAGTTCTAACTTTCTGTGACTCTAAGTGGCAAGATAGTGAATGGCCAACAGAATTAGCTTTCACAGTTTGAAGCGTTCCACAGACATGGTACAAATAGGTCAGTGACTGATTCCGAGATTTGGTTGTCTGTAATGCTCAGGAAATATTGTGTGGTGCATAATTTGCAAAGAAATCTAAAATTGGCTGTACACTGGGCATATAATAAGCCTCATAAAAGAGAGCCTCATGCATATCCTCATATTCAGGGTTTTAATTCCATTAACATTTGCTCTGAGGTTTGAATAATGCTGGCTTATTTATTTGATTAGAGTTCATGCAAAAGGTATAGAACAGTGTAATTACCCTCTAGGGGTAGTCTTGGGTGCCTGGCAATATTTTTCTTACACCTGTTTGCATGAATTTAAAATCTCCATGTTCATAGTGCCTCAAGGACAGCCTTCAGAGTAATTACAGGATCAGTGCTAATGTTTAATGCATGCCACTCTCATCAAAGCATCTTTCTGTTTTCACTCTTTCCATTGGCAGTGACACTGTTTTTATGAATGGAACACAAAAGATTGATTCTCATAAATCCTTCTGTAACATGCAATTTAAAAATGATCAAAACACAACAAATAAAACAGAAATAGGGAATCATCAATTTGTAACAAACAAAAAACACTGCTTGGCACAGGGAGACTGGGAGACTTTGCCCTTTCTTCTCTAAGGGGCCCTTCTGCTTGGACCCCTGAACAAGTTCCAGACTGGGTTTAGTACTGTGGGGAGGCTGACCCCCTAGAAGAAGTGTCTGTCTTCTCTTCCTCTCACTTGCTGGCTCATTACACTCTTACTGTGGTGCCAAGGGGAAAATTACTCATAGCTGAGCTTAGGCTCATGTCTAGTATATCCTTAAAACAGGGGATAGAAAGTTACTCAGTGTACAGTGTAAATCAGATATGGGGCAGACATTTATTTCCTTCATGTAAATGAAATGAGAAAAATAAAAGGCTCTTACCAGCACACGTTAACACAAAGAGTTACAACAAGATTGTGTAACTTATAATTACTCTGCACATTGACAGAAACTTAAACAACCATCAATAATAACTACTATTATACTCTACTGGAAGGACATAAACACTGAAACATCAAACAGTTAGTGGGACTCCTGAATCAGCATCACTAAATTTCTCCTTTACTTCCAAACAGCTTCTGCTCAGTTCAATTTTTCTGGCAAGCCAGCTAGGGGGTTGAATTCCTTCCTCTGTTGGTCTTATTTCTTAAAATCAGTAATTCCCACTGGAGCCAATTCACTCTGATCAAGGTACTCATGATTTCAGTTAACAAGCATTTAATATTTCCCCTAAGACATTCATCTCAGGATTGCTATGTGGTCACATGTACACAGGAATGGAGGGAAAAATGGAAGGGCTTATGTTTGGCTCTTTTAGTCAAATGCCTCCTCTAAGTGCACATGGTTATAATTCACTATTTCTCCCTGGGTGAGGGAAAGGCACCAGTCATCTCCCTTAACTTCTCTCGGAATAGACTCAAATAGACCTGACACAAGACAGATCAGAAGAGAAGAGAATGACAGCTGTGGGTGGATCACACGCTCTCTTTCCAAGATTTACTGAATTATTGGCTCTTTCTTCTCAAAAGTCAATAAATGGGGTTCCTTCATCCTCAGCCCAAATCCTTCAGTTTGCAACTGGCCTCAAAACTATCTCATCCTTGAATAGGGAAGTTGGGTACAACTGTATCTGGAGATAAAGACATGACTAAAATCTATACCATACCTTCCTCATTATCTCTCCTTTGAGAAGCTTCCAAATGTGGTAGATGGGCAGGAGGAAGATATAAGTATAAGAAGGGTTTCTACTATCAGTTTCTAATCTAACCTCTCAGGCGTCCTAAAAACACTCAGGTTCACAAGAAATTTAATATAGGGCAGGTTTTATTTTGTTGTGTAGAGAAGACCAAACAAAAATGACTGTTACCAGAGCCTATAGTCAATGTCAAAACAAAGACTTTATCTATCATTATCTATAATAGTGTTTACACTTTGCAGCCAAAGGTGGAGAAAGTTTATACAACCAATTAAAACAAGATCTGGAGTTGACTGTGGCTCAGACCATGAGCATCTCATTGCAAAATTCAGGCTTAAGCTGAAGAAAGTAAGGAAAACTATCAGATCATAGAAGTATGACAAATAACATCCTTTATGAGTATGAAGTGGAAATGATAAATAGATTTAAGGGATTAGATCTGGTAGATAAAATGCTTGATGAACTGTGGACAGAGATTTGCAATACTATATGGGAGGCAGCAACAAAAAACATTCCAAAGAAAAAGAAGAGCAAGAAAGCAAAATAGCTGTCTGATGGGGCTTTGCAAAAAGCTAAGGAAAGAAGGAAAGGAAAAGGGAAAGGAGAAAGGGAAAGATATGCTCAGTTGAACACAGAATTCCAGAGAATATCAAGGAAAGATAAAAGTGTTTTCTTAAATGAGCAATGCAAAGAAATGGAAGAAAACAATAAAATAGGAAAAAAAAGAGGTCTTTCAAGGAAATTAGAGATATCAAAGGAATGTTTCATACAAAAATGGGTGTGATAAAATAGAAAAGTGTTAAGGACTTAAGCAGAAGAGAGTAGGAAGAGGTGGTAAGAATACACAAAAGAATTATAAAGAAAGATCTTAACATCACTAATAACCACAATAATGTGGTTACTGATCTAAAGCCAGACATTTTGAAGAATCAAGTCAAGTGGACCTTCGGAAGCATTTCTAACAATAAGGCTAGTGGAGATGATGGAATTCCAGCTAAGTTACTTAAAATCCTAAAAGGTAACACTATTAAAGTGATGTCCTCAATATGCCAGCAAATTTGGAAAACTCAACAGTGGCCACTGGATTAGAAAAGATCAATTTATATTCCAATCCTAAAGAAGGACAGTGCCAAGGAATGTTAAAAAAACTGAAAAATTGTGCTCATTTCACATGCCAGCAAGATTATGCTTAAGATTCTAAAAGCTAGACTTCAGCAATAACTGAACTGAGAATTACCAGAAGAGCAAGCTGGTTTTCAAAGAAGAAGAGGAATTAGAGACCAAATTGCCAAAATTTGTTGGATTATGAGAAAACAAGGGAGTTCCAAAAAACTACTTCTGCTTTATTGACTACACTAAATAAAGTCTTTGATTGTATGGATCACAACAAAAGGTGGCAAATCCTCAAAGATTTGGGAGTACCAGATCATCTGACTTATTTCCTGAGGAACCTGTTGACAAGAAGCAACAGTAAGAATTGGACATGGAACAACTGATTGATTTAAGATCAGAAAAGGAGTATGACAAGGTTGTACATTGTCACCTTGTTTATTTAATTTATATGCAGAGTACATTATGCAAAATGCTGAGTTAGATGAATCAAAAGCTGGAATTAAGGTTGCTGGGAAAAATATAAACAATCTCAGATATGTAGTTGATACCACTCTGATGGCAAAAATTGAAAAGGAATTAAGAACCCCCTTGATGAGGGTTGAAAGTTATACAAAAAATAACTAAAATGTTGGCAACTGGTCACTTCCTGGCAAATGGAGGGAGAAGAAATGGAAGCACTGTGAGATTATATTCCTGGGCACAAAGATCACTGCAGACATGATTGCAGTGATGAAATTAAAAGATACTTGCTCCTTGGAAAGAAAGTTGTGACAAATCTGGACAGCATACTAAAAAGCAGAGTTATCACCTTGCCAACAACAACAATAACAAAGGTCTGTGTAGTCAGAGCTATGGTTTTTCCAGTAACAATGTATGGCTGTGAGAGTTGGACTATAAGGAAAGCTGAGCATGGCAGAATCATATCTTTTGAATCATGGTACTGAGCAAGGCTTTTGAGTCTCCCTTGGACAATAAGGAGATCAAATAAGTCAATACTTAAATTAATTCAGGCTCTTTACTGCAAAGTCAAATACTGAAGCTGAAACTTAAATATTTTGGCCACTTAATGAGAAGACTGATCTCATTGGAAAAGACCCTTGATCTTGGGAAAGATTAAAGGCAAAAGGAAAAGGGGTCAGCAGAGGGTGAGATGTATAGTGTCATGGAAACAACGAACATGAGCTTGGACAGACTTCAAGAGACAGTAGAGGATAGAAGGGCCTGGCATACTATGGTGCATGGGGTGAACTAAATAACAGCAACAAAGGGGAGATACCATCAAAGGCAAAACTAAGTCTCTATTCTTAAATCTTGTTAACAGAGCCTCCTTCTAGGTACATGTACTATATAGAGTATTCTTTCTGTATTATAATTTCTTTGTATTATATAAACAAATAACAAATAACTATTTTCTTTAAGAAGCCAAGCGGAGCCACACAAATGGACTCATTTAACTGTTCTGGTGATGATTTGGACCATCAAGAATTGAATGACAAAATCAGGATTAATAGCCCTCATAACAGCATTTCTAGCATTTCTTTTAGTCTTTGAGGTTTGCAAAACATTTCACATATGTTATTCCATTTGATCATCTGCTTTTTACAGAGGAGAAAGTCAAAGCTGAGAGATGATAGGTTACTTGACCAAGCTTACACAACTAGTCAGTGTCTGTGGCAGGACTACAAACTTAGGTCTTCCTGACTCCAAGTTCAGCATTCTATCCATTTTACCACCCAGCTAAATCTTAATAGGCAATAAATATTGACCATATCTAATAAGATAAAGTTTAGTGTTGACACATGTCCTGCACTGAAATTTTAAAAAAATCACTTGCAGAAAATGCAAGATAAGGAGACTTTTTGCGAGATGGCTAAAGAAGTTGCATCAATGCTCAGCCCTTCTTCCAAATTAAAAAAAAAGGCAAGAAATGCAACAAATAATTTAAAAGAATAGCAACAACTAACAGAAAAGAAAGGAAAAAAACTTAATGGAGAAATACTCCTGGTAAGACCATTAGAAAGAATTAGAAAATAAGCAAAAAAAATGACTAACAAAATGAAGAAATACCATGAGTCCTTAATAGAGAAGTTGTAAAAATATATGAAGAGTTTTCAGAGAAGAAATGCAAATGACCATCAATATATGAGAAATGCTCTAAGTCACTAATAATAAGAGAAGTGCAAATTAAGATAACTCTGAGGTTTCATTTACATCCATCAATCTGACAAAGATGATAAAAATGGGAAATAGTTACTGTCAAAAGGATTGTGGGATGACAGGCACATTAATTACTATTGGTGTAGCTGAGGATTGAGCTAACCTAGTTGAAAAATAATTTAGAATAATGTGAGAAAAGTGATTAAAAAGATCCAATCCTATGGATCCTGAGAAGTCACTGCTTGTCTCAAGAAGACCAAAGGCAGAAAGAAAGTTCTCATACATAACAAAATAGTCAGACTAGTACTTTTGTTCTATCAAAAAAGTAGGGATGAAAACCTACTGATTAAGGAAAG
Source organism: Notamacropus eugenii (assembly GCF_028372415.1). NCBI lineage: Eukaryota > Metazoa > Chordata > Mammalia > Diprotodontia > Macropodidae > Notamacropus > Notamacropus eugenii. The sequence continues at coordinate 402,526,934 of NC_092874.1, forward strand.
AATGAATAAGTTGTTATATATAAATGTAATCAAACATTATTGCGCAGTAAAAAAAAGGCAAATAGGAAAAATTCAGAGCAATTTTGGAAGACTGACAAAAAATGTAGACCAAAGTAAGCAGAATGAAGAGAACGTGCACAATGATTACAATAATGTAAAGAAAAAAAAACAATACAAGACATCAGAACCCCTACCTCATGGCACTTCCCTACTCTGTTCCAAAGTTAGTCATCATAGGTTCTAGGTATTTTGTGGGTCAGAATCCATGCAGATATGTCTCACAAATTACAACCAATGTTTTACTTTTTTGACAGTTAATTGTACGACACACATAGCTCATAACAGAGACATTTTAATTACAGAACAAGACAGATGTTTTATTAGTTGGGACTTAAGATGCAACAATTGTTCTTCCTTCTCCTCAGCTGCTATTGCCACTGCTTCTCAGATCACAGATGGTGGGGCAGGGGTTTGTAGGAATCATGGGAATTGTTGGGGGGGGCTTTATCGAGCAGCAGTGGATAGCTGGGCTGGTGATGAATTGTAAACCTGTCTACATTTGACAAGCAACGTAAACTTCCTAGAGATTAAAAGGATGAACTGCCATGCTCTCTGAATCACCAGGCATTGCCATCGGCACTGAAGCCAAAAACTCCTGTGTGTATTGTCTCCCTTAACAGAATGTGTCCTCATTGAGAGAAAGAGCTTTTTTAATTTTCTATTGGTGTTCCATGTTTAGCACATAGTAACACTCAATACATACTTTTTCATTCATTCATGTAAATAAAGTAATAATATAACATTTCTTCCATTAACCTTGAGTTTTCTCCTGCATAACTATATACACATCCATTGAGCAGAATGAACCCTAGTAGGAAATATTTGGAGCATCCTCACATGAGGACCATGTGGCTATCTACCAGTGACACACAAAGAACATGGGTGATAAGAGCACATATCCATGAAAGGGCAAATTAGTCCTTCAAAACTTCTAGAATCTTCGTGATATCAAAATGCTGCTGTCTACTGGACATGTTCCCTCTCAGGTGCTGCTTTCTGTTGCTTCCCATGATTCCTACTACAAGTCTCCATTTCTTCATCTGTAAAATAAGTCTGACAGACTAGATGGTGCAATGACTAGAGCACTAGGCTTGGAATCAAGAAGATTTCATGAGTTCAAATCCAGTCTCGGACATTTACAAGTTATGCAACCCTGGGCAAGTCACTTAATCCTATTTTAGTTTCTCATCTGTAAAATGAGCTGGAGAAGGAAATGGCAAACCATTCCAGTATCTTTGCTGAAATAAAAACAAAAACACCAAATGGGGTCATAAAGAGTTGAACACAACTGAAACAATTCAACAACGACAGACTAGATGATGTCTATAGTCTATTTCAGCCTTAAATTTATGATCTTATTCTCACTACATGGGCTCTTTCAGACCCCTCTACAAATGCAATGACCAATCTTGAATTTAGAGGCCCTATGAAAAAACACTCTTCTTTTATTTTGTAGAGGGGAACTATGTTTTCATTTGGGTGATGATGTAGAATGAGGCAAGGACTTTGAGACATATCAAAATGCTAGTTTGTTTTGATTAACTGTATTTTTTTTTAATAAGAAAAGATTCTTTTGGAGAGGGTGGTATTGAAAAAGGATTACACTGGTTAAAAAAAAATCAGTAAATTTATTTTTGAATATACAAAAAGTGCTTTAAAATGCCAAGAGAATGACAGTCAAGCTTTACAGAAAAAAGTTCTGCAATAACTATGACTAAAAGAGATCAGAATAACAATAGGAACTCTCAGAGTTGTTGGAAAGACTAATAAAAGAATTAAAAGAAGATATATATATATATATATATATATATATATATATATATATATATATTCTCAGTGACAAGAAGCTGAGAAAACAATGTAACAGTGCACACTCTGAAAAAGAAAATGGAGGAGACAGAACTAAAAAAAACTGCAATAAATCATTGTCAAATTAAGTCTAAATACAGCAAAATTCAAGGCTGCTTGCAATCTCTATAAATAACAATAGAGTACTGGAAGAGCTGAGTTCAAATGTGACCTCAGATACCTACTGGCTGTGTGATCCTGGGCAAGTCATTTCACCCTCTTTGCATCTGTTTCTCTGTCTGTAAAATGATAAAGAGAAGGAAATTGCAAGCCACACTAGTATTTTTGCCAAGAAAACTCAAATGGGGTCACAAAGAGTTGGACACAGCTGAAAATGACTTAACATTTTTATGGTGCTTTAAGGTTTGCTATATACTTTTCGTACATATATGGTCTCATTTGATCCACAACACTGTGAGGCAGGTGCTATTAATATCCTCATTTTAAGGGTGGGGAAACTGAAGCTGAGAGAGATCAAATGATTTGATCAGGGTCACACAGTCAGTAAGTGTCTGGTTCATGATTCAAAGAGGTCTTTCTCACTCCAAGTCCAGAACTGTTGCTACTATACCTGGTTGTCTCACATTTCACCAAAGATCAGAAAAATCCCCAAACCTGAAATATCTTCCTGGACAGGTCCTCATATTCTCCTCCCAAAGTTCTTTCTGCAATAACAATGACATATCACTGAATTCTCCTTAGCTTGCACTAAAGGACAAGGCTAGGCACTAAAGTTTATTTACTAAATATATGATTTCATTAGTACAGGAAATACCCAGATGAGGTAATTTACTCTACCAATGGAGGTCAGCCCCTTCTTTGCAACTTACAGTGGTAGAGAGTATCCTAAAGTACTCAGAGAAGGGTCACAGTCAGTATCTGAGAGTTGGAATTTGAACCTACAGCTAACAATCTAGTCATTGTTCTACCTAAAAACAAGTGACCTGGAATTTAGCTTGAAGGATAGATCCCAATCTCCTAGAAAAAACATACTAAAAGCTAAAATACCACATTTCAGTAAATTATAAAAGAAAATTGCACGGAAACACTGGAACAGGAAAACAAAGGGATGGGATTGTTACAAGCAAAGTAAACTGCAGATATTTCTGATGACCTTTTCAAAAAGAAATAGTGTAACAAGATTTTTGGGAAAGAAACATAACTTTAGCAATTATAACTCTGGGAAATGACTGGGGGGAAAGAGGGGTCTATAAATGTAATAGAATACTGCTGTGATGTAAGAAATAAGAAAAACAAATAATTCAACTAATGCAAAAAGAAAACACAGGTTTATGAAAATACACGTATTGACTACAATAGTGTACATTAAGACAAGAGAACTCAATTCAATTCATAAAGAATTTATTAAATGCTTGGATGAGCATCTTGCTAGTAGCTAGGGATATAAAAACAAAATGAAAAACAGCCTTTCCTCTTACGGAGCTTATGTTTCACTGGGAGAAAACAATATATACAGAGACAATCAAATGCAATGATCATTTCCAGATGACTGATGACACAGCATGCTACCTTTTATTAGAAAAGAAGTGGTAGACTTTCGGTGTGAAATACTATAAACTCTGTCAATTGAAATCATTGTATTGACAGTTTTTTTTGTGTTTGGTTTGGGGTTTTTTCTTTGTTTTTTTCCTATAAGAAAGAGTACAGTGTGATGAGGATTATTGAGAAGTGCTGTGTTGTAAAATACAAAATGCATTAATAAAATATTACAATAACCTGTAAATGTTAATGAGATGAACAGATTTATAACACAGACAAGGATGGCCAAATGGATTAGGAAGCAAAACCTAACGATTTGTTAGATATAAGAAATGCACTTAAAAGAACGTCACAGAAAGTTAAAATGAGTGGTTGGAATAAAATCTATTATGTTTCAGTTGAATATAAAAAAAGCAGCAGTTGCAATCATGACCTCAGATAAAGCAACATTAAAAATAGATATGGACAAGAGAGATAAACAGGGAAACTACATTATGTTTAAAAGGCACCATAGATAATTAGACAATATTGATATTAGGTATGTAAACACCAAGCACCGAAGTACTTACAGGAAAAATTAACTATATTGAAAAAAAAAGATGTACATAGGGAGGCAGCACTTTGTAGGTTACTTCAAAATGCCTCTTTCAAAGACTGAACAGAAAGATAAACGGGAAAGAAATTTAGGAAATAAGCAGACTGTTAGAAAAACTAAGTACAAAAGAACTTTGGTATTTTTTTGGTTGTTTTCCATTTTATTTTATCTTTTTCATATTAAACTTATTTTCACATTACTCATATCGTAAAGAAGAATTAGAACCAATAGGAGAAACCACAAGAAAGAAGAAACAAACAAAAAAAGAGAGAGAGAGAAAGCACATTTGCTCTCCGACTCTGTAGTTATTTTTCTGGATGAGGACAGCATTTTCTATCATGAATCTTTTGGAACTGTCTTAGAACCTTGTATTGTTAGGAAGAGATGAGTCTATCAAAGTTAGTCATTGCACAATGTGGCCATTACTGTGTACAGTGTTCTCCCAGTTCTGCTCACTTCACTCAGCATCAGTTTATATAAGTTTTTCCAGATTTTTCTGAAATCTGCCTGCTCATCATTTTTTTAAGCACAGTAGTATTCTGTTACAAGCATATACCATAACTCGTTCAGTCATTCCCCAATTAATGTGCATCCCTTCAATTTCTAATTCTTTGCCACCACAAAAAGAGCTGCTATAAATATTTTTGTACATATGGGACCTTTTCCCATTTGTATGATCTCTTTGGGACACAGACCTAGAGGTGATATTGTTGGGTCAAAGGGTTTGCACATTTTTATAGCCCTTTGGGCATAGTTCCAAATAGCTCTCCAGAATGATTAGACCAGTTCACAACTTTACCAACAATGCATTAGTGTTCTAATTTTCCCACATATTCTCCAATATTTATCATTTTCCTGTTTTGTCATCATCTGATAGATGTGATGTGGTACCTCAGTGTGGTTTTGATTTGCATTTCTCTATTCAATAGTGACTCAGACCATTTTTTCATATAGAGATAGTGATAGCTTTAATTTCTTTATCTGAAAACTGCATGTTCATATCCTTTGGTCATTTATCAATTGGGGAATGACTTGTATTCTTATAAATTTGACTCAGTTCTCTATGTATTTTGGAAATGAGGTCTTTATTAGAGATACTAGTCATAAAATTTTTTCCCCAGTTTTTTGCTTCCCTCCTAATCTTGGTTGCATAGGTTTTGTTCAGGGAAAACCTTTTTTATTTAATGTAATCAAAATTAATCTATTTTACATTTCATAATATTCTCTATTTCTTGCTTGATCATAAATGCTTCTGTTCTCCTTAGGTCTGACAGGACAATTATTCCTTGCTCTCCTAATTTGTTCATAGTAACAGCCTGTATATCTAAATTGTGTACTCATTTTGACTTTAGTTTGGTATACAGTATAATATGTTGGTTTATGCCTAGTATCTGCCCATACTCTTTTCCAATTTTCCCAGCAATTTTTGTCAAGTAGTGAGTTCTTATCCCAGAAGTTAGAGTCCTTGGGCTTATCAAAAAATAGATTACTATAGTCATTGTCTACTGTATCTTGTATATCTAACTTATCCCAATGATCCACCACTCTATTTCTTAGCCAGTACCAAGTAGTTTTGATAATTACTGCTTTATAATACAATTTAAGATCTGGTATGCCTAGGTTACCTTCCCTAGCATTTCTTTTCATTACTTCCCTTGATATTCTAAACCTTCTGTTCTTCCAGATGGGTTTTGTTATTATTTTTTCTAGCTTTATAAAATAACTTTTTGGCAGTTTAATTGGTATGGCACTGAATAAGTAAATCAGTTTAGGTAGAATTGTCATGTTCATTTTATTGGCTCGGCCTATTAGTGAGCAACTAATAGTATTCCAATTATTTAGATCTGAATTTATTTGTGTGAAAAGTGTTTTATAATTGTGTTCATATAGTTCCTGGATTTGTTTTGGTAGTTAGACTCCCAAATATTTTATAATGTCTACAGTAACTTTAAATGAAATTTCTATTTGTATGTCTTGCTGTTGGGCTTTGTTAGTAATATCTAGAAATGCTGATGATTTATGTGGGTTTATTTTACATCCTGCAACTTTGCCAAAGTTGTTTATTATTTCCAGTAGCTTTTTACTTGATTCTCTAGGTTTCTTTAAGTATGTGATCATATCATCTGCAAAGAGTGATAGCTTTGTTTCTTCTTTGCCTATTCTAATATGTTCAATTTCTTTTTCTTCTCATATTACTAAAGCTAATACCATATTGAATAACAGTGGTAATAACAGACATCCTTGTTTCACCCCTAATCTTATTGGAAATGCTTCTAGTTTATCCCCATTACATATAATTCTTACTGATTGTTTTAAGCAGATGCTACTTATTTTAAGGAAGACTCTATTTATTCCTATGCTCTCTAGTGTTTTTAATAGGAATGGATGATGTATTTTGTTAAAAGCTTTTCCTGCATCTATTGAGGTAATCATATGATTTCTGTTAGTTTTGTTATTGATATGGTCAATTATGCTGATGGTTTTCCTAATACTGAACCATCTCAGCATTCCTGGTATAAATCCTGCCTGGTCATAGTGTATTATTCTCATGATAAGTTGCAATTTTGTTATTTATTTAGAATTTTTGCATCTACATTCATTAGGGAAATTAGTTTATCATTTCCTTTTTCTGTTTTGGCTTTTCCCAGTTTAGGTATCAGTATCATATTTGTATCATAAAAAGAATTTTGTAAGATTCACAGCCAAGATTATGCAGGACCTTGCAGCTTCTACATTAAAAGATCATAGGGCTTGGAATATGATATTTGATAAGGCAAAGGAGCTTGCATTACAACTAAGGATTAACTACACAGCAAACTTGAGCATAATCTTTCAGGGGACATTCAATGAAATAGGAGACTTCCAGAACTTTCTGATGAAAATACCAGAGCTCAACAGAAAATATGATATTCAAATACAAGACTCAAGAGAGGCATAAAAAGGTAAAAAAGGAAAGGAAAAAACTACACACGTTATTCAATACAAGCAAACTGTTCATATCTCTAAATGGGAAAAAGATACTTATAACTCTTGAGAAATGTACCTTTACTATGATTTTTAGAAAGGATATACATAGACAGAGGGCATGGGTATAAATTAACTGATGTGATGATAAAAAATCCAATTAAGAGGTAAAAAAGGGTTGTAATGGGAGAAGAGGAAAGAAGGAGGCAGAAAACGGTAAATTACATCACATGAAGAAACCCAAACACATATTGCAGCAGAGGGAAAGAAAGGAGGGAAATGAGCATTGTTTGAATCTTACTCTCATCAGATTTGGATCAAGGAGGGAATAACATATTCAGTATTAGAATTTTAGTATTTTTTAAATAGGAATCAATACACCCACCTAATTTTCTGCATTGCATGGCATCATTCTTTTATTCCTGACTCATATTTCCATTTGACTATCCTGTCATTACCCCATACTTAATGTGTCTAAAATTAAAATTAAATTTAATGTCTTTTCCCCAAAACCAGTTGTCCCTCCCATTTCCTCCATTTTTCTTAATGGCAATATCATTTTCTTAGCTAAAAATGTTCAAACTCCAAAGTCATAAGATCATAGATTCAGGGTTAAATAGGACCTTGGAAGTCATTGAATCCAATCCCTTCATTTCACAGGTGAGGTAAGTGAAGCCCAGAGAGGTTAAAGTGATTTGCTTAAGGTCACACAGCTAATAGATATTTGAGGCAGGATTTAAACCAGGGCTTCTTAACTCCATGCCCAGGGCTTTATATACCATATAATGCTTAGTCTCTTAATATGGAAATATTAATATCAGAAGTATTAATTTCTAGAAAATATCAAATATAGAATAGAAATAGAAATCTATAAGAAAAAAACAGAATCATAGATTTAGAGGTGGAATCTTGGATTTAGTTAAGTGAGGCCTAGAGAGGATAAGATAACTTGCTAATGGTCACAGAGCTAGTCAAATGTGGAATTCAAACCAAGGTATTCCCAACTCTAGCACTGTATCCATTATACCAAGCTTCTGTTTTTGACTCCTCTTTTTTCCTTATCTACTGTGTTCAGTTGAGTACTGCTGTCTTATTTTTATTTGTAATTTCCTTTGTCTCCCACTCTCACTGCCACCACCCTAGTTCTAACTCTCATTTCCTCATATACCATTATAGGGGCCTCCTAATGGTTTGTGTATTTAGATTCTCCATTCTTCTTATCCACCGCACAGAAATCACCATGTTGGTTTTCCTAAAACATTTCTTTTATCATATTATTCCATTGCTCAAAAACATTCAATGGTTTCCACTTTCCTATCTAAGAAATTATAAAGTTTAGGTTTTTGATTGATATAATCCCTTATAATCTCTTACCATCCCACAATCTATCCCTTACCTTTATTTTCTAGTCTTGTTCCCCATTTATTTCCTGAACCCCAGCCAACTTTGTCTACTTACTATACCATAAACGTATTTTGTATTTTTCTAATGCCTTATTGATGGGGTTATGGTACCTGAGCTCCTAAAATGAAAAGAGCCTCAGTCCCTGAACTTTCTCTCACATTTCAGCAACCCAGTCTCAGGCTTTCACCTGAGGCATCCTGCCCAGCCTAGTCTACCCAGACACTCAATAATTCTTTTAACTGTCCTTTCATTGTGTCTCATTGTGAGCAAAGCAGAACTGAAACAGTTCAAAGGAAATGCAGGATGAACAAATGTAGAATATCCACCCCAAATGTTCACATGGATTATTTGTGCTCAATCTGTGGTACAGCATCCTGAACTTGTCTGACTGACTACAGTTGAAACTTGACTTTATGATGGTGATGTCATTTTGGTCCTCTTTGAGAATGAAGGACAACAACCAACCAAATTTCACAGATTTTTAGACTCTCACATGCTTCTATTGGCATCCCAATACCGCAGATTTACTAGAAATTTTGCCCGCCTAACAGTGTTATAATAAAACCTCACTGTTCTGACTGAAAGAAGACTAGAGTGGTTGAAGTCTTTCTAGGTAGAACCACCCTGTACCCTTGCATGTCAGGGTTTCCAGCACCCCAAACTGCACCACTATCTTTGTTCTTTTTTTCCCACCTTGAATACTTTAACTCCCATCTCAACTTTTAAAAAATCCTTATCATCTATTAAGCAACGATCATACATCACTCTTCCCATGACGTCTTACCTTCGCCCAAAGTGATCTCCAATGAGTCTGAACTCATTATTTCCTCTCTTCATACGGCACTTATACACTTCTCTATTTTATTATTTGCTTAAATGTTTTATTTCTCTTCTTAGATGTTAAACTATTAGAGAACAGGGAGCACGTATTATAATACATATTTGTATCTCTTTCTCTTACAATGTCTAGCCTACATCAAGTACTCAATAAACATGTTTATTTGCTTTTTATTAGGTTTTCCTAAAATGGAATCCACCCTCATGATCTTAGATTCCTTGATAAAAGTTATAGACTCAAGCTATAAAGGGCCCTAGAAATCTATCTTAATTCCTTTAAATTTACAGATGAAGAAAATGAAGCCCAGAGAAGTCAAGCTGAATAATAATCAATAATGATAATAACTAACGTTAATGCAATCAGTTAGCAGCACAGCTTGGGCAAAACTTATTGATAATAATACTAATGCTAATAGTTAGCATTTACACAGTGATCACTTTGGGCCAGGCGCTGTGGAAGCACTTTCCAATTGTTATCTCATTTGCTTCTCATACCCACTCCGGAAGGCAGGTGCTGTTATTTTCCTTATTTTGCAGATGCTGAAACTGAGACAAACATGGGTTTTGTGACTTGCCAAGGTCACAGAGCTAGTAAGTGCCTGAGGCCGGACTTGATGTAACGATTTTTAATTATGACTGTTGTCTCATTTTGATATGTCCGTTTCAAAATGTCAACAAGAATTAACATAGTCCACAGTTGCTAAAATATAAATATTTATATATCTGTGTGTAGATACATACATACACAGGTACACACAGACATATATATGTATATATGGAAAGAATTTCATGTGTTACTTTGCCAAGGTTAAATGCAATTACATATTAAAATATTATTAGTTTCTTATTATCATTATTTTCCATCTCAGCAAGTAGGCAAAGTTGACTGAAATGTTTTAGGAAGGTTGTTCATATAGTGGTTAGATGGATAGTTAGTGGATAGATGAGAAGAAGAGAGATTCTAGGCAGACAGACCATTGAGGAAGCTGATGGAGCAAGGCAAATGAGAGGCAAGGTGACATGTGGATGGAGAGCTGACCTCAGAAGTAGAAGACCTGGGTTCAGCTCTTGCTTTGATACACAGACTCTGTTTGACTCTTAAAGTTCTTCATAATCTGGCATCTCGTTATGTTTCCAGTTTTCTGGAAAGAAGGCCTTTGTCTCCTCCAGGTAGTCTTATCATACAATGACTATCATCTTGCTGTTTCTCTCACAAGATACTCTCATAGCCTGACCCCACATATTTTTGCTGTATGCATCACGTCTCAAATGCTCTGCTTCTTCATCAGTTTCTTGACTTCTCTAGCTTCAGTCAAGTATCAGCTAAAATCCCACTTCTGCAAGAGTTTTTCATAATTGTCCTTAATACTAGTACCTTCCCTCTGAGATTTTGCCCGATTTATCTTGTTTGTACATAGTTGTGGCACAGCCCGCCCTCCCTCAAAACAAAGTCAAGTGCAGGGCATGTCATCATTTCTCTGATGGCCTGGTCTTCTTTGGCAAGGAAGGACGAACACAATTCTGTAAGTAGATGCAGCTGGCCGAATGGGACCCAGCTAGCTGGGTAACTCAACTCCTCCTCTCCTGTCTGCCTCTCCCTCCCCTTCCCACTCCTCTCCAAAGGGCTGTAAATATGGATGGCCAAAAGATGCCCAGTAGACTTGGGTTTTACTAGCCCCTTCCCTTCCCTTCCCTTCTTCCCTTCCATGTTCTTATGAGAGATCTATGATCCTTAGGTTGTCTCTATACATTCTAACTTCAAGATCAATATATTTCACTTGTATAGTGTGTATGTGTATGTGTGTATACACACATACATACACATATATACATATACCCACACACCCACACCTACATATATATGTATATGTGTATGTGTATGTGTGCGTGTGTATATATATATGTATATATGGCTTTTTGCTTCTCTTCTTCTAAATTGTCTTTCACTTCTGTGTATTTGTATTCCCATTCTAGTGTTGTCTCATTTGTTTCTTTAGTGAAGCTTGCTATTGCAGATTCCAGGTTTTAAAAAAATTCTATTTGTTATTTTTGCTTTGTGGGCCACAAATTCCTCTCTCATAATTCTCATTCTCTTTTAAACAATTCAGGAACAACATGTTGTGTTTCCACATTCTCAAGTTTCACATGGTCCTCTAATCTCATTAAATATATCATTTTCCTTTGTTTTGCAATATTTATTCATAGATGTCTGAACTTATTTATTAGATCTGGGGATCATATTTCCTTCTATTGTTACTGGTTTTCCTGTTGATTTATCAGATAATGTTCAAGGAAGGTCTTTGAGTTTTCTTCTTTCTGAAATATTTGGTACTTTCAGTCTTTCTGCCTGCCCCCTTATTTCTCATATCACTCACTTTCTGACTTCATTCCCTGTGATTGCGGTTTCCTAGGAGGTTGAATCTCAGAGTGTCAGCCTCCTCCCAAGATGAGAAATTCATGATTCACCCACGTAGGTGTGTAGCCCAATTGACTGGCCTCAACTGGAGGCCGTGCTCTTCTCTCAGACTTAGTGGAGTGTTGCACAGCCCCCTACATGCACAGTGTCCTATCCTGTTCTTAGTTCTCTGACGTGGCACTGGCAGTTCAGAGCTTTGCAGCCCTAGTGTTGCAGTTTCCAGCAAGCTTTTGTTTCTGAAGAACTTTGGCCAAGCTCTCTATCAAGGCCTGAGCAAACTTCTACAGCCTAGAGACAGGTCTCCATTGCACTGTAAAAAAGGAGGGGGACCAAGGTGCAGAGACGGGTTTTATTTTAAGCCTAGAAGTGTCCTTGGTTCTGCTATTGCAGCCTTCCTGACAATGTCTGGAAGGGTGCTGGGTGAACTCAGGGTCAGTAAGCATTAGTTCATGTTGTTTTTTTAATCTTTTGGATTTTGGGTGTTTTAGACCATGAAGATAAAAGCTGTTATATTTTTGTTGTATTATTTCTGTTTTGGAGAGTTTCAAGAGTATGGGATCAGAGAAAAATGTTTAGCCCTTCACCTTGTTGCCTGAAAATAAATTTCTAATATAAAACTGTTAATTTTTTAGAAATAGAGAGGTAGATGAACGTGCTACACATGTGAAATGTTTCAAGCACCTTCCAAAGACATCACTGTATTCTTAGTTTTACTTAAGTGTTTTACTTTGTTACAAGAGAACTCCCATGAAGATTGCGTTAATGTAAAAACAAGACACTAATAAAACTTTTAAAACAAAGAAGGTCAGTCAAAAATGTAGGGCCTGAACTAGAACAGGGTCTGTGTGAGTGGAAAAAAGCAATATATACTTATATATGATATGTGGTAAAGAAAAAAATGACAATTTCAAAACTCGTTGTATTTCAAAACTGATTGGATATGTAGGATGAGTAAGAGAGGATTTGAGGATGACACCATGGTTGTATACCTGGGTAACTGGAAAGATGTCAGTGGCCTAGATAGAAGGAAGTTCTGAAGAGGGTAGAATTTTTGGAAAAAAGGTAATTAATTCTCTTTTTAATGTATTAAGTTTAACATGCCTATGTGCCATCCATTTAAAATGTCTAGGAGTCAGTTGGTGATTCAGAACTGAGGTTCAGGAGAGAAGCTAGGGCTAAATGGACATGGGAATCATTTATAGATAAAGACAACAGAGACAGTTTAAGTAGCAGAAATGTAGAAACACACACACACACACTTCCCAAATCCGGAAAATAGGATGATCCACTATATTTGTCATAGAAATTCACAAATGTATCAGATATTGATTAAGCAAATCAATCAAGTTACCTTACCTGACTTCAAGTGGTAAGGTTCTTTGATATCTTAACGAGGCAAAAGCAGTTCTCAAATACTTTATATTAAGTATAAAATGTCCTTGGATGAACTGGAGTGATGGGAACAGAAAGAGTGTATGGGATAACATGAGGGAACTTGGTCAAGCTTTAGGAGACTTCTATAAAATATTAAGCTAGTTGAGAATTAAAGTTATTCATAGAGATTACAAGAGAGAGCGTTCTATCTACCTTCCCATCAAAATGAGTCCCTTGGAGATGGGATAAGATTACTTTGGCTATATTTTTGGTTTCCTCCCATTCCTACACTGACCAGAAGAGGACCTTACCAATTTTGGAGTTCTGTAGGATTTCCCATCAGCATTCTAGCATTATCTCCTGAACAGCAATGACTGGTAGCAGTGTCTATATCAGGAGTCAAGGACCAAATGACTATATACAGATTCATAAATCTACCAAAAAAAATAAACCAGCAAAGAAACTATATCATCCACTAACTGTAGTTGTCCACAAAGTCTCTGTCATAGGTTCTTTTCTCTTTTCCTTTTACTGTTTTGGTTGATGATATAATCAGCTCCCATGGGTTCCATTATTATTTCTTTTCAAATGATTCTCAAATCTATTTGTTCAGCTCTGACTTCCTGTCTTGCATCTCCAGCTATCTACTAAGCATCTCAACCTGGATGTCCTATACATATATAAATCTTAAACCAAGCATGCAAAAAACTGAACTCATCATCCATTCCTGAAAATGTTTCTTATTTCCTTATGTTCCTATTACTGTCAAGGTCACAACCACTGAGGCTTATAACCTCTATTTCATCCTTAACTCCTCTCTATAGTAGGATGGGGGAAATACCATAACCCCTGGGGACCCAACCTGTTGCTTTGTCACTCAGCTGCCCCTCAGGACTTGGAAGCAGGAGCTGGAGCACTGTTAAGACTTAGACTCTTTGGTTCATTAGGGCATATGTGCACTTGAGAATGCCAAGTGGGAACCTGAAACGGCAGCATGGAAGGACACAGCCCCAAGAAGATTTTTAGGATTTGGATACTCTCTATTTGATTGAGGGGATTGTAACCTACTGTGACCTAGGAGTGGAGTATATTGTATTCTCTGCTATCCCTGGGGATGTGCTATGCTAAGGAAGACCCTGGTCTGGGATCCCCTGGTTGTATAAACAAGTGTTTTGGGATATACTGAATGATATGTTTTGTTTAAAGCCATGTAGCCACCCTGGTAATAGTTGTTATGTTGTTATGAATTGTGAATGTTTTAGTTTCTTAAATAAGGTTTAGTTTTGAATAGAGTGCTTATCATACCTTGCAATTGGACCCTTAAAATATCACAAGAGTCTCCCTCAAGTGTGCTGTGTTGATTGGCATTACAATTCCTCATTCTCTCACTGCACTCTATATCCAATAGTTGCTAAATCTATTCTACCTTTGAAATGTCTCTTGAACACCTCCCCTTCTCTATTCTGATGCTGCTATCACCCTAGTGAAATCCCTCATCACTTCATACCTGGATTATTACAATAGCTTTTTGGTTGGTCTCTTACTTCAAATCTTTCCCCGTTCCAGTCCATCTTCCCATCAGTTATCAAAGTGATCTTCCTAAAGTTCAGATTTGACCATATCATTTCCCCATTTCACAAATTCCAGCAGTTCTCTATTACCTCTATGATCAAATATAAAATTCTCTATTTGGTTTTTAAGGCCCTTCATGATCTGTTCCTTTCACAAGGTCCTCTGTTGCCCAGCTCTATACATTTTTACTGCCTGCCTCCTCATGCTAGAGTTCTCTCCCTTTTATTAGGAAAAAAAGGAAAAAAAAAGGAAACCTGACTTCTCTGGTTTCCTTCAAGTCTCAGCAAATCCATCTTCTGCAATAGGTCTTTCCCATTTCTTCTTAATGTTAGTGCCTTCCCTCTGAGAACATCTCCAATTTATCCTATATATATATATATATATATATATATATATATATATATATCCCATTTATATCCCATATATATCCCATTTACACATAGATATATGAAGGACAGAACGCCTTGCCTCGGTGATTCAGTAGTAGAATTCTCACCTGCCTCAGTTTTTCATCTATAAAATGAGCTGGAGAAGGAAATGGCAAACTACTCCAGTATCTTTACCAAGAAAATCCCAAATGGGGTCATAAAGAGTTGGACTTAACTGAAAATGACTGAACAACAACAACCATGAATGGAGAACAGATATTACCTGTACCTTTCTTCATAACCTCAGCATTTAATAAATGCTAATTAACTGACTTTCTGAAGTCATTCCCAAAGGGAACTTTTTGAGCACTTCATGAAGGGGGGAAATTAACTTTCCAGCAACAAAGAACTGTGAGTTATCCCTCTGTTACATGAACCTACTTTCCTCTGGACTCCTTACATACAAAAAAAGTGCATCCTAGACTCTTAGACTTTTTCCACTTCTATGAAATCTACTTTTCTGGTTGTTTAAATGATTCTCAGTTGATAATCATAGCAGGAAACACACTGGTGGGGGCTCATGAAAACTACATAAAAACACTTCCCAAACTCTCAGGGATACTGAGGAGCTGACTCGTCAAGATAAGTGGGTATCTGGGTAGTTGCCTCAAAGTATATGCTATGTAAGTATTGTTATTTGTTAAAATAATTTTAAATTTTTCTTATTTTGTACTTAACATGATTCAATTAACGTAAACATTTCTACATAAAAAGAATATAAAACAGCTAAACTCTACTATAAAAAGCTTATCTCTTTTTATGTCTTCTTTTTTAAATTTTTTTTATTATTTTATTTGTTTTCAGTGTTCTACAGTCTCTTCCATATATCTTAGATTTTTCCCCTCCCTCCCCCGCTTCTCCCCTCCCTTCCCACTCCCTCCCTAAGACGGCATACAGTTCTATATAGGTTCTACACATACATTCCTATTAAATACATTTTCACCTTAGTCATGTTGCATAGGAGAATTAAAATGAATGGGAGAAATCATAAAACAAACCGAAACATAATATAAAAGTAAATGATCTGCTTCATTCTGTGATAGAATTCCATAGTTCTTTCCCTGAATGTGGAAGGCATTTTGCCGTAAAAGACCGCTGGGAATTATTTAAGTCCTTGCATTGCAATGAAGTAGTAAGTCTACCAGAAAAATTCCTCACAGACTGTGGTTGTTGCTATGTACAAAATTCTCCTGGTTCTGCTCCTTTCATTCAACATCAGTTCATATATGTCTTTCCAGTCCTCTCTGAAATCTTCCTTAAGCTGAGCTGCTGTTGTGAATGCAGAGGCAGAACATCGTTGCTATTTTATCTAAATTATTATATTTTTAAACTGTAGGAACTATCCTTTTTATACATTGTCATCATGGTTTAAGTTACTTTTGAATGCTCCATGAATGCCCCATATTTCCTTAGCCCTGAGCCAGAATCATAGGACTGTCCTGAGTTAGAGTAGGTCCAGAACATGACATATATACCTATTGGACATATATACATACAATTAGAAGTAGCTCTAACATCAATTTTCTTTTTGCTTAGGTTCAATGTTGGAATGAAATGAGGCACTCCAAAGTGACTAAACTTTGCTCTAACCTTGCAAGCTTATGATGACAATTAGCTTGTCTAGTCATCAGGTCATCAGAGTAGGATGTGATAAAGGATATGATGACTCACATGGTCTTCAGAAATTCACTAAGTCAGAGGGGCCCTGACTGCATTGGGGTGGATTTTGATGCCCTGTGATGATCAGGAGTCTGGATCAAGGAAACAGGGTCAACCAGGTCCTGGGAATGCTTAGTCTCTTTTCAGGTAAAATTAATCTCTGTTGCAGGAGGGAAGGAGGAGTATAAGCCTCACCTATATAACACAGAAATGTTGATAGATATTAGTCTTATCACACATACAATATAGGTATGTGTAGATATGTGGGTGTATGTATATGTTGTTGAAATTGATGTTAAGGAAAGTTTGTTATTTTGTAAACTTACTAATGGCAATGCCACATCAAGAGAAATTTTTATTAAACTGACAGATTTTAAAAATGAAAATGGTATAATGTGGGATGAACTTTTTGGACTCTGCACTGACAGAGTTCAATGAATATTGGGTTTTCCAATTTTAAATGGATAAAGAACCCATTGGTCATGGACAAATATGATGTATTTTGTATTAATCCATCCAAAGAAAAATGGTTAATAAATTTGTTGAAACAAACATTTGAACCATAAATTCTTATTATGTTTTGTCTATGGGTAAATTAAACATTCCCTGTTTCATCAAAGTGATATAAATTTAACAACCATTTGTAAATTATTATTTGTGTGAAATGTAATTTTTCTATTATATAAGAAAGAATCTCAGTTATAAGTAGAAAAAAATTATGAGTAGCAGTATTATCAATGATGACTTGTTTGAGAATTTTTCACATTATAAACAAATTTAGCAATAAAATACGCATGTGTATTCCATTACTCTTATTTTATGTTTTAGATTTTTGTGTTGCTATGAGATTACATTAATTCTTAATTCTATTTGAATAAAATAGGAACTAAGAAAATTATTTGGGTAGATTGTTTTATGAAAAGAGTGGGGGTATAAAGGTTTCCTCCCCCAAAAGACTTGTAGCTACTACTAGGCTGTTCTCAAATAAAGTCTCCCACAGACAGATGTTAAAATCACAGGAGATTTTGTAACAAATATAATGTGGATAAAATTTTGCTCAAATGATATGTTGAGTATCAACCTCAAGTAAGATATAAAACAAAGAAACATGTTTACTTAAGTTTTGCCAGTGTCACAGAGGATTTCTTCCCAAAGCATTTGTCTCACAAGGCTTTTGTTTTTTTTTAAGATTTAAATGTATTTATTTTTAGTTTTCAGCATTCATTTCCACAAGGTTTTGAGTTTCAAATTTTCTCCCCATCTTTCCCCTCCCCCTCCACCATGAGATGGCATGCATTCTGAATACCCCTTCCCTCAGTCTGTCCTTTATCACCCCCCTCTCTTATCCACTTTCCCTTTACTTTCTTGAAGGATAAGATAGATTTTTATACTCCATTGCCTGTATATCTTATTTCCCAGTTGCATGTAAGAACAATTTCTTAACATTTGTTTTTAAAACTTTGAGTTCCAAATTCTTTCCCTTCTTCCCTCCCCATCCACCCCCATTGAGAAGGCAAGCAGTTCAATATAGGTTATACATGTGTAGTTATGTAAAACACCTCCATACTAGTCATGTTGTGAAAGACTAACTGTATTTCTCTTCATTCTATCCCACCCCCCCAGTCATTTTCTCCTTTGACTCTGTCCCTTTTCAAATGTGTTTGCTTGTGACTACCCCTTTCCTCAATCTGCCCTCACCTCTATCGTCCCCCCTCTTATCCCCTTCCCCCTTACTTTCCTAGGTAGGGTAAGATGCCCAATTGAGTGTGTATGTTATTCCCTCCTTAAGCCAAATCCCATGAGAGTAAGGCTCACTCATTCTCTCTCACCTCCCCCCCTGCTCTTCCCCTCCATTGTGAAACCTTTTTCTTGCCTCTTTTATGTGAGATAATTTCTCCAATTCTATCTCTCCCTTTCTCCTCCCAATATAATTCTCTCTCACCCCTTAATTTCATTTTTAGATATCATCCCTTCATTTTCAACTCATCCTGTATCCTCTATCTATCTTATCTATCTCTCTCTCTCTCTCTCTCTCTCTCTCTCTCTCTCTCTCTCTCTCTCTCTCTATCTATCTATCCATCTATCCATCCATCCATCCATCCATCCATCCATCCATCCATCCATCCATCCATCCATCCATCCATCCATCCATCCATCCATCTATCTATCTATCTATCTATCTATCTATCTATCTATCTATCTATCTATCTATCTATCTATCTATCTATCTATCTATCTACATTTCCTCCCACTACCCTAATACTCAGCAAGGTCTCATGAGTTACAAATATCTTTCCATGTAAGAATGTAAGCAGTTCATCTTTAATAAGTCCCTTCTGATTTCTCTTTCCTCTTTACTTTTTCATGCTTCTCTTGATTCTTGTATCTGAAAGTCTAATTTTCTATTCAGCTCTCATCTTTTCAGCAAGAATATTTGAAAGTCCTCTATTTCACTGAAATTTCATTTCTTCCCTGAAGGATTATACTCAGTTTTGCTGGGTAGGTGATTCATGGTTTTAATCCTAGCTCCTCTGACCTCTGGAATATCATATTCCAAGCCCTTTGATCCCTTAATGTAGAAGCTGCTAGATCTTGTGTTATTCTGATTGTATTTCCACAATACTCAAATTGTTTCTTTCTGACTGCTTACAATATTTTTTCTTTGACCTGGGAACTCTGGAATTTGGCTACAATATTTCTAGGAGTTTTCCTTTTAGGATCTCTTTCCAGAGGTTTCCAGAGGTGAATTCTTTCCATTTCTATTTTACCCTCTAGTTTTAGACTATCAGGGCAGTTTTCCTTGGTAATTTCTTGGAAGATGATATGTAGGTTCTTTTTTTGATCATAACTTTCAGGTAGTCCAATAATTTTTAAACTGTCTTTCCAGGATCTATTTTCCAGGTCAGTGGTTTTTCCAATGAGATATTTCACATTGTCTTCTATTTTTTCATTCTTTTGTTTCTGTTTTATAATTTCTTGATTTCTCATAAAGTCATTAGCTTCCATTTGCTCCACTGTAATTTTGAAGGAATTAATTTCTTCAGTGAGCTTTTGGACCTTCTTTTCTATCTGGCCAATTCTATTTTTAAGGCATTCTTCTCCTCATTGGCTTTTTCAATTTCTTTTGTCATTTGGGTTAATCTCTTTTTTAAGGTGTTATTTTCTTCAGTATTTTTTTGGGTCTCCTTTAACAAGCTGTTGACTCTATTTTCATGATTTTCTTGCATCACTCTCATTTCTCTTCCCAATTTTTGCTCTACTTCTCTTACTTGGTTTTCAAAATCCTTTTTGAGCTCCTCCATGGCCTATGAATAATTCATATTCCTCTTGAAGGCTTTTGATGTAGGAGCTTTGACTCTGCTGTCCTCCTATGGTTGTATGCTCTGATCTTCCCTGTCACCAGTTAGATTCTATAGTCAGTTCTTTTAGATGTTTACTCATCTTCCCAGCCAGACACTTGACTTTCTAACTCTGTCAACTCTGCTTTCAGTGGTTGTGGGTGTGGGTATGCTGTCCTAGGCTTCAGGGATTTTTTACCAGTTGCTTGATCCCTCACCATCTGTGGGCCCAGAGCTCCGGAAGCAGCTTCTGCTACTGCTGCTGTTGCTGTTGCTGCTGCCTCTGGCTGCAGCTGCCACCACCCCACCACCTCTGGGGCTAGAGCTGGATTGTCCATGTTCCTTTTTCATCCAGGCCCCACAGAGTTTTCTCATTGACCTTTTTGGCCTTTGTGTGTTAAGAAGTTTGGAAACTGCCATAGCTGCCAATGATTCAGTCCCCTTAAGCCTGCTCCAACCTGTCTGTACTGGTGTGGCCCACACTTGACTGGGCTCTGCTCCCTTTCCAGCTTGTCTTGGGCTGTGGATTCATTTCACTCTTTCATTTTGTGGGTTTGTAGCACTAGAATTTGTTTAGAGTCATTTTTTTTACAGGTATTTGGAAGGCTTTGGGGGAGAGCTCAGGAAAGTCCCCACTTTTACTCTGCCATCTTGGCTCTGCACTTCCCCAATTCTTTTGTTGGAATCACTAATCATTAGCATGAAGATTTATTTCATTCAGTGGCTCTTATACATTTTGTGTATGAGGAACAACACAAAATCTTTAATGGTATAATGAAAAGTTATCATTAGAATCAGGAAATATCTAGCCTCTGACATTTAGGTGATCATGGACCAATCACTCAGTCTCTGTGTGATAGCGTATATAATTATATATGATATAATAATAATTATTATTATAGCTAGTATTTATGTAGTATTTTCAGGTGCAAATCTTTACATATGTTAACTCATTTGATTCTCACAACTTTGTGAGGTGCTCTTCTTTTTCCTATATTTTGTGATGAAGAAACTGAGGGAAATAGCAGTGAAGTGATTTGCACAGAGCCACATAACTAGTAAGGGTCTGAGGCAGTTTTTCCAGACTGACAAGTCCCATTCTGTATCCACTGACCACCTAGCTGCTTCATAAATTATGTATGTAAAATACTTTGCAAACTTTAAAACAGTAGACAAACCTTAGCTATTGTTATTCTTTTCAGTTCTAATAATTGAAAATATCGACATTAGAATAAGTTTTTAACTTGTCATTATTCCTAATTTAAGACCTTGACAGTTTTAAAGACTTTAAATACTCACCCTAAATAGATGCAATAGTGTATTTTCCCCAAGTTCAACAATAGGTAAAAATAAAAATTTTAAAAATTCACATGAAGCTAATCCTTAATCTCATAACCTGTTCCTGAACAGATGTAATTTAATAGTGAAACCTGACAACAAGCATTTGAATTATATATATGTTGACAAAGGCCATGGACTATTTTTCTAATGGTTTAAAATTATATTGATGGAGTGATGGGACCTGGCTCCCTAAAAGGAAAAGACCATGTCTTTGAAAGCAACCCAGTCCCTGCCAATAAGCATCTCCCCAAACCTCTTGACAATCAATAAGAGAATCTTGCTCCAATACAATCTGGAGATTGGGTTTATTTAAAGTCATGGAAAACCCAAAAAGGAGAGTTGGAAGGGACCCTACCAAGTCATTTTCACCACCCTAATGGCAATAAAACTTGAAGGCCTCTCCAGCTGGACTCATAATTCTAGGATTAAACCTCTTGCTCCCCCCTCAGAGACCCCAGAATGTATATGTAAACCCTTGGAGGACCTCAAGCTACTGTTTAGAAGGGCCCCAGCCCCCTCCAGTGGATAAAAAGAGGTAAAATTATAAATGCCCTTTTGATTAGATTTACAATACTCCAGGCTAATATATTTTTATAGCTTTCTGCAGATACATACAATCTGTCCCCTGGGTCAAGGCTAGATAGATATTTAAGCCACAGTGTAGCATTCCAGATCCCAGTCTCAGGTAACACTTTCTTAACCAGCTAACTGTACAGCTCTCAAATTTGCCTTTCTCTTCAGAAGCCCTTAGATCAGCAACAGTAATGAATGTACTAGCTGGGTCCCTAAGGTCTTCAGTTTCTTACCTGAGATCTCATAATCCTTAGAGTCTGGAAAGCATTGTTGCTTAGGAGCAAAATACATCACCAGAATGTTTGGTTTTTACACATGGGTAACAAATTATTCAACTGGAGGAGTTGATAGGAGGAAATTTATGTTGATGGCATTAACAAAGACCTGATATACTAACATTCCTCAATAGATTTCATTTGCATCAGACAAAAGGATTCATAAGTCTGCTCTGTCTTCTTTAAATGCTATGCATAGTTCTCTGGCTGCAGTCATATAGCATTTGCACTTGGTAAGCAAAAATCCTACCACTGTTTTATATTCATTTGGTCAGAAAGCATTTACTAAGCACCTATTATGTAGGAGGCAATTGAATGGCTGTGAGCATATAGCGCTGGGTCTAAATCGGGAAGATCTGAGTTCAGATCCATCCTCAGATACTTAACTGGCTGTGTGACCCTGGGCAAACCATTTAACCTCTGTTTGCCTTAAGCCATTGGAGAAAGAAATGGCAAAGCACTCCAGTATCTTTGCCAAGAAAACCCCATGGAGAGTATTGGCATGCTATTGATGAGGATACAAACAGTGCCCTACGAGTTAAAAATAATATTAAGGGTTGACTTTGTGAAGTCCCTAATTTATTCTGTAACCTGAAGGTGCCCCAAAGTCCTTCCCCCCTTTCTTGAAGCTATACCAAATGAATTGCTTTTATCTCCCCTATGCTATGTTCCCTGAGTCCTTTAATCTTTAACCCGTGTCCTCCTGGCTTGTTCTTAAATCCTTAAACCATAAAACTTCCCCCTTATCTTGATCTTGTCTCCCCCCCCCCCCCCCCCATCCTGGGTCATAAAAGTTCCCCTGCAGCCTTTATCTTATGTCTCCTATCCTGTCATTCAACTTCCTCCTCCTGTCCCTGATCTTTAACCTCCAGAAAACTCTCTAAAACTGCATCATCATTCTGAAAACTCTATGTAAGCATAACTCCCCCAGATATCGGGATCTCACTTAGCTTTCTTGCTAGGAGAGGCATGCTGCTTTTTCCATGTAAAATAAAGCTCCCAGTGGCTGCAGTGAATCTCAGTGAATTCTTTCACATCTGAACCAGCTCTACCAACTCAAAGCCTCATCACTATAGTCTACGAGAACATGAAGAGTCAGACATGACTGAACAATAACAACAATGGATCAAACGCTTTGCTAGGTGCTAAGGATACAAAGAAAAAAATGAGATAGCCCTTGACCTCAAGTAACAAGGTGGAAATCATGTGGGGCAAAGATGTGGAGGCAGAAGAGGATAGAAGAGACAGAATTTTGTCATCCTCCTTTGAAACTGATATTTTATCTTTTAAAAATTGTCTTTTCATACCCTTTAACCAATAGGGAATTGTTATTACTCTTACAGGGTTTATATCAGTTGATTATAGATTCTGGATGTCAGGAATTTTCTCAAAATTGCTTGCTTTGTTTTGAAAGGAGTGCTTTTTGTTGCACAAAATCCTTTTATTTTGTGTAATTAAATTCACCAATGATCTCCAATAATTTCTTCTATTTATTTTAAAGATAATATTTCTGAATTTATAAGTGAAAGAAGTATATGATTCTCCTTTCTTCCCATTTAAAAATATTTAGGTCATGAATGCAGATGAAGTTAATTTTAATACATGGAACTATGACTCTCATTTTTCAACACTTTCATTTTTCATCACTAATTTTTATTGAATAACAATTTTTCCTATTGTATTGTGGTCTTGAGTTTATCAAATAATCAATCACATTATCTTCACCAGGTTCTAGTCTGGGGTCTCTATTCTATCCCTATTAATCTTACTCTTCATCTAATACCAGATAAATTTTAATATTACCACTTTATTACAGTATATTTTTAAATCTTCCAGGGTAAATCCTGTTTCAACATGTTTTCCATAGGTTCTCCTCATAGTCTTTTTCATTTTTTCATATGAATTTTGTCATAGTTTTAATTGTGCAAAATTCTACATTAGTATGCTGATTGGTATTGCATTAACCTATGTTTGCCTCAGTTTCCTCATCTGTAAAATGGGAATTACAAAATCACCTACATCTCTGGGTTTTTGTGGAGATAAAATGAGATAATATTTATAAAGCATTCTGCAAACCTCAAAGCACTGTATAGGTTTGGAAATTCTAATTATTATTTGAAAAAATTAATTTGGGAGATATTGACACTTTTTACTCTATTATCTTAAATAAATAACATACAAAGAATTATCATGGTGCAGTGGATGGATTTATGCTTAATTTATTGCCCTCCCATATGTATAGCCCTGGAGCCAACCACAGTACTACCAGGGAAGACAGAATGTGCAAATCCCAATGCATATCTGCTGTCCATTTTACCCATCTTATTTGCCAACACTGAAATTTATGAGGATCATGTCAATTCAACTTGAGTACAGTATCCTGGAAAATAGAGCAAACTGGCTTAAGTACCGCCTGGGCAAGTCACTTAACCTCTGTCTCAGTTTCTTCTTCTGCAAAATAAGGATAACAGCAACAGTGATTGTGAGGATCAAATGAGATAATTATGAAGTGCTTAGCACAATATCTGGCACACAGTAATCGCTATACAAATGTTAGCTATTATTACCTTATTGCCATTTCTAGGATTATGAAAAATAGAAATGTCAGTAAGAATTCTGCTTCGCAAACTACTTGGAATCAGAATGTCTCTAACATTTCTTTTTTGGATATAATGACACCTCTTGGTTTTAATGCTCCAGGCCTGTGATTCTACCAAGTATAGAGAACTCCCAGTGGGGAAACTCCCACCTCTGTTGCAAATCAACAACTTATGTGTAACTTTGTTGATTAGGTGCCCAAGGTCACAGAGAAGTCATAGATCATTCTTGGAAAGATTTTATAGAAAATACACTATAGGCATATTTTGTACAATTAGTAATTACAGATGTCGTCATTTAATTTTCAGATCAGAGATCTGGTCTTTTCCATTATTTTGTAAACCTTTTCTAAAATCTTGAAAATGAATCCTGGAGGCACATTAAAATTGTCATTCCACTCCCAGCACTGATTTCTTTTGTGTTTTTCTAGTGAGATCTAACTGTTCTTCCTAACTTCCTCATGTTACATGGCAATGTGAGGCTCTCATCTTGTATATGGGTATTGTGGGGATAAAAATTATGCAACCTACAACGATAGCTGAGACAGCTCTCTGGGCCAATGGCACTTTATCAGAGGGTCCATGGTCCCCTCTAATGAAATAGATTGCAGATCTTCCTCATGATCTGAGATGCCCCCTCCTTCCAGGTCCCTATTTTTATAGGGTTATATATCTAGACATTCAAGAACAGCTATGCAAATACAAAATAACTCCGCTGGTTGACATATAATGCATTGGCTAAAATAAGGAAACAATATATCAGTAGGGTCACAGGTTGGGCAAAGCAAGGAATATCTCCACTGATTAGATGGTCATAAGACCATCTGGTTAGTGTTGGACAACAGAATGGTCTAGAGGCACAAAAATAAAACTGGGGGACTTTCCATGTAGTTGAATCACCTCCACCACACTGGGCTTGGTTACCATTATAAGAAAAAACAAGAGTGGAGGACCTCTAGTTAGCTTCCTATAATTAAGGAAGTGATCTTTCAATCTGAAGTTCACAGCTCTGGGACTTGATATACAAAACTTATAATCACCACCTCTATGGAATCATATTAAATTGATTAATGTTGATTGGAATAGAGTAGGGGTCCTCAGTATATTAACTTTGTCAGTATTGAGGTTATCCAGAAATGGTTGCTCCACTCTGCCTTTGTTGATGATAATAGAATTCTGTAGAAAGCCCGGAAGATCTGTTCTAATTCATATATATTTACTATCCTCCTAGCATAATCTACAAATGTTGCTTTTTTTCCAATTTTCTGACTTAATTTCTTTTTCTGCTGTTTTGTGAGACTATATTGCTCTAGTCTTTAGTTCTCCTCTTCCGGAACATTTTTCAAATGACTGTTATTGTTGTTCAGTCATCTCTGACTCTTTTAAGACTCTAATTGGGGTTTTCTTGGCAAAGATACTAGAGTAGTTTGCCATTTCCTTCTCCAGCTCATTTGACAGATGACTGAGGCAAACAGGGATAAATGATTTGCCCAGGGTCCCACAGCTAGCAAGTGTCTGAGGTCAACTCAGACTCCGGAAGATGAGCCTTTCAGACTTCAGGCCCAGCACTGTATCCACTATACCACCTAGCAGCCCTTTCCAGGTAACTCTGTATTTTAAACCCGTATTTCCCTTGCCTGCTATGTCTTTCCATTTGGCAAGGTGATTAAATAAATATCTGAGGCAGTCTCTTGACTTTTTTAGCCTTTTTCTTATAGTCAACATTTTGACTCAACTTTTCTAAGAAATGTTGACAATTAGACATAATGTTTTTTAGTTTTGTCTGCTTCCCTTTTTTTGGGAGGCAAGTATTTCTTTGAACATATTGGGTTAGAGCTGTAGTGCTCATGTAATCTCTTCTCATTTTTATCTTTTCTTTTTATTGATTTTTATGAACTCTAATAAGTCAATGATCTGACTTTACACAGAGAGCTAATTCTCACATGAATGACACAATGGTAACTTGCTATTTTGTAACTGTTAGGATGTATTGACCTTTATTTTTAGTAATATTTATTGTTCATCACATCAGGTGTCTTCTGAAGCTTTTTTAGAAAAATGTATATACCAGATATGGTATGAACTCACATATTTACACAAGAAACATCAGTTACTTTTTCTTTTCAAGGAGATTGAAAGAGAGAAAAGGGCAGTGGAATGCCACTAGCTCACTCCCTCATTCCTAGACCATGGTGTTTAACTTTGAAGGGATTCTGATACCAATGTCCTTGGAGACAAAACCAGCAGATTCTGTTCCAGAATTAGACTAATGTCAAGCAAGAGATTGTAAATAGAGTACTTTGTAGCATTCTTGGTCTTATAATGTAGATGTGTTTTTTCTGATGCAACAGATATTTCCCAATGCACACCTAAATAACCACTAGCCTGAAGGACAGTCCTCCTGAATTATGACTCAAAACTTCCTCATACTGTGATTATGACTAATTATATACTATCATGACTAATAGTATCATATTTATACTTTTGTAGTTTACTAGTTGTTAATTGAAAGAAAAATGCAAGCTTTAACTTTGATGAAATGGTACTAACATTGTATCTTATATTTTACCTCAATTTTGTGCTTTTTAATGTTGATTTCATTTAGATTATTTTTTTAAATGTCTATTATTTTAGTTGTTATGAGGGTAATCAGGGCACCTCCCCTTACCTGCTGGATTGGCAGTTGTGGGAGGGTGGGGTGAGTAGTAATCAATGTAATCCTCCTGAGTTTTTGAATAGGATCCAAAGGAGAGGCCATTCCATGGTGCATATGTGGAGCTGAGCTGTATTGGAAGTATTCCCCCATTTGTCTCCAGTGATCAATGTCCTAGGCCCATTTAACCAATCAACATCAGTCACTTTTTAGATAGAGATATTTACTTTAAAGACCATAGAAAGAACAGAAATATAAACATCTCCCTCTCAGTGCTTTGAAGGCACACTCTCCACTATATTACCTCAGTCTCTGGGAAGAGAGGGCTAAGACTTAGCACAGTTTCCACATAGCATTGGGCCACCAAATTCATGTATAAATGTACTATCTCTTTTTATGAATCTTTGCCTTAATTACTACTGAGCTGGGTGTCAAAGGATCAAATTACATCTAAAAATTATTTTATGAGTATATAAATGCTTAGCACACTATCTGGCACATGTAGGCTCTTAAGTACTACCTCTTCCCCCCAAGTTTACTCTTTGCTCCTTGGGACATCAGTGTTGGATTCATTGTAAGACCTGGCAATGCCTCGAAATGAGAGGGCTCACTCTCCTGAGCTTTCAAAACTGACAAGTTTATAGCTTACAGATTAATTTCTTTCTGTGGGAAACAAGGAAGGTGTTATGTTTCCACAGGGTTAAAACTCATCCTGGCTTTAAGTGATCAGAGCTGTGACCTAGCATGGTCAGATTAAAGGTCAGAAACTTGTGCACAGGCTTAAGAAGCTGTTTGAGGGAAAGTCTATCAGAGACATTAAGTCACATGGCCAATGGATGTAGTGGTGGGGAGTCCAAAATTTGGAACAATATATAGGACTTGGATTAGTCTGAACAAATTGCAGTCTTCCTGTAGCCTTACTTGGGAGCTACTCATTCATTCAGGGGGAATGAACATAGAATTAATAAAAGCTTCCCTGATTTCACAACAAGTATTATTCCTTGTTTAAGGTGAGCATGTTTCTCACAGTTGAGAGCTTGTTGCACTCATTTCTCACATTTCAATTAGAATGAAAAGACAAACAGCAAGGCAATGAAACAATTCACAGGTTGTATGTTGTCCTTGGTGTTGAGAACTTTCCCCATACAAAATAGTCTCTCATCTCTCACCAAAATGCAGTCAGGCAGGGGTGAAAACCAAGAAAGGTAAGCGTGCTTGCTTGAATGGATCTTTTGAATGGATCTCTAGTTCAGGCTAAACTGCCAATCAAAGAGGCTCCTCTTCATCGTGTGGTAAGCAGACTAGAACCAGTTTTAGAATGTCTACATATGTTCCAAAGTCTCTCTAAGGCATTTCTATTACATGTAATTACAACTCTTCCAGAAACAGACTCCCCTGCTACTTCCATGCATGGGGGAATGCATCAGCAGCACTCTGCACATGCTCACAGGGAGTCAGCTTATTGCTCAGTCCCTCCCAGTTAATAAAAAGAAGAAGAAATCTAAAGAAAATCTCACATATGCCCTCTAGATTTGGGGAAAGCAGATTTCAAAGGGTTCAGAGAAAAGAAAGATAAGATCCCAAGGATCAAAATCCTACAGACAAAATAACTCCAGGAGGGCTAGGAAGTCATCAGAAAATAAAAAGTGATACTCTAATGAGGAAGAAAATTGGGAGTTGTGTGAGATTAACATAGATATACAGGGAACTCTTTAGCCAACTTTTTAAAAAAATTGTTTTATTTGTTTTCAGTGTTCTACAGTCACTTTCATGTATCTTAGGTATTTTCCCCTTCCTCGCTCTCCTTCCCCCCCACCTCCCCACTCCCTACAGCATGCAATTTCATATAGGTTCTACACATACATTCCTATTAAATACATTTTCATCTTAGTCATGCTGCATAGAAGAATTAAAATGAATAGGAGAAATCATAAAACAAACCAAAATATAACACAAAGGAAAATGATCTGCTTCATTCGGCGATCCAATTCCATAGTTCTTTCTCTGGATGTGGAAGGCATTTTGCCTTAAGAGACCATTGGGAATTTTTTGAGTCGTTGCATTGCAATGAAATACTAAATCTACCAGAAAAATTCCTCACACACTGTGGTTGTTGTTGTGTACAAAGTTTTCCTGGTTCTACTCCTTTCACTCAGCATCAGTTCATATAAGTCTTCCAGACCTCTCTGAAGTCTCCTGCTCATCATTTCTCATAGCACAATAGTATTCCATTGCATTCATATACCACAATTTATTCAGTCATTCCCCAGTTGATAGGCATCCCCTTGATTTCCAGCTTTTAGCCACCACAAAGAGAGCTGCTATAAATATTTTTGTATATGTGGGACCCTTTCCCATTTTTGTGATCTCTTGGGAATACAGTCCTAGAAGCAGTATTGCTAGGTGAAAGTGTATGCACATTTTTGTAGTGTAGCCCTTTGGGCATAGTTCCAAATTGCTCTCCAGAATGGTTGGATCAGCTCACAGCTCCACCAACAATAACTTAGTGTTCCAACTCTCCCACATCCTCTCCAACATTTATCATCTTCCTGTTTTGTCATGTTAACCAATCTGATAGGTGTGATGTGGTATCTCAGAGTTGTTTTGATTTACATCTCTCTAATTAATAGTGATTTAGAGCATTTTTTCATATGACTATAGGTAGCTTTAATTTCTTCCTCTGAAAACTGCCTGTTCATATCCTTTGATCAATTGGTGAATGACTTGTATTTTTGTACATTT
The DNA here is from genome assembly GCF_028372415.1 of Notamacropus eugenii. NCBI lineage: Eukaryota > Metazoa > Chordata > Mammalia > Diprotodontia > Macropodidae > Notamacropus > Notamacropus eugenii. Next base: position 402,557,110 of record NC_092874.1, read on the forward strand.
GACTCAGTTCTCTATATATTTTAGAAATGAGATTAGCCAACTTTTAAAAGGAAATGTATGGATAGAAGCAAGGGGAGGTAGCAGAGGATAGATAGTAGTGTTTTAAAAAATAGTTTCAAAAGAGTTAAAGCTGAGCTGGGACTGGCAAAGCAGGCAAAGGATACCAAAAAGTAGTTTTTAAAAGCAGTATTGGGAGAAGAAGGAGATTAAAAGAGGGATAAGCATTGTTCTTGGGTTGGATAGGCTTGATGAAAGAGAGAAGCCATAGCTGCTCATTTCTCCTTTTCCTTTTATTCAAGGACAATGAGGATTCTTTGCCTTGGAAATAACAAAATAAAAGAATTAATGGGAAGTTGATGACCAAGATAAATAAGACTATTGTAAGAGAACATCTAGTTATCCTGGTGAATTCAAGTCACCTGTCCCTGATGAACTGGCAAATGTGGTTACTGAAACATTGTCAGTAATTATAGAAGTGTACCACTGTGTCCAATTCAATTTTTTTTTCAAGAAAAGTTACTTTTCTTACTCACTGTTCACTTGTTGTGCACTCATTTCATCATTGTCTGATGGTCAAGATATCAGGGAACCAATACAAACATTTAATACCAAAAACCATTTTCCAAAGGATTAGGGTCAATGGATATGAAGAAACAACTCTCAAAAGAAGAATTGCATACTATTAACAACCATAGGAAAGAGTGTTCCAAAACTCTATTAGTAGAGAATTATTAAAGAATTATAAATTATAGTTATTAGAGAAATATAAATCAAAACAGCTCCAAGGTTTCACTCCACACCCAGCAAATTAGCAAAGATGATAAAAGATGGGAATAACCAATTTTGAAGGGATTATAGGACAGGCATACTATTACTACACTATTGGTAGATAAGTGAATTAATCCAGTCATTCTGGAAAACCTTTTGGAATTATGCTATGACAGTGACTAAAATGCCAGTATTCTATGATTATGAGATTCCACTGCTAGGTACAGAAGAACCCAAGAAGGTCATCTATAAAAAGAGTAGACCCATGTACACCAAGATATTTATAGCAGCGCTCTTTAGAGTAGAAAAAAGCAGATGCCTATCACTGGGGAATGGCTAAGCAGATTTTTGTATATGAATGTGATGGAATATTACTGAGCTATCTTAGACACTACCTATATCACCAATGGCTAATTAACTACCAAGCAATAAGCAGGCAAGCTCAAGAGACTTGGGAATAGTAGCTGGTCCTATTTTCAACCTGGCCTCAGCAAGTAACCAGGGAATCAATCCCTATGGAGAGGAGCCCTGGCAACTGCTTCTGCAGATGCTGCAGTCCTGGCCTCCTTAGCAGCCACAACTACTTAAGGCCTGGCAAAGAAATTTCTTGCTCTCAAAGTCCCTGACCCTTTCAAATGATCCAGCACCAGAAATGGACATGGTTTTATCAGTGGAAGGAAAAGAAAGAGAGAGAAAGAGAGAGTGAGAGAGAGAGAGAGAGAGAGAGAGAGAGAGAGGGAGAGAGAGAGAGAGATGCATTACAATATCCTTTGCCTCCTTACCCTAAGAATGATGGAGGTCTTTCCATATGACTTGCAGTTGAAACATCTTCTTTGTACTGTCTCCTCTTATTAGAATGTGAGCTCCTTCAGAGCAGGGACTGCCTTACTTTTGTATTATTACAGTTATTATATGAATGTATATTGGAAGTAGCTGGTGGCGAAGTGGGTAGAGCTTGGGGTTTGAAGGCCTGAAGACCTGAGTTCAAATTTGGCCTCAGACATTTATTAGCTATATGACCCCGGGCAAATAACCTCCATTTGCTTCAGTTTCCTCTACTATAAAATGGGGGTGGTACTAGCACCTACTTTGCAGAGTTGTGAGGATCAAATGAGAGGATATTTGTAATATGCACCTAGCACATAGTAAGTTCTCTTATAAATATTTGTTCCTAATTTTCTTTTCCTTCCCTATTTGTATCCCCAATACTTAGCAAAAAAGTACTTACTTTACTTAAAGTAAGTCTTTAAAGGACCATTCATTCACTTATTGATACAAGAGGCATGGGAAGACTTCTATAAACTGATGCCAAGTGAAGGAAGCAGAACCAGCAAAACCAAAATATGTAATGACTAAAATGATGTGTAAGGAGGTTTAGGGTTAAGGTCTCTCTCCATTTAAGAAGAATCAGAGTCACCAGTTGGGAGAATTAAAAAATTCCAGGAGAGGATGCTTCCACATGTCTCTGAAGGAATATGTTAGAACAATGATGACTGAGAGGTTGAGGAGAGCCCCTCACTCTATAAATATCCTCATGCTTTGGTAAACTACTGAAAGGAGAGTTAGGTATAGGGGAGCAAGAACAAGATGAGCCCTAATAAAGGAATGCAAAAGGAAATTCACACAGTGCCCACAAGAAGCAGCCTTTTTTCTCCCTTTCTCCTGGACTGGTTTGCATTTGTTCTACAGGGCTTATTTTTTTTTTTTAGGCTAAAAGATTTTTTTATTCCCTTCAGTTTGTCACCCTCTCTCTTTTTATACTCTCTCCTATAAATCAACTTTGAGTTGACTAATGAATAAGATTCCAAAGTGAAAGAAAAGCTTTATGACCTTCTGGGAAAGAGACAGCATCACTTTTCCATCTTCCCTGTGCTGTCTCTAGCTAGAGACTGAATGTATCCTCAATTTTTCCTAGATTGAACAGTGTTCCTCAACTTTGATCCAAGGCACTAGCACTGATTATACAACAAGTATTAGAGGAAATTATTTTCTTTTATATAAAGGGGGTTATATAATGCAACAACAGGGGAGAGAGGAAAAGGGCAAAAGGGAGGCAATTTACTGAATATTAAGGTGCCAGGTACTTCTGACAGTAAAAGCACAAAATAGCTTTTTCTGCTTAGATTCATTCTTCTCTCATTGCTTGAAGAAGAGTTAGGTTTCAGAATAGTTTCTCAGTTGGAACAGTAATGTTTTTTTTTCCAACTTTGAGGTATAGGGGAAGGAAAATATCTCTGAGAGACACTTGGTCACTAAAAATTATTGTCCTTATTCACACAGCAAAACACCCTCATTAAATTCAGCTGTGGTAATATAGGAGATGGTCATGATCTCTTTGAAAGAAAAGTTATGGAGTGGGGATAGAGCAGAATGCCTGGGTGTGTAATGCCAAGAAAGAGGATGTCACACAACTTCCTTCCTTACTTCTATTTCCAGTGTCTTTCTCCTATGACAAAGACCTCCAATCCCCACTTTCTACAATGCCAACACCTGAGGATTCTAGAATTATGATACATTGGGGCAAAGCAGAACAGTTTGAAAAGTCAAATGGAGCAATTTATGTTTTATTCTTTTTAAAATAGATATATGTATATATATAATTTATATATTTTTCAATTCTTAACATTCACTTGCACAAGAATTTGAATCCAAAATTTTCTTGCCATCTCCCCCCACGTTCCACCCCAGTACAGCATGCACCCCATCCACCCATTCCTCCAGTCTGCTCTCCCTTCTATTACCTACCCTTCTTCCATCTCCCTTCCCCTCTATTTTCATGTAGGGCAAAATAGATTACTGTACTCCATTGTCTGTATAGCTTAATTTCCAGTTGCATGCTAAAACAATTTTTTAACATTCATTCTTAAAGTTCTGAGCTCCATATTCTCTCCCTCCCTCCCCTCTCACCCTCACTGAGAAAACAAGCAATTCAATATAGGTCATACATGTGTAACAATGCAAAGCACTACCATAATAGTTATGTTGTAAAAGACTAACCACATTTCCCTCTGTCCTGTCCTGCCCTTAATTTATTCCATTTTCTCAGTTGATCTGTCCTCCCACAACAGTGTTTGCTTCTGATTATCTCTTTCCCCAATTTGCTGTTGCTTCTATTATCTTCCCTCTCCTATCCCCTTCCCCCTTGCCTTCCTGCAGGGTAAAATAGATTCCCATATCCAATTGAGTATGTGTTATCCCCTCCTTAAGCCAAATCCCAGGAGAATAAGGCTGAATTATTTCTTTTCATCTCCCTGCTCTTCCCTTCCATTGTAAAAGCTCTTTCTTTCCTCTTTTATGTGAGATGATTTGCTATATTCTACCTATCCCTTTCTCTTACTCCTAGTACATTCCATTCAATAGTAAATTTTACTTTTTTTAGGTATTTTCCCTTCATATTCAGCTCACACTGTGCCCTCTGTCTATGTATACACGCATACATATATACATATACATACACACACACACATATATACATATACATACACACACACATATATATGTATATATATATATATACGTATATATATATATATATATATATATATATATATATACACATACATATTTACACATATGGTTGGTTGTTCGTTCTTGAAGAGGAACAAAATAACATCACCATGATAAAGTAAAATTTCAGTGTGTCCGACCATGGCTGCTCAGACCAATACAAGCTTGGAATACTCTACGCACAGATAGTCTGTGTGAATATTTGGGGTGGATACTCCAAATTTGCATATCCTACATTTACTTTGTGCTGTCTCTATTCTGCTTTGCTTGTAGAGCACAGCACCCTTTCTGAAGTGAGCATGCCATACTGAGCTGTCCTGTGCCAGTGTCTCCCATGTTGCACAGTCAAATCCAGAGTTCTTGAGAGAGACCTTATATTGCTTCTTCTGACCACCATGTGATCATTTACCCCATATGAATTCTACATAAAATAGTCTTTCTGGCAAGCGTACATTTTGCTTTCAAACAATGCATTCAAATTCAAAATCCATCAAAGTTGCACTCTCTGAAGCATACTTTGAATGCTTGACAGTTCAGCTCAAGCAAGGACTTTAGTGTCTGGTACCTTATTCTACCAGGTGATCCTCAGAATCTCCCTAAGACAGTTCAGATGGAAACAATTCAGTTTCCTGGCATGGTGGTGGTAGACTGTCCATGTTACAAAAATGAGGTCAGCACAAAGGCTCTGAAGACCTTTAGTTTGGTAGTCAGTCTAATACCTCTTCTCTCCCAAACTTTTCTTTGGAGCCTCCTAGACACTGAGCTAGTTCTGGCAATGCATGTGTCAACCTCATTGTCAATGTGTACATCCCTGGAAAGTACACTACCAATACCTACATATATATAATATAAACATACATACATACCCATAAACACCTACATATATATTCCATCTAACTACCCTAATACTGAAAAACATCTCATGAATTACAAATAACATCTTTCCAAGTAGGAATGTAAACAGTTCAACTTTTTTTTTTACTTTATTTTATGTTAATTTTTTCCTTTTAGTTTTCAACATTCATTTCCACAAAATTTTAAGTTCCAAATTTTCTCCCCATCTCTCCCCTCCCCCCACCCCCAAACACCCTACATTCTGATTGCCTCTTCCCCAGTCTGCCCTCCTTTCTATCACACCCCTTCCTTCCCTTATCTCCATCTTCTCTCTTGTCTTGTAGGGCAAGATAGATTTCTATACTCCATTACCTGTATTTCTTATTTCCCAGTTGCATGAAAAAACAATTCTCAACATACATTCCTAAAACTTTTGAGTTTCAACTACTCACCCTTCCTCCCTCCCCACCCATCCCCACTGAAACAATTCAACATAAGCTATATATGTGTAGTTTTGCAAAAGACTTCCATAATAGTCATGTTGTGTAAGACTAACTGTATTTCCCTCCATCCTATCCTTCCCCCCATTTATTGTATTGCTCTTTTGACCTTGTTCCTTCCCAAAAGTGTTTACTTCTAATTACTCCCTCCTCCCATTTGCCTTCCCTTCTATCACCCCCCCACCCCACTTTTCCCCTTCTCCCCTCCTTTCCCATAGTGTAAGACAGATTTTCATACCAAATTGAGTGTACATATTAGTCCCTCATTAAGTCAAATGTGATGAGAGTAAGCTTCACTTTTCCCTCTCACCTCCCTGCTTTTCCTCTTCATTGAAAAAGCTTTTTCTTCCTTCTTTTATGAGAAAATTTGCTCCATTCCATTTTTCTCTTTCTTCTCCCAATATATTCCTCTCTCCTCCCCTTAATTTTATTTTTTTAGATCTCATCCGTTCCTATTCAACTCACCCTGTGCTCTCTGTCTATGTGTATGTGTGTGTGTGTGTGTATGTATGTATGTATGTATGTGTATAATTCCTCCAACTACCCAAATACTGAGAAAAGTTTAAAGAGTTACAAATATTATCTTTCCATGTAGGAATGTAAACTTTAGAAAGTCCCTTATAATTTCTCTTTCCTATTTACCTTTTCATGCTTCTCTTGATTCTTGTGTTTGAAAGTCAAATTTTCTATTCAGCTCTGGTCTTTTCAACAAGCATGCTTGGGAGTCCTCCATTTCATTGAAATTCCATTTTATCCCCTGAAGTATTATACTCAGTTTTGCTGGGTAGGTGATTCTTGGTTTTAATCCTTTGACTTCTGGAATATCATATTCCAAGCCCTTCAGTCCTTTAGTGTAGAAGCTGCTAAATCCTGTGTTTTCTTGATTATATTTCCACAATACTTGAATTGTCTCATTCTGGCTACTTGTAATATGTTCTCCTTGACCTGGAAACTCTGGAATTTGGAGACAATATTCCTGGGAGTTTTCCTTTGGGGATCTCTCTCAGGAAGTAATTGGTGAGTACTTTCTATTTCTATTTTACCCTTTGGTTCTAGAATATCAGGGCAGTTTTCCTTGACAATTTCTTGGAAGATGACTTCTAGGCTTTTTCTTGGATCATCGCTTTCAGGTAGACCAATAATCTTTAAATTATCTCTCTTGGATCTATTTTCCAGGTCAGTTGTTTTTCCAATGAGATATTTCACATTATCTTCTATTTTTTCATTCTTTTGGTTTTGTTTTATAATTTCTTGGTTTCTCCATCTGCTCCATTCTAATTTATTTATTTTTATTAGGCAAAGTACTTTTTTTTAGTTATAATTAATTTTATTTATTTTCAGTGTTCTGCAATGACTACCATATAACTTAGATTTCTTTCCCGCTCCCTCCCTGCTACCTCCCCATCCTTCCCTGAGACAACATACAGTTTTATATACGTTCTACACATACATTCCTATTAAATACATTTTTACTATAGTCATACTGTGTAAAAGAATTACAATGAATGGGAGAAATCATATAACAAACCAAAACATAATACAAAAGAAAATGATCTGTCACATTCTGTGATTGAATGCCATCTGGATGTTGAAGGCATTTTGTCTTAAAAGACTATTGGGAATTTTTTTAAGTCCTTGCATTGCAATGAAGTTCCAAGTCTACCAGAAAAAACTCTCACACACTGTGGTCATTGCTGTACACAAAGTTCTCCTGGTTCTGCCCCTTTCACTCAGCATCAGTTCATATAAGACTTTCCATGACTCTCTGAAGTCTTCCTGTTCATCATTTCTTATAGCACAATAGTATTCCATTACATTCATATACTATAATTTATTCAGCCATTACCCAGTTGATGGGCATTCCCTTTCCAGTTTTTTTGCCACCACAAAGAGTGCTGCAATAAAAATTTTTTACATGTAGAACCCTTTCCCATTTTATTATCTCTTGGGAATATAGTCCTAGAAGCAATATTGCTGGGTGAAAGGGTATGCACATTTTTGTAGCCCTTTGGGCATAGTTCCAAATTGCTCTCCAGAATGGTTGGATCAGCTCACAGCTCCACCAGCAATGAATTAGTGTTCCAACTCTCCCACATCCTCTCCAACATTTATCATCTTCCTGTTCTGTCATGTTTGCCAGTTTGATAGGTGTGATGTGGTACCTCAGAGTTGTTTTGGTTTGCATCTCTCTAATCAATAGTGATTTAGAGCATTTTTTCATGACTATAGATATCTTTAATTTCTTCCTTGGAAAGCTGCGTGTTCATATCCTTTGACCATTTATCAATTGGGGAATGTCTTGTATTTTTGTACATTTGACTCAGTTCTCTATGTATTTTAGAAATGAGGCCTTTATTACAGACACTAGCTGCAAAAATTCTTTCCCAGTTTTCTGCATTCTTCTGAATCTTGGTTGCATTGGATTTGGTTGTGCAAAGACTTTTCAGTTTAGTATAATCAAATTATCCATCTTGCACATCATAATGCTTTCTATTTCTTCTTTAGTCAAAAATTCATCCCTTCTCCATAAATCTGATAAATACACTATTCCTTGTTCCACCAATTTCTCCATAGTATCAATCTTTATACCTAGATCGTGTGCCCATTTAGACTTTATTCTTGTATACTGTATCAGGCATTGGTCTATGCCTAGTTTATGCCTGTTATCCAGTTTTCCCAGCAATTCTGGTCAAACAGTGAGTTCTTATCCCAGAAACTGGGGTCCTTGGGTTTATCAAACAGTAGATTGCTATATTCATTGCCTGCTGTGTTCTGAGTACCTTGCACATTCCACTTGTCTACTCTTCTGTTTCTTAGCCAGTACCAAGTGGTTTTGATAATTGCTGCTTTATAATACAATTTGAGATCTGGTAGTACTAGGCTACCTTCCCTAGCATTTCTTTTTGTTAGTCCCCTTGATATATTGTGGACCTTTTGCTATTCCAGATGAGTTTTGATATTATTTTTTCCAGCTCTAGAAAATAATTATCTGATAATTTGATTGGTATGGCACTAAATAAGTAAATTAATTTAGGTAGAATTGTCATTTTTATTATATTGGGTCAGTCTACCTGTGAGCAACTGATGATTTTCCACTTCCTTAGATCTGACTTTACTTGTGCGAGAAGTGTCTTGTAACTGTGTTCATATAGTCCCTGGGTTTATTTTGGCAGGTAGACTCCCAAATATTTTATAGTGTCCACCTTAGTTTTAAATGGAATTTCTCTTTCTATCTCTTACTGTTGGGCTTTGTTACTAATATATAGAAATGCAGAAGATTTGTGTGGGTTTATTTTGTAACCTGAAACTTTGCCAAAATTGTTTATGATTTCAAGTAGTTTTTTACTTGAATCTCTGGGATTCTCTAAGTATATCATCATATCATCTGCAAAGAGTGATCTTAGTTTCTTCTTTGCCTTTTTTTAATTTCTTCAATTTCTTTATCTTCTCTAATTGCTACAGCTAACATTTCTGGTACCATATTGAATAATACTGGTGATAATGGACATCCTTGTTTCACCCTTGATCTTACTGGAAATGCATCTAGCTTATCTCCATTGCATATAATGCTTGCTGAAGGTTTTAGGTAGATACCACTTATTATTTTATGGAAAGTTCCCTTTATTCCCACGCTCTCCAGTGTTTTTAATAAGAATGGGTGTTGTATTTTGTCAAAAGCTTTTTCTGTATCTCTTGAGATAATCATGTGGTTTCTGCTAGTTTTGTTGCTGATATGATCAATAATGCTAATGACTTTTCCTAATATTGAACCAGCCCTGCTGGTTGAATGAATCCTACCTGATCATAATGCATTATTCTTGTGATAAGTTGCTGTATTCTTTTTGCTAAAATCTTATTTTAAATTTTTGCATCTATATTCATTAGAGAACTTGGTCTATAATTTTCTTTCTCTGTTTTGTCTCTTACTGGTTTAGATATCAAAACTGTATTTGTATCATAAATGGAATTTGGGAGGACTCCCTTTTCCCCAATTTTCCCAAATAGTCTACATAGTATTGGAATTAATTGTTCTTTAAATGTTTGATAGAATTCACTTGTAAATCCTTCTGGCCCTGAAGATTTTTTCCTAGGGAGTTCATTGATGGCTTGTTCAATTTCTTTTTCTGAGATGGGGTTGTTTAAGTATTCAACTTCCTTTTCTGTTAATCTGGGCAATTCATATTTTTTAAAATACTCATCCATCTCATTTAGATTGTCGAATTTATGGGCATAAAGTTGGGCAAATTAATTTCTAATTATTGTTTTAATTTTCTCCTATTTGAAGGTGAGTTCACCCCTTTCATTTTTGATACTGGTAATTTGGTTTTCTTGTTTATTTTTTAAAATCAAATTGACCAAAAGTTTGTCAGTTTTATTAGTTTTTTCATAAAACCAACTATCAGTTTTATTTATTAGTTCAATAGTTTTCTTAATTTCAATTTTATTAATCTCTCCTTTGGTTTTCAGTATTTCTAATTTGATATTTACTTGGGGTTTTTCCATTTGTTCTTTTCCTAGCTTTTTCAGCTACATGCCCAAGTCATTGATCTCCTCTTTCTCTATTTTATTCATGTAGGCAATCAAAGGTATAAAACTTCCCCTAAGAACTGCTTTTGCAGTATCCCATAAGATTTGATAGGTTGTCTCATTATTGTCATTCTCTTGAATGAAGTTGTTGATTGTTTCTATGATTTGTTATTTAACCCATTCCTTTTAGATTAGATTATTTAATTTCTAATTAATTTTTTGTTTATCTTTCTATGGTCATTTATTACATATAATTTTTATTGCATTATGATCTGAGAAGGATGCATTGACTATGTCTGCCTTTCTGCACTGTATTGTGAGATTTTTATGCCCTAGAACATGGTGAATTTTTGTATATGTGCCATGTATTGCTGAAATATTCCTTTCTATCCCCATTCAATTTTCTCCAGAGATCTATTATATCTACCTTATCCAGAGTTTCATTCACTTCTTTAACTTTTTTCATCAAGTTCAGAGAGGGGGAGGTTGAGGTTCCCCACTAGTATAGTTTTGCTGTCTATTTCTTCATGCAAGTCCCCCAATCTCTGCTCTAAGAATCTGGATGCTATGTCACTTGAAGCATACATGTTTAGTAACGATATTGCTTCGTCTATGGTGCCTTTTAGCAGGATATAGTTTCCTTATTTATCTCTTTTGATTAGATCTATTTCTGCTTTTGTTTTGTCTCAGATTAGGATTGCTATCCCTGCTTTTCTTACATCAGCTGAAGCACAATATATTCTGTTCCAACTTTTTACCTTTACCCTGTGTGTATCCCCCTGTTTCAAATGTGTTTCTTGTAAACAACATATTGTCGAATTATAGCTTTTAATCCATTCTGCTATCTGTCTTCATTTTATGGGAGAATTCATTCCATTCACAGTTATGATTACCATCTGTGTCTTTCTCTCCATCCCCTTTCCCACTGTTTGTGCTTTTGGTTGTCCCTTCTCCCTTCCCCTCCTCAATAGAGTTTTCACTTTTTACCACCACCTCTAGCAGTCTTCCCTTCCTTCTTTCAGTCCCCCTCCCTTTTACTCCCCTTACCCTTACTACTTCTTCCCTCCCTTTTAACTTACCCTCCCCTTTCTTCCCCCTTCCCCTCCTACTATCTATAGAACTAGTTAGATTTATATACATAATTAAGTTTATTGTTCCCTCCTTAAACTAAATCAGAGGGGAATACCTCTCAAACAATGCTCATCTCCCTCCCCTCTTTCCCTCTACTATGACATAATTTTGTACATCTTCCTGTGATGTAATTTACCATTTTCTACTTCTCCCTTTTCACATCTCCCGTTGCAATCCCTTCACATGCTTAAATCATATTTTTATCATCACATCATTTACTTTATACCCGTTCCCTCTATCTATGTATATCCCTTTTATATTTCATAATAGATGTACAATTCTCAAGATTCACAAGTATCATCATCCCTTATAGGGAAGTAAACAGTTTGCTTAAACTGAGTAACAAGTTTTTCTTTCCCCTTGTTTACCTTTTTATGCCTCTCTTGAGACATGCATTTGAAGATCGAATTTTCTACTGAGTTCTGGCCTTTTTGTCAGGAAGGTCTGGAAATCCGTAATTTCGTTGAATGTCCATCTCCTTGCCTGAAATGTTATGCTGAACTTTGCTGGGTAATTGATCCTTGGTTCTAGTCCCAGCTCCTTTTTCTTATGGAATATCATATTCCAATTCCTTCAGTCTTTTAATGTAGAAGCTTCAAGGGCCTGTGTGATCCTGACTGTAATTCCTTGATATTTGAATGGTTTTGTTCTGACTGCCTCTAGAATTTTCTCCTTCACTTGATAGTTCTGGAATTTGGCAATAATACTTCTTGGTGTTTTTAGTTTGGGGTCCCTTTTGGGAGGTGAATAGTGGATTCTTTCGATGACTATTTTGCCCTCTGGATCTAGCACTTCTTGGTAGTTTTTCTTGCTGATTTCTTGGAAGATATTGTCCAGAATCTTTTTTTCATCATGGCTTTCTGGTATGCCAATAATGCTTATATTGTCTCTCCCAGATCTATTTTCCAGGTCAGTTGTTTTTCAAATTAGATATTTTACATTTTCTTCTATCTTTTCATTCTTTAGATTTTATTTGACTGATTCTTGATGTCTCATAGAGTCCTTACATTCTACTTGCCCAATTCTAATTTTTATCAAATTGTTTTCTTCAGTTAAGTTTTGCATCTCATTTTCCATCTGTCCAATTATTCCTTTTAAGGAATTATTTTCTCCAGTTAGTTTTTGTACTTCCCTTTCCATTTGTCCAATTTTCGCAGTTAGGTTTTTGTGCTTCCTTTTACATTTGTTCAGTTTTCCTTTTTAAAGAGCTGTTCTCTTCATAGAATTCTTTTTTCATACTTTTATAATCCTTGGCCAGTTTTTCTTCTATTTCCTTCTTCAACTGTTCCAAGAGAGCTCTTTGTGCATGGGAGAAGTTCATAGTCTCTTCTGAAATTTGCGATGGGAGTACAGTATCAATACTGACCTCTCTGGTATTTGTGTTTTGGTCCTTGTCCCCATAGAAAGATTTTATGGTCTTTTCCTTCTTGCTAAGCTTCTTACTTATGATGATGATGCTTCGTGTATTGTGGCCTCTGATTCTTTCAGCTAGAAGCTGGAGAACCTGGTGTTGAGCTGGCTGGTGTAAGAAAGCCAAGGGCAGGTGCCTTTTTTTCTTTTTGTTTTGTGTTTCCCCAAATTATCTTGTTAAGTGTTGGTGAGAGGTGGTCTGGTCATAGGAGATCTTCTCAGCTGAGCTAGAGCAAAGGCAAGCTCAGTGCTTCGTGATCCTGGCTGCTTTCCCATTTCTCCTGGAGTGCTGAGGCCTACCTGGGTCCTAGTGACAATCTGCACCCTTCTGGGCTCTGGATCTCTTCTCCGTTGGTTTGCTGAGATGGGAACTCTGGAATTTGACTTTCATATTCCTAGGAGTTTCTCTTTTCAGATTTCTTTCAGGTAGTGATCAGTGGATTCTTTCAATATTTACTTTGCCCTCTGGTTCTAGAATATCAGGGCAGTTTTCCTTGATAATTTCATGGAAGATGATGTCTAGGCTCTTTTTTTTGATCATGACTTTCAGGTAGTCCTATAGTTTTTAAATTGTCTCTCCTGGATCTATTTTCCAGGTCAGTTGCTTTTCCAATGAGGTATTTCATTTATCTTCTATTTTTTTCATTCTTTTGGTTTTATTTTGTAATTTCTTGGTTTCTCATAAATTCATTAGTTTCCATCTCCTTCATTCTAATTTTTAAAGAACTGTTTTCTTCAGTGAGCTTTTAAACCTCCTTTCCACTTGGCTAATTCTGCTTTTTAAAGCATTCTTCTCCTCATTGGCTTTTTATCTTTTATCATTTGGGTTAGTCTATTTTTTAAGGTGTTATTTTCTTCAGCATTTTTTTGGGTTCTCCTTTAGCAAGTTGTTGACTCACTTTTCATGATTTCCTTGCATTGCTGTCATTTCTTTTCCCAATTTTTCCTCCATCTCTCTTATTTGATTTTCAAAATCCTTTTTGAGCTCTTCCATGACCTAAGACCATTGCATATTTTTTTGGAGGTTTTGGACGTGGAAATCTTGACTTTTATGTCAAGATTTTATGACTCTGATGATATGCTTTGTTCTTCCTCATACAAAAGGATGGAAGAAAATACCTTTTAGCCAAGAAAGTTACCTTGTGTAGTCTTATTGTTTCCCTCTTTTGGGCATTTTCCCAGCCTTGAGTCCTTTGTCAAGTGGAGGGTATACTCTAGGGACCTGTAAGTTCTCAGTTCCTCCAAGGTGGCACAATCAAGTGAGAGGACTTTACTCCTCTCCTGGCCTGTGCTCTGGTCTGTGAGCAACCACAAGCACTGTTTTCTGCCCCGGATCTGCAAGTAGGATTTCCTCCCCACAGTCACCAGCAGCTCCACCACACCAGCACTCTTCCTCACCCCAGAATCACCACTAAGGCCTGAGACCCAGATCAGAAGCTTGATTCCCCCAGGTCTATAGGCCAAGGGCTCCAAAAGTAGGTGCTGCTTCTGTCCTGGGGCTGGGACTGGGGCCAGACCCCTCTCTCACCTAGGTGAAAGGACTTTCTTACTGACTTTTGAAGCTACCTTTGGTGTTTTTGGGTTGAGAAATCTGGGAACTGCAGCTGCTACCCATGATTCTGTGCCCTAAAGCTTGCTCCAGTCCTGCCCATGCTGCGTAGCCAAGGCTGGGCTGCCTTCAGCTCTGAGTCAGATGTGATAGATCTGTCCTGTCAGCCTTCCTGGCTGTCTTGGGCTGGAAATCTCTGACTCTGTCATTGCGTGGCTTCTGCTGCTTTAGAACTTGTTTAGAGTCATTTTTTACAGGCATTTTATGGGCTATGGGGGGAGAGCAAGAGCAGGTCTGTCCTCCACCATCTTGCCTCCTCCTATGTTTTATTCTTGAGTCAGTAGAGTAGGGGAATGACATTTTCAGTGGTATGTATGAAGAAAATAATTTTGTTAGCTGTGTGGAACCTTCTAAAAAGTATGCTTTGTTGGCACAGCCTTCAAAAAAATCCAGTCACTTCATAATGCACTACAACAAGCATTTATAACCTAACAATAAAACATGCATCTATTGTTGCCTTCTTGAAAATTATTGGACTACCTGAAAGCCATGATCCAAAAAAAGAGCCTAGACCTCATCTTTCAAGAAATTATCAAGGACAACTGCCCTGATATTCTAGAACCAGAGGGTAAAATAGAAATGGAAAGAATTCATCAATCACCTCCTGAAAGAGATGTCAAAAGGAAAACTCCCAAGAATATTGTAGCCAGAGTTCCCAGATCATTCATTTCACTAAGACTGTCAAATTTATTGACATATATTTGGGCAAAAGAGCTCCTAATTACTGTTTAGATTTCCTGTGTATTGGTTGTAAATTCACCTTTTCATTTTTGATAACTGGTAATTTGGGTTTCTTCTTTCTTTTTTAATCTAAAAATTAACCAAAGGTTTATCTATTTCATTGATTTGTTTCATAAAACCAACTCTGAGTTTTATTTATTAGTTCAATAGTTTTCTTAATTTCAGTTTTATCAATCTTACATTTGATTTACTGGCATTGAATTCTGATGAGTAGCTAGGTGGCACAGTGGGTACAGTGCTGGGCCTGAAGTCAGAAAGACACATCTTTGTGAGTTCAAATATGGTCTCAGACACTTACTAGCTGTGTGATCCTGGGAAAATCACTTAACCCTGTTTGCCTCAGTTTCCTCATCTGTAAAATGAGCTGGAAATGGCAAGCTGTTCCAGTACTTTTTCCAAGAAAACCCCAAATGAGATCAGGAAGAGTTGGACATGACTGAAAAATGACTGAACAGAACATTAATTTCTACCTACATATCTTAGATATCATACTTTTATCAAAGTAATGTTCTACAAAGACTTTTTCCAGTTAATTGTCTTCTTTCTAATTCCAACTGCATTGATTTTGTTTGTGCAAAAACTTTCAAATTTTATGTAATCAAAAGTCTTTATTTTATCTAACATGATCTTCTATATTCCTTGTTTGATAAAGAATTCTTCCCCTTTCCATAGTTGTGGTAGCTAAAGTACCTCCCTTTCTGCTCCTCCAGTAGCTTATCATACAACATTTTGTAGGTCATATCTCAATTTAGAGCTTATTGTAGTATTTGGTATGAGATGTTGGTCTAAATTCATTTCTGCCAGACTGATTTTGAGTTTTCCCATCAATTTTTGTTGCATCAGAAGTCCTCAACTCAATAGCCGGAGTCTGTGTATTTATTATATTCTAAGTCACTTTATTTGATTACTTCTGTATTATGTTTAACTAATCTCTTCCAGTGATCAGCTCTTCTACTTTCTAACCACTACCAAATAACTTGATACAGCTTTGTAGGATAGCTTGAGATACGTTTCTGGTAGACTCACTTTTTTTCATTATTTCCCTTAAAAATTCCTTGACCTTTTTTTTTTCTAAAAGATTTCCCCTAAGATTCTTGACCTTTTGTTCCTCCAGATGAATTTTGTTGCTATTTTTTTCTATCTCTTTAAAGTTAGGCTTCTTAAGTGAGGATCTCTAAACTTCTTTTAAAAAAATCTTTTATTAACTGTATTTCAATATAATTGGCTTCCTTTGTAATATGTATTGTAATTATGTATTTTATTTTATGCATTTAAAAACTCATTCTGAAAAGGATTCTTTAAGCTTCCCCAGAGTTCAGTGGATCCATGACACAAAAAGGTTATGAAAATCTGCTGTAGGGTACCCCTTGTATAGGCAAGCAACAAGTTTTTTTTAGTATTTACTATGTGGAAGGCACTTAGCTATGTTCAGTGGATACCAATGAATGCAAAAGGAAAGTCAATCCTTCCCCTTGATGAGCTTACATTTTAATGGGGGAAACAACACACAAAAGGAATCTGAAAAGGGAAAGGGGAGATAGGCACTAAGGTAGGAGCCTGGGGTTGAAGTCCAAAAAGTCAGAAGCACATCAGAGAGGGTAATGAAGTTTAGGAGGTCTCCTCCCTCCCCCTTCCAAATGGAGAAACCAGAAGGAACATACAAAGGGGTGAAGGGAGCTTAGCATGATGGAGGGATTTTCCAGTTGAAAAGACCTCAGATAGTGAGAGAAGTTCCAGAAGAATACCAACTGAGCCATGGTATTTTGGTAGTCTGATTGGCATGATATTGAATAAGAAAATTATTTTATGTAATGTTTTCATTTTTAATATATCAGCATGGTCTCTGATCATGAGTATTCACTATTTCTCCAATTATTTACGTCTATTTTTATTTCTGCAAAGAGTATTTTGTTAAGTAAATGTTGCAAAATTGTAAAGAAAATGAAGGAACAAAGAGAAGGGATAGGACAAGGCACTCCTAGCCTACCTCTCTGCAGATATGGGTGATTGTAGCACCAAGGTGATACCCATAGCAGCCACAATGAATATGCGTGCATATTTCCAGGGTAAATTAGCAAAATATAAATAACTCTCTTCCTCAAAGACAAAACCAAGGTATTTATTCAGATACCAGAAAGTCAGATCCACCATAGTAATAAAGAAGTTCATACACGTCATCAATCTAGGGAGCACTGACATCCCCAAGCCTTCCCTCTGTTAAGCCTACCCACAAACAAGTTCCCTTAGGCAAAATTCCTTCCTCTCTCACTCACACTAACTGCTGTGCCTCAGCTCTGCCTGGCTCTCACATCTTGTTCCACCTGTTTGGCAAGCTCCTCCCACCATGGGCTCAAACTGTGGGCTGGGTCAAAACTCAAAGCAAGTCACATGGGCCTATTAAGGGGCAGGGAAGATCTTCAAATTCCCTTAACATTACAGTGATCCACAAGTATACATTGCACGTATTTTCAGACTTTTTCAATGTATAGATCAGCTATACTGATTTTTCCTCTTTTTATTTATATGGTGATGTTAAGAAGACATATTCAAAAAAACCCTTTTCTTTTATAAAAAACTTTTGTGTATTCATATAGTTTCTGTGTCTGCTTTGGTAGGTGGACTCCCAAATATTTCATACATTCTACAGTCATTTTGAATGGAGTATCTCCTTCTATTATTTCCTCCTGGTTTTTGTTAGTAATATATTGGAGAGGATAATTTATCTAGGTTTATTTTATATCCTGCTACTTTGATGAAATTATTAACTTTTAATATTGATTTTAGTTGAATATCTAGGATTTTCTAAGTAAATTATCTTAAAAATGATCATTTTTATTTCCTCTTTGACTATCTGTAATCCCTTAGTTTAATTTTCTTGCCTTCTTCCTATAGCTCTTATTTCTAAAATTTTGCCAAATAATAGTGGCGATGACATCCTTATTTTTCCTTTGACCCTGGGCAAGTCATTTAACCTCTGTCTGCCTCAGTTTCCTCAGTAGTAAAATGTAGCACTTATCTCCCAGGATTGTTCAATAAACTAAGATCATATTTGTAAAATGCTTTGCAAAACTCAAAGCGCCCTTGTGTAGGTGTCAGGTACATGTTACTTTCATAGATGGAATGTGGTTGGATCCCTTGTATGACAGGTTAGATTTCCCCACTCCCAGTCCTTTTTCACAAAAGCCAAGGAAGCTGTTTCGTAGACCTGTTTAGCCTAGAGTAAGACTAAGGATATTTAGCTATCAATACAGCTTTCTCATGGTTCCAGGTCACATGAACATGTTCTTCTTGTTCTCTTAAGTGCACAAAATTGCTCACCCACATGGAGTTAAGGCCATTCAGATTTGGTGAATATCCCAAGGTGGCTAAGTTGCTACATCCTACCTTGCTGATCAGACAGGGCTCCATCAATTGGAGCTAAGTTCTATACCCTTGTTATCCATTTTATGATATGGCTAAGCAAACCTCCTTTTATTAACTATGACTTATAGGTATCTTATTTCATTCCAATATCAGACCCCAACACCCAGGGAACCATACTGAGTCAGGTTCAACCCATTATACCTTCTTTTCCTGCTTTTGCAAATCAATTAGGTAATACTGGATTTAGCTAATTTTTTGAGTGTTTGATAGGATCAATTTCTAAGTCCATCTAGTCCTAGAGACTTTTTCTTTAGGGATTTCTGATTTGTTCAATTTCTTTTTCTGAGAGTACGGTACTTAAATTCTATATTTCTTATTCCGTTAATATCAGCTTTGGTGGTATATAATTAGTAAGACAGTTTCTAATAATTTCTTTTATTCCCTTCTTGTGAATTCTTTTTCATTTCTGACATTTTCAATTTCATTTTCTCCTGTCTTTAAAAAAAATCAAATTGGCTAGCAGTTTATCCATTTCATATTCCCCCCGCCCAAATTCAGCATATTAACTTTTTTTGGCTGCCACATCACATTGTTACTATTGAGCTTGCAATTCAATTACCATCCTGCCCTGAGATTTTTCAGATCAACTGTTGTCTTTCTATGCCTCCCCTACTTATAAAATTGATAAATTATTTTTCGTGCCCAAATACAAGACTGTATATTTATCTTTACTGAATTTCATCTTAATAGATTCAACCTAAATGCTTGGGCCTATGGAATTCATTTTGGATCCTGACTACCATCTATTCTGTTAGGTATCCTTTCTATCTTTGTTTCATCTGCAAATTTGCTGAGCATACTTTATCCAAGTTCTTGATAAAAATGTTAAATAGCACGGAGACAAGCATAGAACCCTGAGGTATTCTACTAAAGACGTCTACTTTATATTAATCCATTAACAACTACTTTTTGAGTCCAGCCATCTAATCTGTCCTGAAATCATATGACTGTATAATTATCTAATATATATCTTCATTCTCTCTCCAAGAACAGTATGAAAAACTTTATATGTAAAGTGCTCTTCAAACTTTAATATAAATGTCAAGTATCATTATCAATATATCCAAATAAATTAAGAACTGTTGGTTTCCATTCATTTTTGAATTTGACCTTATGAGATTATATGTGGTCCCCACAAATCTACATTAGTGCAAATGTGTGTATCCTAAGTCTATGCAGTTTTTTATATGTTATACCTCCTCTCCTTTCTTAGAGAAAAAAAAAGTCAATGGTACTTTTGCCTAGAAGGGCAATCCTGTCTATAATGTAGAGCAGCTGTTGTGGTCCATGGACTGCTGAGGGTCCCTGAGACCCTTTCAGGGAATCTTCAGGGCCAAAACTGAATATTATTTTTATAACAATATTAAAACATTATTTGCCTATTAAAATATTCCTTCCATTTCCAACTACATATTTGTGTGAGGCTGGATTTTCTTCATACACATCAAACATTATATTCCAAGAGAATGCAGAAGTAGAAGGGAGACTTGAGCTGACCTTTATTAAGGCAGATATTAGATTTGCAAAAAAAGTGTAAAACACTGCCACCCTTTTGACAAATTTTTTTGTTCTGAAAAATATATTCTTCATAAACATTGGTTATTTATGTTAATCATATGTTATCATCACTTTAAAATTAATCTATCAATAAATTATCAGTTTCACTTGATCAATTTTAATTTCTAATATGGTAATTATAGTCCACATAAACAACAGTTTTTTGAGATCTTCAACAATTTTTAAGAATATAAAGAGGTTCTGAGACCAAGTAGTTTGAGTACTATTGATCTAGAGGTCAGATAAACCTTTTTCATATTTTCCCTTAATATATGACTTGCAGATACCACCTCTTCTGCTCATTACATAAATCAGTATATGGTATGGTAATGGGAAGTTATTCTGTGGGAGAACTTAAAAAGTGGCAACTGAACTCCCTTTTTGTTAAAGATGACTAGCAAGTAAACAAAATGTATGGGAGGGAGGCTCATTCCGTGGTTGTTGATAGTTCTGGGGGAGGGTCCTGAGGTGACCCTGACCTTAGCTGAGTTGGTCCTAATTCCAGGAAACTACACTAATACAAATTTCATTCATTATGGGAAGTGTGCCAGTGTAACCACGGCAACTCAGACACTATCGCAGCCACTGTTGTATCACTTACTCCCAGAGATTTGTCCACCACTGCCATCTGCTTGCCATATGAGAGGAATGGTTTTCTAGTACATTTGTCTTCACTTCAAGGTCTTCCTATTTTAATCATCACATTCTCATGGTGTCTTACCTGAGAGCAAGGTCACTCCCCAGTTTCTCATCAAATTCTAGGATGTCCCAGAAATATAGCTTATTATGGCAGGGAGTGGAGGGGGGGTAGAGGTGAGGAGGGGTAGGGGTGCTGGAAGGTTGTGTGGTTCTTAATTTATTAAGCCAGGTAGTTTGGCTTCCCACACCTAAACAAAGTCAGTGACTTTCTCAATACTCCTACCACTGGAACAACTCGGTTCCTTATTGTCTTAAAGTCCAATGAGTTTTCTCAGAAGCTATTTAGTCCAACTTTTACCTGTTTTTATTCCCATTTGCTTCTTTATTGGGCAAATCTATAACCCTTCTTCAGTGCTTCTCTTCTATCACCAGGCTGTACAATGAGATGGATAAGTTCTGTTAAATCCTTTGCTTTCACTGTATTGGCCATGAGATGATCATTCAGTCTTCTCCTGACAATCCCAACTGGTACTAACTTGTCTCAGTTTAGGACAGAGCAAAGTTTCCAGAATAATTTATTTGTTCAATTAATAGCCTATTCTGTTTTAATCCCATTAAGGTCCTAGCATTACTCTTTCTGTACTCATATCCAGATTTGTAAAAAAATTATTTGATGAACTGTGACTTGCACATTAATAATGAGCTTTCCTCTAAATCAAACAGGGATCTCTCTCTGCCAATAACAAATATGACTTGTGTTTGACTGGTAGCAAAGATTCAGAGCTACATCTTAAAGGACAACTGACCATGACCAAAGAAAGCCAATATGTCTTGCTGCTGTTTCTGGAAAATGGACCAGAGTGCTGTAGTGGGCTCTGGCAGAAGGAGAACTATTCCTGTGGGACCAGGTAGTCTCACTCACCTACACAGATTGTATGTCCCTTTATGGGCAATTCCT
Organism: Notamacropus eugenii; assembly: GCF_028372415.1. Taxonomy (NCBI): domain Eukaryota; kingdom Metazoa; phylum Chordata; class Mammalia; order Diprotodontia; family Macropodidae; genus Notamacropus; species Notamacropus eugenii. Next base: position 402,578,714 of record NC_092874.1, read on the forward strand.
GTCTGAGATTCTTGCAAGGGCTTATCCCTTTCCCCCATTTTTATTACCTCTTTCAGGGCAAATGGTATATGGGTAAATAACTACCTTCATGCTGGTGTAGTTAATGTGGTTAACAGAGATGTCCATGGCAAGGCTTTCCTAGTAATACAGTATGGAGCTCAGTTGCGAAGAATCACATACGTAGCTCTGACCCAGAATCTATAGGTTATATTGGTACTACTTAGGTTCCCTTTTGTAGATGTAGTGTGTCTTAGCTTCTGAATAGGACAGGAAACCACTATGGATATCTTATCTGTATAATTCTAGGAACCTTACCTGCTATCTGCTTCTCCATTCTCTCATACACTGTACTTTAAGGAACTGCAAGGCTGACTTAAATGCCCACTGAGTCTGAGTGGAACCCCTGATGTCATTTGTTATGTCTAGAAACATTTGGGCTCCTGTATCCCATGCATGGGTAATAATAATAATAATGATAATATATGCTTGGTAATAATGCCAATAAAAAAAGCTTCAAAAGAAATATGCCCTTCCCAACCAGTATTCTCCCTCTTCAAAAAAAAAAAAAAAATAGTGCATTAACAGTGACATAGCAGAAAAAAATGATCCTGATTCCTTATTAGAGGAAGTGACTATGATATGTCTAGGATATGTAGCTAGTGAAAATCATTTTATGAAAGGCTAGTGCAAAGTGTATGTAATCATACATGCTTAAAAGTAGGATGGGCTAGTTATTTTCCATCCAATTAATAAAAATAATTAGAAGTGATGAAACTCAATTCTAGTAGAGCTATGAAGAAACAACTAAATTCAGTTACTGTTGTTGGGATTTTGAGCCTGTAGAAATGTTTTGGACGTTAATTTAGTTGTACACAATAAAAGTTACAAAAATTCCTTTTTTTTGTGTGCAAAGTTAACAAGTTAGAAAAGTTCTTTTTGACCTAACAATTCTGTTTTTGAGACTCCATCCTGAACATGTTATCAGAAATAAAGAAAAATATTTTCTTGGCAGTATTATTTGTAAGTGCAAAAAACTGGAAGCAAGCCAAATTTCTCAAAATACTGTAATCATTGTACTTTATGTAATGGAATCCTATAATGTAATTAAGTTAGACAAGAATAAGTGTATAGAAGAAATCTAGAAAAACTTCAATAAATATCCCAATGTGGGGCTACTATGTGAATTAATACTGTTTCATTACTGCATTGCCTTATGCTTAGATGTGAGGAATATTCAAGGGGTCCAAAATTAAGCAAGTGATCAGACACGTACACAAGTACATTTAATACAAATTAGAACATAATTATAACTAATATAAGGTATCAGAGTTGGCAAAGTGCTTTACATCATTTCATGTCATCCTCAGAACAACTCTATGAGGTGAGTAATGTAATTGTTATTATCCATATTTTGTATATGAAGAAATTGAGACTTGAGAAGTTAGGTCTTACTCATTATCACATAACTAGTAAATATTTAAGTTGAAAATTGAACCTGATTCCAAGTTTAGCTTGCCATCTATACATTAAATTCAGCTTTCTAGCCAATACTTCTGGGTTCTAAACCTACTTTTGATCTTTACCAGCTAGTTGATCAGGGGCAAGAAGTCACTGTGGTGGGTGTGGTGATAATGGTTTGGTGAGGATAGGGACTGGACCTGTATGGAACTCCTGGTGAGGAACTTTCTCTACCAATGTAGGTTGGTACGGTCTCTACAATTTATAGTCTTGAAAGGCTGATGGACCTGCTCAGGATCACACAGTCACTTTTTGATGGAACTAGAATTTAACCTGAGATCTTTCTTCTGAAGCTAGCTCTTTAACCACTTCACTATGCTATATCTGGCTAGGTAAATGGAAAATGATAATAGCTCACATTTATATAGTCCTTTTAGGTCTGCAAAGTTCTTTATATACATCTTCTCAATTGAGCCTTACAACAACCCTGTGAGGCAGGTTGTCTATTACTATTATTAGGATTTCAGTAAGCAGATACAGGGTTAAGTAGAAAGAGGAGGGAGTCGGAGATTCCTGGTGTAGAGAGCAGCGTAGGCAAAGGTGTTCCACAGGAAAAGAGTTTGTGTTGGGGCATCACAATATTCCAATTTAGTTAGGGTGGAAAAGTAGTACTTTACCAGGTCATAACCACACTCTGTAGGACTTTGACTGCCAGATTAAGGAGTTTTGAGTTTATATACAGTGGTTCAAATAAAAGTGGGAGTCACTGAAGATTTCAGAGTAGCGACAGATGTGATCAGACCACTAGAGTCTCAGCGATAGAACCTCAGAGGTCATTTAGTCCAATCCTTAGCTGACCAAATATCCCCTCTATGAGCCCTCCTTGAAGGGGAGAACCATCACCTCCCAAGGCAGCCCATCCCACTTCTGACCAGTCCTCCTGGTTAAGAACTCTCTCCTTAATCCACCGTGGATCTGCCTCTAACAAGTTCCCCCTTCCTAGTTTTGGTCTCTAGAACTGAACACAACAAGTCTAATTCCTGCTCCTTCAAGGTGTTTTCTAGGCTTGGGAGTCTGGGAAGATACTGGAGGTGGGTGGGTTGGGGAGACCCTTCAGGAAGCATTTCAAGCTTCGAAGAGCCTGTCTCCCATTTCATGACTCGTCTTTGACTCCCATTTTCTCCATCTGACATTTTAATTCCAGCACGGGAAGCCTCCGCTGTGCTCCCGCTCCGCACGCCATCCTTCTCTTCTATCGTCTAAGCCGCGCACATGGCTCGGAGCCGCAGAATTCCCGGCTCATCCTCCGCTCTCGGCTCGGGTGAGGCTTCTCGTCCCTAACTCTTTCTGGCTCTCCGCAGGCTGCTGGCGGATGCCCGGGCAACTCTACCGCCGACACTGCGTGGAGATGGCGACGCTCCGTGCCTGGGACCCTCAGAGCTGGGCTCTTTTCTTCGGCCTGGAGCAGCCCGAGGTGAGTGTCCCAGCGCTCTCGGGGACAGCTAGCTGTGGATCCGTCCTGCCGGACAGCCGCTCCCCTCCTGGGGGCCTGGGAACGGATAACTGAAAACGAGGAGCTGTCAGGGCGGCGGAAACACACAGGGAACACCCCGGACGGCCGGTGCGGGCGTTTGGGGAATTCTCCAGGGCACGGCCACTGGCCGGGCACCTCCTGCGAGGACCCGGAGGGAAGGGGGGAGGGGCCGCTGTTCCCTCCAGGTGGTGCTGACACCTACCCCACGACGCTTGCCCCTTTGGGTGGACCTATCTGGGAGAAATAAAGAGTTGGATATGGAGGGGGTTGGGAGGGAGGGAGGGAGGAAGGAAGGAAGGAAGGAATGAAGGAAGGGAGAGGGGCCGAAGAAGCAGAGGCCACGGAGCGCTAGCTCGCTCGTTCCCCTCGGAATCTGAGAAACCGGAAAGGAGGTGGGGCGCGGCCGGGGGGTTGGGGTGGGGCGAGCTAGGTTGCACAAGGATGCGCGCACGCGCGCGCCGGCTGGGCCTGGGAGGGGTGGGGAGGAGAGGCGCGCACACGCTCCGGGGCGGAGGGGGGAATGTGAAAGGCTGGCCTTCGCGTGTTCTCGAGGGCGGGGACGCGCGCTAGCCAGCCGCGTGACAGGCGGAGGAGGTACCGGTCCCGAGGCGGCGGCGGGGGCGCGCTCCCTTCTCCGCTCCTCCCTCTCTCGCTCTCTCCTTCCCCGGCTGGCTGGGGGGGCTGGGTACTCCGCAGAGAGACGCCGCTCCCCTCCAGCCCGGAGCGGCCCGATCGAGCGTCCGACCGCCTCTTCCTCTCGAGGCTCCCCGCCTTTTCCCCCGCCCACGGCGTCCACGCCCTCGAGTCCCGGGGCCGCCGCTCATTGTGCTGCGCCAGGCCCGCCGGCCCGAGGACTTCCCCGCGGCCTCCCTCCCTCCCGCTCCGAGCTCTCCCGTCCTTCCTGGGCCATGGATGGGTAAGTGCGGGCGGGCCCTTCGCTCCGGAGCGGCGCCGGCCTGGCGAGCGGGGCCCAGCTCCCCGGCGGCCGCCTCGAGCCTGCCGCCTCCCCTCCCCCTCCGCCAGCCCTGCGCCGGCCCTGGAGCTTTGCAGGATGGAAGCTGGGCCGGGGCCCCTCACCTTCCCGCGACTGGGCGCGGCGCCGTGTGCGGGGGGAGGGGGTGGAAATGCCTCTGCTTCCCCTTCGCTCTCGCTCGGCTTCCTCTCGGCGCTCTCGTCTCCTCCCTTCCCCTCGCACCCCCCTTTGCCCTTCTGGTGGAGCGGGGCGCCGCCGAGCGGGGGGTGGGGGGCCGAGGAAGGGAAGGGGGTGTGTGTGCGCCGGCGAGGTGGGGCCGCCGCCGGGTCGGGCGGGTGGGGCGGTCGCTGAGGGAGTCCTGGGGGAGAGGGCAGCCCCTGCGGAGCCCGTCCTTCGGGGCTGGAGAGCGCAGACTGCGGGGCTTGTTCTCCCCTCTCCTTCCTCTCCTTCGGGCTTTCTTCCCTTCCCTCCTTCCCCCCTTTTCCTTTCTCCTTCCAGCTCCTCCCTTCTGTCTCTTTGCCTCTTATCCCCTTTTCCTGTTTCCTTCTCTCCCTTTCCTCCCTCTCCGCCCTTCTTCCTTTATACAATTTTGCCCCGTGCTCCCCATTTTCTCCCCTTCTTTCTTCTCCATCTCTCCCCTTCCCCTTTCCTCCGTCCTCCCCCTTTCCCTCCCTTTCCTCCCCTCCTCCCCCATCCCTCCTCTCCGGCTCCCACTCCCTGCTCGCTGCCCTCCCATTACACGCCCCCTCCAGCCCCTCCCCTCCTCGCCCGCTCCAGGTTGGGCACGGCCCTGGTGTGATCGGCGTGGGTCGGAGGGCTCCGAGGCTGGTCCCCGCTCCGCCGCCCCGCCGGGGTCACGTCTCGCTGCGTGCTGAGACCTCTGGAGAGCCGGAGCTCCGGAGCTGGAGTCGGCGTTCCTGCCCGCAGCCTCAGATCACTTCCGCTTAGAAAATGGTGTGTGCGCGGTGGGGAGAGCCGGGCGGAGGAGGAGGAGGAGCCGAGCGGGCTGCTGCGGGGCTGCCGGGGGCGGCGCGGCGGGAGCCCCGCACCGGAGCCCGCGTCCGGAGGCCGGCGGGGCGGGCGGGCGGTGCGCGAGCCGGGCAGACCGCGAGGAGCGCCCTCGGCCTTGGGGAGTGCCGCGGTCCGAGGCGCCTTCGGCCTGGAGGGCGCTGCAGGCGGGAGAAGGGAAGGGGAAGTGAAGGCTGGCTCCGGACCGGGACCTGAGGCCCGGGCGGGTTCGTGCCGCGGGGAGGCTGCCTGGCCCTGCTGCCAGGTTCTAGGCTTAGACTCGTAAAGGGAATCAGGCTTATGTGAGGGCCGCGCTGTGAAGAGGCCGAGACGTGAAGCCGGGCGGACTGGCCTTGGGTCTGCAGCGTGTCCTGCGTGGTGGTGATGGGCTAGGAAGCGCTGGCGCTGGGGGCGCTCGGGGGATGTTCCCGTAGGGTTAGTGTGTCAGAGCCTCCTACCGCTGCTGATGAGCCTCAGGACCAGATGCAGGTTTTAGATGAAGTAGCATTCTTATTTCTGAGGTTAGCAGATGTCTCCAGATTATGCACTGAAATGATTTCGTTTTCGTAGACTTTGGTGTGCCTTGCATGAAGTGCTTCGACTTGAAAGCTGTTTTCACTAGAAAAAAAGTAATGGGGATTCTGTTTAATTAGAGGAATAGATAGTTGATGCAAATGGACAGGTTTTTGCAGTTTGTTGTGCAGTCAGTGCTAAGGGGGGGAGAGCAAGTCCTCCTCCCCTTGCTATTTTTTCTTTTAAAAAGAAAATGAATTAATGTCATTTGGTCGTAGTTAATGGAAGCCTAACAGCTTTTTGTGTGAGAAGATGCATTGGTACAAGCAGCTTGTGTCTTGGAATCTTAATTGTGAATTTTAGGTGTTTTATTATTCAGACAACTTGGGTGGGAATATTATAAAATATATTTAGATCTTTAATAAAACTTCTTACCTCTTAATATATTGTATTAGGACTGGTCCAGCAGGGGTGGAAACTTAAATACTGGTAATTTTATTTTTTAAAGCTCAGAATGAGTTTTTTAAGAGTATGTTTAAGGATGGGGAATTTGATAAGTAGTAATACATAGATACTAAAAAGTGACCTCATTGTGAAATTCAAGTAAATAATATAATTTAGTCTGCACTGCTTTCTGGACAGGAATTATACAAAAACTTGACCTTTTATGCTTAATATAAGTCACAGGAAAGGTACTTTATTAAAAAAATTTTTGGTTAGCTGAATTAATTTTAAGATCCAAAGTCATGTATGTTTATTTTTTAAAAGCAATTCGTTTTATGTTAAAGGGCCTTGCAATCCCAGGTGATCAATATGTGGAATTTTCAGTTTGTACAGTTACAGTTTTCTCTTAAGAATATCAAGAAATAAAAGTTTTAATTGATGGTAATCTGCTTATGCTTCAGTAGATAGGCTTTTTCTTTTTTGTTTTTTGATATGTCACAGAACCTTAATTATAAGGGTTCTGCCCCACCTTTTAAAAGGCGTGGTTCTAGACCTTTCAAGATTTTGTCCTCAGGGACCTAATTAAACTCTTAGGGTTTCTCACAGCCCTGAAAAAAAGCTTAGTGAACCATTTGCTTTAGAGTAAAGGATCATAGGTTGAAGTTTTTAAGAAAAGTCACTACACATTAGCATTTATTGTGCCCAAATCCCCGCTGAAGTAACTGAAATTCGGGATTACTTTTTCGCCCTTCTTGGAGCTGTTTTGCATCTAGGACTTTATTAGTTTGTATGCTTTTGAAAATATTGCTTGAAATGGTTGTGAAATTTGATATTTTATTGGTTCTAATAGTGACACAGTGTCTTGCTACTGTTCTGGTGATGCTTAAGGGATTTCTTAATTCTGTGAAATTTAAGTCCTTGAGTTCTTTTTAAACTTTTAAGAATAATTTGTATGTGTTTGTCTTGGAACATAAACTTGGGCAGTTTTTATTTTGAAGACCAAGTTGAAGATTAAAAGCAAATAGATATGCTGGCTAATATTTCTACATGGGCACAGTTGTATTTCTGTCAAAATGATTAATTGCAAGGAGTTTGATTTATGTTTCTTCTCTTATCTCTTTAGAGCTTTGCTTCATTCACACTGTGTTACTAGTCTTGTCAGTCGAATTTCCTTTGCAAAAACATTCCACAACTCATCACATTTTCACTTTTATTTACATTATTATAACAATGTTTTTCTTTCCTCCTTTAACCTTATTTACCTCTGCCTTTGTAATACTTGCTCTCTAACTTTGTTTTCCATTTTCTCTTCATTTTTTTTCCATACAGTGTTGTTACAGATCTTATAACAGTCGGTTTAAAGGTAGGAATCTTTTTCTCATCTTTCATATTCACTTTTTTATCCTCTTAATTTGTAGCATTTTCCCCTTCAGCAAAACCGTATCACTTATTCACATATCATCTGTTGTGCTATTCTATACCAGCAATGTTCTTTTGTTTTTGATTTAGCCATTAACAACTTATCTTGGCATGTGTTTGCAGCCAATTTTTGATTATTCATATTGATGATGGGGGAGGCTTGCATCATATCTTTAATAGATCCAGACACATAAAGGTGAAAATAAAATATAATATAAAGTCTTCCTTGACCCAATTATAGATTCTAAGAAATGTAGCAATGGACTTTCTTCCATCTTTCCTTTCATGGATGGTAAAATTAGTGGTAAGAAGCAAAGGAAATTTGTCTAATAGGGTAATTCATAGTTTTCAAAAATAATTCTTATACACATTTTTTTCTGACCAGCTTCTAAACATTATATAAAAGAATAAGACTTTTATAAAAGCCGACTGTTTAATAAGTTTTATATAATTGACTAAAACAGTGTCTATTAATGTGAAGTTTTAAAAATATAGTCTCTAGGTTAGTTTAGAATAATCTCATTTATATAGTGCTTTAAGGTTTACAGATCCTTACCTCCCAGGAGATAGAATGCAAGTGTAATCAAGGTTAACTGAGGCTTTAACATAGACTTTGACTGTGATCATAGAGTCAGAAAACGCTAAAAAAAAAAAACCCAAAAAGGATTTGCTTCTTATGTTTCTTGAAGGTTTTGGAATTTCATTAATACTCCAGTAGAGTATTTTAATATGAATCTTGAAGAAAAATCCATCTTTACCAAAGTGGAAAGTACAAAATTCATCATTGACGTACTACTTTGAAAAAATGCTGTAGACTGACAAATTTTAGGGTAGCATTGCTTTTTATGGTTGTACTTTTTCTCCTTTGGTAAACATTTGCATAAACATTTAAATTTGAATATTGTAAATAAGTATTAAGTGGGTGAGAAGGAAATTACAATTGATATATGTGTAATGAATATACTGATAATTAAAGGCCTCCTAGTCTGTCTTTAGGCAGTAGTGGCCACAACTGTACTTGTCTCTGCCACTGAGGACATTTGTCTTGACCTGAGGTGGGGAACCTGTGGCCTCAAGGCCATATGTGGCCCCCTGGGTCCTCAGTTTCGACCCTTAGATTAAATCCAAACTTCACAAATCCCATAAATAAAAGGATTTGTTCTGTAAAACTTGAACTCAGTTAAAAGGTCACACCCAAGGACCTAGAAACCCACATGTGGCTGCAGGTTCTCCTCTCCTGGTCTTGACTCTCTCTTAATAGTACATGTTTCCCATGCTGTTGAAAGACTGAAATTTAAGTATATAATTTGTGCTTCAGCTAGGAGAACATTCCTCACCCTGAAATTGATTAATTAAACTACTTGATTACTGGCACTCCTGTCTATTAACCTGCTTTGTGGGGTTCTGAGCATTCTCAGATTAGAGACTGGCTCAGAAAAAGTCCTATTAACAGAAAAAGCCCTGCAGATTTTATTCTACCCTCTGGATCACTATTCAGAACATTATATTGAGTTAGGCATAACTATGGAATTTAGGGAAGTAAACAAAATAGTTGGCATTTTATGTCAAATGTTGCTTTGTTCTTATTTGAAAATTTCTGTAAGTCTAAAACTATATCTTTAAAAGTCATATATTTAAATTAAGAAAGCTACTTAGGCATTGACTGTTAGTCTTTACAAATACCCTTAGACATCTGGTATTTATTGTGTCTGTTGCATCTTAAGAAAATTAAGCATAAATAAAAGGTTTAGATATTAGGCAATGAAAAGTTTACATATTAGGCACAAGAACCATATCTTGATGCCTAGAATTTTAATTATGACACAGATATTTAAAAATATGCAAAATGGAGAAATACAGCGAAAGTTGAAGTGCTTGCCCTGGGCAGAGTGGCGGGATAGTTACTGAGGACACAAAGACAAAATCTAAGCATTTGTTGGCTTCTCAGAGCTTGCTTTCTAATAGGGAATATCACAGGTAAACTAACATGAAGTACTTTGAGGAAGGAGTGAGTACTAACAATTTGGGAGATCTGGTCAACTGAAGTGAGCTTTGACAGAAACCAAGAATTCCAAGAGGTGGAAGTGAATGAGATGGGAGATGTAATATGGGTTAGGAGTAAGTAAGGAGGCTACTTCATCTAAAAATAGAGGGGGCGAATAATGTGGAAATGCAGCCTGGAGCTAGATTTTGAAAGGCTTTAAATGCCAGACTGTTTATATCTTAGGGACAATGAATAACCACTGAATATTTTTTGAACAGAGGGAATAACCTGCTCTTGCTTGTGTTATTAGGAAGATTATTCTGGCTACAGTGGGCAGAGGAGAGAATGGAAGCAGGGAGACCATTCTGAAGGCTGGTAGAATATTTTAGGTGAGGGATTTGATAAGGGATTGACATATTGGTTGATGGCCACGTCAGTGGAGAGAAGGGAACTGATGGAAGAAAAGTTGTGAAGTTATCATGGGCTAGACTTCTATGTTGATTGAACATAGGATGTGAGGCAGAGGGAGGGTCAGAGATGACTCCTGTTGTGAGTCTGGACTATTGGAAGAATCTAGGTACCCTTAACAGAAATCGGGGAATTTAGAGGAAAGGTAGGTTTAGGCATGAATGAGAAGTTCAGTTTGGGGCATATTGTTTGAAATGCATGTAAGATATCCAAATGGAGAAGTTCAGATGTCAGTTGGTTATGTAGAAATGGAGCTCAGGAGAGAGACTAGGGCTAGATGGCATGAGATTATTCTTAGATTATCTTTATGCAACTCCTGCATTGTTGGCAGGGAAAAAGGAATAACCTGTACACAGAAAAAAGCTAGCAGCTTTGAGTTTTCTTGTAGGAGGGGACTACTTCAGTAGAGATCTGAAGGCAGACAGGAGAAGGAACATCCTGTATAGGGAATAGTAAGTAGGCCATTTTGGCTGGAATGTAGAATGAGTAGAAAAGAATACTATATAATTAGCTTGAAAAGGTAGTCTGGAGCCAGAGGAATTTTGTAGTTAATCCTCATGAAATTGCTGAATCTTCTTGAGCATGAGGAGTAACATAGCCAGACCTGAGTTTTAGCATTATCACTTTGGCAACTGTCTGGAGAATAGATTACAGAGGGGAGAGACTAGATGCGAGAAAACAATTAGCTTATTGCAGTAGTTCAGGTGAGGAGTAATGAGGGTCTTTGTGAGTAGTGAGAAGGGATGGATAGATGCAGATAGGTGTAGGAGTAAAATTGACAAGGCTTGGCAATTAATTAGATGTGTGTATGAGAAAGAGTTGCAAACCCAGGGAATTGGAAGGATGGCAGTGTCCTTAACTAACAGATCAGTTCAACAAACACAAAGATGAGTAAGTTCTCATCGTTGGAATCACAGAATTTAAGAATTGCCTCTGTCCTCAAGTCATTTAGAAACTACTGCACGATGTAAAAGATGTACAAATAACTATGATACAAATTAAAGTATTGGTGCTTGGGAGAGGTATATACAGCTTTGAGTGCAAAAATCAGGAAGGCATCCAACAGTAGACTGTGTGGAGAGAGAATGGGGCCTCAGACAAAACCTAGTGGACACAGTCCACCAGAATTATGCATAGTGATTTTAAAAGGACCTTAGAGACCATCTAGTCCATCCCCTCCTAAATTTTAGAGAAAAGGAAACTGAGAACTGGAAAGGATAAATGACTAATCCAAGGTCTCACATGTAAAGAAAGTCAAGATTCAAATCCAGACTTCTGACTCCAAAAATAGCACCATTTCTACCACATCCTGCTGGTTCCTAGGAATTAAAGGAATATGACATCAGTATCTCTGACATACAATATTACAATATTAGAAAAGTGCATGAGGGCCAAAAAAATTTTTGATGGGACTTTTGATGGAAAAAGTCATTTGGGGCTCATGTAGGCGAAGGTAATCGGGGGGAAGTCTTTGAGGGGGTGGTTTTGATTTGGATTTGGAGATAGGTAGGCAAAGAGGAGAAGGGGACGGTATTTCTAGCAAGGGAAGCTAGTGCAAAGTTAAAGAAAAGCCCAGTACATCAATCAACAAGCATTTATTAAGCACTTAGTATGCATCAAGCATAGAGTTAAGTGCTCTAGGATGCAGAGAAGAAGCAAATACGATCCCTTATAGTCCCTACTGTCCTGGAATTTTTATTTTAATTGGAAGACATGTATATAAATAGAGATGTATAAGATACACGCAGATTAATCTTATGGAAAATAACCTTAGAGGGGAAAACACTAGCAGGTAGAGGCACTGGGAAAGGCATTTTGCAGGTTAGAGTTACAACTTTAAGAAAACAAGCAATTTTAAGAGGCAGAGGTGAGGATTAAATGATTCTCCTAGAGGGAAAAATTAGTGCAAAGGTAGAGAAATGTGTGAGGCCTAAAGCAATTAGGCCAACATTGATAGAGTATGTGGAAGGTAGTAACACTGGAGAGATGGGAAAAAGCCAAGTCTTTTAAATGCTAAAGGAGTTTATATTTCTATAGGTAATAAGAAGCTTGGATGAAATGGTCCTACTTTTAGGAAAATTGTTTAGACAACTGTGCAGAGCATGGTTGAGTGATAAAGAGATACTTGAGACAGGTGATATCAGGTGTTATTGGGAGACAAAAACAGAGACCATAGTAGGGGTATGCTGGTAAAATGTTAACAAGTGAGCTCACTAGAAAAAATAAATGTACACAAGACACTTCTAAGCTTAATATGCCTTACTAACATGTAAGTTCAGGCAGTTAACAAAACTAATAAATCAGATCCCAATTTGTAGTAACTGCTTATTTCCGAGGTATAAGTTGTCATACTGAAAATTTAATAGTGGTCTCTTGAAAGCTGTAGCTGGCTCCAGTACCCCCCTGGACCACTACAATATACAAGCATCAGGTTTTATGGGACATATTTTTAATTGAATGAAGTATAAGAATATATCCTTAATTTACTCCTAAATTACCTTGATAGATAGAATAGTGGCCTCAACTTTTTGATCTTGTACCAACAGTTTTTGAGAATGCACTTCCAGTATACATATGTATATTTTTAAAGTACATATGCACTACTGAAATGATGTTGTGTATATTATAGGACACATACAGAAATAGTTAAAAGATAACATAAAAATGAAGTCTTTAAAAAAATTTTCATTTTAATAACAAAACAAAAATATTTTCCAACTGAAATATCAGTAGTTTTTTTTTTCAAATGAGAGTAGTGTGATAGAATATGTACGCTTCATTAGCTGTGAAAATCTTGGTTTAACATGAGTGTAATTTGTCATTATGTTATTTTGTTGTAATATGCTGTAAGGGAAGGAATGAATGAGGAATCTCCATGTGAAGGAACTTTACCTCTTCAAGATATGGTAGATACTGAGTATGACCAGCTGATAACACTGAGGATGTCAGTGTTGATCCATATGTTAAGTATTAGTAAAGCTTATTTTCTATTTGTTTTCAGTTTTTTACCTTCATTTATAACTTGTTTTCCCCACATGCGTAAGTACCAATCATACATTGATTCTGTGCTATTGATCCGTGGAACCTGTTTTGCTATAAGTGAACACTGGGGGCTAGGATGGAACATCCTATAGAGGAATGCCATTATGCTATTAATGGAGGGTGCAATTAGAATTTATTGAATTTGGTGACTGTAAAGTGATGTATGAGCTACTCTTGTTACTTATATCTTTCAGGTAGTTTTTGCCAAATATTTCTTTGTTCTTTTTGGTTTTATTTAGTATTTTATTTCACACACACCCCCCCCAGTTATATATAAAAACAATTTTTAACATTTGTTTTTAAGACTTGGGGTTCCAAATTCTCTTCTTTCTTTCCTCCCGCATTGAGAAGGCAAACAATTGATTTAGGTTATACATGTGTAGTCATGCAAAAATATCCATAATAGTCATGTTGTGAAAGAAAACATGGATTAAAAAACTCAAAGAAAGTAAAAACAGAAGTATTCTTCCATCTATATTCAGATACCATTGGTGCTTTCTCTGGGGATGAATAGCATTTTTAACTCTTCAAGTCCTTCAGAGTTGTCTTGGATCATTTGTATTGCTGAGAATAGCTAAGTCATTCACAACTGATCATCTTACAGTATTGCTGTTACTTTTTACACAGTACATTTCACTTTGCATCAGCCCATGCATCTTTCCTGGTTTTTCTGAGAGTATCCAGCTCATCATTTCATATAGTACAATAGTATTCCATCATAATCGCATACCATAGCCATTCCCCAATTGATGGGCATTCTCTCAATTTCTAATTCTTTACCTCCAGAAAAGAGCTGCTATAAATAAATATTTTTTTTTACATCTAGATCCTTTTCCTTTTATTTCTTTTGGGATACAGACCTAGTAATGATATTGCTAGGTCAAAAGGTATGCATGGTTTTATAGCCCTTTGGTGGAATGGTTAAATCAGTTCACAACTCTACTAAGAGTGCATTAATGTCTCTTTTTTCCCCACATCTCCTCCAGCATTTGTCATCTTCCTTTTCTGTCCTATTAGTAAATCTAATAGGTATGAGATAGTACCTCAGAATTATTTTAAATTGCGTTTTTCCAATCAATAGTGAATTAGAATATTTTTTCATATTGCTATAGATAGCTTTATTTCACCCAAAAATTGATCATATCTTTTGATCATTTATCAGTTGGGGAATGGCCCTTATTTTTATAAATTTGACTCAGTTCTCTGTATGTTTGAGAAATCAGGCCTTTATCAGAAACATGCTTCAAAAAATTTTTTTTTCACAGTTGTTACTGCTAACTGTGTTTCCCTGGAAAGGTCTGAAGTGGCCAGGTTGTGAAAGTCCTTGAATGGCAAACAGGATTTTATATTTGCTCCTAGGCAATGTTTATTGAATAGGATGGGATGACATACAAATCTGTGCTTTTGAAAGATTAATTTGACAGCTGAGTGGAGGATAGACTGGAATGGAAAGAGATTTGAGCTAGGAAGAATAACCTCCAGGCTGTTACAGTCCATGTGTGACATAATGAGGGTCTCTACCTGAATGACGGCAAGTCTCAAAAGGGGATATATGCTAAAGATGTTATGAAGGTAAAATCTGCCAGAATTGGCAACGAATTGGATATGGTTGGGGTTAGAGTGAGAAATGAAGACTTACACCTTGGTGTAAGCCTGGCAGACTGAGAAGATGGTGGTGCCCTTGAAAATAATAGGAAAGTTTGGAAGGGGGAAGGGTCCCAGAGGGAAAGCTAATGAGTTCAGATTTGGACATTCTGAATTCAGTTCAATAAATATTTATTAAACTCCTACTATCTGCCAGGCAGTGGAAATACAATTAAGAAAAAGGATAGTTTTTGCCCTCAAGGAGCTTACTTACCTAACTGGGGAAGACAGCATAGAAATGGAAGCTCAAAGAGAGGTAACAGCATAGGGGAAGGGGACACCTAAAGGTATGATGTTCCATAGAGTTAAACCAAGCAGAACCACTGATGGAAAATAGTGACTTGCAAAGTTCTGAGCCCTCTGTAAAATAAAGTTTGGGGAGGAGTTTATTCTTTTACCCTCCAGTCCTCCAATCAGATGGGAGAGGCAATCGAAGGGAATTGAGAAGGTATTGAGTATCATAAACTGGAGTCAGTCTGCATGGTAATGAGATTTCAAACGATCATTTTCTTATCCTGCAGAAGCCAGGACATTCTTTGGAGAGGAAAACCAAGGAGAGAGGAGTTTTAGATGTCCATGGGACATCCAGTTTGAGATGTTCAAAGATAGCTGGAGATGTGAGTCTGGAGGTCAGTGCTGGATAAGAAGCAGACATTTAATGTGTTATATAAATACTATTTAATATGCTGGGTTTTGTTCTTTTTTTTAAAGCTTTTTACATTTTAAAAAGGAAACAGACCCAGAGGTTAAGTGACATACTCAAGGTCAGACAGGTACTAAGTGGTAGGGCCAAGCCAGAATTTGAACTTGGGGGTTTTCTGACACCCAATTTAACACTTTACGTTTGATCTGGAGTATATTGAATAGGGAAGCAACATGGTCAGACTTCTTAGGAAAATCTTTGTCAGTTGTGTAGAGGACGGGCTCAGAAAGAGGAGAAATTTGAGATAAGGAGACCAATTAGGGTTAGGCTATTGCAATAATACAGGTTTGGGGTCATGAGAACCTTTGAACTAAGGTGGTGGATGTGTTGAGTAGAGAAAAAAGGAAGGAAGCCAGAGATATGAAGGTGAAAAGGGCAAGATTTAGCAACTGGTTAGATATGTGGAGGTAGGGAGAGTGGACTCCTAGATCATGAACCTAGTTGACTTGGAAGGAAGTATCTTCAGAGTCATAGGGAAGTTTGAAGAAGGGTGGCTTTATTGTTGTTGGGGGAAATATAATGTGATGTCAGTTGACTCAATCTGTGCTCCCCCAAAATAAGAGGGAGGCTGGGCTCTAAGTTGCCTGTCTCAGTTTTAAGGTGGAAGGAATAGAGCAGAACTGGCCTCGATGACTCTTTGAAGTTGTTGCTGTGGATACTCTGTTAGCAGTTGGGTTCTAACTGCCCTGAGGGGCCTATATCTAGTTCTGACAAGGTTGGAAGTTCCATAGTGGAGCAGTTACTTTTTTCCATCTTAATTTTTAAGTAAAAATGTAGGACAAAGGATTTCTAGACAAATATCTCAGAATTCTTTGAATAATCTTAAAGAAATCGACCAGTCTCCCATGGTTTTCCAGAAAATTATCAGCTAGGAAGATAGGGAGTCCCTCTGTCTCCTGAAGCAGCGCATTCCACTTTTTCATAGTTTCATAGTGAGGAGAAAATAGTCAGGAGCTTGGCATAGTAGCTAGAAGGCCATTCTTAAGGAAAGAAAACCTGGGTTCAGGTGCTGACTGTGTAATCATGGTTAAGTCAGGGAAACCTCTTAGTGGCCTAAGTAGCAAGTCTCAAGGATTACGTTAGAGACATTGCAGTGGCAAAAAGAGTTTGTATAATGGAGAGCTCTTTGTTGTTCTTTCTTAAATGTGGTTACCAAAACTGAGCATAATCCTTCAGATGTGATTGGAATATGTGGACAGAGTAGGGAAAGGAATAAACATTTATATTTTGTTCAGTCTTTTTTCAGTCATGTTTAACTCTTCGTGACACCATTTGGGGTTTTCATGGCAAACGTACTGGAGTGGTTTGGCATTTTCCTTCTCTAGCTTATTTTACAGATGAGGAAACTGAGGCCCAAGGCTAACTGACTTGCTTGGCCAGTAAGTTTCTGACACCTGATTTAATCAGGCCCAGCACTCTATCCTCTGCATCACCAGTTGTCTCTGAAAATAGTAGGATTGTCACATTCCTTATCCTGATCTAAATATTTCAGTTGTTGTGTTTGTCCTTTGTTGCTGAAGAAGACCATGACATCAGTGAAATGATGACCGTGACTTGCACTTGACTTTGTTTTGAGTGAAAGAGGGCTGTGCAAGGTCACCAGCCTTAATTTCTCCTTCTAAGCCTTCTGGATTCAGGGACAGGATTCATCAGGATGACTGGAGATGGCCCAGGATGCAGTGGGAGACCTTGGCCCCTTCAGGCCAGGGCCTATTCAGGCACTCACTTAGAGTAAGGTAACACCCATTGAGTGAATAGGCTTGTTTAAGAAATAGTCAGGGGATGGCCCCTTTAATGAGGCAAAGAAAAATAACTCAATCAAAGTGAGAGGGAAACAGCGACAGTTACTATTGATAATCACTCTTAATCCAGGAGGGTTCAGAAAAAAGTCCTTAAGTGGAGCTTGGGCAGGGGCCTAGTGTTGTACAATCTCTGAGCTTCAGAGTGCAGGAGGTTTAAGGTTTTGGCAAAGGAAAGGAAGGAAAAGAAGGGAATCTAGCTAATGTACCCGAAGTTGAACACTTGACAGGAAGTCAGAAAACTTATTTCAGTGGATACTTGTAGGAATATGTGATCTCATTGATGTAGGTATGCCCTTCAAAGGTGCTTCTTCACCTTTTGGCACTCTTCCCCCGCAAATTCTTCACAGGGACCACTGTGCTTCAGTGTGCTTTCTCCTACATCTCTTGATATTTCAAGAATACTAGTGGAATCTGTATCTTTCAGTTTTACTTCGTGAGCCTGTCAACTGTAAAAAAATCATATCTCATGAAGTCTTTTATTCCACATCTCAATCAGCTGACAAGCATTTGTTAAGCGTTTAGTTTGTGCCAGACATTGTATTAAGACTTGCTCCTTTGTTCTTGGGTGATACACAAATTGAATTCTTCAGAGAATGACAGCCCATGATTTCTAGCCACACAACATCACTGGAAGAATGTTGACATTAAAAAGAAGAGTCTGTTTTGAAAGAGACAGACTGACTGACTAGTAAGGTCATTAAAAAGTACTGTACATTTTTTTTTTGCAAAGCAATCTAGGCTACTATCCTCCTGTTAAATTCTAGACCTTTATTCATTATTCATCTGCAGTGTTTTTTTTCCAAGATATGTGCAGTGGTAAGTCAGGAGAAATGCTAGTTTGAAAAATGGAAAATGTAGTTTAGTTCAAATTGCAAAATACTATGTATGTGTGCTGCTGTAGTCTTCATGTTCCTGTCTTCTCATGTGGTATATGACATGTTGTTGTTTACTATATTGCCAACAATTGTTTACATTTATTTTAAACGAGCCCTTAACAAAATGATTAAAAGGAAGAATACTTCATAAAGAAATATTTTGAGAGGCTTGATTATTACATTATAGTAGAAATCTAAAGTAATTAAGAGGCATAAATGTGATCATAGTAATTCTAAAATATAATGACAGGAATGCCTGAAATTAAATGACAGTAATGACATTTCCTCATATTAATGTAAGATTATTTTTCAGTAATTTTTGAATTTTTAAAATTTTGCTTTCTAATTTATTTGTAAGAAACTTGATTCAAAATTACATTTTCTTGTAATTTCTTTTGTTATTGTTAGAAATGTACATGTAATGTAATTTCTTATAATAAATAGATAAAACTTATTTTAAAATTTTCATGTTATATTTCCATTAGGCTGGAACCAATTATCATGTTTTACATATTATAACTTCATAGTGTAGATTTGAATAATGTGACTGCTTCATGGCTGTACTTATGACCACCGGTTTTAGGAGTTGTCCATGCAACTGCATGTCATACCTGGGACAGTAGGTATTCTTTATTCAGTTATTTTTGGGAGGGTGGTGGTGGTATGCATGAATTTTTCTGCAAGGTAATGGATCTCATTTGGGAAACATTGTTTTTTAGAGCATTGATTCTCCAATTTTTGGTCTCAGAACCATCTGGCAATACTAAAAATAATTGAGGACCCAAAGAGCTTTTGTTTATATGCAGGTTATGGCTATTAATATTTATTATATTGGCTATATTTATTGTATTATAGCTATTGATATTTATTGTATTATAGGAATTTAAAAAACTGATAAAATTTTGAAATATTTCATTTGAAATGACAGTAATAAACCCATTGTTAAAAGATATTTGTCATTTTAATGAAGAACAGCTATATTTTCTAAAACCAAAAAAATCTGATGAAGAGTGCAAAGTCTCCCCCCAAAAATCTTTTTAATGTCTAGCTTTGTAAAAGTAGCTGAATTTCTATTCCTGCCTTTGCATGCACTATGTTTTTAATTGAAGTAAATGAAGAGAATCTGGCCTCCCACAGATAGTAGTTGGAAAATGGAGGAATAATAGTTGAATAACATCTTGATATTATTTTTAAAATAGTTTTGACCACTCAGTTCTCCCCAAAAGGTGGACCACACCTTGAGAACTGCTGTTACAGAGCTTGATATGTTCTACCTAATGTCAACTCTTCGTGGTAACATCTGGAGGAATCTTTGGTATTTTGAACTCTATGCACATCTTTAAGTATAAGTCTTACTGCTTTGTTCATTGACCCTCTAGTAATCTGGTATGATTTTGCCGTGTAAGGAGATACTTTGGAGGAGGATCATCTAAGGTGACATTTTGTTTTACTAAGTCAAATGCTTTTTTACAGATGTGCAACAGTTGTGTTCTTTGCACCTTTTAATCAGTCGTATTTTGATATAGAATATCTTTTGTGGAAGCGTGCTTGCTCCCTTCTCATACCTTTATTAATAATGTCCTTGATGTAGATGTAGATCATGTTCATAAGGATTTTTTTAGAGATGACAGGGGTTGTTATTCTCTTTTTGTTTTTTGGTAATAAAGTCTGTGATTTTTCCCCAGTCAGATTTTTGATAGGTATTCCCATCTTTCAGATACGTTGAGAAATATCATAATATCCTAAAAATTGTTTTGCCTCCGTCATGGGTTTCCTTCATGGGTACTTAATTGGTTCATTTTCTCTTTTCAACTTTATTTTCTTCAGTGCCCTTCCCCTTTTTCCTGCATCAATTTGAGGATGGTGAGTTAGAATTTAAATGTAGCAACTCCATTTTTATTGATGCAGGCAAAGTTTGCTTTAGAAATCTTGACTCCCCTTCCTGCCTCTCCCCCTTTGTTGTTCTAGTTTAATTCTTCAGTAGTCTTGCCATGGTCTGATATAATTGGAATTCTTTCCAGGTTTTCCATAAACTCATTTTTCTTTCCCTTCTTAATATTTTATCAAGGTTCTGTATATTTACATTTTTCTTAACATTGAACCATGTTTTCCGACATCCAGCCTTGTACCCATCTTTTACTCATCTTTGTATTGAAGTCATACAGTATCATTGTATATGTTGATTTAATTTGGAGGCTATTACTTAGTTCTTTATAAAATTTCTATGCCTCATCCTTTCGCACAAATGTTGGTGCAGATGCTTGTTGCAAATGCTTAAACACTAAGCATTGTAATGCCAGAAGAGAAGAGTCCCACTAAATGTGTTTTGTTTTTGGATGCACAAGTATACTCCAAGGAGAACTTGAGTCAACCTTCTATTTAGTTGTAACTTTTTTTACCTTTGATGAGAATGTTTAAGATTAATAGCCTTCAATAGCACGTCTATTTGTTAGACATTGGAAAAGGTTCACAAAATTAGAGTACTAAGAATTAAATATCTTTTTACAGTTTTGCATCTGTGTTGTTTAGCTTTCTCTGCCTCTTTTTATGCACCATTGGTTGGTTGATTGTTTTTCTTTGTTCTTGAAGAGGACCACAATGACATCACTATGCTAGAGTCAGGTTTCATTGTGTTTGACTGTGCCTGATCAGATCAGTACAAGCTCAGGATGCTCTACCACAGGTCAGACGCAAATAGTCCATGTGAACATTTGGAGTGGAAATTCCAAATTTGCGCACCCTGCATTTCCCTTGAGCTATGTCAATTCCACTTTGCTCATAGAGCGCAACACTTTCTCTTATATGGGCATGCCATGCTGAGGGGTCCTGTGCCAGTGTCTGCCATGTTATGAAATCAGTTCCAAAGTTCAAGGTCTCTGTATTGATTCTTCTGACCACCATGTTATCGCTTGCCCTCCATAAAATAGTCTTTTTGGTAAGCACATGTTTTACATTCGAACAACATGACCAGTCCATTGGAGTTGCACTCTTTGAAGCAGAATATGAATGCTTGACAGTTTAGTTTGAGTGAGGACTTCAGTATCTGGTACCTTATCCTACCAGGTGATCTTCAAAATCTTCCTAAGACAATTCAAATGGAAGCGATTCAGTTTTCTGGGATGGCACTGGTATACTGTCCAGATTTCACAGGTGTACAACAGTGAGGTTAGCATAATGGCTCTGTAGACCTTTAGTCTGGTAGTTAGTTTAATACCGCTTCTCTTCCATACTTTTCCTTCAGAGCCTCTCAAACATACAGCTAAGGAGGGGTTAACTTCAGCCTTACAGTCAGTGGCCTCAACATTTATTGATGGAGGTCTATTGAGAACACTATGGAAGTGTTCAGTCCATCTCTAGCATTAATCATATCTTTATCCCTAAGCAATGTGGTTCTATCAGCACTGAGTAGTTGAGATACACCATAGGGTTTTGGTCTATAAGTAGCCTTCGGGGCATCATAAAAACACTTTGGATTGTTATTATCAGCATAAAACTGAATTTCATCTGTCTTCTTGTTGAGCCAAGAATCCTAAATCTTTCTAAGCTTTGCTTGTACTTTGCTTTTGATGGCATGAAATGCTGCCTTTTTTAGAGATGGATGAACTATCCTGCTGGCAAACCCTGAGGAGTTCTTGTTTTTTCATTTAGCAGCTTCTGAATTTTCCCATAATTTTCATCAAATCAGTCTTGGTGTTTGCAAGTGTTCTGACCTAGATGAGCAAATGTAGTGCTTGCTGTACACCAAATCTTTGAAAGCTATCCACTTCTTTTTTGCTGCACTATTTGTTGGCTCGTTTCCCTCCAAGTTAGCAGCAAATTTTTCTCTTTCAGAGAAGAGCTTTAATTTGTAGACATTAATTGTATGGTAGTCATTTTGCCTTGAGGATGCCACTTTTGTTGAATATGAATATTTAGCTTTAAGAGGATGTCTGTGATGAGTCCAGCACTTTGCACTACCCATTGCCTTCCTCAATTCTTGCATTCTGTCTCTTCTTACAGTCACACAGTCTATTAAATGCCAGTGTTTGCTGCAAGGGTGCATCCACAAAGTTCTGTTGCGTTTAGATAAACGGAAGACAGTGTTGGTGATGAGAAATCATGAGATGCACAAGTCTTCAGTAGTAAATGACTACTGCCGATGTTGTTTCCAACTCCACTTCTCCTTGGGACGCCCTGCCAAATCTGGTAGTCTGAGCCTGCTCTAACATTAGTCACCCAGAATCATAAGCTTGTCTTCTTTTGGCACATTGATGATAAGGGTCTCCAGGTCTTCATAAAATTTTTCTTTGACCTCATCAGGGTTTGTCATGGTGGGAGCATAGGCACTGATGATGTTGGCCTGACGTTTTCCTGCAAGTGGCAGTCGCGTTGTCATGAATGTGTCATTCACTCCTTTTGGCAGGCATAGAAGCTTGTTGACTTGAATAGTTTTGATTGCAAAACCTAT
Source organism: Notamacropus eugenii (assembly GCF_028372415.1). NCBI lineage: Eukaryota > Metazoa > Chordata > Mammalia > Diprotodontia > Macropodidae > Notamacropus > Notamacropus eugenii. The sequence goes on from NC_092874.1 coordinate 402,601,028, forward strand.
GGCAGCTTCATGGCACTCCCCTTCACTGCATTCGCTCCAGAAAAACATGTATCCTGCTCCAACTTCAGTAAGTTGGCTTTCATTTGCCAGCCTTGTTTCACTCAGGGCTGCTATTGGGATGTGTTACCTGCCGAGTTCTCTTACACTAAGAGCTGTTCGTCTTTCAGGTCTCCTGGATTTTGTGTTGTTTATAAGTGTGTGCACGTTCCATGTGCCAGTGGTGAGTGGAATCGTCTTTGCAGATGTTTTTGTGTATTTTTTTGTGTTTTGACTGTACAGTGGGATTCCCTGCCTGCAGTGGTAATCAGGCCAGGGTTGGATAAGCAGACGATTTTTAGGGCACCTTTTCTAGCCCCTTCCTCATACCAGGAGGTGAACAGTGCTTTCCTTAAAAGGCTGCTTAGACACCCAGGGGGCTGTCAAATCCCACTGTTGCTTCCAGTGAGAAACGACCCTATGGCCTAGGCTGCTTGTGTGCAGGATTGTGACTGTAGCTCCCAGTATATCTGCATCTGCTACTTCACTTACCTATCACCATAAGACTTTGAGATAGTATAATGGTAAAATGGTGATGAATTTTGAGTTATACAAAAAATGGATTTAAGCGAGGCAGAGTTTCATGAAGTTGTCTGTCTCACTCTCCTTCAACTGCCTCACTCTCTCCTCCAGAGTCATCACAGTTCAGTGGCAGGATAGAATCAAAGTGACTGGTGATGGCTCAAGGTACAGTGGATGACCTTGGCATCTTGGATGTCTAACTAAGTTCTAACGGCTCCACATCACCTGCTTCAGCTGCCTGAATGGCCGTTGGAACAAATTGTTCTGATCCACCCATTCCACAAGAGGAAGTCTTCACATGCTTGGGGTAGACACTGCTCTAACTCACAAATGGGTTTGAGACCCCTTGTATCCTTGACCTGGTTTAGCCTGTCTGCTGAAATGTTTACCAAAGTGTGCCTGCTGTAGCTTCTTGGAGCTACACGTGAAAGTTGAGTGGAACAGATGGACACCAGAGGTGGAAAGCAGCCCTGAAAAGAGCTTGGCAGCCATCACACCAGAGGTACTGGTCTTCCGTGAACACATTCTACACCCCCCTGCACCATCACTGCAGAGACAGAAGAGAGACTGCTTAGGGCTGATGATCATTTTGTAGGTTCCGTGAATTACTAGAGCCAAGTCATTCATCACCAAATGCCCATTCATGTCTCTTCTTTTCTTGCCTGGGCTTTTGAAAGGAGGCCTAATTTCTTGTCAAGAATATACCTGTGTTATTTTCAACGTGGTGGATTTTAGCAGAATTTGTGTTCCACTGGCATAGCCTTTGAGGAATCATGAAGAATACGCTTTTCTTTATGCAGCTTAATATTTTAACTTTTTTGGTGATCATATCTCATAGTTGACTCTTGACCCTTACGTCAGAATCTAGGGAATTTCTGAGTAACATGGTTTTGTGACATAATAGATAAAAATAACAGAGACAATGTAATTTCCTTTCTTAATGTGTGTGTGACTAGGAACATGAGTGCTATGTATCTGATAACTTAGACTTATAATTAAGAATTTTTGGGCTGGCTTTCTTTGGATTTCATATCTGTTTGACTTTCATTTTTAATGGGAAGTACAGAGGTTTTAAAAAGGGAATATAAAATTCACTCTTGAAGACTTGCTCATAAAAGCTGCTTGTCAAACGTAAAAAAAAAAAAATCTTTTGCAAGAATTTATGTGATTTTAAAATGGTTCCATTAACTTCCTTCTAAAGTTTGCCTGTTATCTCAGCTTTCCATGAATGGTTTGATGCTTTCTTGCAGTTCTTTTGGCATCAATTCTGAGCTGTTTTCACTTTAGTGACTTGCCTGCCCAGAAAGGATGATTATCCTTGGGGTGTGATTTTAGCACTTCTGCTAATAGCAGATTCATGTTATGTCAGATTTGGCAAGTTGCAAAATGATACTCTTAATATAATAGTTTTCTTCCAAGATAGGTGTTTTTTGGGAAGAGGACTGGAGTTTCTATTTAGAGTTTATACTGTTCCTGGCTGGCCTGAATGTTTTTTTTTCTTCCCCATGATGAATAGTTCTTATAGTAAAAATTTACTTTGCTGGGTGGAAATAGCCTTTCAAGTTCAAAGTAAAGCAGAATAAAGGTCTCTGCATATCTGTCTTATTTGTTGAACAACACCTACATTGGACAAAAAAAAGATACTTGATGATTTATTTTCATAATCTTGATTGATTTTACTTCTCAGAACTTAATGGGTCAGATCAATTGTCCCAAAACTGATTCTCTTACCTAAGTACTGGAGAGTCCATTTCCAAATTAAATGTAATGTTTAAACACATTGCAATACTTTGACATCCCAATGGACATACATGTCCATTGCATCGTAGATCCAAATAGGTTCTTAGAGGCCGTCTTTCTGGGCTAAGCTGTACTTCTTCAGAGGCTTTATCTGAAGGCTCTGACTCACATGAACCTTCCTCAGACCTTCATTTGGCATTTTAAACCATTTGGCAATTTGATCTTATATTTCCTTTTATTATTAGTTAACTGTTTTATGTGTGGATATATTTTTTTTATATAGCTATATTGTAATTCTTGGCAGCAAATTTTTTTTTTAACTTCAGTACATTGTTATGCCTAAAGAGGGTTTTAAAGACATACTTGTATGAGTAAAAGGATTTTCACTAGCATCTCAATTATTCAAGTCTTCTAGCTTGTATCCTGTAGGGTTGTCATTTTGGAAGTACAGTTACGTTTATCAGCTGTTAAGTTGCACCATAAATTGGGTACTACCATCATTCCATTCACCTAGGTTAACAAGCTCAGTGTCATCTTCAACTCCTCACCTAGTATATTTTATATTATTTAGTAAACTATCCAAAACTGAATAATGTTGGATTTTTTTACCCTGTTCATGTGAACCTTAATTATTCTAGAAGGCATATTTGTGTGGTGATGTTAACTATTGGGACATGAATGGTTTCTCATTTTCTTACAATGAATCTAAAGGAAATTTATAGTTCTTCATATAGTGACATATAATAAAAACTAAAGAATTTGGAAATGTGTTTAGTAAATAGAAGAAAATTTGTTATTTCTTTACATTAAAAGCAAACATTGACAATTCATGGACATAAAATCTGTAACAAGGAAGAATGGTCAAATGGGAAAAAATTTCAGTATATGATCTTTTTTTATGTTTGAATTGTCACTGAATGTCATGTATCTGGTGTAATTTTGTTATGCTTAGAAACTTAAAACAGTGAAACTAATGAAAGCATTCAGCATTCTGCACGTAGAAAGTACTTAATATGTACTGAATTTGGGGAAAATTTTTGAGCAAGAATGGGCAAACAGTAGCTTTGTTTTAATTTAGTTTGCAATGCCTGAAGTTTACTTTTGTGCTAAATGGACAGCTCATTGTTCTGAATGCCCTCTCTTTGCCTCCAAAGCCAGGAGTTTGTGTATTTTTTTTTTTTTTTAAGGGAATATTTGAAGGATGAGTTTAACTTCTAGTGGTGGTAATAATCAGTCAATCTATCTCTATCTGAAAATGCAAATGGAATCTTTGGGAAAAGATCTTCAGAAATAAATGCCTTAAGTACCATATATACTTCAACTGTCCCTGCTGTGTTACGAAGTTCCACTCAGAAGCTGACTTTTACTAATAAGCCATTGTAACCTGGCAAGGAGAAAGACTGAATCTTGGATATAGTGATGCCAGAGATGCCATATAATTCTTAGACCACTTAAAAAAATCAGTAAAGTGTCTTTGGAGAGGGAAAGGGAAAAAAATAAAATAAAAACAGCACATTGTTTTAAATACTAGAGTTCCCTGGAGCCTTCGTACACAATGGAAGGACAATATGAGGTAAGTCTATTTTGAATTGCATTAAAAGGACTTTAGTTTTTTTGAAGTATTGCATGAAAATGCTTCTCTCTCTCTCCTCTAGATCTGATTCCTTTCCTACTTTTATTCTTCTCCTTTGTATTCTATACTTATAGTAATCATTCATTGCTTTTAATTAAAATAATTTCAAATCATATTTTGATGTAGTTTATACAGTTGGTACTTTGATCTCTGATTTGATCATTATACATACTTCCCCTGTACACATATATATATACATATATATATTAATAATGTCTCTGCACATTCCAGTCTTGCTTAAATCTGAGGGATTTATGGAATATATGTGGGAAAACAAATATTCCACTGAAGAAATCTCTCAAGTTCTCCATCTACATAGTGTTTTGAAGAGTTTTTTCTTCATTCTTTTAATATTTTTGGATTATTGATAATGTTGCTGATAATGTTTATGATATCATTATAGGATTTAAAAGCTACCCTACTACAGCATATTGTTGCCTCCTCTATTAAAATGTAAGCTTCGACTGTCTCTTGTATTTATATTCTTTGCGTCTAGCACAAATACTTACATTTTTTCATGCATTTTATTCCATGCTAGTGTTTTTGTTCTCTTATATTAATACTTCATTAGTAATTAATCTTAGTAATTCTTTAGTATAGCAAAACACTTTTAATTTAGACTAATGGGAGAGAAAGCCTGAAATAAACAAGTTTTTTACTGTCAGATTCATACTTGAATTAATTGCTAAAAGTGTTGACAAATAAAGAGTTCTTTCAAAATTAGCTCCAAAGATTAAATACATTTTGCAATGACAAAATTATTACATACAATAGTTTAATTTTTGAAAAAAAAGTTTGTCCCCTTAAGTAGGATAAACATTTCCTTCAACGATTTTGTTGTATTAGTTGATTTGCCTCAAATATTCCTTTCGTAGGTTGTATTACAGAGATAAACCTTAGACCTGAGTAGAATTATTATTCCTAATTACTACTCATTTCAAATGAGTATAGTTGGAGTTAATTTTAAAAAAAATGTATTCCTGGGCCTTGATAATAAAATAAAATAGGAAAATTAAAACTTTATGCCAATAATATAGGCTTATGAGTTTTTCACCTTTAGATCTTTTTCAGGAAACTTTAATTTTTTAAAAAAAAATGTTAGCAAATTCTTTATTTCATGAGCTGGAACAAAGAGCCATGTTTTGAACAACATTCTACTAGTACTCCTATATAGGAATGAGACACAGAATACAATAGTCTCTAAAGAATTATAGGTAAATATCACACACTGGATGATGGAGAGGTGCATGGTAGATGTGAGCATGTTGCAACATTTAACCAATGGAGAACTTTGAAGAAAAAGATTGAAAAAAGTCATCAAGAAAATGTATGAGAGGAAGAGAAGATAGATTGGTCATATAGTTAAGAAAAAGGTAGACAGTTACAGCACTCTGCTGGCATCCTTGTGATGTCAAGAATAAGGAAAGAATATCTCTAACACATTAGGTAAGCCTTTTATTTCTTATATGGATAAACATTGTATGGTTTGGGAAAGCATAGATGGGTTTTTATATTCATCTCTGATATGTTCTTTTCCTGTATTTCCAAGATTTAGTAACAGATAATTTTAAACAATTGCTGCTTTATAATTCATTTTAACATCTCTTAGACAAATTTTCCTTCAAAAATTCAACTTGTCCTTCTTTTCCTTTTTAAATTGTTCTTGATATTCTTGTTCTCTTTTTCCTTACAGATTTTGTTAGTTTTATCTAAATTAATATGTAGACTCATTAGTATTTTGGTATGAAGACTATATATTAATTGAAGAGATAATTTGACAGTTTTGCTGTATTTGCCTAATTACGTACAGGGAACATAGTAGTTTTTTTCAGTTTTTCCTTAAATTCTGTCAGTCATTTGAAAGTTGAAGAATGTCTGAAGAAATTGTAGTGTATGAATGTAGTGGAACACTACTGTACTATAAGAAGTGACCTAGGTTCACTATCTTACTGTCAACTTCAGCTCCTTACCTGATATATCTTCTTGCTCCATATATATCCAGTCACTAGCCAGATCTTGTATTTTTGATCTCCACATCTCTTACTTTTGTCTCTTCTATGTTTCTATAGCTACTACCATCCAGAGGTTTCCAAAGTGGACAATACCACCCTCTGGGGAGCCCAGGACCCTGGGGACAGTAGAAGTATAAGTAAAGAAGAAAAGACAATTTTGAAGAATCGTTCATACATGTTTCTTCTGTTGTGTAACAGAATTAAAGTTGTAGTGATTACATTATTTTCCAAATAAAATCTGCTGACAGGTCTTAACAAGCAAGTGTTGAAAGGTTTGTGTGTCTTGCGTTGTCAGGAAGTCCAGCATGCATCAGCAAGAATGTGAACGTGTAATGACTTATTTACAATGTGATACAGTTGGAGCTTACAGTTTAATAGAGGAGGCAATACAGCTGGACAAATGCTGCAGTATGGTAGCTTTTAAATCCTATAATGATATCATAGACAATCTATTAAAATAATGAAAATGCATATTTACAATACAGTCATATTTACAATATGATATTTACATGATACAATACTGCTTCATGAAAATTTCAGTGCAGGAAAACCACAAATTTATGATATATTATTAAGTTTAAGATGCATCATTTAAAAGATTTTATATTTTGTTGAAATGCAAATTTCACAAAACTGTTAAAGGGTTAAAGAAAGTAGATTTCAAGGGGGTGCTGGTAATTTTTTTTTTAAGGGTGCAGTTATTTGGGAACCTCTGGTTTAGACCTTTATGTCTCACCTGAACTATTATAGTAGCCTTCTAATTGGCGTTCATGCCTCATGTTTTTCTCCAGTCCATTCTCTTCATAGCTGCCAAAGTGATTTTCTTAAAAGTTCAGGTCTGACCGTATCTCCCCTTTACTCAGTAAATTGTAGGGGTGGCTTCCTCTTCACTCAAGATCAAATATTCTTTCTTTTATCCTATTCTTAATATTACCTTTTTGAAGTATTATAATGTATGTAATTTAATTAGATAGTTTATAAGTGAGGAAATATAAAGGGATCCTGGTACCTTTTAAGAAAATCTTACTAATAGGTATGACTGATCTAAAAAGTTTGAAGTATATTATGATAGGTCACTGAAATAGTGACACAACACTTCTCATAACTGTCATTGCATGTTCAATAAATTTGCTTTCAATGTGTTCATCCTTATCATAGATAAAAAAGTTTTGAATAGAACAAACCTATAGACAGAACTCTGTAGCAGTCATAAGAACGTGATCATATACATATACAAGTGTTTATTGAACACCTACTATGTGCTAGGCACTGGGCTAACAATTATTATCTCTTTTGATCCTCAAAACAACCCTGGTAGACAGGTACTGTTATTATCCTCATTTTAATTTGAGGAAACTGAGGCAGGTAGCTATTAAATGACTTGCACAGTGACTGAGGCTGGATTTGAACTTAGCTTTTCCTGAGTCCAGATCCAGTGATTATTGTGCCACCTAGTTGCCCATCATAGTCCATCTAACACAAATCTGTTAGCTCTGGTATATGACTGTTCATCCAGCTGCCACTTCATCAAACAGTAATCATTTTCATATTTTTCCTCTTATCCACAAGAGTATCCTAGAAAAATTTTAAAAGCTTATGTTGATATCAAGATGTTACTTAAGTTATTCTCTTGATATGCTTATCTAATAACTTATTGGAAAAGGAAAATAGATTAGTTACTTGTGTAGAAATGGAAGATAGGTAGATAGAATAATTACTTTGATAGTTCATTTGCATGAAATTATCCTAGTTTTTGTGAGCATTGTTTCTGCTTTTTCATTCAATAGAGAGAGAAGCTATGAGGTGGAGTGTGTGTGTGTATGTGTATGTGTGTATGCACATAATACATTTTAATATGATACGGTGGGGTTTTTTTCCCCTTATTTAAAAGCATGCCTTCCCCATTGATTTAATGATTTAAATCAGGTAGTAATGTTTGAAATAATATTCCTTTTTCAATTAAATTACTTCTTAAGTTCCTTAGCCAAATGGTACATATTTTTTCTTAGATTTGTAAGTATGTCAATTATTTGAAGAAATACTTCTGCAGAAGAGGTAATTTTGTTAGATTTACTACATGGTTTTTTAAATTTACTATGCTATATATTTACTATATTTTTATTTACTATACATACATATACCCACATACACACACATATATAGAAAGATACATACATACACTATATGCAGCTAAAGCTGTAGTAATCATCATCTAAAAATGTCTATTGTGTCATACATGTATGAGGAGCTCTTAGCATATCCAAAGATACTAAATTATGTCATTTGTGTATGTGATAGGTATTTTAAATAAAGCTACAGTCCATCTCTAATTTAAGGACAACATAAATTGAAAGTTTTTTAAAAATTCTTTGCATGTTTCTTAAATGACTTAAGAGTTTTCAAGCTCATGTTATCTTTGTCGTAGTAGTCCTTTAAGTCCTTTCTGCTAGGCAGAACAGAAAATTTTTAATGGCTCCTTAGTTATGATATTGTTTTTGCCTGCTGTATTTCATTACTGATTGGGAGAGGGCTTTAATAATTGATGCATCAAACAATAAAGCTGTCAACTAGCTAGCCACTAAGTTAACCTCTCCATGGAACAGCTGCTGGCTGTGTAAACTTTGTACCAGGTTGCTTAGGAGATTTCTGATCAATTTGTTGAATCAGTATTCTGTTTTCTTTGATGTCTGCCTTCAATGTATTTGATTTATTTGGTTATATGAGGCTAATTCAAACTATGGTATAGTATAAAGAGCACTGGAAAGAGTCCATTATTTTAGTCCCAGCTCTGCCACTTAGTGACTGTGTGAGTTTGGGCAAGACATTTCAACTCTCCTGAACTTTTCCATGTCTGTAAAATGAGGGTGTAGGAAGCATTCATTTTTAAACTAATATTCTTTGGTTCCATTTATCCACTATGTTATTATGATTTTTCTTCTCTCCCATGTCAGACACTGAAGCTTTCTTTTAACTAAAAAAAATGTTTAACTTTCACAGCTAATAGCTATAGCAGAATATGTAAATATATTTTCAGCTTAATCTGTCTCTTTGAAAGTCTTTTGACCTGAGATCTATGGAAGGAGCATATAAATGTTTCTGTTACACACAATTTATAAGCCATGAAGGTTGTTTTGTTCTGCACAATAATCTTGTGAATTGATAATCATCCTTATAATCCTATCCTATCCTATCCATCTAGGAATAGGATTCAAGTCTCTTCTGACTCTTAATACTGTAACATATTCTTTAAACAAAACTTTTCAGCTTAATATTTTTTCATCTTCAGAGTAGTCAAACAGGTTTGTGATCTTACAGATTTTGCTGTTCCCTCAAATGATCCACATGTTCTTCCCATTCTTTGTGACTCTGTAAGACGCTTAAAGAAATTTTAACATTTTAAAATTTCCTGCAGTTGCTGAAGTTTTTTGGTTGAGAAGAATAGTCAAGGGTTTTTTGGTGGAAGATGGGAGTTGGGAATAAAAATTTATTTCATTTGTCAAAGACCATGAGTTTCCTGTCCAATCATATCACAAAGATTTAAAAATAACCTTCTAATGTGTCCTCTATAATAAAGATGTCTATTCACATGAACTTATTGGGTTTAATTGTTTGATTTGATCATTTAATGCTGTGCTGCTTCATATATAAATAGGGATGTAAAGAACGACATTTGAGTGAAATCTGTGCTATAGAAGTTAGAGTATTTTAGGGTTTTTTTTTTATTAGTACTTTCATTAAGAATTCACGTGAAAGGTCCTTGAGAATAAGAAGGGATGTGTTTTGGGTTTTTGTTTGTTTCTGATATGCCCAGTGCCTAGCACAGTGCTATAGTAGTCATTCAGTAAATGGTAGGTAAGTCCACATGGATGTACAAGTATTTATGAATGTTTCTTACACTTTTTTGCTTTCCTTTTAGCAAGAACAGAGACACAACTTAAGGACATAAAGAATAAATTAAACTTCTTATTTGCTTTTTCCTAGACTGAACTTACAGGTGGCTGACCTTGGGAAGTCTATGTGATGGGGGAACTAGATATTTAACCCCCAGTCCCTGAGCCAACTTAATGAGATTAAAAGAAATTGCTGATCTGATTTACATATATGTTAATGGCAGAAGTTGGATTACAGCCTTCTTGTTGATTGTATCAGAGTTGGATTACAAAAGGAAAATGTTTATAATAGAAAATTTTAAAGTTAGTAAAAAAGTGTTGATTTTAGAGTCATAAAACCTGAATTTGAGTTCTGGCTTTACTGTTGATGGCTGAGTGACTTCTTCAAATCTTTCATTGACTTTCTCTGAAACAGGTTTCTTAGGGGATTGAACTGAATAACTTAATATTCTTTCAAGTTTAAGATCTACAATCCTATGAAGCTAGTTTTAGTACTTGCATAATTTTTAACTTGGGGAAGGGGAAGCAGTAACCCAGTAGCTTCTGTTACTGTTTGATAATAGATTACATACAGTCTCATTACAATTTATTGTATAAATGTAGATGTTAATAAGATAACAGGGAGGGCTAGCCCAAAGAATATATGCCTTTGTGGGTGAAAGAGTTAGGACCACTTTTGTGGAGGGGGCCACCAAAAGGAATATACCATGTAAGGAAATGGAGTTCTGAGAGCAAAATTTGTCTACCTTAAAGCTTGGTTATTCTGAGAGCAAAATTTGTCTACCTTAAAGCTTGGTTACGATAGTGGTCTGACTGTTCAATGTCTTGGTCTTCAGAGCCAGAAGGAATCTTGTTTATTTTAGGCCTCTCTTTGAGGAGTAAGCTGAGGTTCTGAAAGGTCATGATTCATGGAACATAAATGAGATTTGGGAGGTAAAAACTAATCTCTTAGGGTTCAGCTTGTGTTTCTGTGATTAAAAAAAACAACAACTTTGCTTTGGGATAACTTCAGTTTTATCTGCTAATACCTAACTTTGAAAATCATTTTGTAGACTGGAGCTTCCTGAAGTATATGAACTTCTTTTGCTGAATTGTTTGGATCTCAAGAAGTACATCTTTCTTTCTACCTAGTATGATTAAAAGTATTGATTCTAACATGTTTTTTAGAAAAAAAAATTTACTCTAAACCCAAAACACCAAAAAACAAGAAGAGCATTTTGGTGTACACAGTGTAACACAAAAAGAGGATTGCATATGAATCTGTTTTATGCCACTTGCTTTAGAAACCATCCTACTTACCTGTGCTTGCTTTTGAATTTTCTTCTGTTCTCTTCTGTGATTTTTATGACTCTTTTTTTCTTTTGCTTCAACCTTCTTCCTCCCAAGTTTTAATAAAGTATTAATAAAGTCAAGCAAAATTAATTCACATAGCCATATTCAGAAATGTGTATCTCTAAACCTTGTATCCATTACTTCTCTGTTAGGAGTCAGATGACATACTTCATTAGAGATCCTCTGGAGATATAGTTGGTCTTTTCATTGATCAGAGTTTTAAAGTTTTAAAACTTGCTGTCCTTGTATTTCTCTTAATGGCTCTACTCACTTCATTCTGGGTCTGGTCAGTTTGTACTACTCAGAGTTCTCTGGTCTTGTTATTTTTATGTTACAATAATATTTCATTATATTCATATTTTCCAATTTTCTCAGAGGCAATTTAAGGTAACCTTATATTCTAGTTCTTTGCTTTTCTTTTACTTCACCATTGGCCTCCTCTTTTTTAATCTCTGCTTCAGTATGAAGAAGTTTGTTTTCCTTTGACTCAAGCTATTCCCTTCCCGTATTATCTGCCCTTCTAATCACCTTCCCCACCTTGTTTCCCTGTTAAGTGTGAATCCCCTTGAGATATGAATGCACTTGAGATAAGAATGAGGTTTATCTGATGCCCAACTTCCCTCCTTCTTTCCTCCATGTTTTTGTGTACTTTTCTCCTCACCCATGCCAATGAGGCCTACTAAGTCTCTTCCCCTTCCCTTTTTCTATACTAGTATACTCCTCCTGTTATTTTTACTTTTCCTTCTCTTTCCTTCTTCAAACACTCTGAACAAATGCAGTTTATCTCAACATTTTTTTGTGTATCCTGAGTAGTCCTTGAAGACATTAAGGTTCTGAAGGGACACTTGCTTCTTCGTTTTTATAATGCTAGCACATTATCTCAGAGCAGTTTCCATTTGCTCAGATTAAATTACCTTTTCTAGGTTACTCTGTTGTTCAGTTGTTAGATCATGTCCGACTCTTTGTGACCCCATCTACCATACTGTCTATAGAGTTTTCTTGACAAAGATACTGAAGTGGTTTGCCATTTCCTTCTCTACTGGATTAAGACAAAAACAGAGGTTAAGTGACTTGCTCAGGGTCATACAGCTAGTGTATATCTGGCCAAATTTGAACTCAGGTCTTCCTGACTCCATGCCCATTGAGCCATCTACCTACCCACAAGGTTTCTCTAGGCTCTTGTATTTCAAAGTTTCTACTCTTTGGTATTTTTATCAGACTTCCTAAAAAGTCCGCTTCTTTTAAAGGTGTCAAGGTGTCACTCCATCTTCCCCTTCTTTTACCCCCGATTATATTCAGCTTTGCAGGGTAAGCTATTCTGGGTTACAAGCCTATGTCTTTTAGCTTTCAAGAACATTGATCCATTTTGGTTTTAAATAGAAGTCGCCAGGTGTTGTCTGATCCTGACTATAGTTCTTTGGTACTTGAATTGCTTTATGAATACTTGTGGTATATTTTCTTTGCTGTGGGAGCTCTGGATTTTGGCTGTGACATTTCTTCAGCTTTTCCTTTTGGAATTTTTTTCCAGGAGGTAATCAGATTCTTTTAACTTTGCTTTGTTATCTAGGTCCAGTTTTCATTTGTGATTTCTTGGGAACAATGTCCAGGTCTTTTTTTTTAAGCAAGGTTTTAAGGAGTCAAGTGTTTATTGAATTAATCCTTCCTTGATTAGTTTTCCAGCTCAGTTTTGGATTTCAAATATCTTATATTTTCTTCTCTTTTTTCAGTATTTTGATTTTGTTCTAATATTTCTTGTTGTCTCATGGTGTTATTAATTTGTCTTTGGTCTATCCTAGTTTTCAGGGATTTTATTTCTTGGAAAAGGTTTACCAGTGTGTGTGGGGGAAAGTACGAACCCCCTTTACTCAAATTGACTACACAGAGGCGTCTCAAGGTAAAAACAGAAAATCTCCTTTATTCAGTTCTCTGGAGAAACTGGGTGGAACCTTCATCAGTAAAGCTGGAGTAGGGAGGCGCCTTACAGAAGCAGAATGGTAATTTATATAGATCCTGACACGAAAATCCCCCTCCCACCACTGACCATTATTCTCATTGGCTGAGAAGCAAGGTCTTACATTCTAGGTGGGAAATCTAACCAATCCCTTTTGAAACCTGGTTCAAATTTTCCACTTCCCGACCGAAAATACACATCATTATATACAAATTAGGCATTGAAAATATATGCAAATAAAGCATTGACGACTCATGCAAATTGGGCATTGAGAACTTATGCAAATCAGGTGGACCTGTGTGAGGACTACAGACTACCTGTGCATATGCAAATTAGGTGTTGAGGAGTTAGTGAGTCATATCCAATCATTGATCCTAAAGCAATACATAGCCTTATATGGAAATCACCCCACTCTGGAGGAATGGAAACCTGGGCTTAAGGTCTCTTCCACTCCAGGGAGAAGGCTCCATATACCTGAGAAGTCTTCACTAAATCTGTTCCCATCACCAGTTTCTTTAGGCTATTAGTTCTCCTTCCAGTTCTTTCCTCCATAACTTTTATTTTTCCTCTTTTAAGTATTCATGTAGTCCTTGTGGAAAATCTCTTTTCCTTCAGATTTCTTCTTGTACTTGTTAGAGATACTCATTTTTTGAGTACCTTTAGATTTGCAATATTTTTTAGTTTTCTTGAGTATTTTTTTGACTCATTCATCTCTGTTGATTTAGTTTCTGAATTAGGGCTTTATGCTAGGGCCAACTCCATACCTTGCGGTGATTTTGAGGGGGTGGGAGGATTGCCTCTGCATGACCTCACCTGGGTCTCCTAGATTTCATATGCTGTCTTCCACTTGCTAGGGTTAGTCCCCCCGAAATTTTTTTTTAAACATATCAAGAGAAGTGATGACAATGGCTGGCCAATAGCTTCCATTTATTAGGAATCACAGATGATATCTGTCTCTGGGTTGTATCACTCACTCACATGGACCCAATGACATTCTCTGTTTCTTTTTTCCCTATTAATAGTATTTTATTTTTTTCAATTACATATGAAGATAGATTTCAACATTCACTTTTATAAGATTTTGAGTTCCATTTTTTCCCCTGCCCTTTCCAAGAAATCTGATATAGGTTATACATATACAGTTGTATTAAACAATTTCCTCCTCAGTCATGTGAAAAAAGAATCAGAACAAAAGGGAAAAAACCACAAGAAAAAAACAACAACAAAAAAGAAAATTGTATGCTTCAATCTGCATTCAGACTCCATAGTTTTTTTTCCTGAATTCCCCTGAATTTTGAAGTTCACAGTGCTGGATCTTCAGTGTTCTTCTCTCTGGTGACATCTGTAGTGTCCCAGTTTGTTTGTTGCTTGCCTCAAGGTTGTTTTCTCGTTGCCATGTTCTTAGACTTTCTTGCGGTGTTCCTTCTCTGGGAACCCTCTGTTTGCTACATCTGGGTACTTGAATTTTATAGGCTATATACATCTTGTTTCTGGAAGCCTATGTTGGCATTATTGGCTCTGATGCCACTTCCCTTTTTTGTATTGCCTGGGGCTTTCCAGCTGGCATTATTGGACAGTTAGGGAGTGGAAGAAGTCCCTTACATTAAGCCTTTCCACATCTTATGACTTCCTCCTTACCCTTGGATCCAGTGACACTGGCCTCTTCCCTCAAACAAGATACTCCATCTCTAGCTTCTGGACATTTTTTCTGACTTGTTCCTCATTCCTGGAATGTTCTTCCTCCTTACCTCCACCTCCTGTTTTCTTTCAAGTCCGGGATAAAATCCCACTTAAGGAAACCTCTCCCAGTCCTTAATTCTGGTGCTTTTCTTCAGTTGATTTTTTTCCCTATTTATCCTTCTGTAGCTGGCTTGTCCATGGTTGTTTGGATATTGTTTTCTCCATTAGATTGTGAGCTTCTTCTTTTGCCTTTCTTTGTATCCTCAATGCTTAGCATTGTGCTTGGCATATAGGTGCCTAATAAATGTTCATTGACTGACTTATTATGGATTCTCATTGGATTTCTTGATCACCATTTGGTCTGTTGTGAATATCTGGGCTTTATTTTTTTCTTAAACTGGGTTTATGGGAACCCAGGGGGTCTGATCACCACTCAGGTAACCATCTTGTCAGAAAGTTGATTATGTTTTTTTTAAGTCAATCTATCAAGAAGCATTATCAAGCCCTTAATAAGACACAAGGACTGTGCTAAGCATTAAAAATAAGAGTCTTTGCTCCCGTGGTGAAGAAGACAACTTTGTACATAGATAAGGAGTTGAAAGATACTGGGAGAATTAATGGAAGATAACCATAGAGGGGAAGGGGAAGAGGAAGGAGATGGGCAAAAGGAACAAGGACAAAGAAAGGCCTGCTACAGAAAGTGAGCTGATGATTGAAAGATGTCAAGGATTTCAAGAGGTGAGAATGCAAGAGAGAACATTCCAGGCAGTGTGGAGGCATAGAGCAGGGAGATGGTGTATCCTTTGAAGGAAAAGAAACCAGACTGGGATATCTCAACTGTAGAATTAATTCATGGAGGGGGGAATAGTGTGTAAAAAGCCTGGAAAGTTTGAAAGGACTAGACGATGACAAATTTTAAATACCAAACACAGGAGGAGGAAATAAGGGATTGGCATGTTTATGCTCAAACTTTTTCAAAGCACTTTAGCTTGTGTAGAAGTTTGGAATGAGAAACTTGAGACAGGGAGACCAATTAGAAGGCTATTGCAGTAATTCTGGCAAGAGATACGTTCTTTGAATAAGAGATAAGGGTTTTATGTTACAGAGTCTGTGGAAATAAAAATGACAGAGTTTGGCAACTAACTGAATATGTGGGGTGAGTGAGAGTGAATCAAGAATGGCATGGAGGTGATGCCTTGGACAATAATAGGGAGGTTTGGAAGAGGAGTAAGTTTGGAAAGGCAAAGATGTTTTGTTTTGAACATGTTAAGTTTAAGATTCTTTTAGAGCATCCAGTTTGATTGTCCAACAGGGATTTGATGTGAGATGGGAGCTCAGGAGAGCTGAGTGTGGGGCAGGCTTGGATTTATAGATCTGGGAGTAATCATTGAACCCATGGGAGCTGATGAGACCATTAGGTGAGAAATTACAGAAGATAGAAGACCCAAAACAGTCTTGGGTGATAAGCATAATTAGTGGATGTTACTTTGATCATATTGAGCAGTGGATAATAAGGTAAAGTCTGATAGGTAGAAGAACCAAGATAGAGCAGTCACAAAATCCAAGAGAGGTTGGAGGAAGAGGTGGTCAGCAGTGCCTGATGCTGCATGAAGGATGAGGATTGAGTAAAGGCCATTTGATGGGGCCATTAAAAGGTCAGTTGAATGAGGAAGTGGAGGCAGCAAACATAGCTAGATGGCTTTTACCGTGTATTTATTTTGTGTATATTAATGTGTACATGTCTTCCCCCATAGAATGTGAGGTTTTTGAGTAGCAGGAACTGTTTCATTTTTGTCTTGTGTATTCCCAGCACCTACCACAGTGCCTGACGCAGAATGTTTTCTAGACACTTGTTGAGAGAAACTTACTGACAGTTTATTGTGCCAATGCATATGGCATAATAAACAAATTTAGGGATTTTTTTTGTTTGTTTTTTGGATAAACCAGGAAGTCAATATCATATCATATCATTATAGGTATCGGCTTAATTAATTAACTAGGCACTAATTTTTAATGTCGTATATTGTTTTAAAATGCTGTGGTTTTAGCTTGGTTAATGAGTTCTAGAAACTCAATCCATAATAAAAATTCATTAAGTACCTCCTATGTTCCAGGTTCTCTGCTAAGAATTGGAGATACAAAAAGAGTCAAAAGACAGTCGCTTCCCTCAAGGAACTTATGCTCTAATGGGTCATATATATTTACAAATAAACTGTATAAAGGATAAATCCGAATGAATCAGTAGAAGGAAGACACTGGAATTGAGGTTTTGAGGAAGGCTGTGTTAGAAAAGGGCTTGGGTAAGGCTCCCAGTAAGAGTTGGGAATTTTAATTGGGACTGAAAGGAGGCCAAGGAAGTAAGTAGGTGAAGTTGAGGAGGGAGACTTCCAAGAATAGGAGATGGCCAGAGAAAACAATTAGGAGTAGATATAAACTGAAAAATTTGGTTTGGGGGCAGCTAGGTGGTACAGTGAATAGAGCACCAGCTTTGGAGTCAGGAGGACCTGAATTCAAATGTGGCCTCGGACACTTGACACTTACTAACTGTGACATTGGGTAAGTCACTTAACCAATTACCTTGCTTTTCCTCCTCAAACATCCCCCCCACCCCAGAATTTAGTTTTGTGGAATATGGAATAAAAATTTACTACAAGACTTGTAAGTCACTTATACAAGAAAGGGAGGTGTATGAATTGATTTTCTTCTTTTTAAAGAAATTAAAATTAAAAACTCCTGGCAGGAAAAGAATACATTAAAGTAGTTATTTGACTAGCATTCTAGGATGGCCGCTGCCAATCATTAAAGTACCTTTTTTCCTCAGGGGAGTGTAAAAAATATTTTCCATAAGTTTTTTTTGTTTTTTTTCACTAACATATTCTTGCCATTTGTAATATGGTGAGCAGAGTTAGCATTTTTGAAAAGTTTCTAGTACAAAAAGTTACACTGGGGACATAGATTAGTTGTAAAGGAACAAACATCTGACATGACCTTTCTTTATGGTTTTTCTTTTTCATCTCAGCTAAGAGTGTGGGGGGGGGGGCGGGATTTCTTCTGGAGGATGACAACTACTATCATTTAATGTTATAGGTGCATAGTTTTTGCTAGTGGAGAAATAGAAGATTTGGGGGCTTTTACTTATTTTGATTTAGACATGATTTAAATTTTAAAAGCAAAGGGTAAATAAACTGAGCAGCAGAAGTGGTTTAGTGGAAAGTCCTGGATTTAAATCCTGACCCCTTGTATTATAAATTGTGACATTGGACAAGTGAACCTCTCTGGGCTTCTTTCCTCCTGTGATTTGCCCATAGTCACACAAAATGGGGATTGAGCTTCCAATGCCTATTTCTCAAAGTATTGTGAAGAAGTTTTTAAACATAAACTCCATGAGTTCTATACAGAGGGTTGTAGTTATTCTGATTTAAAATGAAGCCACAGGTTGGGTATTACTGGTATAGTTTAGGACGCAGTTAGTTGTGGTTCCTTTTTCTTACTTTAATGTTATATAAGCATGTAGGGTATATTGTAGATCAAGCGCATCAAGTTTCATCCAGTTCAGCCCATATATGAGTCTTTCTGTCATTTCCTCTGGTCCTTAGACTAGTCTGTAGTCGTCATGGTCCCTAGGTTGAGGAAAAACCTTTCTTTCAATTTTCCATTCTGTGCCTTTCCCCTCATTTCCTTCCTTGGCATTAGGTCTGTTTACTCCTTACTCAGTTTTCTTCCCTGGATCTTTGATGCTAGGAGTCCTCTTTTTTATTTTTTTACTTCTCCACCATCCCCATCCCTCTGAAAGTTCTCTGACTTTTTTGGTTTTCCTGAAGCATATAGGATCATATTCTAGAGCAGGGAGGGACCTTAGAGACTTTGGTGATACTGAAACCCTAAGAAGATTAAATGACTTTTGCCCAGGAGTCATACAAATCAGATGGCTGTTAAAGTTTGGTTTTATCTTACCCATTCCACGAGTGAAGAGGAGTTATTTTGGAGTCCTTATCACAAAAGTTTTATCACATTAAATTTAATTTGTCATATACAATATAAATAAGAAACATTTTTTTTTTAGATCAAGAAAATATAAAGGATGTCCAGTAAATACTTGGATGTGATTGTGGTATAAGTGTAAAAAGCTGTAAAAGAGAACTGTTCTTGCTTGGCTTTTGAAAGACATACTTTAAAAAGGAGGAAGACTATTACTTGGCTGTGGCTTAATACCTCTGCTATCTCCTATAAGGCATTTTATTATTTGGGCTTCAGATTTATTGTCTTTAAAATTACCTAATTGGAACAGGTGATCTTCCAAGGTCCCTTGCACCTCTAAATCCTAGGAACCTATTATTTGCCGTGGCTTCATTTGAGTTGTATTTTTTAATCTTCTGAGGAAGTAACACTATTTGACCTGATATATTATTTCTGTTGTGTTTAACTATATAACATATTACTAAGTAACAGTTGGCATTTGTTTTTCATGTAATTTTCACATTAGGAAATTGTGAAAATCATTAGTCTTAAGGGATTTATTTTTTTATCTTTTGGAATTTCATTTGCATTTCGATACCCAGTATCCATTATTTTGTCCAAGTTATGTCTAACATGGCACCTAAAATGAGTTTGAATAAAGTCATGATTTAAATATCATAGTGGAAGCTTACTGTTCTAACAGATTTGTGTTGAAATGTTTCGTAACATCATCCGATAATGTCTCAGTTTTGTTAATTTACGGATTTAGATTTTGGAAGGTGCTTAGAGGCCACCAACTTCAGTTCTCTCATTTTATTGATTTTATCAGGCAGGTCTAGGTTTTTTGGCCAAAGTCACACAGATAATAAATCAAATTGGGAATTTTAATTGCAATCCTTTGACTCCAGATCCAGTATGTGGTTCAGATTTTGTAAAAGCAAGGTATTTTTGGTGTGCCATTTGCTTTCAACAGTGTTGTATTTAGACTTCTGTAAAAACATTTAGTAATTGTATTATGATCTTAGAGTAATACTTAAATGGGGATTAAGATACTTTTGTAAACTATGTTTTAAAATAAAAAAAACTTTTTTGAGAAATGAAAACTATTTATAGGTTAGATAGAGGCTTAGTTTCTTTTCTATTCCATTGTTAGAATATGGTCTTGCTAATAATATGGAAAGGAAAATCTTGTCATTTCAGAGTAGAACAGGGCTTATAATTTGTCACTTTTTATGTAATCAGAATACTCCTTGTTTATTGTAAACCTTGATGTTTACAGCATCTGCTGCCTAGTTAAATAATTCCATTGTAGAAGAAACCTGTTTTAACTTTTTTTTCCTTCTCATTTTAGCGGGGATCTGACGAGCTTATTTCTTCGGGTATCACTAACGGGCCTTTTACCATGAGCAACTCGACTCCAGCTACAGGTATAGTGAAAATTTCATTTTTTGTTTTTCATTTTTAAAGGTTTGGTTTACATGACAGTATATACAGTCATTTTGCTTCTGTTATAAACATAGATGATATATGCACAGTGGGCCAAAGTAATATATTGTAGAATATAGTCTGTTGTTCTTACAATTTTAAACTCTGATTTCTTTTTGGTTTAAAATCTAAGTCTAAAAGTAAAGCTCAACCTTGACATTGAAACTTTTTTTTTCTTTAATGTTTGTTGGAAACCTAAGAACTTGGACCTTAGGGCAGATTTCATTAAAGCCAAAGTATTCAGTAAGTTAGCACACTTATTAACAGTTATCAAAAATTCTTTGAAGAGGTGTCCATTGTTAAAGTTTCATTCTCAGCCATATAATGTGATTGCTTTTTTCTTCTGAAATATTTTATCTTTAAAATATGATAGTTTTAGATTAGAGTGGGGATAGACAAACTAGTGCCCATGGGCTAGTTCCAGCCCACTATCTGTTTTTTGTGAACTGGGGGCTGAGAATGGCTTTTACATTTTAAAATAAAGCCAAATTTGGCTCTCCAACTGTAATTTGCTGACTTCAGGTTTAGAGGAATTAAAACCCGCTCATGCTTTACAAAGCATTCTGTATGAAAGAAACATCCTAGAATTTTAAGGCAGAAAGCACCCTTCAGATTTTTCTAGTTAAGCCCTTTCATTTTATAGTGAGGAGTTGATTCTCAGAAATACTGGTATACTCAAGACCACATGGCAAATTTGCCTTTTGTTTTTAGTTTAATGAAACACATAATTTGTTAGGATGAGCTTTTTGAACTTAATTTTAATATTGAAGGGAACTAATAGGGGTTGGAATAAAAACAGGGAAAAATATATCTTAAATGTTATTTTTTATTATATATATTATTTTAAGTTTTTCATTGTTTTTTTTTCAGTAACATGAATGACAATTTTCCATCATGCTATTGAAATTAACTCTTTATTGAGCATGTTATGAAACCGACACTATGCTGATCATAGACATTCAAAATCAGTTTTCAGCTATAACTGTGCTAAATGCTGTGAATACAGAGACTAAAGTGAAATAATTCCTCTCCTCAAGGAGGTGATATTCTGAAGGAGAGAGTGTGTATATATAAATGAGACATGAATAGTAGGAAGGGAAAGACACTAGAGTGATTGGGGGTTAGGGGATAGGATCCCATTAGAGACCTCTTGCAGAAGGTGGTGTTGGAAGAAGCCAGGACTTCTAAGAAGTGGAGGTAGGCAATACAGAGGCAGAGGAGGGAGGAGATGACTTGCTCTGTGTTAAAAGGAAAAAAACCCAAGATGGAGAGTTTGTGGAGGGGAATAATGTCAAAAGGCTAGAAAATAAAAAAGACCAGGTTGTGAAGAGTCAGTAAACATTTAAGTATCTGCTATGTGCTAGGTGCTGTGCTAAGCACCAGGGATCCAAAGAAAGGCATAAAACAGTCTCTATCCTTATGGAGGTCACAGTCTAATGGTGGGGGAAAGGGGTGAGGACAGCACATAAAAGAACCCAAAAAGTTGGGGTTAGGGGAATGTTTCTTGGGTGGGTGTAATGAAGTCCCTCATCTAGGATGGGAAATCATCTAAGGGGGAGGTGAGGTATAGGTTACAGAGTTGAATATATCTTGGAGAAAAATAAGCTTCTGATAATCTTGATGTCTAGAAGAGTAGCTGGGTGGGAATTGATGAGGTCAGTCTCTGAGTGTTCTCCTTGAATGGTCAAGGATCTGAGAGAAATTCTCCACTGTTCACCCTCCACTCTCTTCAGTCAGAGGGAGGCAGGAGTCCCATGTGTATGGGGTGATAAGGAGGTATGAATTTTAGAGTTTGTTTCATCTTGCAGAATGACAAGTTTCTGAAGATCATGAAATTTGGAAGTCAGGTGGTAAATGATGATAGAACTTTAAATGAGAAGTTGAAGTTTATATTTGATCTGAAAATAAGTAGGGAACCATTGGAGTTTAAAGAGACGAGGAAGACAGTGTTGACCGGTAGGGTTGACTTAATCTGACTTACAAGGAAAATCACCTTTTGCACCAGTGTGGAAGATGGCTTCGAGTGGAGAGACTTGGGACAAAGAGAAGTGCAGTAGTAGGACTTCTGCTAATAAGTGAATTGGTTGCTATGTGAATGGAGAGATGGGGATGTGTAGAGATGTGGAGGTAAAAATGACCAGATTAACAACTGAATATGTGGGTTAAGTGAGACTGAGAAGTCAAGGATGACACTTGACTTGGAGGATGATAATACCTCTAACAGTAATAATGAAGTGTGGAATAACAGTAAGTTGGGTGGTAAAGATAATGAGTTTTGTGAAATTTCCAATAGATTATTAGTGATTTAGGACTAGATTTATAGATTTGGGATTAATCTGTATAGAGAGGATCATTGAACCTACTGGGAAGGTGAGAGAGTATAGAGAAGAGGGAAAAGGCATGGCGTGACTTGGCTCTAGGTAAATATTTTCATGAATGTTTTAACTATTGGTTGGGTCCATAAGGGAAGGTTTTATGGGAAAAAAATTTTACTGTGGTTTTGCATGATAAATAAGTCAGGGAATGGGAGAGAGATGTTTTTTAATGGGTGGAACAGCAAGAGCTTGGAGTCAGGGAACTGAGTAACCTTTTGGTTAGGTTGGAGGGTCCAGAATGATGGGTTATTTGATGGTAACATTCAGAAGATATTTTGGGCCATATCATGGAGTAATTTGGAAACTTAGAAGAGTCTGAACTTCACCATGTAGCATTAGTTTGTTGCGAATAATGATGGAATTAGTAATCTTAGCAGAAATTTATATAGTTACAGTCATTATTATTATAATTCCCTGCTCTTATTCACTAACCTTAGGCAAAGAAAGTGTAC
Source organism: Notamacropus eugenii (assembly GCF_028372415.1). Taxonomy (NCBI): domain Eukaryota; kingdom Metazoa; phylum Chordata; class Mammalia; order Diprotodontia; family Macropodidae; genus Notamacropus; species Notamacropus eugenii. The sequence goes on from NC_092874.1 coordinate 402,624,093, forward strand.
TCTAGAACCTTTTTAATCTTTGAAAAATATTTAAAAATTTGTTTTAATCAACCAAATATGCATTCTCACCACCACTCCCCCATTAACTGCAATTGAGAACGCAGAAAAAAAAACATGTCAAAACAAATTTTCACATTGGTCATGTCCAAAAAAACCCACCTGTTTTGTTCAGCATGCTGAGTCCTTCACCTCTCTATCAGGAGATTTTTTCATCATTAGTCCTGGAATGCTGATTGGTTATTGTACTGTTAAGAGTTCAGTGATATTCTGTCACATGTGCTGTAACTTGTTTATCCATTTCCCAATTTATGAGCATATCCTTAGATTCCCATCCTTTGCCATCTCAAAAAAAAGCTATATTTTTATACATCTTTCAAGTTTGTTTTGCTTAGGACTAATCCTTCCCTTAATCTGTCCTCTGTAATTCCTTTCCCTCCCCTACACCCCTTTCCCCCAGTTTCCTTGTTGAATGAAATATATTTCCGTACCCAACTCTGTGTATGTGTTCTTTTGACCAGTTCAGATGAGAGTGAGGTTTGAGTGTCATGTGCTTCTTCTCCTCCTACACCCTTCCTCCTTGTTTGTATTGATGTCTTTTTGTGGGCCCTTCTATTCCTCTCTCTTTCCATTCTTTTCTTAAGATCACTAAGATATAACAAAACCACTCTCAGTCTTTGACTAATTGGATTCCCTTTATGAACCCTGAGGATGACAAGGTTCAATTTAAGCAGTTTGTTTTTGTTTAGTTTTTATCATCATCCTTTCATATTTCTTTTCATGTTTCTCTTCCCAAACAGTCTTTTAGTATTTTCGTCAGGAATACTTGGAAAGGCTTTTAATGAAAATTGAAAGTCTATTCCTCCCCCCTCCCCCCGCCCTGGAGTATTTATACTTAGTTTTATCCTTTGTCTTTTGGAATTTCATATTCCTTGTTTTCCTCTCCTTTATGGTACTGGCTTTCTAAATCATTTATGATCCTGACTGTAACTCCTCAGTACTTGAATAATTTCCTTCAGGCTGTTTACAGAATTTTTTCTTTGTCTTTGAAAGTTCTGGATTTTGTCTGTTATATTCCTTAGAGTTATCATTTTGGGGTTTTTTTCAGGAAGTGACTAGTGGATGTTTACTGTTTCTACTTTGCCCTCTGGTTCCAAGTCATCTGGACAGTTTTCTTTTAAGATTTCTTGAAATATAATGTCTAGGCTCTTTTTTTGATCATATTCTAATAACCAAATAGTCTTATTTGGATAGTCTAATGATTCTTAATTTATTTCTCCTTGATCTGTTTTGTGGTCCATGATTTTTGCTATGAGATACCTTACATTTTCTTCCATGTTTTCAGCTATTTGACTATTGTAATATTTCTTGTTGCCTCATGAAGGCATTGTCTTCTATTTGGTCTGTTATCATTTCAGGGAGTTTATTGCTTGGACAAGGTTTTAAACTTCTCTTAATATCCTTTGTAATTCTTTGTTTCATAGCTATTATTTCCTTTCAGATTTTTTCTTCAAGAGCTCTTAATGCCATTTATAACATCATTTTAAACTTAAAAAAAAAAAAAAAAAGAAAACAAAACCTCTTGCTTCATCTCTTCTTGGCATTCTTCTAGTTGGAGTTTGTGGCCAAGCTGTTTTTCTTTGAGACATTGATTGTAGATATTTTATAGTCATTCTTTTCTGTATTTGTATCTTGAACCTTCCTGCCATCATAATATCTCATTATGGTGGGGTTCTTTTTTTTTTGTTTTCCAATTCTTCTAGCCTGTTTCCTGACTTAAGACTTGATATTAGGGCGTTGTGCCGCCTCTGGGCTGGTCCTGTTGCTGCATTCTTGTATTAGTTTAGAATTTCATGGATGAACTAGGAACCTATAGGTTTTAAGTGGTGCCAAAGGGGTCTGATGCAGGCAAAGACTGACTACTGTTCACCTGGTCTGAAATTTATAAGTTTTTGACTTGGGTTTGGGTCTGAGCAATAGTAAACTGGTTTTAGACCCAGCTACTATCTTTACTTACATAGAGGAAGGGGTTAGGATATTGTTCCAACTTGTATATACATGCATATATTATCCTCCATTTAAATATCAATCATGCACAAAGATAGCACCAATTATACTTAAATATAAATGTTAAAAAATTATCAAATATTTATTTGTTCCATCTCCTACCTCCTCTGCTGGAAAAAAACAAAAAAACCTTGTATAACATATGGTTAGTGAAGCCTCCCCTCTCTTCCAACCCCCCCCCCCCCCAAAAGAAAGTTTTCCTGTTGGCCCTGTCTTAAAGTTTATCTCATTCCTTCTGTTTAGTCCCTTACACCTATCGGGATATAGGTAGGTTGTTTTGTCATCATTTTTCTGAAATCATATTTAATCATTGAATTGACCAGAATTCTTAAATCTTTCAAAGTTACTTTTACAATCTTGTTATTATAGTATAAATTGTTCACCTGATTCTATTCACTTCACCTTGCATCCATACATACAAATCTTCCCTTGTTTCTCTGAATCTGTCTTTCATTATTTCTTACAATACTGTAGTATTATGTTAATAATTTATTTACCCTTTCCCCAAGTGATTGACATTACCCTCTTAATTTCTAATACTTTTGCCACCAAAAAAAAAAGTTGTTAGAAATGTTTTTTGTACATATAGAACACTTTCTGATTTCTTTGATGTAGTGGTATCTCTGGGTCAAAGGGTCACAGTTCAGTAACTTTTGGGGCATAGTTCATTTTCAGAATGGCTGTACCAATTCACAACTCCCCCAACAGTTACATAAATGTGCTTGTTTCCTGTATTCTGTCCTGTATTTGTCATTTTCATTTTTGCGGAAGGGTTATTTGCCAGTCTAATGGATATGAAGATTGCTTTAATTTGAATTTGTCTAAATATTAGTGTTAAGATTTTTTGATTGACTATAGATAGCTTAATATCTTTCTGTGTGTTTCACTGTTTAAAAAAGTATTTAAGGATATGTTAATAGAACAGTGAATTAGTATATTTTCTAATCAATCTAAAACTAAAATATTAATTCAGTTTCCTGTTATTGAACTGGGGAAATTTTCTGATTTTTATTTTTTTTTTTTGTAGAGGTGGTTTTTTTTTCCTTTCCTAAAATATTTGCCAGAAGTATATTGAGCTGAATTTGTACTGAATTAAAGACACACACTGGAAATTTGTTACTTAAATAGAATAATTATTGAATCAAATTTTTATCATCTTTTTCTTTTCCCTAAAAAATTATTTAGAGCTCTGGCTAATCAAGGTTTTACTAATTTGGCTTCTTTATAGTTCCATTGTTAATTTTAATTGTTTAAATAACGTCTTTACTTGAGGCATTAGTTTCAATAAATTGTCTTGACTTGAGTAAAAACTCAATAATTTGGACTAATTTACAGACACTGTGGTGTTAATTACTGAAGTCTGATCTAGAGAATAATTTAAAAAGAGGTATTATGATGCTTTCAAGTATATGCATGCACTGGAATTAAGAAGTTCTTAGGAAATTTTTATAGTTGATAACTTGTAATTGGTATATTACCTACATTATGTGAAAAGTGTTTTGATGTTTTGGAGAGGGGAAAAGAGGTTTGAATTGGGTACTCTGGGGAATCAGATTTAAAAATTTATGAGGGTAGAGGTAGAATTGTTGAACACCAGCATGGGCCCAGATTAGCTTGTGTACATTCATTTACTGTAGGGAACAGGCAGGGTTCAGGTCCAACGTGAAAAAGTAGGGAGGGAAAGGAGGTCAATATTTATAACTATTTACGCTGAGGAACGTAGGTATAATGAATCTGAAGGATGAGGAGACCATGAAGATCAGAGAATTTCAAAGCTTTAAGAGATCATTTAATTTAAGGACCTCATTTCATTTAACACAATGAGAAACTGAACCTTAGTGAGATGGAGGGACTGAGAATTGAAGAATATCTGAAATGGAAGGAGCCTTGGAGACATGGGGATACTGGGAAGTAGGGAGATTCAGGTGCTGAGGATCTTTGACGATCAGGGGTGTAAGCAGGGTTAGAGGTAGACTAGAGCCACATGCCCATGTTCATGACATGGAAAAGGAAAAGACAAAGGAAGTGGATGGAAGAATATCGTAGAAAGTGAGATTTACAAGGAGCCATAAGATCTATATATATAACCTTGCATGTGACAAAGGAAACCAAAATTCAGAGAATGTGTGAACGTTTATACTTAGACTGCCTGCTGCCTCTTCCTTTTTTGCCTCTTGAAACTTCTAGTCCTTTCCAAGGCTCCGATCCATTGCCTTCAACATGCCTTTCCTAGTTGTTAATGCCTTTTCCCCGTCACTGCTTATTTTTTTTTTTTTAAATTCTGTAGCGTCTGTTTGTGAACATGTATTGCCTAGCACAAGGTAACCTTGAAGGCAGGGAGTGTCTCCATTTTGAATCTGTATCTCTAGTACCTCACTTAAGGTCTGACACCAAACCAATGCTTGTTAATGGCTTGATTGCAAGTAGAATTGACAGGACTTGGAAATTCAGTGGAAGTGTGTGGTTGAAGGAGGGTTAACAAATCAAAAGCACAAATCAGATCTGTGCTGTAGGAAAAATGATGGTGTTTTCAATAAAAATAGCAACGTTTGTAGGAGGAGACAGGGTTAGAAGGGCCTGGATTAAGAATTTCATTTTAGATACATGGAGTTTGAGGTATGAGTGTTAAATTCTGGGATAGTTGTCTTCAATAAGCAGAGACAGTTGGAGATTGTAGGCATTGCATGGGAGACAGAGCTAGATTTATAGATTTGGGAGCATCTGAGTAAAGGTGCTAATTGAATCAGTGGGAGTGATTCCTATGCAGTGAGGAAGAATGACATGGAAGAAAAGAGAAAAGATGACTGGTGAGACTGCCCTTGTACAGCCTTGTCCTAGCCATCTCATTACTCTGTCTTTCTGTTTTGTTAGTAAACACTTAATAAATGCTTTTCTGTTTTTTCATGTCATCAAATGCATATTCCATTTCCACTTTATCCACTGGGAATACTAATCAAATAAATGCTGCCTTTGCTCCTGGAATGGGCATGACCATCATCTGCTGCTTGACTCCATTCTCCATCCCTGTGACTTTACTGTTCCCTGGCCACTATGTAAAAAACTACTTATGCTGTCTCAGTCAGAATGTAAGCTTGTTGGGAACAGGGGCTGTCTTTTCTGTGTTTGTATTCCCAATGTTTAGTGCCTTCTTTGGTGTTGGATCCTTTTGGAGACATAATCACTCTTGACTCTGTCTAGCTTTAACCAGCTTTTTTCTCTTTTTGGACCATAAGGCTGTGATGCAACGAAGAACGCCATATATAGGTATTGAAAACAGACAAGGCCATGATAATTCGGTGTACATCTTTCATATGCAACTTTTCTTTTTGTAAGAACTTTAATTTTTGTATTAGAATATACTAGACTTTACAGGAGGTACAGTAGTTGTGTTTCTTTCGGTTCACAGTGATTGAAAATATCATTCCAGAGTCACATGACTGAATAAATCATTGAATCCAAGAGGGACCCTCATTTGTTCTGACCCATGCCATGTAATTTTTGGAACCTTTGGTGAGACTTCCTGCATCCTTCACATGTTCTCCTACTGAAATATAGGAAGACTATAAACTTTGGAGGAATGTTTATTGCTGCTTGAAAATAGGTGAAAACTTTGTCACTGTGAAATTTACTGTTAAAAAGTTGTATTTTGTATGTGTGTGTGTGTGTGTATATAAATTTATTTTATTTTATTTTTTTTTTTGGAGAGGCAGCATGGCGTAGTGGATAGAGAGCTGGCCTTGGAGCCAGGAAGACCTGGGTTCAAGTCTTGCCTCTGACATATACTGTGTGACCCTGGGTAAGTCACTTAATCTCTCAGTGCCCTAGGCAACTCTGTAAGACTGTTAAGTTGCAGAGAGGGTGCCGACCTGCACTGGTAGAGGGAGTTTCCTCATTATAGAGTTCACTATACCAGTGAAATCACAGGTCTAGTGCTTAATCCCCATATTTTTCCATTACATGATGTTTAATAAATGAATAAATTTTGATTTAAATGTTTTTTCAGCTTATAAAATGAGAGGATTAGACTAAATGATCTCTAAGGCCCCTTCCTATTCTAACGTTTTAGGAATTTTGATTGTTGAGTACAGGATATTCAACAAAATTATGTCAATTTGAGGATATCAAGTAGAAACATCATTTTGTTTCATTCAAGGTCTGCTGCAATGATTTCTTTCTCCCTTCTCCTACTGTTGCTACAATGTGAAGTGCCATTGCTTAAATAAACTGCAATTAATTGTTGTTGCAAAGCATTATTTTGATCTAAGCCAGGGTTTCTTAACCTGCAGGGGTCTGTAAATCTGGATTTTAAAAAATATTTTGTTAAGCACTGCTAGGTGGTGCAGTGAATAGGACACTGGGCTTGGAGTGAGGAAGACCTGAGATCAAATCCAGCCTTAGACACTTACTAGCTATATGATCTTGGGAAAATCACTTAACCTTGATTGCTTCAAAAAAAGTTTTTTTTGTTAAGTACATTTTGGTATAATTTATTAACCTTCGTAGTTTTATGTATTTAAAAGCATTTTGTGAATAGGTTCATAGGCTGAACTAGACTGCCAAGGGGTCCATGTGAGAAGAAACAGTTAAAAACATCTTATCTAAGCTTTCTTTTAAAGTTAATGTAGGAGTTTGGTAGGAAGAACTAGGGAAAATTTGAAAAAATTATATCTGAGACCTGAAGCAAAGAGTGATTAAAATTTTGGCATATTTCTCCAGAGATTCATGTTCCACCCCTTTTTCCCTTTAGAATGTCTTAACAAAGATACACAAAGTTAAATGAGCATGATTAGTACAAAGAGTAGAAGATGCAGGACTCAGAACTCTTGATTTCTTACTGAACTGAAGAGACTTTAGTTCCCATAAATGAGTATCTCAATACCAAGCATGTAAACACAATACTCTTTACTTAAGGGCAGTACACCAGTTGACAGTGATAAGATAACATCAAGTAATCCAGATATGCTGTGAAAATGCCATAGAGTCAGAATCTTGGAAATGGAAGGAAATTTAGCTGTCCAACCTTTTACAGTGTCCATGATAAATGATAATTTACTCTTTGACAGATAGTAAATAAAGGCTAATAATATCATTTATAGTAACGGATAACCTGTTCCCCTGTCCTAATGGCCAAACAGATGACTCTTCTAATGAGGACAAAGAGAGAGTATAGAGGGAAAAGGGAAGAGGGTCCAGGACAAAGCCTTAGGTACATCAACAGCTGAGGGGTGGGAGTGGGACATAACTGGTTAGCATTCCATTTCTTGTAGTTTTCTATTTATTAAAAGAAATACATGTGCTTGAACTTGACCAATTCAGTACCAGCCTTGTCTAACGTATTCAATATAAATTTGTTGCTTTTAATGTTGTCTTCATTTACATTGGTATAGTCATTTTGTATATTGTTCTTGTGCTCTTCTTTCTTGACTTTGCTTCAGTTCATCTGAATCTTCCTATGCTTTTGTTCCAACTTCTTAAGATTTGTTGCTCCTTACAGTATAGTAGTATTTGATTAAATATATGTTTGCTATATTTGCTTCAGCAATTTTCCAAACTTCTACACTTTAAAGCTTGACATTTAGAGATAAAAACATTTCTGCTCTTTGTTATTTGCTGTAGTTCATTTTAACTGGGACCAGTAGAGAACTTTTACTGCAAAGCATCAGTTGGATCTTGTAAATTCATTCATTATGGTGTACTTTTCATTGTAATGGTATTTTGTAGGAGGGGGATTTGACATGTATAATAAGCAAGACTTTCATTTTTCTATTCCTTCAAACTAGTGTCTCTGCTTTTTGTTTTAGAAGTAGGAGAAAAGGCAGAGGAATAATCCTTTGCAATAGTGAAGTAATATTGATGTGTTCACCTGTTTAAACTTTACAATAAACCTGTTTTTGGAAAAAACTTTATGTTTTTTTTGGAAACGCTTCTCATAGCCTTAATTTTTCAAACTTAGTTCCATTTAGTAAATTTGCTGTGAGCAGTTACTGTGTGTTAGTAGTACACTAAAGAGCTTGAAACATTCTCAAGGGAAAAAAGACATAGATAGATGGAACAGTTAAATAGAAGTTACAGTAGTATATAATTATGTATCAAGATGAGTGGTATATACAATTAGTGATATAGGAGTTAAGTAGAGAAAGTGGGTTTGAGTAAGGAAGGCTTCAAGCAGGAGATGGAATTTGAGTGATGGGGAAGATCTGAATAAGAACTGAGGAACATAATGCCAGGTAGGTGGCACATTATCAACCAAAAGACTTAGGTGGAAAAGTGGATGATGTGTTTGGGTGATCATTACAGTACTGACTTGACCAGAACAAAGGATTGGAGAACACTAGGGAGGTAAAAATTGACTAAGATAAGGGAAATATTGGGAAAATATGATTGGTTAACTAAGAGGAGACCATATTGCCGAGAGCCATAGATGTTAGGCTAAGAGGATTTAATAGGACTTCATTGCTATTGTATGGTTCTGGTGACATAATAAAAGCAGTTGTGTCAGGTTGGACTAAAGCGCAGTTCCTTGGAGATGTTAGCATTGACTGACTTCTAAGTTCCTGGAACAGAGGGAAAAGGATAGATTTGGAGAAACATTTCAAAGGAAGAATTTGATAAAATGTGGTGATTATGTAGTTTGTAGAATGAAGAGTAATAGATGATTCTGTGATTCCATCCTGGGTGTTTGGGATAATTTGGTACCATTTATGGAAATAGACCAAGTTGAGATGGGGAGGAGTGGAGTGTGGCGATGAGTTATAGTTTGAATGTTTTTGCAGTGGACTTGGGTCTGGGTAAGCCAATTGAGAAGGCTAGTAGGAGGCCTTGCTGGTGCAAAACAGATTTGTCTCATTGTAGCCATGTATTTGTTTGGCTCTGTTCAAGATCTACACCCACTTAGGATTTTGGGAGAGAATTCCCTCTCTGCTCATAGTACATCTCATTGCTTCTGAGTACCAGGATTTGCTTCTACATGTCTTGAGGATAAAGTTGTTTTGGGGAGTCTCTTGCAACTCAGGAAATGGTTGGTTTTATTCTAGAAGGTAAGGTGTTGGTTCTCTTATCTGGATTGGAAAAGTAAGGTCAGATTCAAAGCAGGTAAGCAGAAGAAGAATGACTTTCGAGCTGACACACATTTGTCATCGTAGTGCCCTACATTTGGCAAGAAGATGGACCCCTCTTGCTAATACCTAAATTCTCTGGTTTTCTCAATAAAGCCACTATGAGTAAATATATATATATTTAAAATGCAAACAAAATTTAGTAAGCATTTGCAGTTACACCATTTTTTAACTTGACAAAAGCATTAAAAATTATCTAATCAGATTTCCCACTCCAGGCAAGAATCCTATTTTATAGTATTTTTGAAACTTCAGTATTTCCAGAACTAAGGCTAGTTCCTAACTCAAATAGTATTACATTTGGTTAGACAGTTTTTCATTAGAAATTTCTTCCTCTATTGAAGACCTCAGAGTAATTTTACCTATTTGTTCTAGATCTGTCTTTTGTGGCCAATTGAAAATAACTGCCTTCTTAGAGATTTTAAACCTTTAGATATTTGTTATAGAGGAATTTAAGTCTGGGAAAGGAGAAATCAACTAGATTTCTAAAACCTCATATATATTTTCATATATAGTTTCATGACATGGTCCCATTGAAAGTAATTTCTGTGGGTGAATATTCATTTGGAGAATTTCAACAAACTTTTATTGAGACTAGCGTGTATAAGGCATTTACATTTGCCTAAAAATAGAAATATTCTCATTCCCTTAGTATTTTTATTCATTTGTCCCCTGTACCTGGAACTCTCTTCCTTCTTATTTTTACCTTCCAGCTTCTCTGGTTTCCTTTAAGTCTCTGTTAAAGACCCATCTCCTGCAAGAAGCTTTTCCCAATACTTCTTAAACTTAGTGCTTTCACTTTGACACTATCCCCAGTTTGTGCTCTTTGTGTCTGTACATGTGGTACCTAGTTGTTTGCATGTTGTCTCTCCATTACATTGTGCACTCCTTGAGAACAGGGACTGTTTTTTGCCTTTTGGTGTTATCTTTTTAAAATTTCTTTAACTTTGTATCTTCTTAAGGTTTAGCACAGTGCCTGGCATGCAGTTGATACTTAAGAAACGCTTGTTGACTCTTGAGAAATGCTTGTTGACTTACTGTGGTATTTATTAAATATTTATTCTGTGCCAGGCACCATGCTGGATACTGGAGATCCAGAGAACAAAAGGTAACTATTTGCCTTCAAGTAGTTTATGTTCCATTGAGGGACACAAATACATACATACATACATACAACACAGACAGACACAGACACACACACACACACACAGATGAAATAGAAAACTGTCCCTGGATTCAAATCCTGATCCTGACCAGTTTAATACTTATTTAACTGTGGGCAAGTCACTTTACCTACCTTGACCTCAGTTTTCTCATCTATAAAATTAGAGTTGGACTATATCAGCAGTTGAATGTGGTCCTTGAACTCCTGGAAGTCTCTCAGACCCTTTTGTAGGTTTGCAATGTTAAAAATATTTTTATCACAACATTGATGCTATTTGCATATAAAAATAACCCCCATTTCTGAATACATATCTGTGAGGTTAGACAACTAAAACAACATTGTAACAGTTGAATGCAGAGGCAGGTATGAAAGTACTTCAGATATTAAAGGAGTTTGTAAAAATATGTACAATAATGCTGTTCTCTAATGTTTTTGAATATGCATACGATGTTAACATGTAATGAAGTTACTTTTTAAAAATGTATTAATAGATTTTTTAAAATTACCTGTTTTACTTTCTAATATGGTGAATATTAATAGTCAGAACCCACGTAAACCAAAGCTCTTTGGGATCATCAATTTTTAAGAATGTTTGGGGATCCCGAGATCAAAATGTTTGGGAACTGCTGTGCTAGAAAGCTCCACTTCTATATCAGTGCTCCTGTGATGCTAAATATAAAATGTTTACAATTAAAGCTTGAAACTTCAATAAGACTTTTGGAGCACCCTGTTCATAAAAGTTCATATAAGTCATGTCTTTATCTTAATCCACTAAGAATAGTGTGTGTGGGGGGGGATAGGTTGGGAGAAGATAGTGAAATCTGTTTTGTAATACAACAATTGAATATCTAGCCTGAAAAATCTGATAAAAGAGTTTGAAATGCAAACATGGAGCCCAGGAGAGAGACCAGGGGTGATATTATAGATCAGACAGTATTCTGTGCAGAGATCATAATTGAGTCCATAGGATTTAATGTGTTCATCAAGAGAATGTGGAGAGAAGATTCAGCACAGAACTTGGGGTACACCCATAGGTAAGGGTGTCCATATGGGTGATGGTTCAGCAAAAGAAACTCTGAAGGACAGGTTGGGAGAACTAGGACAGAACAATGTCACCAAAAAAATAAAACCAGAAAAAGAGTATCCAGAAGAGTGGTGGGCAACATTGTTATGCTTCAGAGAAGTAAGGATGAGGATTGAGAAAGAGCCATTGGATTTGGTGATGGGTAGAGATCATTGGGACCTCTGACAGAGATGTTGATACCAGTGTTTCCAGCCAAGACCACATCCTTCAGAACCTCCTCCAGAATAATGAAGAATACAAAACATGGCAAAGAATCAGCAGACTTTCTCAAGAGACAAAACTGCCCAATGCTTGTGGACTTCAGTGGGGAGGGGAAGGATTTGCCATAAGACAGGGCTAGAGCCAATGTTATATTGGCTTAGATGTGCAGCTAGGAATGAAACTGACTTCCTGGTTAGTGTCTGTGGTGAGAGAACACATTGCCTGGCCCCAGGTGTTTTCCTTGCCTCTGTAAGGTGGGAGAAGCAAGAACAACAAAACTGAAACTCTAAAAACCCTTGTTGATGTAAAAATTTGAGCTGACTTTAAGAACAGACTAATAGACAAACCGTTACCTAATAATTAAATTTTTAAAATGAGGGAGAAAAACCAAATTTGCAAGATGATAAATTAGCATTCACATCACATGAAGAAATAAAGGAAATACTACAAAATGCCAATAAAACCATTAATATAAGTAAAATGTATATTTAGGAAAAAACAAATATCTATATAAATAAAACAAGAAGTAGAAAATTTAAAGAATCCAAACACGAAGCAAAAATTAATCATAAATAGATTCACAGAAAAGAAAATCTTGATTTTCTTTGAAAGGGGGAGTTGTAAAAGTGAATTATATGAAACATTTCAGGAACAATTTACTCCAGTATTACTTAAGCTGGTTACAGAAACATAGAGAGAAAACACCTTACCAAACTCATTTTGAGGCAAAAATAAGTATTTTTGGCCAGAGAAAGGAAGAAATGATGCAGAGAAAGAAAGCTATAGATTAATTATTGAATAAAGTATTTGCAGAGGCCTATTGTAATATATTCAAAACTTAGTGTGACAAAATTTGTTTTATGCTAGAAATGCTGGCTAGTTCTATATTTAAAAACTAAATAAAATAGACCTTGAGTAGATGTAGGAAAAGCTATTGATAATATTATACCCAGGTATATTGGACATTAAAAAGAAGAAGAATTAATGATTGGCATTAACTGTCTTCAAACTTTGTGCTGCCATTAGGTGGAGAAACATTTGGTGCCTTTCCAGTAACAACAGGGATAAAGCATAAATATCTATTTTTACTACTGTTTTTGATAAAGTTACAGAAGTTCTACAACTAGCAGTAAGAAAAAATGACAGAATAAGTATAGGCAACGTGGTAAAATTATAGCTCTAGGGAGCTGGCTACTTTCTGTCCATCTTTGTGCCCTGTTACCTGCTCTCCTCTGCCATATACTGAGGTTCTCACATGTGTGATTTAAGAGGTGAGCATTGGTAAGCATTCAGTCCGTGTAAACCTGGCCTCAGTTGCCCCACCTCCACTTTTCTCCTCTAGCTTTGAAAATAGTAATTAAATTGCCACTACCATTCTCAAGAAGGCTCTGTCATTTAATTGTTGTGTGACTCCCATCAACTATACTACTGATTTCCCTGCCTGCTAGCTCCCCCAGTCTTTATTGCCTTCCTTTGTTAGAACATAAGCTCTTACAGTTCATGAAATATCCTACTTGTTTCTATTGATATCACTAATATATTGCAGCGTTTGCTACAATGTTTAATAATGCTTTTTTATTCATTTATTTATTCATGCACATGTTGGTTTATTCAGGCAGCCCAACAGATTCAACTTTAAATAAAACAATAATTAGTAGTGTGGTAGAACATAGCCATACACACACACACACACACACACACACACACACACACACACACACACACGAAACAAAGTATGATTGCACAATTCAGACTTATATGTATAACTATAAAATCCTTTCCAGAAATAAAAACTGCCCAACATTCAAACTCTGCTTCAGAGAGCACAGCTCCAATGGGTTGGGCATGTTGTTCAAATGCAAAACACATGATTGCCAAAAAGATTATTTTATGGAGAACTCACACTGGGCAAGCATTCACATGGTAGTCAGAAGAAGCGATACAGGGACACTCTTAAGGTCTCCCTGAAGAACTTTGGAATTGATTGTGTGACATGGGAGACAGTGGCACAGGACCATTCAGCATAGCGTGCGCACATCAGAGAAGGTGCTGTGCTCTATGAGCAAAGCAGAATTGAAACAGCTCAAAGGAAATATAAGGTGCACAGATTTTGAGTATCTACCCCAAATATTCACAAGGACTATTTGTGCCCAACATATGTAGTAAAGCATTCAGAGCTCGTATTGATCTGATCAGCCACAGTCGAACACATAGAAACTTGACTTCACATGGTCCTGTCATTTTGGTCCTCTTTGAGAATGAAGGAAAATAAACATTTATACCTATCAGGTGGTTCTCTATTCACCTTTTAGTGACTCAACTCTAAATTCTTTGGAGATTGTGCTATTTTTGGTGATAAAAAAAAGATCGACTTTCTTGCCAGGTGAACCTTAAGGTTATAATAGTTGATACATATGTAGCACACTGGTGTTCTCCAGAACTTTTATATATATTTTCTCACATTTTCTTCCTAAACTTAGTTTTGTGCTACTTACTTGTTAAGTAACTTAGCATCTTTGGATCTCAGTTTCCTTACCTTTAAAGTAGATTAGTTTCACCTTGTAACTTGAGAAAATTGAATTATTGAGATTACCTGAGGTTATACAGAGCTAGTAAGTGTTTAAACCTTAAGGTTTAGTGCTTTTCCCACCATTCTGCTTCTCAATTTCAGTGCCAGATGTTTTTAAGCAGGACTGGTAGGTTTAGGAGAAACTACGATGGTCTGCTTTGGGTTTGTGAAATTTTAGGTGTTGGTGGGACTTCAACATGAAAATATCATTTATGAAGTTAAATTTTGGTAATATGGAGGTTTAATCAATATAAATCAGTTGCCATAATGAGAAGAACTAAAGAACCTAAACATCACTTTATTGAGCAAACACCTGTAGGGAGAAAGATGGCTGCCATGGCGACACTTTTAGAATATAAACTAATAAAAACCACATGGAGAAAGATGATAGGCCATTTCATGGTGTCTTGTAAAATAATAAAGCAGTGAAGGGAAAGTAGGGGTTTTTTTGGTTTAAGTTTTATTATTTTTCAAACTTTGAAAAATAATCTTTCCCAAATAATCTTCATCTTCTTTCCCTAATACCCCACTTTCTCCCACTGAGAAATCAAGAAAAACAGAACCCCTATTATAAAATGTATAATCAAGGAAAACACTCTCACATTGGCCATATCTCTCCTAAAATGCTTCAGTCTCTATTCTGAATCCATCACTCTTCTATCAGAAGATAAGTAGCCCTCTGGAATTGTGCTTGGTCATTGTGCTGACCAGGGTTGCTAAGTTGCTTGTCTTTTACAGTATTGTTACTGTATAAATTGTTTTTGTGGTTCTGCTTACTTCCCTCTGCATCAGTTCATCCAAGTACTTGCTAGGTTTTCCCATGGCTGTTCCTTTCTTTATTTGTTTCAGCACGTGGTATTTCAGCACATAGTATACTATAACTTTTTAACCATTCACCATCTGATGAGTACCTCCTCAGTTTCCAGTGCTTTGCCACCAGAAAAAGATCTGCTATAAATAATTTTCTTCAGAGTGTAGAACTAATAATGCTGAGTCAAAGGGTATGTATGCATAATTTAATAAATTGGAGAACATTTTTTGCTTTTCATTTGCTTTTCATTAATGACTAGTGATAGTGCTTTTTTCGCATTCCTGAGAGCTTTGATTTCTTCATCCAAAAGCTGCCTCTTCACCTACCTTGACCATTTATCACTTAGGGGAATGGTTCCTATTATAAGTTTGAATCCATTTTTATGTATCATAGAAATGAGACCTTTATTAGAGAAAGTCATAAATTAAAAATCTCATTAGAGTAGAAAGCATAGAAATTCTGAAAATCAAAGAAAGGAAACAAAATTCAAAACCAAAACATTAAATTGACAAAAATAGGAGTTGGATTTTTGAAAATAATAAAATAGATAAAATAATAGCAATTTGAGTGTTTTTAAAAAAGGAAAACCAGATTATCAAAAAGGGGAAAGGAAAATTCACAACAAATGAAGAGCATTTATTATTTATTAATAATTTATTAAGGGAAATTATTTCCCACCTCTAAAATTTAGGGTTAACCAAGATAAAATGGAGATGTATGCATTATCATAAAATCATCATTAGAATCTTACCAGGAATAATTACACATGTATTGAGGAAATTCTTTATGAAAGTATGAGAAGGTGATAGCCAGATTTTGCAAAATTACGTTCTGTAGCATATCATATTGGCCAAAAGGTGTCAAAAAATAAAAGATATCACTGCATTTATTGTTGACTGAAAAGCATTTGATTGGGTAGCATGAAACAGCCTCTCGGTGGCTTCCATATGTTAAAATCCTGCTGAAATAAGAGCTAGAACATTTTTTGCTGATTATTGATGTCAAAAGAGTTCAGATGTGTTTATTTTTTGCATTGTAACACATTGAAGGGGAGAGAGGAAATAAGAATGTGTGTGCACATATGTACATACATATGTATGTATATATCTGCTGTGTGCCACATACTGTGCTAAGAACTTTCTAAAAATATTATCTCACTTGAGTCTCACAATGACCCTGCAAAGTATGAGTGCTGTTTTACCGCATTTTACAATTGAGGAATCTCAGGCAAATGGAGGTTGAGTGATTTGATCAGCTAAAAGTCTCTGATGTCAGATTTAAACTTAGGTCTTCCCAGTTGTAGACCTAATTTATCCATTCTGCTGCCAGCTGTGCTTTGTTGAACACAGAAAGGAAAGAGATTCCATAGAGATAACAAAATGATCCCTTAAATTTGCATTTTGTAATGCTATTTTGGTAATTGTACCAAGCCCTGGATTGTTTTTCAGTCTTCTAAATAAGATCAGTATGGGACAGCTAGATGGTGGCTTTGAGGCCTGTCCTGGAGCCAAGGAGACTCCAGCAACAATGACAAATGAGATCCGTACTCATCAAGAGTTTAGACTCTCTTTCTGGAAGTCAACAGAACCCTGTCCTGAGCCCTCTTTTCTCTAATCACTCTCTCTCATCTCCCATCACTTCAAATATCTTTATGCCAGTGACTGCTGTAGGGCAGCCAGCCCCTAGTCTCTCCTAAGCTCCAATCCCATATAACCAACTGCTTATTGGACATTTCCAACTGGATCTTTCATAGACATCTCACATGCAATTTGTGCAAAACAGAACTCATTATCTGGACCCCTGAACCCACCACCTTATTCCTCATTTTTCTGATCACCCAAGTTTGAAAACTTAGTTATTCTGACTTTTCACTTTCTGATATTACCCACTTAACTAATAAGCATTTAAGTGGCTCTTTTGTGATAGACTTCATGATAAATACTGGGCAGAAAGAAGACAGAAGGACGATAGTTTCTGCCCTTGAGAAGTTTGCCTTCTAATGAGAAAACAGCATTATATGAACTAGATACACAGAGGGGTAGGTACAGTGTAACCTTAGGGAGTGAGGGCCTAGTTGAATTTGGATCAAATAAATTTGCAGTTGTGACAAAATCAGTGTGGGTTTTATCATTTCCATCTTTATTCATCAGGAAGTTATAACAGGGTCCACCAAGGTACATCATATGAATAATTGTTTGGATTTGGCACGATGTAATTAGTGATAGAACAAAAGAGTAAGAGATTCAGAAGTAGAGGAGAACATGGTTAAATTGATTCTTTAAGAGATCTAGAGTGGTAAGGGTGGAAAGCAGAGTCAGAGGGGTGTGAGGGCCTGGAATGTATAAGGATTTGATGCATTAGAGGTGACAATGAAGACAAGTTTAGAACTAGTAAAGCAGAGAGTGGAAACATAGAATAATAGAAGATAACGTTTAGATAAAGAAATTTTGGCGTGCTTGAACATGCAAAATTTGAACACTTGTAGATGAAGGCAAGATCATGGGTATGACCATGCCTTGTTTAGCTAATGTGAAGTAGAGAAATCAGTTACAGGTTTTGAGCAAATTGAGGAATTAGGAATTTAGGATATTTGAGGAAACATCTCATTGCATATTGAAATCCATAAGTGTGAGGGCAGGAATTTGGTAAGGGAAATGAACCGACCCTGAACTATTGAAAATGAGGAGGAATAGCCTGTGGGTCAGTAGATAACATTTTATACAATCTGCATTGGATTTTAGAATGAATCTCAAAGGAGAGTTTGCTAAATGTTGGTGTTAGGAAGTCTTGAAGTTTACATTGTGGAATAAGGATTATTCCAACTCTGGTGCTTTTCTAGTGTTATCTCATTACTTCCATTCAGTAAATCATACTCCAGTCAGAGTAACTTATTCTCTATCATCCTTTGTCTTTTGCTCATTGTACCTGAAATTTCTTTCCAACCTTATTTTGCCTGCTGACTTCGTGTTTGTTCCTTAAACCCTAATTCTAGTGCCACTGTCATGAAGCCTTTCTTAGAACTTCCATTTAGTAACATCGTTTTCTTCCTTGGTACTTATTCAACACTTACTTGACCATTTCTCTAATAATCTTGTTATTATATATAGATTGTATATAAACTATGGTTATCGATTGTGGCTTATTCCATTACTTGTCTAAGCTCCATTCATTTAGTATGCTATTAGTTAAACTTTGTATTTTGCCCAATTTTATGTCAGTGATTTTTCAAGATAAGGGATTGTTTGTTTTGTCCTCAGTGCCCAGCATCTTTCCTGACATTTAGAGGATGCTTGTTGATTGGTTCTGTGAAAGGAAGTAATGTATGCTAGCCTAGAATTGTAATCTGGAGACAGATTGTGAAAGACTTAAAATGTCAGGTAGGCAGTAAGCAAGAGCCATTGGTTAAACCTGTTCTTTTGGAAAATCAATTTAATTGATGTGTGAAGGATGGATAGGAGAGGGGAGAAATTTGAGGCAGGAAGACCATTTAGGGGACTGAAGTATAGTGGAGGAAAGATTTTTATACTCCATTTCCCAGTGCACTGATTAAAAGTGTTTGGAATAGAAATATTACTATTATCGCCAGTTTTTGAAACCTCGTTTGGGAACAAGATCATCTCTATTTACCTCTAGATCAGCACAGAATGAAATTTTGAAATTAGCTGTGAAAATAGTTTTCTTTTGGATGTGGGAAATTATCTTACTTCAGATGTACTCTTTGCATTTGAGTCTTTTATTACTACGTTGCTTATCCTCAGTATATAGAAATGGTAGTAAACTGTAGTTATAGTTCTTTGCTTTGCAAACTCCCCATTGCATCCTTTCAATGAGTCATTGCAAAATGTAAGAATTACTTCAAACATTTTAGTTAGGATTATAAAATTTGTAATGTACTATTTTACATTTTAAAGATTTTTTTGAAAGCCTCAAAGAACCCTGAGAAATCCCTTTCTTGTTCCTGTCTATTTATTCAGTTTTTGTTTTCCTGTGTCATAAGATCTCTAGTGTATATAGTAAAAGTTGAGAACATCAGTGTGAGCCATTAGTGATCAGGGAGTTTCTTCTGGAGGAGGATGAGACAAGCTCTGTATACTGAGTTTGAAACATTAGCCAAGAATTGGAATAGAGAGTGAAGATGATAATGTGTATTTAGCTAGTATGGAAATTTTCTGAATTGCAGTGGCTAGTTTGTATGGAAAAGTAGTGGAAGAACTATGTTGGGCCAGATTATGAGTTACCTTGAATTTATTCAGTCCATCTATTCAGCAAAAATTTATATCCATTGTGTATAGAGAGCAGAGGAGATAAAAAGCTTAGTTAGCATGTATCCATGTAGAGTTTACAGACTTAGTAATGGGATAAGACTACAAATATCAATAGCTTTAATACATAACATCACATGATTACATTAGAGAGTTCAAAAATAAAGTGCTGTGTAAGGTTCAGGATAGAAAAGGTCGTTAACCAGCTCGAGTTCTCAGGAAAGGCCCCATGAAGAAGGTATCATTTGGAGTTGGGTTTTAAGGAATGGGTAGGAATTTACAGATAAAAAAGGGATAGGGAAGGCATTCTTGGCATGATTGGAAGATTAAGAGTAGGTTATTTTGACTGGAGTATGGTCTGTTACAAAGAAGTGAGTGATAGCATAAAAGGCAGGAATTGCCATGCAGTCTTTAGATTGTAGAGTTTCTTGAATGTCAAGTAATTGAATGTAAACTTGATTTGATTGACATTAGAGAACTGCTGGAGCTTTTTTTGTTTTGTTTTATTTTGTTTTGCTTTTAAACTCTAAGCTCTTTTTTAAAAGCTCTTTTTAACTTCTTTTAAGCTCTAGAGCAAATGATCAGATCTGAAATTATTTTGACTTTAAAATGAAGAACAGATTGACTGGGAGGAAGTAGAAATGGGAAGACTTCAAAGGATGCTATTGTAATACTGTAGGTGGCTATCGTAAGATAGTATTAATATTCATGGAAGGGAGAAGGCAGATTATGAGAAGTCACTGAAGTACAATTAGCTAGACTTTGATATTGTATGTGAGAGGTGAGGGTGAAGTAAGAATCAGAAATAAAGTCAGGTTTTAAACATGGGAAACTGTATGAACAGTAGTCCTACTGATAGAAAAAAAAGAAACAGACTGGCTTTTAAAGATAATATGCTAGTTTTTGGTTGTGGTGGGAGATCAGATATAAATGCTAGAAGTTCAGGTCTGGAATTGTGCAAAGATGTCAAGACTTGAGAAAGCTTCACAAATCACCTTGGTAGTTGTTGAAGGTGTGGAAGTAAGTGAAATTAAGCAAATGTTAGCTCAAGAAATATTTATGAAGTATATACTAGGTGCACTGCAGTGTACTAAATACTGAGAATACATTGTCAGAGATGAATAGTCCTTGTTTTCAAGGTGCTTATGTTCTTTCAATGGAGGGTATTTCATGAGTACATATTAAAGGATCTGGAAGAAGATAAAAGGAGAGCCAGAGAAAAATAGATTGTTGGGAAAGGTAAAGACAGTGTGTCCCCAAAGCGATGCCCAGTGTCCTGTAAGAAAAATTATGTCAAAAAACTGTAGAGGAGGAGGAGGAGGGTTGAAAAACTGTTAGGTTTGGCAATCAGGAGGTAAGGAACATTTGAAAGAATGTTTTCAGTCCAAAAGTAATGTTGGAAGCATTGTATGTAGACAGTCTTTTCAAGAAACTAAAGGAAGAAGAGTAACTAAATGGAGTAAAAGGATGAAGGAAAATTTTATTTGCTTTTTAAGAGAATTTGGGGACCTGAGTAAAGCTTGTATATAAATTATCATCATCATCAAAATAAATGGATAGTTTGAAGGGGAATGAATTGAGAGGTAATGACTGCTGGAAGGATTATCTACCTATCTATCTATCTATCTATCTATCTATCTATCTATCTATCTATCTATCTATCTATCATCCATATATACTTAATGAAAAGTGTTGCTTTTTTCCATGACCAGAAAGGAAGAGAAGAAAATTGATTATATTGCTCAGAAATTTTGAGAAATTGTATAGAGAGGTTGAGGGAACTCATAGGAATGACCTTGGTCTTTTTAATGTGAAATAGGAGGGGAGATCATGTGCTTATGAGTGGAAGTAGAGAGCTAGTGTGAGGTTGAGTTGAAAACAGATTTGGAATAGATTTTGTTGGCATGAAATAGTGAGTCATTATTATTATAGTATTGTTAGCTAATGTACTATATAATGTGGATGATGAAGTGAGATGGTGCTGGTAACCCAGGAATGAAAACTCACAGTTTAAGAACGGCAAGAGGTCAGGGGACAAGGAATTCCAGGGTGGCATTTTGAATGAAGAGTTGAAAAAATTTGGCTAAAAGAGTAGAGGGAGAGATTATTATGGTGGCAGACCAAATAGTTACTTGAGTCTGAGGGTGAGGATGCAAAGGAGAAAGGGTCAAGAAACTGATGGAAGGGTATGCTTAGTCCAAAAAGTAGGTTTTCTGGTCAGCGAGAGTGTGAGCGCATAAAATTTCATTGGAATTAGACTTGGAAGGTTTCTTGGAAAGCATCTATACCAACCTCCTTCTTCGCCTTTGCATTTTACATGTGGGAAACAAAAGGACTGGAGAGGTTAAATGATTTGTCCAAATGGTTCCACAGTTAATGATAAGTAGCTTATGTGGGATTCAAACTCTGGTCCTCTCAACACCACATCTGATGTTCCTTTCCATACAAACCAGCAAGAGAGATGATAATGATTTAGAAATATCAGTGGGAACTAGGAATTTGTCTACTTCTCCTTTTGGCTCTGTGAGTCAGTATTGTCATCAAATGTACTCACAAAACAGAAAGGTTGCAAGAGATGAAGTGTAGAAAGCTTCAATTAAAGTAATAAAGTAGAAGAGATGTTGAAAACTTAGAGGATGTCTAGAAAGTTTTAAATATCAGATTGAGACGTTTGTAATTTTTTCCTCTTTGTGTTGGAAAACTAGATTTTGAGCAGCTGAATAGAAAGTGGTTTTAGGAAGATTAATGCAGAGGCAATGTAGGAGATGGATTAGAATAGGGAGAAATTGGAGTTGAAGGCCAGTCATTAAAAGGCTCTCAGAAAATCCATGAATTCATTTGGGACTACAGGAAAGAAACTAATCGATACGGCAGGCATTTTGATGAAGAGTTGAAATAATTTGACGGAAAGGGTTGCGTAAGAGGAGATGTTTTCACAGTTAGGTGCCTGCATGAAAGAGTAAGTGGTGAAACTACTGTTGGAATGGAAGAAATTAGGAGAGGAAACTGCTTTTGGAAAGAAGACAATTTAACTTAGGGGAAGGTTGACTTCTGTGATGTATGTATATATACACACACACATATTCATTCTCCCATAAAACCTAGTATTGTCATAATACATGGCATAAAGTCATAAAAATTGCTTTTTAAACTTCATGTGTGCAGAAATCACATTTTAAAAATGTGGTTCCATTCTGAACTACTGTAAATTTAAAGTTTTAGGTTGCTATAGATAATTAATTTCAGCATTAAACTAAAACAAATGATGTATCCAAATATAACCACATCCCTAAAGTGAAATTTTTTAATGGTTTCATTAATAGATGCTTTAATATTTGACAAGTTAGTTTACTATGACTAGAAACCCAGAAAAATCCTTTTGATCTTAGAGAACTGTGGAAAAATAATTGTTGCTGCTATTACCTATGATTATGATGATGAAATAATTCTGTGCTTTTAAAAATTATAGTAGGAAAGAGAAGAAAAAGACAAAATTGAATATTTATAATGAACAGGTGTAGAATGAATACTTATGTTTTTGCACGGTCCTCTTTAATTTTGACTTCGTGTAGCTGTACATTCAGAACTAGTAAAAACGCAACATACCTGTTTAATGTACTTAAAAGAAAGTTTTTAATAGTTCCTTGAATTTCAAATGCATGGTTTTGCTGCATACAGTTATGAGTACTCAATACTACTAATGTTGTATGATAATGAGAACATGAATTAAAAATCTGTTTTAAAAATCTTATATCTTTTAGCTAATGGGAATGACAGCAAGAAATTTAAAGGAGATCGATCTCCCTGCTCTCCTT
This sequence comes from Notamacropus eugenii, assembly GCF_028372415.1. Taxonomy (NCBI): domain Eukaryota; kingdom Metazoa; phylum Chordata; class Mammalia; order Diprotodontia; family Macropodidae; genus Notamacropus; species Notamacropus eugenii. The sequence continues at coordinate 402,647,179 of NC_092874.1, forward strand.
CTCGTGTTCTCCATCTTCGTAAAATTCCAAATGATGTTACTGAAACAGAGGTCATATCATTAGGTCTACCATTTGGCAAAGTAACCAATCTCTTGATGTTGAAAGGAAAAAGCCAGGTATGTAATAATTTAATGCTGAAAAAATTTCTCTGTGTTGACATTTTTATAGGAAAGGAAATTGTTATTTATTTTGGTGGTTCTTGCCATTGCTATCTAAAGACATTCGTGTGTGCTTTCCTGTGTAAGATATAAAACCACATAGTACCTGAAAAGTATGTTATAAATATTCACTATTAACTCCAAAAGACTCATGGTGGAAAATTCTATGCACATCCAGAGAAAGAACTTTGGAATCTAAATGCAGATGGAAGCATACTGTTTGCTCTCCTTTTGATTCTTCTTTCTCGTGGTTTCTCCCAGTAGTTCTAATTCTTTTTTTTATATCATGACTAATGTGAAAATGTTTAATATGAATGTATAAGTAGAACCTGTATCAGTTTGCACGTTGTCTTGGGGCAGGGGAGAAAATTTAAAACTCAAAATATTATGGAAGTGAATGTTGAAAAGTAAAAACAAATAAATTATTTAAAATAAATAAACGTCCAGTATTTCTTTAAATTCCCTGATAGAGAAACAAAGCTAAGTAAGTGGTATCTGATTTGGTAAATGAAGGAACTGATATGAATACAAACAAATAAATTATATTATCAGTACTTTGTGTAGTCAGCCATTAAACAGGAAGGATTTTGAGGGAGGAGATGGAGAGGAGAAATTCCTAAAGCACTTGACGTGTTCTGATCTTATCCCTGGTGTTACACTAAGATCGATGATAGGTTAAATATCCACAATGCTGTCCCTTTTCTGCACCTAATGCATCATTCATTTATTACTTGACATTAGTATTTATTCACTAAAAGGATGGAGAATTTTAACTTTACTGAAGCGGCTCCGTGTAGGAGCTTTATTATATTTATTTATGTGTATGTTTATCATATGCTTTGCTTTATTGTCTTTTGCATAGCTAATTATTTCAGAGATTTCAAACTATTATTTGGGGGAAGAGGGAAAATAAGGGATAGTGAAGGGGGTGCTGACAGGAAAATTCTTCTGGTAGATTACAGGCAACAGGTAATAGATATTCGGGTATTCCAGTTCCCACCAGCTTTTCTACCTCAATTACTTCTGCTCATTACCCCGTTCTTGGCAAGAATTCCAGGACACAAGGAGGGGCCTGCTAGCAGTGTCCAACTTGAAGACAGGTTTGCTAGTCTTCCAAAGGCTTTTAATTTATATATTTAAATCACCATTTTTGCAGGAGCCTTATAATGAAGGTATTTAACTTCTCCCACCCTCCAAAACCAAATAAATCGTAGGATAGGAAATAATATTACTCTTATCAGCTGCGCAACAAGCAGATTACGGTTACGTGCAGTTCCATTCAGTGGTTCCTAAATTAAATATATGGTATGAAAAATATCTCAGATACTAGTTTCTAGTTAGTAAATTGCTAGGCAATGTAACTTACACTATACATTTAAATAATGAATTCTGGAAAAAGTTTTGAAAATAAAAATTGTTATTTTTTTACCAAATTATTGTGAGCATTAGATTTTAAAGAATAGTTCCCAAACTATATGCCTACTTTGTTTTAAGATCTCTTGTGTCCTGGTAACCTTAGTAAGGAGAATGAAGTAACAATAATTTTATAATGTATTGCCAATTCTAAAATTTGTGTTGTTTGCAGGCATTCTTAGAAATGGCTTCTGAGGAAGCTGCTGTTACTATGGTGAACTACTACACTCCAGTTACTCCTCACCTCCGAAGTCAACCTGTTTATATTCAGTATTCTAATCACAGAGAACTTAAGACTGACAATCTACCTAATCAAGCTGTGAGTATTAAAAACTTTCACTTTAAAAATATTCATTAGGCTATATGGCAATATTAATTGGCTTTGAAAAGTAGGAAACTTGAATGTAACTTTCTGCTAGATCCAGTGTTCAGATAAAAGGAAATATGAGGAAATGTTTTTTAGAAACATAGTTGAATGATTGTATAAGACATAAGACTGTAGAAGAAAGCTAAGTCATTTTGTCTTCCCCTCCCACTCTCTGCCTCATATCCCCCTGCTTTTTTCTTCTTTTATTCAAATAAGGAACTCAAAGAGAATGCATTTGGCTTATATTTTTGCTACTTATTAATTGAACTTAAAACTATCTTAACAACCTGTAGAATTTATTCTTAGATTATTCATCACTTAAAATGTACGTGTAGGCTAGAGGTCACAAAAGGAGATTCTTACACCCTTCTTATATTTTTGTTTTGTTGTTATAAATTATATTTGGTAGTGTATTTAATTAAAAGAAAATTGCAGTTAGTTTTACCTATTTTAGAATATTTGAGTAAGTTCTAGAAGTAAAGTGGAATGTGCCATCTTCCTGGTCATTGACACCTCCATCTGAGGAGAGAAAGAGGCTCTTTAGTTAGTTCTTATGCCAGCTGCTCTGAAGTATTTGTTTTTCATATCATATGTAGCTTAGGGAAAAGAACTTTGTACTGGGAGTGTGAAAAAGCTGAGTCCCAATACTGAGTCAGTAGCTGTGATTTTAAACATATCATTGTTTTTGGATCTTAGTTTTCTCATCTTTAATTAAAGGGATTGGACTTAATGATTTCCTAGGTCCTTTGCAGCTCTAAATCTATGATCCTATGGTGGGGGTTTCTGGATATATTCTCTTCTCTACCCTGTATACACCACTACCAATGAGCTTTCTCTTATAATAAACAAAGTAAAAAAGGTAAACAAAACTGGGGATACAGTGACTACATTTGACAGCATATGTAGCATACATAGCATAGCATATCCCCAGGTACTTCTTCAAATAAGAAGTACATTATTTCATCTCTTCTGAGGGCCAAGATTGGTCATTATGCTTGCATAGCATTTGTCTTCATTTTGGCATTGTTATTGTAGTAATTTTTTATGTCATTTTCTTGGTTATTCACTTTGTGTAAGTTCATTTGTTCTCACCATATGTTTTGAATTTCTCATTTTTATAGTTTACTACAGCACCATAATATTCTGTTTTGTTCAGAAATGACAATTTATTCAGCTCTTCCATGGATACCAACATTATTTCTAGTTCTTTGATGCTATACTTAAGAACTGCTCTGAATATTTGATATATATGGGACTATTCGTTCCGTCTTTGATTTCCATGAGGTATACGTCCAGCCCTTGTGAATACTTAATGACTTTTCTTTCATAATTGCAAATTGTCATCTGGTTTGGCCGGATAGATTTCATTGCTCCATCAGTAGTGTGTTATTGTTCCTGACTTTTGATAGCCAGTCTAGCATTGACATATTCGGTGCTTTGTCATTATTGTTGATCTTTTTGGTGTGTAGGCTGTTAAAACTTAGATTTATTTAGTGATTTGGAACTCTCTTTCATACAATTATTGACAGTTTCTAATTCTTCTTTTTAAAATTTTAAAAACTTCAGTATGGTGAACCTGAAGTTAGGAAAGTCTCATTGTGAATCTTGCCTCATGTAATAATGAGCAACTTTCTCATTTGTGAAGCAAGAGTGATAGATAACTTCACCTGCCTCTCAGGATTGTTGTGAAGATAAAACAAGACATCTCGAATATATTAGCTGTTCCCCCAGAGATAGGAATGACTATCATTTATTCTTTTGTGAAGGCTACACAACCCTAGGTATCCTGTAAGGCTAAAGAGAGCTGTAACTTCAAAGCATGACAGGTACTTTGCCATAGTATAAACACAGAATGTTTGGGGACTGGTTCTATGGCATATATTTTTTATGTGATTCAACTCTGTGTCATTGGAAACTGTTTCTTAGATTAGCAGCTAAGTTTTGTATTACAGGCTGTTTTCTTTGGCTTTCCTAGTAGCTTATCAGCCTGTCAGAAAAAATCCTTAAATGAAGTGATGAAGACTCTTCAAGATGTTCAGGAAGAGCCTTTTCTCAATTCATTGTTACATCTGTAGAAGAGTTTAATCCCTTTTGTGTTTCTGATGTAATGTAATACAGAGTTATATATATAAAAAATAATAGATTATACCAGTGGAGCCAGAATTGAATCTCCTATATGATGAGCTAGAAACTCCATTGACAGTAAATTTTAATTGATATTACCTAATTATTTTCTCAAAAGCTTCATTAGTTATTTATGTTTTTAGGAAAAATATTCTCTGGAAATTTCTTTATAGTGCCACAACAATTAGTCATTAAGGGGAGGAATGTCCATTTGTCACAAGGAAATTTGAAAAAATATAGCTACAAAAGTTTGAGAAAAATAGGGTGCTTCACGTGATATGGCAGATTTTTTTAAATGTGTGTGAGATGATGTTTTTTAGATTATTTTAAACATCTTGTATTTATCTGTGATTTGATTTATTCAGTAAGCATTTGCTAGCCATTTTTAGCTTGTTTTTGAGAGGCAGTGTGGTATAATGACTAGAACTTAGAATTGAAGAGATAAGGATTTGATTTCTACCTCAGCAAGTCCCTTGGCCCTTATTTCCTCATATTGTCCTCTTATTTTTAAATTTGTCATGAGGAATGCGTTTTGAAAACTTTTAAATGCTATAGGAAGGTGAATTGCTGTTGTCATAGTACCTCCTGATCTTTGCGTTTTGATGGGACCATTTTTATCTTTAAGGTCTTGAAAGAGCCTTGAGTGCCTGAAAAATTGTGTAGATTTCTTTGGTATGTCGTTGCTCAAGTCCAACTATTTATTTGATTTTCTGACTGCAATTTCTTGAGTGCCTTTTCTACTTTTTTTTGTATTGTACATGGAATGGTGAGGTGGAATTGAAACTATGTATTGATTGAATTATCTCTTAGGAAAAGAATAGTTTATTAGATTTTGAGCTACTCAAGGGGTAGGACTATCTTCTGCCTGGCATATAGTTGGTGCTTAATAAATGCTTGATTTGATTGAATTTTTTTAAGGTGATATTTGTAACTCATAGCCATTTGTTGTTCTCTCAAGAATAATCTGTTTTAGTTAGGCCTCATGATAACTTTTCTGCAGCCTTGTTCCCTTCTTTTGTTTTTGTTTTTTTGTTTGTTTGTTTTTTTTATTCAGTGATCCTGGTGATAACTTTCCCTGCCATTGGGTTGGCCCCAAGTATACTAAGAAAATTACCAAGGATTTATTTTAAAGAAATTTTGTCATTTCTGGCTTTCTTTTAAAGAAGTGATGTGTAATGAAAGATAAGGAAATGGCTTAATTGGGATCTGGTTAATTGAAGTTTTACTTTACTCTAATTTATAATGGAATCTTTAGTTTTAAGACCTTTTCGTCTTCTGACCAAAACGGTTTCTTACATGAGCTAAGTAAAAGGTAGTATTTTCTTTTTCTAGGCTCCCATTTTGCCTTTAGAGAAAATGAGTCAATATAAAGATTTGGAAGCAAGAAAAGCTTAAGTTTTTTTGGTGGTTTTGTTTTTAATGTATTTGTTTTTAAACATAAAGTTGGGAAAGCAGTGGGAATTTTGAGGGAAATAAGTATATGCCATATTTAGTATTTTAGCACCTCAGGTTCCTTGTTTTGCTTAGAAACAAAATCATTATTTTATTTGTTAATTAAATTTTACTATTTGGCATATTGGGAAATGTGAAGGTTTGGATGGTAGGAGCAAAAAATTAGAATGTGAGATGTTTTGTTTTTTTAAGGCCATTGCCTTCTTCTGGTCTCTCCTCATCCAACTAAAATACAATAAAAATAAAATCCTTATGGAGAAATTGTCTCTGTGGATTACTTTCATATCTCTTATTAAAGAGACAGTAAATGATTTCCTCTTAAGTTGAATAGTCTTTGGGATTTTAACCAGAACTCAGATGGACCTAACTTGAAAAAAAAAAAAGTATATATTAAACTACCTTATAACAATTTCTACTTTACCTGTCTGTTTACATATTTGGTAACTGGATTTTATAAGAATTCTCTTTTTTGATTGTTTGATAGCGAGCTCAAGCTGCATTGCAAGCAGTGAATGCTGTCCAGTCTGGAAGTCTGGCCCTTACTGCAGCCCCAGGCAACGAAGGTGGAGTTCTTCCCGGGCAAAGCCCTGTTCTTCGAATAATTGTGGAAAACCTCTTTTACCCTGTCACTCTTGAAGTACTCTATCAGGTAAGGAGAAATAAGAAAGAAAACAATACTCAAATCTGACTTAATTGCTACTTCTGTCAGTTATTTCAATACATTTTTTAAAAGTGTTATTTGCTTTTTTTCTCTTTTTAAAAAAAGATCATTATTTCTACACAGTGATACCTTAGCAGAACTCTCTGTTTAGCAAAAAGTTCAGCTAAACAAAGCAAACACACACAATGACCACAGTTTTGCGGTCGTGAAGTATTTATTCTTAAGGTGTGTGAAAGAACGGACAGTATGAAAAATGTTTTTTTTTTTTATTCCTAGGAAAAGGGCAAGTGAAAATATCAATGAATTTTAATCCTTTTCTCTACTTTCTCATTTACATCCTTTTTTGTTTTGTTTTAGAATAGTTGACGGTAATTGGTGGCATTCTTGATTAAAGGGTATTTAAAAAGATCAGGTTTTATAAGAAGTTTTCCACAGTGATTCATGTCTTTGCCATCACAAAATTGACCAGAAAATCTGAAGGATATAAATTCTCAATGTATTCATTGTTGTGTATAAAAATGTATTTGAGCTTGAGGAAAAAATCATGGCTGATACCCAACAAGGTATCTGCTGTGCATATGTCAGAATTATGTGAAATTCCTTGAAAGTTATAAAAACTCTGATAATTCTTTAGTGTTGTCCAAACAGAAAGATGTGTATTTGTCAGAAGAAGTTTCTACTGCTATTATGGAGATACATCACAGAATCCAAGTTGAAGAAGAATTCCTTATAAAGAGTTAGGTCCTCAGACACTTTATTTGGAAGTGATATTGTGCCAATTGTGTCAAACCTTGGAATGTTTCAGGACCAATCAAGTCCATTGCCTTTTGAAAAGATTGGCCTAATATCAACATAGGGGAAAATCAAGTGAAAAAAGAATGTCTGTTTTCCCATGATAAGCTGTTGAGCTCCTTCATCATCATAATATATTTTAGTTAGTCCCAGTGAATGGTGAGTAGGGTCAAGAATTTAAAAGGATGACAAGAGCAAGTTGAGAAATTGGGAAATTTCAAAGTTTTCTAATGACCCCCAACTACTTCTTGGAAAAACAAAATGCTTATGTTTTCAAGACTAGTGTTCTGTGGTGGTGATCTCTGGCTTAAATTCATGGAACTGGGTAGTCTCAGAGGAACTGAAGATGAGGATCTCCTAGAGGGAACACTTACTAGGCATGAGCAGGCTTTAATGCATTACAGTCAAGGAATTATGCTGAATAAGTGCTATGAAGGAAGGATATCATTAAGAAAGTATCCAATTGAAAAAGAAGATGGACTGTTCACATTGAGAGTGTAAACTCATGGTGTCAAGGAAAGCTTGCCAGTAGGACAGAGATAAGACTCACATTGCTGTACAGTACAGAGAAGGACAAGTTGTAATTTTTATCCCTGGAGGTTAGTATCTACATTCATGGGATCATAGATCTATTGGAATTTGTCAGGTAATACTAATTATTAATTTTTAAACTACTTTCTAAGTAATTTCAAAGTTCAGAAAATTTTGAAGGAAATTTTAAAATTGATTAGCTCTATTAAATACGTACACTCGTTTATCTGTTTCAGTAAGTAGCATCATCAACATTTTTTAATAACTCATCTGATGAATGATGATGTATTAGGGACTCTTTCTCATTTGCAGTAACTACACATTTTTATCAGATGTTTCTTTCATTGTGAAACTTTCTTTACAATTCATAACAAAAACACAGTACTTAGTAAGTGATGCATAATCATAAACCTTTTTTCAGTGATTGCCTGTCCATACTGCTACTTTCCGGGAAAGTTTCAAAGCTGGTTTCACTTTGGCTTTTTTGCATGTGTCAATGTGAACTTGGCTTTATACTTGTTATTTTTCACAAAGTTATTTAAATTGATGTATGTATGTGTGCATAAGGAAATACATTTGGGTTCTAGGTTATGTCCATGCTAGAATTTTATTTTGTTTTGTGGAGCATTGCAAAAATATAACCCATAAACACTTACCCTTTGCTGTAACTCTCATGAGTCAGCAGTATCAGTGGTATCCTAATATTATTGTGCATTTGGCTTTCTTAGGTATACCGTTATGCTTTCAAGAGACTAAACCATTTATTTTTCCATCCTGGATTAGATGGTATCTGAAAGTAATTATGGTCACATTTGATTTTTAAAAATCAACAGTACTAATAATGTAAAATTCTATATTTTTTTCTTTATAAAGCTTTTGTAAACAGATTGTTACCATGGTGCTTATTATTTCAAGAAATATTTTAATCTGTTAAGCCTTTTATGAATAAATGCCTGTAATCTTTTTTCTTAGCAATTTTTGCCAGGTTCTATTTAAAATAAAATACATTACTTTCGTCAAGTGTTTAATGTTTAGTCCACTTTTATCTGAAAAACAATAGTAATTATAAGATATACTTCAGTTTTGTGAGTACATAGATTTACATCCTGATAAGCAGTGAAGTAAGTTTGTTGGTACTATTAGAGTAAGGTAGCTCCTGAATGTAAAAGGAAAAATTCTTACAGTAAATAAATTTGGATAATTTGAGACCAAATTTATTTTGCATAAGTGAATAGGCTACAGTATGCCATAAAAATAATGCTTGAAGCTTTCATTAATGTGATACTCACAGAATTAGTAATAATTAATGAGAGTTGAGGAACCCTTCCTTCCTCAGCTGTTACAGTATCTTCAAATCCTACCATTAAGATTCTTGTTCAGGAAGTGTGGTTCTACAGGCTGTTATCGAAGGCTTAGGGAATATACATCTGTTGATTTTTCGTGCCCGCAATGACCATGTTTTCCCAACGTTGTAGAAATGACAGTGGTGGTGGTACCACTACTTTTAAATTGCCACTGCTTACCGTAGGCTATCAGAAATGTAACAGAATATTTGTTCATGTAAACATGCACTTGAAGGAAATATTAATCATTAAATCTTAGGAAACAAAAATAATACATACTTAGAAAACTTTATGACTGTTTTATTAAGACTTAAAACATAACTTGTATTCTGAAAAGCTAGATATTTTTGCAATAATTTTTTTCCTTGATGTACTCTTTTCACTCAGCCAGCAAATATCTTCATGTGTTCCCTATTTAAATTTTCCTTTGACCTTGCTGTTTTTGTATAACCTTGTTTGTTTCCATTCACTTTTAAACTCCTTTAATAAGAAGAGGTCTCTACACTCATTACTTTCATTTCCTCGCCCCCATTCATTCTCCAATCCTGTTTAGTCTGGCCTTGTCCACAACACAGTTAAAACAGTTTTGTTTTTTTTTTCTGCTGAACCACTTACTGCTAATGTTGCTTCTTCCCTATTTGCTGGTTCTTCATCTTTCTCCTCCTTAAATTTAGATATATCCCCCAATATTCTGGTTTTGACCCTTTAATTTTTTCCCTCCACATTTTTTATAGTTCATCTCATTCACTCCAGTGTCTTCAGTTATCTCCTGGTAAATTACTCCAACATCTGTATCTCTGACCAGAGCTTTCCATAGTGCCATTGGTTTGTAGGATATCTTCACCAAGATATGCCATCCAGGTCTTATGCTCAGCCATGACCTAGTTGGATTCTTCTCCTCCCCCCCCCTTCCTCCCCCTAGTAACTCTTACCAAAACCATGCTCATGTCTCATTGTTAACTTAAATTTCTACCAGTATCTCTGTTTTTCTAGTGATTCTGCTTAGAAACTTGAAACTCTTAACTCATCCCTCTTCCCCTATTTCTGTCCCTCCCCTGCACATACTCCTACCCCCATTCAGTTATTTGTTAATCATTCTTATGTCACTCTTCTGCCACTGAACTACCAGATCAAATGCCACTTTCATTGATCTATTGATCCTTTGTCAGCTTCTGTAGCTGGCAGATCTTATTTATCTCCCTTCATAAACTCATGCACACATTTGGGCACTGTTAGCATGTACTGTTTTTTGTTCTTTAATTGTTCCTGTATTCTCTATCCTCATGTGATTGTAAATTCCTCAGAAGCAGAGATCATAGCATATATCTTTAATATTCCATTTTGTATTTTTTTGTTCCTATATTATTCCCATTGTAGGTAAAAAGTGTATCTTTGCTGAGTTGGAATGAACATCAAGAGAGCCCCTTTCCTGTTTATCTTTTAGGGACAACCTGAGAAAGAAAGAAAATCACGCAGAGCAGCTAAATCGTAAAATGTCCCTTCCCATATTCTACTTTTCCATAAGGTTACAGAGTCAGCCATTTCCATTCTATTTGATCTGTAATTTACTCTTGTGTTGCTCTGAAATTACCAATTTTCTTTACATTAGAGCTTTAAAACTTCTTGCCACCTTAGGTGTGATTTTAATACATTTTGGCCAAGGTTCTTACTAGGGGAAACTTTCTAGTTTTAAAATAGGAAGAAATAGTGCTTTGTAGCAATTATTAATATCACTTTCTTCAGTAAAGAGATATTCATAAATCACAGTGTTTCAATTTTTTTCTCTATACTTTATCCAGATTTGTGATTTTTCTTTCAGATTTTTTCCAAGTTTGGAACAGTCTTGAGGATTATCACCTTTACGAAGAACAATCAGTTTCAGGCCTTGCTTCAGTATGCTGAGCCACTGAATGCACATTATGCCAAAATGGTAATCATGACCAGAGTTGTTTAGAATGAATATGGAAAAAAAGATCACTTTTATTTTTTTCATTTTTGTTATATCAGAATTATTTAGTGTCTTCATGATATGACATTTACCATTTCCTGGTTTAGAGCTTTAATCAATTAGACTAGAATTATGTTATCTGTAACAGTTTTCCAACATTTCAAAGTAAATATTTAGGTAAATTTTTAATCATATTTTATTTCTTGCTAGAAATGTCTTGAGTTTTTTCTTTTTTTGTTTTTTGGCACATTTTTTATAAATATATTGAGATAATATAATTTGAAACATATCACAGTGATATGTATCCGTCATTTCATGTAGTTTGATGGATTGTAACTCCCATCAGTTGTCAGTTGTCAAATCTGGTTGTCTCTGATAAAAATCTTCCTACTCTTGTGCATAGTTGACTCTTAAGTTTGTTGAATTGCATTGCAGCTCTATTCAAGTACATTGAGAAGACAGTTTATGTTTGATCTTATTCTAGATAATATGCAAACTAAGAGGAATAAGAGGTTCTGGAGTAAGGTGGTTGTAGATATCTCTCTGTGTATATTAAAGTATATGTGTGCATCTGATTGTACAGATTTTAAAAACACTCATTTAATGTTGTGAGGGAGGCACAGTGGGTAAGTGGTTAGTATGCCTGCTTTATTTCTGTATTTTCAAAATAGTTTTATTTCAGAATGTTGCCTACTGTGTTTTAGAACTATTGTAGAAATATTCATGTGCAGACCTGGTAATAACTAAGTTACATGCATATCACAAATTAAAAATTCATCAATATTAGTGACTTACAATTTGCTATAAAATAGCATCATTCCAAAAAAGGACTTAGTGTATAATCACCTTAATTGTGAAGCAACATGTTACATAATTGAAAGAATGCTTGATTTGAAATGAGAAAACTTGGATCTGAAACCCAGCTCTGCTCCTTAATGTGTAATGATCTTTGGCAAGTTATTGGTCCTATTTCTGCTTCTGTAGAATGAAGGGTTTAGACTAAGTTCTCTCTAAGGAAGGAAGGAAACATTTATTAAGCACCTATTATGTGTTAAACACTTTACAAATATTATCTCATTTGATCCTCACAACAACCCTGGGAAGTAGGTGCTGCTATTATCCTCATTTTTCAGTTAAAGAAACTTAGGTGGAAATGACTTTTGTAGGGTCACACTGCTTGACATCTTGACAGTGAAGCAAATCTGAAGTCAGATTTGAACTCCAGTCTTCCAAATTCCAGGTCCAGTGCTCTGTGTGACCTACTTGGATTTTCTAAGGCCTCTTCTAGCTTTGAATCCTGTTAACACTCCTTCAGAAAGTTACTCTTCCTTTTAATAGCTAAATCAAGTAGTATATAGCTGTATTTGAAGAGTCCTTTGACTGTATGCTACAGAAAAATCAAAAAGAGGAAAAGTAGCCTTTTCTCACAGTCTGAGATTTCCCTGTTATCTAAAGCATTTTAAAGACTCGTCAGGACAAGAAGATTCTGTGGCAGAATAATTTAATTTAAGCATTAGTTAATGGGCATTATTTAATGGACATTATTGAAATTAAGGGTGAAATGTCCTGTGAAGTTTTATTGGATCATATATTTGGAGTTTAAAGGGATATTAAAGGTCATTGAGTCTAATTCCCTCATTTTAAAGATGAAGAAACTGTGTCCCAGAGAGGTTAAGTGACTTGCCCAGGGTCACCCAATTTTCATCTTAGGATAATCTTGGAACACAGAACTTCTCAATCTTAGTGTAGAGCTCTGTATACTGCACAATACTTCCTTTCAATAAAGAGAGGACTTGTTAGGTATTTGGTGGGGGAGTAATGGAGGGGAGTGGTTAACAGAAGAAGAAATTGAGGCTCACAGTAGTTGAATGGTAACATACAGCAAATAAATGCAATCCAAATTTTAAAAAAAAAACAATTTGACATGCTAATTAATACTACCCCAGAAATCAGTACCTTTCTTCAAATCCTTTAGGCTCTGGATGGCCAGAATATCTATAATGCATGCTGCACTCTGCGTATTGACTTCTCCAAGTTAACCAGCCTTAATGTGAAGTATAATAATGACAAAAGCAGAGATTTCACTCGCCTTGACCTTCCTTCTGGTGATGGCCAGCCATCCATTGATCCTACTATGGCTGCTGCTTTTGGTAAGTAATTCTTTTCAAAGTCACAAAAGAGTTGCATGCTGTAATACTAAGTGATATTTTTAAGAGCTGACACTTAGTGAAAATGTATACCTGAAATCTTTTCCTTCATATTAATCAAACTGGATTTAAGATACCTACAAATAAAGGAAGAAACCGTATTAAAGTATTTTTATAGACCAATTGTTGTCTCCTTCTGTATTTATTATTTTTGAGTATAGTTGGATTTTCAGATGATGTAATTTATCTGTTTCAATAATCTTTGATTTTTTTTTTCAAGCTGCATCTTGATGTAAAAGGTCTTGCATTCAAAACTAAAATCTAACACGGGTGAAGCATTTTGCTCGCTAAATTGTTAAAGTTCTTTTTTTATTTGAATATATTTTTTTTTTTTACATCGGTACCTAATATATGGATCTCATTTGCCAGACTAATCTGTTTATTATAGCTGCTTCTGTAACAAATGATAGAAAATAGGATTGCAAATCAGTAAGTAATATTCATATTGTCTGATGTCGTGAGCTAGTATTTGTTTATATCACAAACGTGTAATGTCTAAGATTTTAACTATTATGGTAGAATTTTGGTAATACAGATTTTTGTTTTGTGTATGTTACATTTTTCTTTTTGGTAATTCCTATTTCTAGTCATTGCAAAATTACAGATATATCTTAAAGATCCAAAATTCACCACAGGAACATTGTTCATTGTGACATCTGATTCAAGATAATTTATCTATTCATAATTCTGTAAATATACTTTCCACACTTAATCACATTAATAAAATCTGAAACACAGAAAAAAAATTAAGAGAAACAGATTTTATGTTATGCTTATCTTTTACATGGTATAATAAGGTTTTTTCCATTAATACTTGACTGTTTTCATGGTACATGAAATGTACATAGCTAAATGCTGTGGAGTTAGGGTATACAAAATGGTGGAGATTTTCTCATGTTTGTGGAACTTGATATCATTTTGGATTGGTTATGGTAATGAAGGGCAAAGAGTTGCAGTTTGATGATAAATGATCCTTAAATATTCATATTTGGTTTTGAACTGTATTGAGGAATCATTGACTATTTGTAGCTGGATTGAATCCATTAAGGATCAAAAGGACCCCTCCTATTACCTATGAGGAAACTCACATCTAAATAAAATACATGAAATAAATAGCCCAGTATCACACATTAAGTAGCAAAACCAACTTAGGAATCTGTTTTCCTTTCCATTTTGGTGTGTCTTAGACATTCCCACACTTCACTCTGTGGCTTGATTTGGTCTCATAGCTAAGGGCACCAGTGCAGATCCTAACCCATCCATGCCTGCCTATCTACCTTTATTGAGCAATAAATGTCCATATTCTATAAGTTTGCCAAAGGAGGCCTACTCTGTATATTTGGCACCTTCCCTAGCACAGGTATGATATGATGTGATGTGAGGATCCTACATGTGATGTGATCCTCTTGATTTGAGGATACCAGTGGAGCATTATCCCTCATTATTGTCTTGTCCATAATCTTTTTCACTCCTATTTCTGGGATGACATTCTATGTTTCATTTCTCCTTTATGATTGTAATATGTGAGCCTGCTCAGAATAACTGGGTGCTTGTCCATTGCCTTTCTGATGACTCTCAGTTTCCATTTTTCTGAGGCTATATTGTCTGATCATCCATATTGTACCATTTCTGTGGGAAAAGTTACAGTTTGAAGCTTCTACTGTTGTGATATTTAGAGAGGTTTTATTACTTATTTGTGTTCCTGAAGGCAAAGGAATTTGTGGTGTATTTTAATTAGCATACAAACTTTTCTGGCTTAATTGGTTTCTTAGCACGTGAATCTAGACCAAAGTCTTAAAAGTATGTGAAAGTGCTAAGTGGCTGAGTATATACCAATACTTTTTTTTTTTTTAAATTTTTTTATTTTTTTAATGTTTAACAATCACTGCCATACAATTGCGATTTTATCCCTCCCCACCCACCCCCCACTACCTCCCTCCCTCCCCACGACTGCATACAATTCTGTATAGATTCTACATATACTTTCCTATTGAGTATATTTTCACTATAGTCATGCTATGTAGTCAGACTAAGATAAATGAAAGAATCCGTATAACAAATCAGAACATGATACACAAACAGATACACATACACAAACATGATCTGCTACATTATGTGAGTGACTTCCATATTTCTCTCTCTGAGTGTGGAAGGCATTTTGCCTTGAGGTCCACCATTGGGATTTTTTTTTTTTTCAGAAGTTCTTGTGTTATTACAAAAATCTAAGTCTACCAGAAAAAGCTCTCACACACTGTGGTTGTTGCTGTGCATAAAGTTCTCCTGGTTCTGCTCCTTTCACTCAGCATCAGGTCATATAAGTCCTTCCAGGCCTCTCTGAAGTCTTCTTGTTCATCATTTCTTATGGCACAATAGTACTCCATTACATTCATATACCATAATTTATTCAGCCATTCCCCAATTGATGGACATCCCCTTGACTTCCAGTTTTTGGCAACTACATAGAGTGCTGCTATAAATATTTTTGTACATGTGGGACCCTTTCCCATTTTACATGTGGGACCCTTTCCCATTTTCCAATACTTTTTAATATGGAAATTTCTCGTTTCTATTCTATATTGAAAATAAATGTAATATTTTTCAGAGTTCTAAGCTTTATAGCTCATATATAACTTATTTTCACATTTCAAGTTTATTTGTTGATCTTTATGATTGTAGGTACTCTGGAGGCAGGATTCACAGGTAGGATCAGGCAATCTCGATTATTTGTTAAAAGATCACGTGATTGCCACCTGCTGTGCTTAGTTGTCTTGGCATTTTTAAAAATATGAATAAATTCTTCACCTTTGATGGTAGAATTAAGGTATTTTTTCAATGTTAAGCAAAGTCATAATGTCTTTCTTGAGGTTTAATTGTTCTAATGAGGAGACACTGGTAAGATAAGCTGTTTGAAGTATCTTTTCTTTTTTAGGGTTGGGGTGGGAAGAAACATCAAACTCCAAATAGATGCAGTGGATAGAGAGTGCCAGGCCTCCAGTGAGGAAGATTGCTCATCCTGTGTTCAAATGTGGTCTCAGATACTTGTGTGACCCTGTGCAAGTCTTTTAACCCTCATCAATAACATGAACTGCAGAAGGAAATGACAAACTGCTCTAGTATCTTTGCCAAGAAAACCCCAAACGGAGTCTTGAAGAGTTGGGCATGACTAAACTAAAAAGCAAAAATTGTGCTTTCAAGAGAGTCTTAAAGTAAAATCGATCTCTGAGAGCAGCTGCTATCGTTTCGCGTTGCTCTTGCTCACTTGATGTTTGTTCTAACCACAGTGTCTAGAGTTCTGTCGGGAGGTTGTCAGACTTTCTCTGATGTAAACACAAGTGTCATCACAGGCACTTCTCCTTGCAGCTGCTCCCTGTCATCATCCTTTTTTACTTTACTCGTCCAGCCTAGCATTCCTAATGTTTGAAAGACTTTGAAAGGTCCTCTGGGAGGTAGTATGGTAAAGCAGATAAAAAGCTGTTCTCAGAGTCTGAGAGGACTTCTTTTCAGCTCCTGCCTCTGGCCCATGCTGGTTACATGACCTTGGGCAAGTCAGTTAATCTCTTAGTGCCCATGCTGACACTTCAAAACATTAAGTAACAGAAAGATTACAAATTGTTTTAGTAGAAGGAATTTTCACCCATGGAAGTTCCATACACACGTGAAATCACAGGGAGATCAGTGTAACCATTTGATGTGTAACTTGCATGTGATACTTGGGAAGAATGATTCTTTTTGTTTAAAGGAATCAATAGCTAGGTAGAATGTCCAGCAGTTGTAGTCTCTGAAGGGAAAAACAATCAGGGAAATCAAGGAAATAAAGCCATCAATCAGTTTGGTTTTTTTGTTCACTAATATACTGGGGAGTGTAGCAGGTATCTTTTTAACTTGAAAATTTTTGTTTGCTTTGTTAGTTTTGCTTTTACTTGAAAGTTTGTTTCATCTATATTCTGATGGACATTCTTCTTAAAGAAACTTTACATCCTAAAACAGGGAAAATAATCAAGACAGTTGCCTTAATTCGGTATTTCCGTTGTTTTAGTTTAAATAATAATAACAGTAATTGCTATTATATCTTAAGAGTATTGCCTCCTTCACAGTATCATCATCATCACACTGTGAAATAGGTGCTAAATATTATTACCCCTTATCTAAAGATGAGAAAACTGAGTCCAAGAGAAGTTAAATGACTTGCCCAGGGGGACACAGCTGCTTTGGACACTAAAGCAGCTGTGTCCCCCTGGGCAAGTCATTTAACTTTTAGCTTTAGTGTCCAAGAGAGAGTTCAGACTCAGGTCTTTGTAATTCCAGTTCCAGTATTCTCTTTATTGTGCCATCTGTGAACCTTTCCCACAGCATGGAGCTGTAACATACTCTGTATCTTTGCTTTTTTCTATTTAAGAGAAAGAATATTCCTCAGTTTGCGATGTTGTATTTTCACATAAATATGAAAATTTTGGTTTTTGGTCATTGTTGACAAAGGCAATTCTTATGAAATATCTTCCAGCTGATAAAAGCTTTTCTTTTAAATAATTGCATAGTTCATGGGAGCAAAATTGCCACAGACAGCTTTATGTTTATTTATAACCTATCTTTATTTATGAGGTTTC
The DNA here is from genome assembly GCF_028372415.1 of Notamacropus eugenii. Classification (NCBI taxonomy): domain Eukaryota; kingdom Metazoa; phylum Chordata; class Mammalia; order Diprotodontia; family Macropodidae; genus Notamacropus; species Notamacropus eugenii. The sequence goes on from NC_092874.1 coordinate 402,664,779, forward strand.
CCCTTTCCCCCATTCCCCTTTCCCCCCCATCCTTCTCTTTATATCCTTTATTAAGCCTTCGCTTGGCATCAGTAGGCCTTTTAACATTTGTTAACATCTGGACTCCACATCTCCTTTGGCACTGTCTCTCTTGCCTTATACTATGTTTCCTCTTAATGCACTTTGTCTATCTTTCCATCTTTTGTTTATATTTTTAGGGTTGGGTCCCTCTCCAGCCACTTAATTTCTATTATCGTACATGGAATGTTCAGTAAATGATGATAAATTTCTGGCCTGGCTCATCAGTGCTTTTTTAACACAAAATTTATCTGAATTAGTAGCAGTGATCATGTGCCATGAATCACACAGCCACCACCTGGCAGCTCAGGTTGACTCTCTCCATCTGAGACGTTTGCTGTAGCAAGTCACTTATTTGAGCAGGTTCTTCATATATTGTGTTCATAAGTTGGGGGAGCTGGATGTTTAACAAAAATGACCGAGTGATAGATTGTCACTGCTTTATAATATTTCTTTTCACATTCTTATTTGTTGAAGGTGTTGTATTTGCTTTTGTTGTTTTCTTCTATTAGGTGCACCTGGTATAATTTCCTCACCATATGCAGGGGCTGCTGGATTTGCTCCTGCCATTGGATTTCCTCAAGCTACAGGTGAGTTTATTCATTAATTCATGTCAAAATATAAAGAGAGATATACACATTAAGTTATAGAAGGTTTACTATAGTTAATCATTGTATATAACTTGTGACTGTCTCACACTTAGCTTACCCTTGAGATTCACTGATTGGCCAACAGTTAATGACTGGAGTTCTTCTTGTTGTGTTGTTGTCTTCCAGCAGTTTCCAGTGCCTTTCATTCAGATTCTGGGTGGTAGGAGCTGATAAGTCAGCTTTAGGAAAAGATGAGATTAGCACAGATAATTGAGGATTGACCACAATAGGTAGTCTTAAAAGTTATAGTCTCCAGTAAATGTTAGTGTAGCCATTGTCTTGTTGGAATTACAACACCAGACAACCATTTCTGTCATTGTATTTGGAAAGAAATGTACAGATGCTTGTCGTATGTTTCTGAGGGAATATTTTGTCCATCTAGTGGTTATCATTTGGTGAGAGAAATTTCTTGGTCATTAGATAGACCCTTGTTTATCTTTCCCAAATATATATTAAAAGTTCCAATTTTAATCTAGAAGAACTGAAATTAATCCACTTTCCCCCCGCTTAAAACTTAAAAGTGATACTCATAGTACTGGTTGCCTGCCTGATAGTTGGAAAATCATGGATGCTTGGCTATGACTGGCAGTCTTAACCTAGATTCTAGTATGACTGTTAATCTAGTATGGTGCTCAACACTTTTCTTACATTGCAGCAATTCTCAAGTGATTGTGATGTTTGCTCTTTCTTTAAATAGCTAAATAGAACATTCCATAGTGTGGCCAAGGCCAAGGTTATTCCTGTGACTGAGCTTCATGTAGCTCTTGAAAGGTACAATCTTTAAATCATTTCAAGCAGGAGTTGTTGAAATGCCCCACCAACTTCCTACAGCCCTTCATTTCCTAGCCAGTGTTGAAGTTGCTTAATATAGTCATCTTTCATGCTTTTTCCTTTCATTTATGAGAAGTCTGGCTGTTCTAGCATAGAGGCAGAGTGGATTTTGTTTTTTGATTGTATTTTTAAGCATACTTATCCTATAAGAGTAAGGTGTTGTGTTGCTTCTTTTTAAGCCTTTTAGTGGTTATAATTGGTAGTTTGATTTAAGGAAAATTATACTTGAGAACCTGGCATTGATGAATTGGGGAATTAGTTTATTAAATTAAGTTTTGAGATGCATTTTGGTTGTAGTGTTAATAAATAGTCTTTTCACATTGCGAATACCAAAGCAAAAAAAGGAAAGGAACAAAATTCCAGTGTTGACATTTATAGGATTGGAAAATTTCAAACTTCTTATTGGGGTAAGCAATCTTCTTTTTACCAATTTTTTAAGAGACTGGATAATTTTTGTCTTGAGGGAAAGTTCTGGAAATTAATAATAGGATGAAAATAACTTAACAGAAGTTTACTTTTTGGATAAATTTGCCAAAGTAAATATTTCAGAAAGTGCTGGGAATAATGGCATTTTATATCTTCCTCCTAGATAGTGCAGTGATTCTCACTCTGTGGCAGATAAGTGTCTCTCCTTTGGAAGAGAATAGATCTAATAGGAGGCTATTTTTTGAGCCTGTACTTGTATATCTGCTGTGCTTGGAACACATCCCCTTCTCATCTCCCTCTGCTAAAATCCTTCTTCTTGAAGAGCCAGTGAAGTTGTCACCACCCTCAGGGGGAATGTTCTCTGCTTTACACACCTGTCATATATATGTGGGCAAGATCTGAAAGGGATCGAATTTTTAAAGATCTTTTCTCCTATGTTTCTGTCACATTCTGCCTTGTATTATACTTTTTCTTGTACATGTCTGTCCTCCTGAGGAGATTGTTAGCTCCTGCAGTTTAGAGACCTATAGGGTAAAATATAGAAATGTTTGCTCAGTGAGGTAACCCTAGGAAGGGCGGGTTCTCAGGTAGATCTGTTGAGAAAAAAGTCAACAGGTGATGACATTGTTAAGACCTTACTGTGTTTATTTCCTTATTTTATTTGGGGGTGTGTGTGTGTGTCTGTTTTTTCTCTCTGAAATTGAATTAATGTTTGTGATAACTAGAAAAATGAATTATATCTGATATTTTTGTAAAGGTCTTTCAGTTCCAGCTGTTCCTGGAGCTCTTGGTCCTTTAACCATCACAACCTCTGCTGTCACTGGAAGGATGGCAATTCCTGGGGTTCCTGGTGTACCCGGAAATTCTGTTCTGCTTGTTAGCAATCTCAATCCTGATGTGAGTTGAAAAGCAATATATATAAGAAATTCAAGAAATGTGATAACTTGTGTATATAAATATATTCTTCATATTTTTTATTTTTAAAAGCAGTCACCATTAATGCAGTCTACTTGATATAAGGGTTTCTTTAAAAAGCAACATCAAAACTTAGCTTGGTTTTTGACTTTGAGTTAAAGCCTTTTTAGTTTGATAGAACCTGTTGGAATTCATGTTGTAATGATCTAATGGCCACCTCTAGCTTCTGATAAAACATCAGGTTAGGCCTTCAATTGAGTATATTAGTCATAGCTGATGAAGCTATGTTTTGATTTCTTAGGAGTCAGCTCCAAAATTATTTTTCATGTTTGAAAATAAATTCATAAAAAATATATATACTTGTCAAATACTGTTAATAGGTATCTAAACAACTCCCATCAAAAAGATCTGAAGGGGCCTCATTTCTGTTAAAGCTCATTTTCTTTTTGCAAGTAGTTTACAGTTAGACTTAAAATTTGCATCAAGTTGAGGTTGTGTAAAAGGATTTTATTATGCAGTACATAGGACCATGTTGCATTGATTCAAAATTGAAAATGTTTCAAGAAAAAAATCTTTTGTGTAATGAGCTTTTTGAAAAGTTTGTTGCTATAATGGTAGTGGCTTAGGTAAGGATGAAGAATCTTGGAGAGGAATACTTCAGTGCTTTGCATGTTTCATTTTAATTGAACACATTCACATATAAATTTTGGCAGGTTTTTAATATCCTCTTTAAGCATTTACATTTGAGGGGAAAATAAAGCTTATGCTTTTTTTAAAAATAGGCTATCACACCACATGGACTTTTTATCCTGTTTGGTAAGTTCATTTTAATTACTTTTAATAATAAAGCTTAAAATAGAGAAACTTTTAGACTGACATCATTGCTCTTTTGTTTGAAAAACTGGATTTTTCTTATGTAATGGCACTGTTATTTTAGCCTTCAGTCCTAAAGAAAGATAAGCATGTCATCTGTTTTAATTTCAATGGCATATGACAGGACTGTTGACAGAATCTGCTGACATGGAGGGGAAATCTTGTGGTAGACATAATAGGATAGTAGCTAGTTGAAGGATAGCTCATAATATAGTAGGATTAATAGTTTTGAATTTATTTAGCTATTGTATAGAATCTACTACTTTATAACTTTTTATGTTTTTGCTGTTTAGGATATAGTAGTGTTTTATTATATTTAAAAGTTTTGAGTTTTTTGGAAATAGAATTGAGGTGGATGACATTTTATAATTCTGTTCTAAATGACCAGTTAGAGAAATTTAGATTATTTAAATAAGCTTATCAAAAGAAATTAAAGTTTATATTGCTATATACTGAAAAAGATTATTTTTAAAATTTCCACAGGGGTGTATGGTGATGTACAACGTGTGAAGATTATGTTTAATAAGAAAGAAAATGCTTTGGTTCAGATGGCAGATGCAAATCAAGCTCAACTAGGTATTAAAAATGGATTATATTAATTTATTTGTGTTAATTGAGGCTGGTTTCAAATACAATAGCATTAGTAGTATGATTGTACAAATAAGAGCATCAGATTTTGCTTTTCGGTTTTGTCTCACATAAATCTTAATTGGTGTCATGGCTCATATGCAAGGACTTTAGGAGCCATCTTGTTTAATCCCTGCTCTCCAGGAATGGCCTCCTTCCACAGCCCTGGGAACAGTGGTAATCGGTCTCTTTTTAGAGTCAGCTAGCGAAGTCAAGCAGCCCTTCTCACTTGGGTGTGTTAGAATTGTTGGAGTTTCTCTTGCATCCAGCTCAAGGTCATGTTTCTGTAGCTCCTTCCTTTTTCTTCTAGCTCTGACCTCTGGAGCCAATTGAGAAGAGTGTTAAACACTATTCTACCTGTGAGCCCCTACCCCCCTATCAGATACTTGAAGTTAGCTATCAAGACCCTGTCAAGTCTGCTCTTCTGCAAACTTTAGTTTTAGTTTTTTAGTTCCCCATTTCTTTTAGCTGATCTTCATGTGGCCACTAGTATCAAACTCAGGAAGGAATGAGATACTTGCTGCATATTGGGGCAGCTAGATGGTGCAGTGGATAGAGCACCTGTGCAGGAGTCAGGAGGACCTGCGTTCAAATCTTACCTCAAACGCTTGACACCTACTGGCTGTGCGATGTTGGGCAAGTCACTTAATGCCAGTTGCCTCATCCTGGGTCATCTCCAGTCATCCTGATGAATATCTGGTCACTGGATTCAGAAGCTCTGGAGGAGAAGTGAGGCTGGTGACCTGCACAGCCCTCCCTCACTCAAAGCAAAGTCAAATGCAAGCCATGTCATTATTTCTCTGATGGCGTGGTCTTCTTTGGCAACGAAGGATGAACACACACACACATGCTGCATGTTGATTTATTTTGTTAAACATTTTCCAATTACAGTTTAATCGGGTTCCAGCATCACTCAGAAGTTTTGCTACTGTTTGATGACTGATGCTTCTGGTTGCGCTTTAGCTTCTCAGTGTCCTTCCTGAAATGTGACTGCCAGAACTATGCACAGCATTATCGATATACTAGACCCACCTGAGCTCTTTCCCACGTTCTGGATGCTGTTCCTCTCTTAAAAGCGCTGTTGTGCGTGTTGAGATCTGAATTTATCTCCATGTAAATTGTCTTTCCTAATATTTAAGGCTTTGACTGAGGGTGATGATTTTTAAAGCAAGTTAAGATCAATAAAAGTGATTTCTCTTTTAAAAAATTTAAAAAGTATTTTATTGACTCCAGTAGAATTTAAATGTAATTGATAATAATTCCCTTTTTTGGTAATAACACAGAAAGTGGTAGGGTGTAGGTCAGTCTTCTAATCTGTTGGTTTCCTTGTATGAAAAGATGGCCTTCCATTTTAGCTTCAGATAAAGAGTTCTTCACCTAAATTATCTATATATACTTGTTTATGAAAGTATAGTTTTTTGAGAACAAAAGGATTCCCACATGAGAATACTTCTTAGATAAAAATGTTGTTTTAAAAACCTTTGCATGTGCTTAAGAGTGCAACAAACTATGATTGGAGAGCTCTTCATCTGAATGTTAGCATAGAAGAAATTTTTTCATGAAAAGAGCACTCTGTTTTTCCCACTTTTTACATTGCCATTAGAAGGTGGGATTATTGTTAATAACAAAAAATTGTGAAAGTAACTGCCTTTAGTTACCCTTGTTAAATTCTGTTCAATCTGTGCACTGAAATACTTCTATAAATTTATAGTAAAGGACATCATTTTCCCTTACCTCAACTTTAAAAATCATCATTCTTTAGTCAAAGCCCTAAACGTAAACAGATGTGAGACAGATTATTAATTCAGTTTGTTGTAGCACAGTGATGCTAAAGAGGCACAGAATATGAAGCCATGTCTGTAACTATCTTGCTAATCAATTTGTGGTTTACAAAATTGGTAATGAAAAATATTGTAGTTTTAATCTCAGTGTTGTTTGAGTAAAATTTAAGTTGACAAGGTAGAATTCTAAATAGAGAATTTAACCTGACCTTACTATCCTGATCAGATCACATCTGGAGCTAGCATGGAATTGTAAATGAAAAACCATTATGTGCTTAGGATGTGCCAGGCATTGGGGATCCAAATAGAAAAAGCATGACAGTCCTTGCTTTTAAGCTCACAATCTAATTAGGGGGACAACAGATAAGGGAAAATTTAGCCTTAGAGCCAGTAACAGATATCAGGGCTGGAGGTCATAAATCTTTCTCACTGGAAGGAATAGAATTGGTGATTCCTTTCTCTTAGAGGGGAATGGGAGAGCCATGTGAGGAGTCAAGTAGACTGGATAGATTCTGATGGAACTGGAGAGATTTAATGTCTAGTAGAGAAGACTTAGGAGTTTGACTCTGAGCAGGGGGGTGGAGGCCAGGTTTTGATAGGGTAATTGCCTTGAAATAGTGCTTTGGTTGTTACAAGGAAGAATTATTACATTTCTTCTGTGTGATCCAAAGACCTATATAAGTAGAAGTTACAAGGAGCAGTGTTTCACTTCAACAAAAGGAAGAAAATTAGATCACAGATTTAGAACTTGAAGGAGCCATAGAGGTCACCTAATCCATTCCCTTTATTTTACCAATAAGGAAATTAGACCCAGAGAGTTTGTGATTTCTCATAGCTTTCACAGATGAAAGAGACAGGATCAAATCCCTTGTTTTCTGACTCCAAATCCAGCATTGTTTCTTTCTGTAACATTATGCACCTCTCTCCTAATAATGAGTGAGCTGCCTTAAAATGTAATGAATTGCTTTGAAAAGCAATTCCTCATTGTGGAGGTTTTCAAAGAGTGAGTGGGATAATTTTGAGAGGGGCTTTGATACACTCATCAAGAAATTGAATTAGAGGGCCTTCAGTCAGTCTTCTAACACTGGAATTCTTTGAATCTATACTTAGTTTTTTTAATGATTTGGCCATTGTTTAATAGTTTATGATTCAAAGAGAGAAAATTCTTCAAAATACGTGAATTCCCTCCCCTTCCAGCCTTATCCCACCATTCTCCTTATGACTTAGAAATCAATACAGTGTTTATAAAGACTCTTCCCTGATCATGTGCTTTTTGTGACAGCAGTAATTTTTTGATGAAGATCTGAGTTTCTTCAAATTTAATTTTCTATCTCAGTGAGTTTTCATAGAATTTAGATTCCCTGCTGTTGAATAGTGTCATATAGATATCACAAAACATCTAGTACACTGTACACTATTTCTCAGCATGGTCTTGGTAAAGGCTGAACCAAACCTATATTATTAAGAGCACCAATGACTCCAAAAATGTTTTAGTTATGATTTTTAGTCATAGAACATTTCCATCTGTCTGCAAGGCTTTTTCTCAAAGGGTGTATTGGGACACTGATTTTGGATGCCATCTCTTTTCCTAAAATCCTTACTTGTGTGACCCCTCTCTTTTACATGTTTGAAATTATAACAGCTCACAGAGTTATTAATTCCACTAAGGTTGTGGTGTGTTTTCCATGGAATTTGTCTGATGTTTTACTTTTCTTTTTTTTAAAGCTACATTTATTTTATTTATTCTGTAAATACTTATGTATGTACATTTTGGTTCCTTTAATAGAATATATGCTGCTTTTTTAAAATTGATTTCCTTGATATTCTTTTTATTTTCACTTTCACTATTCACTTCCACAAGATTTTGAATGCTAACCACCCCTTTACCTAATCTGACCTCCCTTCTATCATCTCCCCTCTTTTCCCATCCCCTTCCTCTCTGTTTTCCTGTAGGACAAGATAGATGGTTGTACCCTATTGCCTGTACAATTTCCCAGTTGCATGCAAAAACGAGTTTTAAAATTCATTTTTAAAACTTTTGAGTTCCACATTTTCTCCTTTCTCCCTCCCCATTCACCGTCATTGAGAAAGCAAGCAATCTGATATAGTGCAAACCATTGTAATAACACTCATGCTGCAGAAGACTACCCACATTTCCCTCTGTCCTGTCCTGCCCTCCATTTATTCCATTCTCTCCTGGAATACTTACTTTTGAAGTAACTTTTTTTATGCTTTCAAGATCAGTGTATGCATTTTACCACATCTTCATTCTTTTGTTAATACTGGGCACATTTGGAGGATTAAGTTAGAGCATAAGGTAAACTGTTTATATTGATTTTAACAGAATGTGGCTTCAAATTGTTCTCATAGCCAAACTTGATTTTCTCTTCTCCCTATACTAGCCATGAATCACCTGAGTGGACAGAGACTTTATGGAAAGGTGCTTCGTGCTACTCTGTCAAAACATCAGTCAGTTCAGCTTCCTCGTGAGGGCCAAGAAGACCAAGGTTTGACTAAGGATTTTAGCAATAGTCCTTTACATCGTTTTAAGAAACCTGGGTCTAAGAACTTCCAGAATATCTATCCACCATCTGCCACCCTGCATCTTTCAAATATCCCGTATGTAGCTATAATTGCTTGTTTACTCAGTTTATTTGTGAAATATTGGTTTTAAATGTAGTTGAACAGTTGGTAAACCCTGAGATTGCTTCTGGGAGATCACTTATCTCAGTCTTTAATTTCTTATAGCATGTTAAGTGGTATCTTGAAACTGTTGTTTCATAATAAACGAAATAGGTTATGAAGTTTGATTTTTTTTGTTTGTTTAAATCCTTTTGCGTAATTTATTTTCTAAATTATTGGGTAGAATCCTGAAATAGTTTATCTCTTGACTCTAAAAAGGTATAAGCTTTTTTTGTAGCCATATTATTACATATCTATCACTGAGCAAATAAGCACCTCCCACTGTCCCCATCTATAATATATTGTCAAAATTTAGTTAATTGTTTGCCATCAGCTAGTATGATTAACATAGAATCTGTTTGATATGCTACCACTCTATAGGTAAGGTAGGCCTGTGTTTGCTTTCAGTTGTCCTTTTCTTATATTCCATTCATACAGTTGTTCTTTGAATAACTTGATATCCAAAGTCTTGAAGGCTCCTCTTTCAAAACACATTCCAAAATCATCCTCCTTAAGTCTTATTCAACTGTATTTGGTTTTGAAATAATATATTGTACCCTTTCAACTGAAGATAGTTTAACAGATTTAGGAAATTTAAAATATTCAGGTTTGAGTCAAATTGACCTTGAAAAATTTTAAGTGTGCTTGACTTTTAATAGAATTAAATCTTATTTTAGTAGTTTCTGAAGTATTGTGACCCTGGGCAAGTCACACCAGCCTGTTTGCTCATCTGTAAAATGAGGACAATAATAATACTTTATGGATTGTTGTAAGGATCAAATGAGGCACCATGTAAAGTGTTTTGCAGAACTTAAAGTGTTATTAATTAAAGCTATGATTCAGGGACTCTTAAGCATCCACCAAGTGCTCTGTCCTGTGGCAGTACTCAGAGTAAGTATTTGACTCAGTTGCTACTTTCAGAAAAATTGATTAGGAAAACAAAATGAATACCTATAGAATATAGTGTAGTGTTGGTTAAATTTTGTGAAGAAGGACTGGAACTTTGCTGGATTTTGAAGGATGGGTAGGATCTTGACTAGATGTGGGTGGGTACACAAGATGTAGAATCCAAGTTGAGCAAATGTATAAGGGTAAGAATGAACATGATCTAACAAGGGGATAATCAAGAGATTGTCTTGATTAGGGCAGGATGTATTTCTATTGATCTGTTGCTACTGGGAGATATTGTTGGACAGGTAAGATGAGGCCATGTTGTGGAAAGGCCTGAACATCAAGATGAATCTGCATTTGATATAACAGGCAGTTGGGAGCCATTCTGTGTTAATGATTAGGAGAGTGATAGTATGAAAATATCAGTGAAAGATATAATTTGCTTTTACAACTTTAATTAGCAAAATTGCTCAGATGCTGCTATGGAAGAAGGATTAGAGTAGAAGAAGACTAGGGACAGACAGAAAGACCATTGTCCTACTTCATTCAGGATGCCACTCCTGCAGTAGAACGTTGGGAAATAGGAATGAAGAGAAAACATCCATAAGAGATGTTGAAGACAAGATCATTAGGACTTTGTCATTATCTTTACAGAATGAAGTAGGGAGAAAAGTCATTTGTTATTCTGAGGGTTTTGAATTGGAAGACAGTGGAAAGAATGGTAACAGATAGGAAAGTCAGGAAGGGAGAAGCATTTTGGAGAGCAGATCAGTTTTTAAAAAAATATGCCATGAGTATGGAATTAGTGAAGTAAGACATTAAATTTTAAATAGAAGGCAACCGGAGAGGAAATGTACAAAAAAATGATAGCTAGAGATAATAATCTGTATACTGTTGATAGTTAAAGCTCTACACAAGTAAATGTGGTCCCTGTAGCTGAATTTAGGGAAGGAAGTGTAGAGGGAGAAAGATTGAACTTTCAGGTATTTGCACATTTAAGAGGTAGTAATAAGACAGAAAAGGAACAATCAGAATTCCAGAGGAGAGAGAATTTCAAAAAGGAAGAGGAATGGTTTTATCAGGAGGAAGGAAACAAAGTCAAGCTGAATGATCAATGAAGAAACCAGAGACTTTTGAATCTAGTGGTTCAAGACAGGGCAGAAGCCTGAGGTCAGGATGCAGTTATTCATATTTAGTATTGTGGTCAGCAGAAGCAAATAAACACCAACAGCTGGGAAGAAGACGTTAAACCTAAATCATCTGTAAAATAGGAGGCAATAAGATTATCTGTGGAAAATACATCGTAAGGTTATTTGTGTATATGTTGTGGGGTTCTTTGATTTGATTTTAATCTTAATATTTTAGCTGTTGTGACATTTACATATGTATTAATTATTTTTTTTAAACTGCAATACAAGTTAATATAATTTAATATGTGGTCATCAAGAATGAAGCAGTCAGGATTTTTTCTGTTTTCTTAGACCTTCAGTCATGGTTGATGACCTGAAGAATCTATTTACAGATGCTGGATGTACAGTTAAAGCCTTCAAATTCTTCCAGTAAGTTCTTTCCTCTTAGGAACTTATTAGCAATAAATTTAGGTCCTTTCAGATTGTGAGAAACAGAGTGTGTGTGTGTGTGTGTGTGTGTGTGTGTGTGTGTGTGTGTGTGTGTGTGTGTGTGTGTGTGTATTATAGTTTTGAATAGAAAATTAAAATTACATTTATAGCGGATGAGATTTACAGTTGCTTAAGCGTATATGTGTGCTCTCTCCCAGGAAAGATCGTAAAATGGCACTCATCCAGCTGGGATCGGTGGAGGAAGCAATTCAGGCACTCATTGAGCTGCATAATCATGATCTGGGAGAAAATCACCACCTCAGAGTCTCCTTCTCAAAATCGACAATTTGACTTTTCTGTGAACTTTGCCTTTAAGAATGGACCACAATTTCAGTAAAACCTTCAGACAGAGACTGAAGCAGCTTAAGACGAATTCTGCCTCTTTTACAAAATATTGAATTAAACTCTTGCTGAGTTTGATGTTTGAGTGTATTCATACACAGTAATGAATCAAGGGATTACCTTTTTTTCCATTATTTTCTGTCAGTATGTGGTAAAAAGTTTATTATTATTTCTCCACACCAGAGTTTTTGTGGAAATATCCTATTGAAAAAAAAAAAAGGAATATTTTTTTCAATCAAATGCCCTGTGTTAAATTCTAGTTTAGGGGATAGCCTTTTAGTTTTGGTCCAAATCAAGCTTACACAACATTTCCAGATTCCTTCATGGCTTGAATTATTTAAACATCAGTACTTTAAAATCACTTTGTGTAAGCAAAAATATTTCTCTCTGACTAGACTCCTGTGCAGAGAAATTGGACTTCATGAATTATAGCAATTCTTGGTCACTGCTTTGTGTGACGTGATAGTGAATTCAAAGGCAAATTGAAGGACTCTGATGTCTGAAACTTAAATTTATATGTATAAATTCCTGATGAAAAACAATTGATCTTTTCCCTCATTCGTTGGACTCTTCTGAATCATTCTTATGTTCTTTTATTATGAAAGTAAGATTTTTGGAGAAAGGCTGTGCCAGACTCTCCCCAGATCAAGTTGGATTGAGATAGAAGCAAGACCTGTTTATCAGATTAATTCTTTTGTTGAGTAAAAATCATGTTTTATCAGAATTCACAACGACATTTTTCCCATGAAATGATGTGTAGTATGATTCTGGAAAAATTAAAAGGAAAAATAGTCCTGATTAAAAGCTACTTTTTTACATTTGTTTTCAGATAATAAAAAAGTTTACAGTCTTAAGGAAAATATTCAGGTCTACTATATGGTTTGACAGATTTTTTAAAAGTTATTTTTGGTAAGGTCTTCTTTAAAAAAAATTTTAAACCTCAAGGGTTTTTTGTACCACTATAATCTAATACTTAAATCAAAATTACTGTGTATTTACTTAATTTCTTATTATGTGCCTTATTATGTGCTTATAATGATACAATAGCTTAGAATTTTATCTAAAGTATCTTGAAAACTGTATTGTGGGCTTGGTAAGAGAGATTTTTTTTTTCTTTTTGATCTTTAGGATTTAAAATGTTTTCATTGTAATTTTAAAAATGGTTTTCAATAAGTAGTAGTCTAAATTCAAAATTTTGGTGCTTTGGTGCAGAAATGGGGTGGGGGGTAGGGTTTATGGGATTGGTAATAACTCAGTGCATACCCTGTAGGCCTCTTCAAATTTATCTGTTAGCAATTAGTGCCCCACACCTGATAATTTTTTACTGTAAAGCATGGTCCCAATTAATTGATCTTGTGTATACTCATCAGAATTTGTCTCAGGATTCCTTGTTTGTTTATTTTTTTTCTCAGTACTAAAGAGAGAATTTGCTTTTCTTTGCTAATATAGCTTCATTATTAAATGCCCACATATTTGAAGAGTAAGGGAAGATTGGATTGGGAATGGGGGAGTGTCTTTTTATTTTGTTGAATGTAAGACTGTATTTTAATGTTGCTTCAGTAATTGTGTAATGTGACATTGGTTTTTGTTTTTTTTTTTAATTAAGCAACTTTTGGGTAACTATTACTTTGCTGATCAGATTTTTAAAAGCATTTTTCATTTTTAAGAAGTCATTTTTGTCAACCCGTTTCACTTATTTCAGGTTTTAATAGATCTATTAAGTCTCAGTACTTGTGATTCATCTCAGTTACTCAATTTCACCATGTTTCCTTGCCATGACACTAGCCATTAATTTAAATAGTGATGATCTTGTGAGAAAAATTAGATTAGATTTCTTGTAGTAATCTTTCTAATAAAATCCAGAGATTGAAAGAATTATGGTAGTCAAGCAGAAAAATTTAGTCACTGATGATAAGCTGTTGGAATAGGAAGGAACATGAAGTTATCAATTGGACCATTTTAGCATTGGTTGAATAGGCAGTTAGGGATTTTTTTGAGAGAGAGAGTGCGTGTGTGTGTGTGTCCTGTTAAATGGTAAAAAAGACAAATTAATTTTTTAGGTTATAAACTAGAATTTTTTTTAATCCACACAATACTTAGAATACTAAAAGAGCTACATTATTCCATGGTGTATATTAATTGGGATATTTTGTGTTCTTCTTTTGGTTAGAAAATATATGACTTAGGAACTTAATTCTCATAAGATAGTCAAGCTAATTGTGGCAAAGGAATACTGATAGAAGAAGGCAGATCATAATGGAGTTGAATGTAATTATGAAGCAGGTCTTTAAATCTGAGAGAACATTTGAATCCTTATCAGGGACTTGTGTATATATGTGTATGTATGTATATACGTATATATTCATACATACACTATTCTGATATTGTATATACATGTGCACATAACATTTTAATTTATTGACAAAGAAAATCTAAATTAAGATTTGGAAAAGACATATTCTTGTATAAAAATAGGGTGTTTGGAAAAATTCAATTTTTGTCTAAAATTAGCCCAAGTATGTGGATATTATCCATTTTGGGCTTGTTTGAATTATAGAGGTCTACAGTCTATGTGTTGGCACAGGTTTTGTAAAAGAAAAAAATTGGGTGGTGGAAAATCAAGATCTGTGTGCTCTTTTTTAATTTTGGCATGCATTTATTCTCTTATCTTCTAAGCATTTTTTTTTTATTTTTGCTGTTGGTCTGTAGTGTTAATTTTTGAAGTTTATGTACTTTATTTTAAAAGAATGCTTTATCACTTTTGGAGGTCTCTTGGCTTTTAGATAAAGTGCAGATTCAGATTTCAAAAATAGCAGTACATTTAAAATGCAACTCTGTGACTATTATGGGTTAGGCTGAAATACAAGTTCTTGTTTTCTTAAACGATTAAAATAATTCAGTAGTCAGTTTAAAAAAAAAAAATAACAACAGAAGAACAAAATACAAATCAAAAAGTCCCTCTGGTTATTTTTTGCTAGTAAGAGCTTATTGGAGAAGAGTAGCTGTTGTGAAAGTAAATAAAATGTTAGATGTTGACACCTTTTTTCAATTTAGAGATAACTAAGAGACTAAGATTATGTTGTTTGAAGAAATTTGGGCTTTTTCTGTCAGTGCAGCTCTCTAAGACTATAAATTGTAGAAGTATTCCCAATCTATATTTTGAGTGAGGAATTTCCTCACTCAAAGTCTCCTATAGTAATGAAATCATGTCAGATCCAAAAAGCATGTCTGTGACTCAAAAAAAAAAATTGCCTTTTTTTTGGTAAAAAAAAAAACATTTGACTCCATTTAGTGTCTTTTAAATGCATGCATGACTAACAAATTCAGGTGGAAAAGTTAAGTATGCTCAAATAATGTTCTTGTTTGATATAATAGTCTAGCATTACCTTAAATTTAAGTAAGAATGGAAAATACTCTTATAGATCTTTATTTTTATTAGAAATGGTACTTAGAAGACACTTAGGAAGTATTTTTAAAAATCCATGATTTCATAAGTATGGGTATTTCCTACCCCACCCCACCAAAGAGAAACACTTGGTGTGGCCAGCCTTCTAGTGATAGGAGCAATCTGACTGGATTTCGAGTGATAGCTGTACTACATGACCATAAGTGTTTCCTTAAAGCCTTCTTTATTAGTATTTAGATTTAGAATTTGTGTTTTGCTACATATATAACTTTAAGATTCCAAGATCACCCCTAGGTCTTGATGAGTCAATGGAGTAGGATTTCAGTAGAGACTTGAAAAATAAAAAAATGGAATTTAGCTTGGCATTACAACCATTTTCCTTCAGCATTGTAGATGTCTTTTGCATATAAATGAAATAACGGAAAATTATGTAAACCATCTAAAAGTCCTATTATGATTGAAATAATAATTTTAGTGTGGGTGTTTTTCTCCATTGACTTTTTTTGTTTTAAAAGTTGCAAGCAGAAATTGAATGTCAAAGAAAGCTTTTGCAATTTTAATATAATTTTTCATGATTTGATTCACTTAGGAGTGTTTTTGCATTAGCCCCATCTTGTGTGCAATAATTTTAAGTGATTGGAGTCTTTGAGCCTCTGTATTTTAAAGACGAAAGGGAGCCATCACTGTTATGCGCTGTATTTTACACATAATTTTGCAAACAAATTCAAAATACCTATGTCTTTTAGGAAGAGTGTGTGCATTACTGTACAGTAGCAGTTTTGTTTTTATACATTTAAATTTGTCATCTCATCCTTCCTCTAAATTTGACCAAAAGATAACAGGGCTGAAACCATGAACTACTCTATGAGTCACACTTAAAAAGTTTGCCAGTCCATCTCCTGGATTCCCTTCTGCGTACTGCTATTTTAAAAATCAAGATAAGAGAGTATTTTTTTCTTTGATTTTTCCTTTGTCTTGATCTGTTGTTACCTAGAACAAAACTGCCAGACTTAAAAGTTTTGCTGTTGTGCTGAAAAAAATATAATTCAGATTGCACAGGGGTTTTCCTTTAAGCGAAATATAACTCAGCTGTCTTTTAGAATATGTTTGTAATATACAAGACTTTGTAATTTTTTTTTTCAGAGCAGAAATTCCTAGCATAGTTATGAATTGCTAGAAGAACAAAAAATTTTAAAAATACTATTTGACTTGGGGGTTTTTGTAGAGGGGAAAAAAAAACCAGGACCAAAGTTTATGTGCCTTCAGTAGTCTTAATTGTCCTCCCCCAACCCCCACCCCCATTTTGCACTCAAGTCGAATCAGTTTCCATAAACTGTACTGTATAGTTTGGATTTTTTTTTTTAAATATTGGCCCACTGACTATCCATACATGCAAAAAATTGTGGCTATCTAAATGAAGTCTCAGTTATTCCTTTGCCTTGATCATATGATATTCATTGAATAGCATTGTGCAGGAATCCAGGATAGAGCTGCTTCAGATCTTTGTAGTGGTCACAGTATCTTTTCTAACTTTGGGTCATACGGCCTAGTGGAATAATGTCCTGGTCCAGTACCCATGGAAGATACTGGTTATGATCAGAAGCTTCTTTTTGACAAGCTTAGATCAGCACTGTAAACTTTTTTTTTAAAGTTCTTGGATTTCTGCATTGTTTGTGATATTAGTGAATATTTAAATAGCTACTTTCTTACTGTCATTTTAATCACATTCCAGTCTTCTGTTGTTATTTTTTTTTTTTAACACTGTTACCCAAATCCTTCAAAGGTTCATCCCAGATCCATAGCAGCACAAATCATAAAGATTGCTGACCAAGCAAGTTCTTGCTTCAGAATGTCACCTCATTGCTCTGACCAAAGACTGACTGTTCTGGTTTTACTGAGACATTCTGTTAAACTTTCCCCACTCTCCTCCAAGCTCCTTTCTGAAAGAAGACCCAATGCAAAGTGGCCTTTTCTTTTTATTTTCTATTTGGTGAATGGACCACTTAGTGAAAAATGGGAGTTTAAATGTGAACAGAATGATTTGGGTTAAAGGCAAAGGATAATGGATTATTTTCAGTACTGTATTCAAGAAAAAAAATAGCACAGCTAGGAGCCTCTGACATTCTGTCGTCTTTTACATGGTCTGTTCATAAAATTCCCTTTTTCAGTTTGTAAGAATGTTCATCTAATACAAGAAAATGCTGTAAATATTTGTAACAACATTTTTTTACCTGGCAAAAAAAAAGGTTTTTGGGAACAAGTTAAAGTATAAAGTGGTTTTATATAAAAACATCAATTGTCTTGTATATTTTGATAAGCAACAGTACCAGCTTTCATTTGTAAAGCAGTTTGTGGCATTGGAGGAAAAAAGGATTCCATGTCTGTTGAAATATGTTATAAATGCAAAGAGAAGATAAAATATTAAAGAAACATATTTTCTAACTGCGTAGTGCATGGTTAATTCAAGCTTCTGTATACTACAGTATATTCCACTTCTCCTAAGTTTGTGTATTTGCTGATTATTATTACTTGATTATCTATACTTAACTCTTTTCCTAACAACTCTAGTGTTATAGCATGCCTTTTAATAAATGTCATTACATCTGTACTCTCTTAAAATTTCCCGTGTTCTTGTCTGTTGCTTTGGGTTTCCCCTTTGTCTGATTGTAACTCTAATGATGTCTTACTTTTATTTTTTCTTAATAGCCATCTAAACTAAAGGCTTTTTATACTCTTTAAGTAGAGAGTACACGAGTAAAATGTTTGAAATAGAATACTCATATGAATCAGATACTGTTTTAACTCAGCAACTATTTATGGAACTTGTCTTTATTGGAGGTGTCAGAAATTTACCAGTCTTGTTTTGCCATTACCTATATTGTTTCCACCTTCATATTTATCCTCTTTTGCAACCATCACATGACAATCATATCCTACACAATATTAAGCTCCCCAACATTTGCTTAATATTAATATATTAAAACAAACCTTCACCATATTAAGAAACTCCAATGTAAAGATTAATCACCAATGTGTAATGTTTCTATAAAATTAACTGGTCCCTATAATACTGATTTTTTTGAACAACATCTTCTAAAACAAATTAAGAATATTAGGTGGGAGCACCTATATATATCATTTCAAAGATGTGCAGTATAAGAAAAGTTTGGCTTGATGTGAACATTTTGGGATGGATGCTCAGGACTACTTCAGATCATAATTTGACCCAAGATATTATAGCTGACATTTTTTCCTTTGATAATTTATTCAAGATAGAGGAAATAGCTGCTAGGATTAAAGGATAGGTCAAATCCCCATAAATATCCCTGAATTTGAATTTTAGAGCAGAAATTGATTGCAAGTATTTCTCAGTAGAAGATTATCCATTTCTTCCTGATCAGCATCACACCAAATTTTAAGTTTTTGAAAAACTCAGTGTCATCTATTCCATAAACGTCACCTTCACTGGCTGCTTATAAGAATGCTGAACCTCTTAATATGAGTTTCTTAGTCCTATGGATTAAAAATAATGGCTTTTAAGGACATTTGGTTAAATTTATATATATATATATATATATATATATATATATATATATATATATATATATATATATATATATATGTATGTATGTATGAAAAGATATGTCTATCTTTTCAGCCAGATTCACCTTTCTGTCTAAAAAAACTTGGGAATTTTATCATAGGACACCCCTTGATTTCCTATGACCAAGATTGAAAGAAGTGTTTATTCCTGTATTACCCTCCCTGGGGTGGGAGATACTTGTGTGGTGTTAGGTATTTGAGGGAAGAGGTCTTCTGAAAACTGCTAACAAAATAATTTAGGAAAACTAAGTGCTTCTTTATAAAAGATATCCTCTTTCCTTAACTTCCTTAATTTCTCTGAGAGATTTTAACAGGCCATTGTAATTCTGTAATTCAGAATTTTTTTAATGGTATAGCTTATGTTTCATATTATTAGTGAAACAAATTGCCATACTAAGTTTAGACCCATAGGAAGGATATTTTTACCAGAAGTTATGAATTATAAGCAAATGACATGGAAGAAAATGTGAGCCATAATAGACCACAGCACCAGAATCTTGAAATAAGCAACATGTTCTGTTATTGGTTAAGACAAACACCATATCGGACTTCCTCATTTTAAGGTATAGTATTTATAGCAGTAATTGAAGAATTAAGAAATTAATGTAATTGTGTGCTTGAGGGTCCAAATACAAGAATCACAATTACAGTATTCTTCTTGCATGCTTGTTTTTACGTGTCTTTCCAACCTGTCTCTTCTGCTGTTCCAATTCAGCTTCTCATAGATATTACTATTCTTTAAGTTTATATTCTGGGATCATTGCTTTTATGAACTATAGGATTGGGTTACTGAACTATAGGATTTATTTCCCCCAACTTCCTTCTAATATAAAAATAAAATGATTTTGAACTATAGACTATCTTAACAAGAGTCAGTATTATTTTAGACCCCATAGTATGCAGAACACAGGAGGTATGTTTGGGTCACGTTTTAGTGGGGAGAAGAAGAGAAGGGAATAAGCTTTTATTAAGTGACTACTTTTTTGTCAAACACTATGCTACGTGCTTTGGAAATGTCACAACAACACTTGGTGCCATTATTCCCATTTTATAATTGGTGAAACAGACAGGCTGAAGGGTCACAGAAAGCATCTGAGGCTGAATTTGAATTCGGATCTTCCTGATGCCAACCCTATATCTACTCTCTCTCTCTCTGTCTCTCTCTCTCTCTATATATCTACATCAATGTGCTCTATATCTGCTGTGCCACCTCGCGGTGCTGTTATACTAAGGACATTGAACTGCAGAGTGGTCAGAAGAAGGCAACCAGGACAGTGAGTTGGCTGGAAATCAAAGGAAATTCTCAAAGGAGAATCAGTTGAAGGACTCTGGGATGTTTAATCTAGAGAAAAGATTGAGGGAGGAGGGGAGAGTTGTATTGCACCTTTCTTCAGCTATTTTAAGGATTGTCATGTGGGAAAAGGATTAGGTTTGGGCTTATCCTTGGCCGCAAAGGGAAGAAATGGGAGGAATGGATTTGAGATGGAGAGAGGCAGTTGGAAGGCTGCATTACCATTTTGGACTAACTAGCCCCCAGTGTTTCTTCCAGTTCTGAGATCCTTTAATATTACTGATATGTGTCTGCCACAAAAATTGTTCTCAGCCCTACTTCCCCTAAATGTAGTTCCTCAGTTTAAGCTGAGGAACTTACAAAAAACACTAGCAGAAAAGTCAGTTAAACATTTATTCAGCACGTAATATGTGCCAGGCACTGGGGTACGAAGGAAGGGGAAAACAGTCCCTGTCTCAAGGAGCGTATAATCTAATGGGGGAGACTAAATGAGAACTACTGATCTATGTACATATGATCTATACAGGATAAATTCAAGATATCTCAGAGGATATAACAATATTAAGAAGGAAAGGCTTACAAAAGGGATTTAAGCTAAAACTTGAAGGAAGCCAGGAGGCAGAGAAGCGAAAGAAAATTCCAGACATGGGGGACATTCAGTGAAAAAATACAGAGTTGGGTGATTGAATATCTTGTTCCAGGAACAGCAAGGAGGCCGGTCCCTGGATCAGAGAGTATGCGGAGGGAAATAATAGTTAAGAAGATAAGAAGAGCTCAGTTTAAATATTGACTATACCTTTGGTTTTGCAAGCTGCTAGGTTCAAACGAGGTGGCACAGTTGATAGATTCTTGACCTGGAGTCAAGATTCATCTTCCTGAGTTCAAATCCAGCCTCAGACATTTACTAACTATATGACCCTGTTTGCCTCAGTTCTCATCTAGAAGATGAGCTGGAGAAGGAATTGACAAACCAGTGTCTTTACCAAAAAAGGAAGAGTCAGGTTATGACTAAAAAACAACTGAAGAGAAGTTTTAACTGTCTCCATTCCTTTATTCCATTGGTAAAATTTCACTCAGATGCCCTCCCTCATTCCTAAAATGAGAAAGCTTCTTACAAACATGATATAAAGTTACTTGCAAATTATTTTTCTGCTACCCTGCAAATGATTCCGAATTCATTTATTCCTAGAAAATACATGACAAAAGGCTACTACTATGAATTCATTGCATCTTTTGAATGAATTTGTATTTTAATAATTAGAACATCATCTACATACATTTGAAAAACTAATACTTATGTGTGTGAAGCGTTCATGCTACAGAATAAGAAATTAACAATGCAAATTTGTGGAATGGAATCCTGGACTTGGAATCATTCTTTGGCTCTAGAGGGGTCCTTGGCCCACAAGTAGAAGAACTACTGCGGTAGAAAACAGAACAAAGTCCCTGTCCTCAAGGAGCTTATTGTCCAATGGGGATAATAAAAATGTAAACATACTATAGTATGAAACAGAAAGTGAAATAGTAATAAAGACTTACTAATTTGGGTAGCAATACTTTTTTAGGGGAAGCAGAGTGAATGGGGGGAAAATACATTCACTGGATTGGGCTGGAAAACTGAAATATGAACAGAGTAGAATATCACTGTGTAGTGAGTGATGACTTGACAAATATGAAGAATTCAAAGAATTGCAGGATTTTTGTATGAACTTGTGGCATGAAGCACACCAAGATATTTTATACATGCACACGCACACACACACACAGACTCTAAATGCAAATTAAAAGGTTACTATCAGGAAATTGAACTCTGAGTAATGGAAAAGTAAATGAGGGTCCAGAAAAGAAAAAAAGTGAAACATTTCTTCCTCATGGTAGAGGTTGGGATGGGGTGAGGGTGCTATTAAGACAGAATATACCTTATTTGGTTGTTATTTTTGCTTATTTTAAATTTGTTCCAAAAGTTGGGGTCAAAGTGGAAAATAATTGTAACAAAGACAAAAGGCATCAGTAAAAAAATTTTTTAAATATTTTTTATTTTGTATTTTATTTTTTCCCCCAGTTACATGTAAAAACAATTTTTAATACTTGTTTTTAAAACTTTGAGTTCCAAATTGTCTCCCTCTCTCCCCAACCCCCCTCCATTGAAAAAGTCAAGCAACTTAGTATGTTATACATGTGTAGTCATGCGAAACATATCCATAGTAGTCGTTATGAAAGAAAACAGGAAAAAAAAACTCAAAGAGAAAGTAAAAAGTATGCTACAATCTGTATTCAAACACCAGTTCTGTCTCTGGAGATGGATAGCATTTTTCATCATTGTCTTGGTTCACTGTATTGCTGAAATAACCAAGTTATTCACAGCTGATCATCTTACAATGTTACTGTTACTTCGTACCTAGTGCATTTCACTTTGCATCAGCCCATGCAAGTCTTGAATTTTCTGAGAGCATCCTGCTCGTCATTTCTTATAGCACAGTAGTATTGCATCATAATCACATACCACAATTTGTTGAGCCATTCCTCAATTGATGGGCATCCCCTCAATTTCTAATTCTTTATCCCCCAAAAAGAGACGCTATTAATATTTTTGTACATGTAGGTCCTTTTCTTTGCTTTTTTTTCTCGTTGGGATACAGATCTAGTAGTGGTATTGCTAGGTCAAAGGTCATTGCAGGGTTTTATAGCCCTATCAACATAGTTTCAAATTGCTCTACAGAATGGTTGAATCAGTTCGCAACTCCACCAACAGTGCATTAAAGCATCATTTTCCCCACATCTGGTCCATGGTCCAACATTGGTCATTTTCCCTTTCTATCTTCTTAGCCAGTCTAATAGGTAAGAGGTAGTATCTCAGAATTGTTTTAATTTGCATTTCTTCAGTCAAAAGGGATGTAGAGTGTTTTTTCATGTGGCTGTAGATAGCTTTGATACTTCATCTGAAAACTGATCATATCTTTTGATCATTTATCAGTTGGGGAAAGGCTCTTATTTTTATTTACATAATTTTTTTTATTTTAAATAAATAGAAATAAAATAATAAATGTGTTAAATTTGACTCAGTTTTCTGAGGGAAACTTGCTTCAAAATTTTTTTCACAATTACTATTGCTATATATTACTATATGTTTCCCTCCCTCCTGTTAATTCTATTCTCTTTCTCCTTTCATCCTATCCCTCTTCAGAAGTGTTTTGTTTCTGACTAGCACCTCCCCCAATCTGCCCTCCCTTTGATCACACACACACACACACACACACACACACACACACACACACACACACCCCTTCTTTTACCCTCTTCCCCTCCTATAGGCTAAGATACATTTCTGTACCCAGTTGAGTGTGTATATTATTCCCTCTTTGAGCCAGTTATGATGGGAGTAAGGTTCACTCCCCCAATCTTCTGCCACTTCCCCTCTGCTGTGAAAGTTTTTTCTTGCCTCTTTTATGTGAGATAATTTGCCCCACCCTACCTCTCCCTTTCTCTTTCTCCCAGTGCATTCCTCTCTCACCTCTTTATTTTTTAGATATCATCCCTCCATATTCAACTCATACCTATTCCCTCTGTCTGTATATACTCCTTCTAACTACCCTAATAATGAGAGAGGTCTTATGAGTTACAAATGTTATCTTCCCATATAAGAATGTAAATAGTTTAACTCTGTTAAGTCCCTTATGGTTCCCCTTTTCTGTTTGCCTTTTTTATTCTTCTCTTGAGTCTTGTACTTGAAAGTCAAATTTTCTATTTAGCTCTGGTCTTTTCATCAAGAATGCTTGTAAAGTCCTCTATCTCATTGAATGTCCATTTTTTCCTCTGAAGGATTATACTCACTTTTGCTAGACAGGTATTTCTTAATTGTAATCCTGACTCCTTTACCCTCCAGAATATCATATTCCAAGCTCTCTAATCCTTTTAATGTAGAAGTTGTTAAATCTTGTATTGTCCTGACTGTGGCTCCCTGACACTTGAATTATTTTTTTCTTCTTGCAGCATTTTCTCCTTGATTTGGGAACTCTGGAATTTGGCTATAATATTCCTGGTAGTTTTCATTTTGGGATCTCTTTCAGGAGGAGATTGGTGGACTTTTTCATTTTGTATTTTGCTCTCTAGTTCTAGAATATCAGGGCAGTTTTTCTTAAAAGATGACATTTAGGCTCCTTTTTTGATCATGATTTTCAGGTATTTTTAAATAATAATTTTTAATTTATCTCTCCTGGATCTATTTTCCAGGTCAACTTTTTCCAATGAGATATTTCACATTGTTTTCAATTTTTTTCCTTCTTTTGGTTTTGTTTTATAATTTCTTGATTTCTCATAAAGTCATTAGCTTCCATTTATTCCATTCTAATTTTTAAGGAATTGTTTTCTTCAGTGAGCTTTTGGACCTCCTTTTCCATTTGGTCAGTTCTTCTTTTTAAGGCATTCTTCTCCTTATTGACTTTTGGATTTCTTTTACCAATTGGCCTAGTCTGTTTTTTAAGGTGTTATATTTTTCAGTATTTTTTTTTTTTTGGTGTGTGTGTGTGTGTGTGTGTGTGTGTGTGTGTGTCCTTTACCAAGCTGTTGACTGGCTTTTCATGATTTTATTGCATCACTCTCATTTCTCTTCCCAGTTTTTCCTCTACCTCTCTTAATTTTCAAAATCTCTTTAGAGCTCTTCAGGCCATGGCCTGAGACTAATTCATATTTTTCTTGGAGGCTTTGGATATAGGAGCCGAAACTTTGTTGTCTTCTGAGTGTGTATTTTGATCTTCCTTTTCACCACAGTAACTTTCTATAGTCAGAATTTTTTTTTCCATTGTTTGCTCATATCCCCAGCCTATTACTCGACTTTTAACTCTTTGTTAAAGTAGGCCTCTGCTTCCAGGGTGGAGGGCACACTGTCCCATACTTTAGAGGTTTTACACAGCTGTTTTCAGAGGTTGTAGGGACATGTAAGTTTTCAGTTCTTCCAAGATGGTTTGGGAGGTATTTACTACTCTCCTGGCCTTTGCTTTGCTCTGTGAGTGACCAGAAGTACTCTTTTCTGCCCTGGAACTATGAGGAAGATCCTCTCTCCACTGTAACCACAAACTCTGCCTCACAAATAGTGCCTTGCACACAACAGTACTTAATAAATGCGTGTTGTCCAACAGAAACATGCAGACAAAATACACATGCACATAAATCTAATTACATCATTCTCTTCAATAAATTTCAGTGGCTCCCTATTACCTCTAGGGCTAAACACAAATTCCTCTGTTTAACATTATAACCGAATCCAACTTAGCTACCCTTTCAACCTCAGTATACATAACCCACTTAGTTCTCCACACTTCCACGTCTTTGAATAATGCTAATACTAGCATTCACATAGTGCTCTAAAGTTTTCAAAGCGTTTTACAAATATTTAATCCTTTTATCCTGATAAGAACCTTGGGAGATAGTTGCTAGTATTATGTCTGTTTTACTGATGAGGAAACTGAGGTAGTCAGAGATTAGTTGACTTGCCAAAGATCACACAGCTTTTAAGTACCGGAGGCTAGATTTAAATGCAGGTTTTTCCTGAGTCCAGCTCTCTAACCCACTGTACCACATAACTACCTCAAATTTGTAACTTTCCTCAAAGAATCAGCTCAAGAGCCACCTCTTACATAGGGTGTTTCCTAATTACTCTCCATTAGCTACTAGTGCCTCACATTCTGTGAGGGAAGTTAACTTTTATTTGCTTTGCATAGTCTTACATATATACAAGTTTTTTTTTCCCCTGGTAAGGGTATAAATGCCCTGAGGATAGGGATTATTCACCATGTTTGTCTTTGTATCCCAGTCACCTAATACAGTACCTGACACATAGTAGACACATTGATTATTTGAATATTGTGTTCTGGTTCTATAATGGGGCATTGGAATCACCTGATGTATTTTGTTATATTTTTATAGGTGAAAAAGAGACGCAACCTCATACTCTGAATTATTAGGGATAATTCTGTTTTCCTAAAAAACAAAACAAAATAAAACCAGAAGCAAAGCTTCAATTGGGGGAAAAGGGCATCAGAAGTGGAAGAGGTGGTTGGAGAGCCTGAAGAGTAGCAGGTCAACGTGGGAATTTGTTTTGCTCACCAATATATATACATATATACATATATGTATATATATATACATATATATATATTTGTTACAAGGATTTTGCTTTGCTTTTCCTTCCTTCCTTCCTTCCTTTCTTTCTTTTTTCTTTCTAACTTGTGGTTAGAGTAAGGATAGAATTGTCAAAAAGAAAAAAAGAAAAGAGGATCATTGAAAAAAAATTTTTTTAATGTACAAACAGAGGAAAGGAAAGTCAGAAAGAACAGGCCAGGAGGACAGTTTTGAAAGCTACATGTTGAATGTGTTATATATTTAATTTATTATAAATATGTTTATTTAAAAATAAAAAACAAGCTATACTAGTAGAGATTTACAGTTTCCTGTATAACCCTTTTTTTAAGTTCCAATTGGTCTATGGAAATGTTCATTTTATTTGGTTTTTGTTACTTCAGAATGACTACATATACATTTGAAGCTAAAAAAAAAATAGATTTGAGGCTCTTCTTGAAGAAGGAAGAGCTGGATGGTCTTTGGAGAAAGCCACTACTTGTACTCCAAGGAATGAAGAAGTAGACCCAAAGAAGTTACTAGGTCAGAGGTCACCCAGAGATTGAAGTATTCCTAGCTCAAAAATACCGTCAACCTGATGAGAATAGAAGCCTGTTGTTTTCCTGTGGTCATGCTTCCAAGTAATGACAGAATCTTCCAAGACATCAAAACTATCCTTCTCAGAGGATTCCACATTCTGGAAAGAACTGAATTCATGAGCAAGAAACTAAAAGACCCTATTTGTTTTCCTCATTGTTGCCCAATGAAAGCAAGGGTTGCAAAAGAAAAATATTGTTCTGGAAGTAAACAGCTAGCTAAGGAGATGATATCTGAGAAAAATGCTAGAGACCTCTCTGATAAAATCATGGATTAAGCAAGGATGTCCATTATCACTACTATTATTGATTGTGGTTCTAAAATTCTAGATTCAGTGAAAGGACAAATAAATTGAGAGGGGGGGGTGTAAGCATAGGTGAAGAAGCAGCAAATTATTATTTTTTTGCCAGTGGTTGATGGTTTGTATTGAGAACTTTAGAAAGTCAACTAAATATTAATTGAAACAGTCAATAACTTCAGCAAAGTAGCAGTATATAAAATAAACACATAAATCATTAGCCTTTTTGTATATTACTATGGAAACTCAACAGGAAGAGATAGAAAAAGAAATTCATTCAAATTAACTAGAGAATGTATAAAATGTCTGGAAATCCACTCACCAAGATATATATAGGAATTATATGAAAATAACTTTTTCATAGAAATAAAGGAAGACAAATAATTAGGGAAATATTAATTTCTCATAGTTGGGATGTGCTGACGTAACAAAAATGACAATACTATCTAAATTAATTTTGAGATTCAGTGTCCTATCAAGTAAATTACCAAAAGGCTGCCTCATAGAACTAGATAAAATTAAAATATTAAGTATTAATATTAAATTGATATAAAATTAAAATATTAAATGTTAAATTATAAAATATTAAAATGCATTTGGAGAAATAAAAGGTCAAGAATCTCAAGAGACAATAAAAAAAGGAGAAAGGAAAGGGGTCTAGCAATATCTCATCTCAAATTATACGAAATGGAGTAATCACCCAAATTATTTGGTATCATTTTCAAAAAATTGATCAATGGAATAGATTAGGCAAACAAGATGTAGAAGTAATCCAACATAGCACAGTGTTTGGTAAACCCAAAGACACCAACTCCTAAACTATGGACAAAAACTTCTCGGTAAATGGTCACATAGACTAGGAGAAATTATGCTTAGATCAACATCTCACAATGATGCCACGATAAACTGCAAATGGATACATGTCCTAGTGACTAAAGGTCACATCAGAAACAAATTAGAAGAAATGGAAAATAGATTTTTTTTCAGTTACAGATAAAGAGAATTGATCAAACGAGAAAGGGATGATAAAAGATAAAATAGTCAAGTTTGATTTGATAAAGTTTTTGTACAAACAAAATCAATGCATTTAGAATTAGAAGAGAAATAGTTAAGAGGGGAAAACTTCCAACAATATTTTCTGATGAAGGTCTGATATCTGAGATACATGCGGAATTGATACAAACATTTGAGAATAAGAATGATTTCCAAAGGAATAAACAGTTTTCAAAAGAAGAAGTGGCAGCTAGGTGGCACAGTACGTGGAATGAGGAAGATTCATCTTCATGAGTTCATGAAGTTCATGAGTTCAATCTCAAACACTTATTGGCTGTGTGACAAGCTACTTGACCCTGTTTACCTCAATTCCTCAACTGTAAAATGAGCTGGAGAAGAAAATGGTAAACTTCTGCAGTTTTTCTGCCAAGAAAACTCCAAACAGGATCACAAAGAGTTAGATATGACTTAAATATGGATATAGATATGACTTAGTTGACTCAACAACGATGAAAAATGATGCAACGAATAGCAAAAAAAGAAAAATGCAAGTTATCCACATCCACGTGAAAAAAAAGCTCCGAACAGCAAGTAAGAAGAGAAATGCAAATGAAAACAACTTCAAGGTTTCTACTCAAACTCATTAGGCTGGTAAAGATGATTAAAAAGGGGAAATGATCATTGCTAGAGGGCCTGTGGGAGAGGAAGTGCACCACTTTTATTAGAGCTATGCAGCTGTCTGTTCTGGAAAGCAATATTGAACTATACCCAAACTATACCCACTAAGCTATGCATACACAGTGATATCCCTACTAGATAAAAGAAATAATATCTAACATTTATACGGGACTTACTATGTGCCAGGCACTTTACATATGTCTCATTTGTTCCTCAATAACCCTAAGAAATAAATAATGTTATGATCCCCATTTTTACAGATAAGGAAACTGAGGCAAAGAGAGTTAGTTAAATGACTTGCACAAGCTCATACAGTTACTTTGTGTCTGAGGCAGGATGTAAACACAGGTGTTCCTGACTTCAGGCCCAGCACTGCGTTTACCTTGCCACCTAATGTTGCCCTGAAGAAAGAGGGAAAGGACCAAAAAGTACAAAAATATTCAAATATAGCACTTTTTATTGTCACAAAGAACTGGAAACAAAGTGAGTGGGTGCTCATCATTTGGAGAATGACTGAACAAATTATGGCATGAAAATGAATTGATATTTTATTACACTGTAAGAAATGATAAAAGAGATGAACTAGAAAAAATCTGGGAGATTTTGTATGAACTGAAGCTTAGTAAAGTAAGTAGAACGAGGAAAACAATTTCTAGGGCATCTTTGAAAAATTTTAGAATTCTGATCAATTACATTACCAGTTATGACTCTAGAAGAATGACAAAAAGTCCACTTTTGACAGAGACTGATAATAAAACCTGCTTTAGATGATAGACTAAAATTTCAGAATGAAACCTACATTTCCAGGTATGACCAGTATGTGAACTTGTTTAGGCTAACCATATACTTGTTACAAAATAGGTCTATTTTTGTGGGGGAATGGATATTGATATAAAAAATAAAAACAAATCAAAGACACATTTAAAAATACATGGAAGAGAGCAGAAAGAAGTTCAGACCAGCAGGGCAGTATTGGTATTTTCATGTTAAATTTAATATATACTTAAAGAAAAATAAAAGCTGTAAGGAACAGAGTCACAGTTTCATGTTAAAAAAAATTATAGAGTCGGACTTTATTATCTGTCCCAGTTCTGAAATTTCATGAAATTGAATAACATGAGATTAAATAAATACCATATTGACACAATGTTTCTCACTGGCTAAATTAATTCATTTTTTGGAAAGAGGAGTCATGGGAGATGAATGTTCAGGCAGAATGGGGTTGAAGGTTATTCAGAGTTATAAAATGGAATAACGGCACCTTCAACACATTCTAGAAATCAGCAGCAACAGTCTTGAGAATCATTTTCATGTAACTGATTAGGAGGCACTGTAGATAGACTCTGGAATTTGACATCTTAGCCAATTTGGCCCTAGGAGGAATAGGGAGGAATGAAAGTAAACTGAAAAGTGAAAGTTGAGGGTGGAGAAGGATGTTATCAGAGAACTCCTACTGCCCAGCCCTCGCTCATTCCTCTTTCTTTATCTCCAGCCCTTCCTTGAGAACCTGGGCTTTGAGCATTAGCAGTGATGTCAGTTAAAAAAAACTTCTTTGAATTCAACTATTTCCCAGCAAAATTGAAAACATCAAAAAAAATGTGGAAACGCCAAAATGCTCTTTATGCTTAACTATGAATACATAGAACAGCTAGGTGATTTATTGGATGGAGTGCTAGGCCTAGAATCAGGAAGACTCATCTTCATGAATTGAAATCTGACCTCAGACACTTACCCTGAACAAGTTACTTAACCCTGTTTGCTTCACTTTCCTCATCTGCAAAATGAGCTGGAGAAGGAAATGGCAAACCATTCCACTATCTCTGCCAAGAAAATCCCAAATGGGGTCATGAAGAGTCGGACATGAGTGCAATGACTACTGAGAACCAAGGTAGAATGCTCCAAACAAAAATACTAAGCAATAAAAGGGAAAATAGTGATCATAGATTAAAAACTGACAGGGTACCTAAAAGTCATTTAAGTCCAAACTCCTCACTTTTATAGATGAGGAAATGGAAGTTTGGAGAGAAATTGTGGACAGGTTCACACCATAAGACTTCAAGTCTAGTACTTTATTCTAACAGAGGGGAAAGAAACATGGCCTGAAATCAGAAGACCTGGTCCCAGATCTTCTAAGCTATGTGATCCTAGACAAGTCATAGAAGAAGAGACCTGAGAAACCATTTAGTCCATCACCCTCATTTTAGAGATAAGACCTATAGTACCTACCGACCTGTTGTGGGGCTCAAGCAACACCATGTTTATTAAGAACATTCCAAATGTTGAAACACCATATTTAGGTTGATTTGATCCATACCAGAATTTTGAATTTCTTTCCACTTATTTAGAACCTCTTTTATTTTTGTGATTGCAGTTTTATAAATTAGCTTCATAAAGATAACATAAAAATTTAGATAATACATATAAAGGAAGTTAACTTCCAGAAACTTTGTAGTTTACTTTTGCTATAGCTTTGTTTTTGGAATTTTTTGGAATTTTAAATTTTCTTTAGATTTTAAAATTTATTGATTTTTAGTTTTCAACATTCACTTCCATAAGTTTTAAATTTTCTCCCCCTCCCTCCCCAAGATGGCATGCCATCTGATATGGGTTCTACACATATATTCCTATTCCTACACAATATCAAATTAGTCATGTTGCATAGAAGATTTATAATGAATGGAAGAAATCGTGAAAAACAAAACAAAATAAAACAAAAAAGAAAATAGTCCACTTCACTTTGCATAGTTCTTTCTCTGGATTTGGATGGGATTTTCCCATCATGAGTTCCTTGGAATTGTTTTAGGTCCTTGCAATTCTGAGGAGTCTATCAAAATTAGTTATCACACACTGTGACTGTTTCTGTAAACAATGTTCTCCTGGTTTTGCTCATGTCACTCAGCATCAGTTCATATAAGTTTTCTGAAATCTGCGTGCTCACCATTTCTTATGGAACAATGGTATTCTATTATTTTCATATACCACAACTTGTTCAGCCATTCCCCAATTGATGGGCATCCCCATAATTCTGGGCCACCACAAAAAGAACTGCTATAAATATTTTTGTACATGTGGGTCCTTTTCCCATTTTTATAATCCCTTTGGGATACAGCCCTAGAAGCAGTATTGCTAGATCAAAGGATATGCACATTTTTATAGCCCTTTGGGCATAGTTCCAAATTGCTCTCCAGAATGGTTGGATCAGCCCACATCTCCACCAACAATGAATTAGTGCTCCACCTCTCCCACATCTTCTCCAAAATTTATCATCTGTCTATTTTGTCATGTTAGCCAATCTGATAGGTGTGATGTGGTACCTCAGAGTTTTTTTGATTTGCGTCTCAAATCAATAATGATTTGGAGCATTTTTTCACATGATTATAGATAGCTTTAGTTTCTTCCTCTGAAAATGCCTATTTATATCCTTTGACCATTTATCAATTGGGGAATGACTTGTATTCTTGTACATTTGACTCAGTTCTTTATATATTTTAGAAATTCCAAGGTCTTTTTTCAAAAGCAGCTGAAGTTTATTGAGCAAGAGAATGACATGGCCAGACTTGCACTTCAGGAAAATCACTTTGGTATTTGTATGGAAGATAGATTGGGGGAAGGGAGAGACCTGAGGCAAGGAGACCATTTGGGAGGCTGTTGCAATAGTCCAGGCATTCTAAACTAGGATGGTTCCTGTGTGAGTAGAGATGAGTCAGATTTGAGAGAGATGTTGTCAGGGTGTTGTGAGGCTCAAATGAGATAATGGATATAAAGTACTCTGCAAACCTTGAAGTGCTGTGGAAATGCCAGTTGTTAATTTGTTGTGATTGTTGGCTTCCAGTCACCAGGCCTCTAGTCTGGTGATGACTTCATTCTTTGAGTTCTCTACTGTATTCTTGCTGGGCTCAAGTAATGTTAGTGGAGAAAAATAGGTCTACTGGTAAATATTTAACAACCAGGCTCTTTGTATTTGATTTGGTCTGTATTATGAACCCTTTCTTATGTCTTGACAACCAAGAAAGCAATAAATCAAGCCCTGATTTATCATAATTGCTGATTTCTAACTTGTAAATGCTCATGCTGAAAATTTAACAAGGTTTCTTTCCCTGAATGTTGTGAGGGTAGACATAAGATATGGCATTTGACTGGAAACGTTGAGTGAGGGAAAGGAAAAGAGGAAGTTACAAACTTGAGATAGTAGTGTCCTCAAAAAAAAAGTAGGGAAATTTGGAATAGTGGTGGTTTTGGAGGGAAGGGGTGGGGAAACGTTATGCAAATGACTCTTATGTTGCTTAATCTTATGTCCTGCAACCTTGCTAACCCATTTATCTTCTCATTTTCTTCATTGAATCAGTTGGGTTTTGCAGGAATACCATCATGGTATCTCCAAAAATGATGTTTCAGATTTCCTATTTATGTAATTAATTCCTGTAATTCCTTAGTTTTATCATGATTGCCATGTCAAACAGAAGCAATAAAAATTAGCAACCTTATTTTGCATCTGTCAAGTGTTTCCAGAAAATCTTTTCCTTAACACAATAAAAGTATCTACTTGAAAACAAGAGGAAGTATTACATGCAATGGAGAAATATTAGCTTTCGTAGTAGTAATAAACACTATCACAAAAAGTCTTGGTGCAATATGAAGCAATAATGGCTTAAAATTAAACTGGTTTAAGCTTTAATAGCTTAAAAGTTGACTAAGAAATGGAATAACATTATTTCATAAGAAATGGTGAGCAGGAGGATTTCAGAAAAGACTTCGATGCTGAGTGAAGGGGGCAGAACCAGGAGAATATTGTACACAGTAACAGCAACACTATGGGACAACCAGCTTTGTTAGACTTAGCTCTTCTGAGCAATGTAGTGATCTAAGAAAATTCCAAAAGACTCATGATGCTGTACACATCCAGAGAAAGATCTATGAAGTCTGAATGCAGATCAAAGCATACTATTTTCTCTTTTTTGTCTGTTTTTTCTTTCTCGTGGCTTTTCCCTTTTGTTCTGATTCTTCTTTCACAATATGACTAATGTGGAAATATGTTTAATAAGATTGTACATGTATAGATTATATCAGATTGCTTGCCATCTTGGGCAGGGAGAAGGGAAAGAGGGGTAAATTTAGAACTTGAAATCTTATATGTGTAAATGTTGTGTGGCAGCTAGGTGACACAATGAATAGAGCACCTGTCCTGTAGTCAGGAGAACCTGAGTTCAAATCCAGCCTCAGACACTTGACACTTACAAGCTTTGTGACATTGTGCAAGTAAAAAAGAAAAAAGTGAATATTGAAAGGTAAAAATTAATAAATTAGAAAAAACTTCACTAAGACTTTCTGAGATAGCTTGTGTTACTACGAGGAAAGCTTCTAATATTTCCAATATTTTGCTATTGTATATGACATCACCTATTGGTTTCAAGTGGACACCTTTATTGTGTTGAGGAAAAATCCTGCTTTTACTATTCTTTTAAAATTTTTTAGCTCTTATTTTTTTTTAATGTTTATTTATTTTTAGCTTTCAACATTATTTCCACAAAATTTTGAGTTCCAAATTTTCTCCCCATCTCTCCCCTCCCCCCACCCCATAATGTCTTGCATTCTGATTGCTCCTTCCCTCAATATGCCCTCCTTTCTATCACACTCCTCCCTTCCCTTATCCCCATCTTCTCTCTTTTCTTGTAGGGCAAGAGAGATTTCTATATCCCATTACTTGTATTTCTTATTTTCCAGTTGTGTATGCAAAAACAATTCTCAACATTCATTCCTAAAACTTTGAGTTCCAACTTCTCTCCTTTCCTCCCTCCCCACCCATCCCCACTGAGAAGGCAAGCAATTCAATATAGGCTATATGTGTGTACTTTTGCAAAAGACTTCCATAATAGTCATGTTGTGTAAGACTAACTATATTTCCCTGCATCCTATCCCGTCCCCCATTTATTCTATTCTCTCTTTTGACCTTGTCCCTCCCCAAAAGTGTTTACTTCTAATTACTCCCTCCTTCCATTTGCCCTCCCTTCTATCATCCACCCACCCCACTTGTTGCCTTCTCCCCTATTTTCCTGTAGTGTAAGATAGATTTTCATGCCAAATTGAGTGTGCTTGTTATTCCTTTTTTAAGCCAAATGTGAAGAGAGTAAGCTTCACTTTTTCCCTCTCTTTTCTCCTCCATTGAAAAAACTTTATATTACCTCTTTTATGAGAGATAATTTGCCCCATTCCATTTCTCCCTTTCTCCTCCCAGTATATTCCTCTCTTACCCCTTAATTTTATTTTTTTAAAAATATCATCCCTTTTTATTCAACTCACCCCGTGCTCTCTGTCTGTATGTGTGTATGTATGTATGTGTGTGTATAATCCCTGCAACTACCCAAGTACTGAGAAGAGTCTCAAGAATTACAAATATTATCTTTCCATGTAGGAATGTAAACAGTTCAACTTTAGAAAGTCCCTTATGATTTCTCTTTCCTGTTTACTTTTTCATACTTCTCTTGGTTCTTGTGTTTGACAGTCAAATTTTCTATTCAGTTCTGGTCTTTTCATCAAGAATACTTGAAAATCCTCTATTTCATTGAATGACCATTTTTTCCTCCTAAAGTATTATACTCAGTTTTGCTGGGTAGGTGATTCTTGGTTTTAATCCTAGTTCCTTTGACTTCTGGAATATCCTATTCCAAGCCCTTTGATCCCTTAATGTAGAAGATGCTAGGTCTTGTGTTATCTTGATTGTATTTCCACAATACTTGAGTTGTTTCTTTCTAGGTACTTGCAATATTTTCTCCTTGACCTAGGAACTCTGGAATTTGGCTACAATATTCCCAGGAGTTTTTATTTTTGGATCTCTTTCAGGAGAGATTCTTTCAATATTTATTTTGCCTTCTGGTTCTAGAATATCAGGGCAGTTTTCCTTGATAATTTCATGAAAGATGATGTCTAGGCTCTTTTCTTGATCATGGCTTTCAGGTTGTCCCATAATTTTTAAATTGTGTCTCCTGTATCTATTTTACAGGTCAGTTGTTTTTCCAATGAGATATTTCACACTATTTTCTATTTTTTTCATTCTTTTGGTTTTGTTTCATCATTCCTTGGTTTCTCATAGTCATTAGTTTCCATGTGCTCTACTCTAATTTTTAAAGAACTATTTTCTTCAGTGAGTTTTTGAACCTCCTTTTCTATTTGGCCAATTCTCTTTTTTTAAAGCATTCTTCTCCTTATTGGCCTTTTCGACCTCTTTTGCCAATTGAATTAGCCTATTTTTAAAGGTATTATTTTCTTCAGCCTTTTTTTGGGTCTCCTTTAGCAAGTTGTTGACATGCTTTTCATGATTTCCTTGCTTTGCCCTCATTTCTCTTCCCAATTTTTCCTCCACCTCCCTTACTTGATTTTCAAAATTATTTTTGAGCTCTTCCATGGCCTGAGACCATTGCATATTTATTTTGGAGGTTTTGGAAGCAGAAGCCTTGACTTCTTCTGATGGGATGCATTGTTCTTCCTCATCTGGAAGGATGGAAAAAAATACCTGTTCATCAAGACAGTAACCTTCTATTGTCTTATTTTTCCCCTCTTTTGGGCATTTTCCCAGCCAGTTATTTGACTTTTGAGGCCTTTGTCAAGAGGAAGGTACACTCTGGGGACCTGTAAGTTTTCAGTTCCTCCAAGGTGGCACAATCAAGGGCTTGTGCACTGGTCTGGGAGCAACCAAAAACTTTTCTGCCCAGAATCTGTGAGTAGAATTCCCTCTCCACCACCACCTCCAACTCCACCAGGTCAGCACTCCTCTTCACCCCACGGCCGTGCTCAGGGCTGAGATTCAGATCAGCAGCTCAATTCCCCCTGGGGCTTTAGGAGGAGGGCTCCAAAAATTGACAGTGCGGCTGCAGTGGCTCCTGCTGGTGGTCCAGACCATGTTCCCTTCTCCTGGGTGAAGGAGTTTTCTTACTGACCTTTGAAGCTGCCTTTGGGCATTTGTGGGTTGAAAAATCTGGGAACTGCTGCTGCTGCTGTTTATGGCACCCTGAAGCCTGTTCCAGGTCCTGTTTCTGCCACTCCATGTGGCCCACCCTGGCCTGTGCTCTGCGCTCAGTGCGATAGACCTTTCCTGTCAGTCTTCCAGGCTGTCTTGGGATGGAAATCTCTTTCACTCTGTCCTTTTCTGGCTTCTGCTACTCTAGAATTTGTTTGGAGTCATTTTTTACAGGTATTTTATGGGTTATGTTGGGGCTTCTACAGGTCTGTCTTCCTACTCTACCATCTTGGTTCCACCCCCCTATTCTGTTAAATTATTGTGAATATAAATGGATGCTGTATTTTATCAAAGGCCTATTCTGATCATATGCTCATATCTTTTTGATATTTTGTGTTAGCACAGTTTTTAATAATGGTATTTTTTATACTGTTGAACCAGCCTTTCATACATAGTATAAATTTGCTCAATGAATAATTTTTAAAATGGGTTGATTTATTCTGTTGTTGTTTAGTCATGTCCAACTCTTTGTGACCCCATTTGGGGTTTTCTTTTTTTTTTTTTTTTAATTAATTAATTTTTTTAAATTTTCTACAATCACTACCAAAGAGCTTATATTTTTACCCCCTGCCTATCTCCCACCACCCCCCTCCCTCCCCAAGACACCATACAATTCTACATATACTTTCCTATTGAATATGTTTTCATTATAGTAATGCTGTATAGACGAACTAAAATAAATGGAAGAAATCATATAACAAATCAAAACATAGTACATACACACACACACACACACACACACATATACAAACAGGATCTGCTACATTCTGCAAAAGAATTCCATGGTTCGTTCTCTGAGTGTGGAAGGCATTTTGCCTTAGAAGACCATTGGGAATTATTATTATTATTTTTTTAAGTTCTTGCATTATTACGAAGTTCCAAGTCTACCAGAAAAAACTCTCGCACACTGTGGTCCTTGCTGTGCACAAATTTCTCCTGGTTCTGCTCCTTTCGCTCAGCATCAGATCATATAAGTCCTTCCAGGCCTCTCTGAAGTCTTCTTGTTCATCATTTCTAATGGTGCAATAGTACTCCATTACATTCATATACCACAACTTATTCAGCCATTCCCCAACTGATGGGCATCCCCTTGATTTCCAGTTTTTGGCAACTACAAAGAGTGCTGCTATAAATATTTTTGTACATGTGGGACCCTTTCCCATTTTTGTGATCTCTTGGGGATACAGTCCTAGTAGCGATATTGCTGGGTCAAAGGGTATGCACATTTTTGTAGCCCTTTGCGCATAGTTCCAAATTGCTCTCCAGAATGGTTGGATGAGCTCACAGATCCACCAACAATGAATTAGTGTTCCAACTCTCCCACATCCTCTCCAACATTTATCATCTTCCTGTTCTGTCATGTTTGCCAATCTTATAGGTGTGATGTGGTACCTCAGAGTTGTTTTGATTTGTATCTCTCTAATCAAAAGTGATTTAGAGCATTTTTTTCATATGATTATAGATATCTTTGATTTCTTTCTTTGAAAATTGCCTGTTCATATCCTTTGACCATTTATCAACTGGGGTGGGGTTTTCTTAACAAATATAATGGAATGGTTTGTGATTTTCTTCTCCAGCTCACTTTACAGATGAGGAAAGTGAAACAAACAAGGTTAAGTGACTTGTGGAGTCACACATCTAGTAAGTGTCTG
This sequence comes from Notamacropus eugenii, assembly GCF_028372415.1. Classification (NCBI taxonomy): domain Eukaryota; kingdom Metazoa; phylum Chordata; class Mammalia; order Diprotodontia; family Macropodidae; genus Notamacropus; species Notamacropus eugenii. The sequence goes on from NC_092874.1 coordinate 402,703,116, forward strand.
AAGCCAGATATTAACTCAACAAGAGGAGTTTGCCCATTTTATTGTTAGTCAGTGTTCTATTTAATGTTATGTATATATTTGTTAGAGAAATTCATCTATAATTTTTGTATTTAGTGTTGTGATTACCAGGTTTTTATTTTTTCCCCAAATTTATTAATTTATTGTTTTCAGTTTTGAACAATCACTTCCATAAATTCCAAAGTTTCACCTCCTTTTTTCCCCTTCCTCCCCAAGATGACATGCAATCTTATGTGAGTTCTACACATACATTCCTATTAAACACATTTTCACACTAGTCATTTTGCATAGAAGAATTAAAGCAAATGGGAGAAACCATAAGAAAAACAAAGCAAAGCATTAACAAATGAGAAAATAGTTGCTTCATTTTGCATTCTGACTCCACAGTTCTTTCTTTGCATGTGGATGGCATTTTGCATCATGAGTCCTTTGGGAATGTTTTAGGTGTTTGTATTACAGTGAAGGTCTATCAAAAACGGTCCTCACACACTGTGGCTGTACCTATGTATAGTGTTCTCTTGGCTCTGCTCACTTCACTCAGCATTACTTCACATAAGTCTTTCCAGGTTTTTCCGAAATCTGCCAGTTCATCATTTCTTATAGCACAACAATATTTCATTACATTCATATACCACAACTGTTCAGCCATTCCCCAATTGATTTCCAGTTCTTGGTCACCACAAAAAGAGCTGCTATAAATATTTTTGTACATGTCTGTTCTTTTTCCCATTTTTATGACCTCTTTGGGATACAGTCCTAGAAGAAGTATTACTGGGTCAAAGAGTATGCACATTTTTATAGACCTTTGGGCATAGTTCTAAATTGCTCTCTAGAATGGTTGGATCAGTTCACAACTCCATCAACAATGAATTAATGTTCCAACTCTCCCACATCTTCTCCAACATTTGTCATTTTCTGGTTTTGTCATGTCAGCCAATCTTATAGGTGTGATGTGGTACCTCAGAGTTAGTTTGATTTGCATTTTCCTAATCAATAGTGATTTAGAGCATTTTTTTATATGACTATAGATATCTTTGATTTCTTCCTTTGAAAATTGCCTGTTCATAACCTTTGACCATTTATCAATTGGAGAATGACTTATATTCTTGTAAATTTGACTCAGTTCACTATATATTTTAGAAATAAGGACTTTATCACAGACAGTGGTTGTAAAAATTCTTTCCCAGTTTTCTGCTTCCCTCCTAATCTTGGTCACATTGGCTGTGTTTGTGCAAAAACTTTTCAATTTAGTGTAATCAAAATTATCCATTTTGTATTTCATAATGTTCTCTATCCCTTGTTTTGCCATAAATTCCTCCATTCTCCATTAATCTGACAAATAAATTGTTCCTTTCTCCCGTAGTTTATTTATAGTATCAGTATATCTAGATCGTGTACCCATTTGGACTTGATTCTGGTATGTGGTATCAGGCATTGATTTCTGCCCAGTTTCTGCCATACTGTTTTCCAGTTTTCCCAGCAGTTTTTGTCAAACAGTGAGTTCTAATCCTAGAAGTTGGGGTCCTTGGGTTTACCAAACAGTAGACTGTTTATCAAACACTACTCTGTCTTGTGTACTGAACCTATTCCACCAATCTACCCCTCTATTTCTTAGCCAGTACCAAGTAGTTTTGATGATTGCTGTTTTATAATACAATTCAAGATCTGGTATGAGTAGGCCACCTTCCCTTGCATTTCTTTTCATTAATTCCCTTGATATTCTGAACTTTTTGTTCTTCTAGATGAATTTTGATATTATTTTTTGTAGCTACATGAAATAATTTTTGGTAGTTTGATAGATATAGCACTGAATAAGTTAATTAATTTGGGTAGAATTGTCATTTTTATTACATAGCTCAGCCTACCCATTAGCAACTGATATTTTTCCAGTTACTTAAATATGACTTTGTGCAAAAAGTGTTTTGTAATTCTGTTCATATAGTCCCTGGGTTTGTTTTGGCAGGTAGACTCCCAAATCTTTCGTAGTGTCTCCAGTAACTTTAAATGGGATTTCTCTTTCTACCTCTTGCTGTTGGGCTTTGTTAGTAATATATGGAAATGCAGATGATTTATGTGGGTTTCTTTTGTATTATGCAACTTTGCTAAAGTTGTTTATTTCAAGTAATTTTTTACTTGATTGTCTAGGATTCTCTAAGTATATCACCTGTAAAGATGATATGGTACTATTTCTTGTACTGTATTGAATAACATTGGTGATAATGGACATTCTTGTTTCACTTAATGGAACTTAATGGAAATGCATTTCCCTTATTCCCATTTCATTTAATGTTTGCTCATGGTTTTAGGTAGATACTACTTATTATTTTAAGAAAGGCTCCATTTATCCCTATGCTCTCCAGTATTTTCAATAAGAGTGGGTGTTGTATTTTGTCAAAAGCTTTTTCTGCATCTATTGAGATAATCATATGATTTCTGTTGATTTGATGTACTTTTATATATTAGAAATTATTAGAAATATCCAATTTCTAATATAAAACCAGCCCTGCATTACTGGAATGAATCCTACCTCATCAAAGTTTATTATTCTTGTGATAAGTTGCTATAATCTTTTTGCTAATATCTTATTTAAATTTTTGCATTTATAATCATTAGGGAAATTGGTCTATAATTTTCTTCCTCTGTTTTGGCTCTTCCCAGTTTAGGTATCAGCACCATATTTGTATCATAAACAATATTTGGTAAGACTCCTTCTTCATTAATTTTTCCAAATAGTCTATATAGTATTGGAATGTTCTTTAAATGTTTCAAAGAATTCACTTGTAAATCCATCTGGCCCAGGAGGCCTTTTCCAAGGGAGTTCATTGGTGCTTATTCAATTTCTTTTTCTGAGATGGGGTTATTTAAGTATTTTGCTTCCTCTTCTGTTAATCTGGACAATTTATATTTTTGTAAATATTCATTTCACTAAGATTGTCAAATTTATGAGCATACAGTTGGGCAAAACAATTTCTAATTATTGTTTTAATTTCTGCTCCATTGGAGGTGAATTCACTCTTTTCATTTTGATACTGATATTCCTGTGGTAAGAGCAATACACAAACTTCTGATCCATGGTTTTCTTCTTTCTTTTTTTAAATCAAATTGACCAAAGTTTTATCAATTTATTATTCTTTTTTCATAAAACCAGCTCTTAACTTTATTTTTAGTTCTATAGTTTTCTTAATTTCTATTTTTAATCTATCCTTTGGTTTTCAGTATTTCTAATTTGCATTTTAATTGGAGATTTTCAGTTTGTTCTTTTTCTAGCTTTTTCAGTCGTATGCCCAATTCATTGATCTCCTCTTTCTCTATTTTATTCATGTAAGCATTCAGAGATATAAAACTTGCCCTAAGAACTGCTTTGCTTCATCTCATAAGTTTTGGTAGGTTGTCTCATCATTGTTATTCTCTTGAATGAAGTAATTGAATGTTTCTATGATTTTTTTGTTTGACCTACTCATCCTTTTTTATTTATTGAACTTTTAAAATTTAATTAATTAATTTTTAGTTTTCAGCATTCACTTCCACAATTGTTTGGGTTCCAAATTTTCTCCCTATCTCTCCCCTCTGCCCACCCCAAGACAGTGTGAATTCTGATTACCCCTTCCCACAATTTGTCCTCCCTTCTATCACATCCGTTCCTTCTCTTATATCCCCTTCCCCTCTATTTTCTTGTTGGCAAGATTGATTTCTATACCCCACTGCCTGTATTTCTTATTTCCCAGTTGCATGCAAAAACAATTTTTAACATTTCTTTTTAAAACTTTGAGTTCCAAATTCTCTCTCTTCCTCCCTCCCCACCCATCCCACTGAAAAGGCAAGCAATTCAATATAGGTAATACATACGTAGTCATGGAAAACACTTCCATAACAGTCATGTTGTGAAAGACTAACCATATTTCCCTCCATCCTATCCTGCCCTCCCACTTATTCCATTCTCTCTTTTGACCCTGTAGCTCCTCAAAAGTGTTTACTTCTAATTACCCCCTCCTCCCATTTTCCCTCCCTTCTATCATCTTACCCATCCCCTGCTTATCCCCATCAACCCTACTTTCCTGTAGTGTAAGATAGATTTTCATAGGAAATTAAGCGTGCATGTTCCCTCCTTAAGCCAAATGTGATGAGAGTAATGTTCACTCTTTCCCTCTTACCTCCCCCCTCTTCCCCTACATTGAATAAGCTTTTTCTTGCCTCTTTTATGTGAGATATAATTTACTCCATTCTATTTCTCCCTTTCTCCTTTTCCCAATATATTCCTCTTTCACCTCTTAATATTATTTTTTTACATATCATCCCTTCATATTCTACTCACCCTGTGCTCTCTGTGTATATACGTAATCCCAACAACTAACCTAATACTGAGAAAAGTCTCAAGAGCTACAAATATTATCTTTCCATGGAGGAACATAAACAGTTCAGCTTTAGTAAGTCCCTTATGAATTCTCTTTCCTGTTTATCTTTTCATGCTTCTCTTGATTCTTGTATTTGAATGTCAAATTTTTGGACTTTTTATCAAGAATGCTTGAAAGTCCTCTATTTCATTGAATGACCATTTCCCCCCCTGAAGTATTATTCTCAGTTTTGCGGGGTAGGTGATTCTTGGTTTTAAATCTATCTCCTTTGACCTCTGGAATATCATATTCCACACCCTTTGATTCCTAATGTAGAAGCTGCTAGATCTTGTGTTATCCTGATTGTGTTTCTACAATACTTGAATTGCTTCTTTCTGACTGCTTGTAAAAATTTTCTCATTGACCTAGAAGCTCTGGAATTTGGGTACAATATTTCTAGGAGTTTAACTTTTGGCATCTCTTTCAGGTGTGCATTGATGATTCTTTCAATATCTATTTTACCCTCTGGTTCTAGAATATCAGGGCAACTTTCCTTGATAATTTCCTTAAAGATGATGTCTAGGCTCTTTTTTGATCATGACTTTCAGGTAGTCCAATAATTTTTAAATTGTCTCTTCTGGATCTTTTTTTCCAGGTCAGTTGTTTTTCCAGTGAGACATTTCACGTTGTCTGCTATTTTTTCATTCCTTTGGTTTTGTTTTATAATTTCTTGATTTTTCATAAAGTCATTAGCTTCCATCTGCTCTGTTCTAATCTTTAAAGAATTATTTTCTTCAGTGAGCTTTTGAACCTCCTTTTCCATGTGGTCAATTCTGCTTTTTAAAGCATTCTTCACCTCATTTTTGGATCTCTTTTGCCATTTCGGTTAGTCTATTTTTTAAGATGTTATTTTCTTCAGCATTTTTTGTGTCCCCTTTAGCAAGCAGTTCACTAGTTTTTCATGATTTTCTTGCATCATTCTCATTTCTCTTCCCAATTTTTCCTCTACTTCTCTTATTTGATTTTCAAAATCTTTTTTCAGTTCTTCCATGGCCTGAGGCCAATTCATGTTTTTCTTGGAGGTTTTGGATGTAGGAGCTTTGACTTTGTTTTCCTCTGTTTGTATGTTTTGGTCTTCCTACAGTCAGACTCTTTTTCTGGTTTTTGCTCATTCCCTCAGCCATTTATTTGACTTTTGAGGTCTTTGTCAAGGTAGTTCTCTGCTTCCATTGGGGGAGGGGGTGTACTGTCAACCACTCAATCTTGCCACAATCTGTGGGCCTAGAGCTCCAGAAATAGCAGCTGCCACTGCCCCTGCTACTTTGCAGCTGCCACAGGCTCCTACACCCTCTCTACCATCCTAGTTCTGGGGCTGGACCACACTATTCTCTCACACAAATCCCACAGGTTTTTTCTTCTGACCTCCCAATTTGCCCTCAACATTTTGAGGTTGTGAAGTCTGGAAACTGCCACAGGTGCCAGTGATTCAGTCCCCTGTAGGCCTACTCAAGTCCCATCTGTGCCAGCATGGCCCTTATAGATTGTGCTCTGCTCCCAGCCTGGCATGATAAATGCTTCCCATTTACCTTCCAGGGTTTCTTGGGTTGCAGATTTGCTTCACTCCATCATTCTGTGAGTTCTGCAGCTCTTGAATTTGTTTACAGTCATTTTTTACAGCATTTGACTGGGGAGAGCTTTTTCAAGTCCCTGCTTTTACTCTGTCATCTTGGCTCTACCCTCTACCCACTCACTCTTTAGGAATATATTATTTAATTTTCAATTAATTTTTGGTCTATCTTTCCATGGACCTTTATTACATATAATTTTTATTGCATCATGATTCAAAAGGATGCATTGACTGTTTCTGCCTTTCTGCACTGCGTTGTGAGGTTTTTATGCCTTAGCGCATGGTCAGTTTTTGTGTATGTGCCATGTACCACTAAGTAAAAGGTATATTCCTTTCTATCCCCATTCAATTTTCTCCAGAGATCTATCATGTCTACCTTATCCAGAGTTTTATTCACCTCCTTAACTTCTTTCTTGTTTATTTTAAGGTTAGATTTATCAAGTTCAGAGAGGGGGAGATTGAAATCTCCCACTAGGATAGTTTTGCTGTCTGTTTCTTTGTGTAACTCCCTTAACTTCTCCTCTAAGAATTTGGATGCTATATCATTTGGTACATATATGTCTATGGTGCCTTTTAGCAGGATATAGTTTCTTTCCTTATCTCTTTTGATTAGATCTATTTTTGCTTTTGCTTTGTCTGAGATTAGGATCGCTTTTTAGACCAACCCCATATTTACTTCAGAAAATGTAATGCCTGGCTTTCCATCTTTCTCTATATTCATAAATAACCATGTAATAAAGAGAATATTTCTTCTTAGGTTTATATAAAGTTCATGCAAGAGATTATATAGTTCAGGAAACATTTTTTGATTCTTCAGTTGGGATGGAATAAGGCATAGTGGAGGCCCTCCCTGCTGGTTTCAAGGTCAGGGTTACTGTAGTGGAATTTGGAGTTGGGGTATCCCCTGGGGTAGAGGACAGAATCAATGTGGTAAGGAGGAGGCAGTGATGTTCCTATCCTCTCAGTCATACTGGCCATTACCTTGGAGTTTTCTTTTACTCTTTCCTCTTACCTCACACGTGTAATCATTGCCAAATCTTGTAATTTCTATCTTTACAACATTTCTTCCTCCTGCTTCCTCCTTGTTCCCATAGCCATGACCCTAGTTCAAGTCCTATAGTAAGAGCAATACCTGAACCTCTGACCCATGAGAATTAGGATAGTTTTTCCTTAAAAAGGTATTTTCTTCAAGACTTAATTGGTTCAGGAAACTAAAGGTTCAGTCTACTTATATCACTTCCTAGTTATCTGAGTACGAAATAGCCTTAAGGAATTCTAGGCACTCTGTGATAACTTTGTGATGGGCAACTCAGACTAGGGAGCATCACTCATCTGAATGAACTTAAGGTATCCTCAACACTTATCCTTGTTCAATAGGTTTCTCCTGCTTTATGGACAAGTAAATCCTTTGTCAACTATTGGATAATCTGCATGTATTTTTTTTTTTTTTGTCCCAATATTGAACACAAACTACGAGGAGACAGTCTAAGTCAATCTTACCCCAGAACAGGTTCACATTTCCTCTTTTCTGAACTGTTGCAATCCCCTTCTAACTGGTCTTCCTGTCTTGGGGTCTTTCCCAGCTCCAACCCATTCTCCATTTAGATTTTAAGGTGATTTTCTAAAGTAGCTCTTACCCTGGACAAGTCTTTAACCCTCTTTACATCAGTTTCCTCATTGTAAAGCTGGAGAAAAAAATGGTGAACCACTCCAGTGTCTGCCAAGAAAACCCTAAATGGGGTCACAAAGAATCAGACACAACTGAAAATGACTGAACAACAACAAAGCTACTAGTTATTCCTGTTCAGGAGTGGTTCTCCATTACTTTGAGAATAAATGGAATGAGGCTGGAACATGCTCAGATCTCCTAACATGGAGGCATTCTGCTTCTGGGAGGAGACAGCTTGCATTCTCCCTCCTTAGCTTCTAATCACCTACTTTTGCAGCTTTAGTGCTATCCTTAACCTCTTTCACTTAATACTTATAGAAAATTAGCTACAAAATCTTGCTCCTAATTCCACATTTCTTATGTATGTTCCTTTCTGTCTATTCATCTAGTCACTACTTTAGTGCAAGCCTCCCTTTTGGATTATCCCCTCTCTTTTGGATTATTGCAATAACTTTTTAATTGGTCTCCCTGCTTCAGTTCTCTCTTCTCTCCAATCCACCCTTCACACAGCTGTCAAAATGATTTTCCTAAAGCACAGGTCCCATCATATCACTCCTCTACTCAATAATCTCCAAGGGTTCCCTATTGACTCTAGAATCAAATATAAATGCCTTTGTCTGACATTTAATGCCCTTCAAAACTTAACCTTTTCAGCCTTATTGCACATCATTCCCTAGCTTTCTTGTTGTTCTATACATTCCTCCCTCCCTCTCTCATCTCCATGCCTTTACACTGGTTGTCTCTCATGCTTGAAAGTTAGTCCTTTCTCACCTCTGCCTCTTAGAATCTCTTAGTTCCTTTGAAGTTCAGCTAAAGCATCCCTTCTATATGAAAAATCTTTCCTGATCCTTCCAGCTCCAATTTCTTTCCCAAAATTTGTTGCTGTGTAGTCATTTCGGGCATGTCAGACTCTTCGTGACCCCCTTTGGGGTTTTCTTGGCAAAGATCCTGGTTTGCCATTTCTTTCTTCAGCTCATTTTTACAGATGAAGAAACTAAGGCAAATGGGGTTAAGTGACTTGTCTGGGTCACCCAGCTCGTAAGTGTCTGTGGCTGGATTTGCACTCAGGAAGATGACTTCCTGACTCCAGGTCTGGTGCTCTATCCACTGAACCACCTGGTTGTGGCTCCCAAAATTACTTTTATTTATTTTCTACATATTTTCTGTACATGCTTATTTACTTATATACATCTCTCCTTCAACAGAATGTAAGCTCTTTGAGGGCACGAACTATGCATTTTTGTTTTTTATATATCCAGCATAGTGGCTGGCAATAGTAGGGATTTAATAAATGTTTGTTGATTAATTATTGGAGAGAACTCCCAAAACTTTGAGATTATAGACTCAATTGAGTATTTGAGAAATTCACCTGCTTGCTTTCAGTGTCTTGAAACTTAGTTGAATCCTCAAATTCATGGGACAAGTAACAAAGAGAATAAAATGTGTATATGAAAAAATATGAGAATAGATAAAGTAATATGCTACAAAATGTGCAGATTTCTAGACTCAAGTATTAGAAAAATGTAAATTTTTCTAATGATTAAGTATTTTTTGGTATTAAAAACAAGAAAAACCTCTAAAAATTTTGATTCCCCCAATATCACATATGTCAACATTTTCTTCCACAGAGATTCTTTAGCTGTCTCAAGGTGAAATGCTTAAAAAAGTTGTCAAATTTTAAAAATGTTATTTTTTTTTTACACAAAAAGACAAGTGTCTCAGATTTGCTGACTTTTCTTGTTAGGACAAATGGTTGCTTCCTACTAGGTTGTTGTGTTTGTCCTTTATTCTCAAAGAGGACCATGATATCAAGATGATGACATGAGTTATAGTTGACTTTGGTTTGAGTGAAGGAGGGCTGTGCAAGGTTACCAGTCTCACTTTCTCCTCCTGAGCCATCTGGATCGAGTGGCCTGATATTCATCAGGACAGCTGGAGATGGCCTCTCCTAGTAGGTATCTTTTTTTTTAAATGAACAAACTCAACATAATATTGTTGTATAGTCATTTTCAGTTCTGTCCAACTCTTTGTGACCCCATTTGGGGTTTTCTTGGTAAAGATACTGGAATGGTTTGCCATTTCCTTTTCCAGTTCATTTTACAGATGAGGAAACTGAAGCAAACAGGATGAAGTGATTTGCCCAGGGTCACACAGCTAGTAAGTGTCTGAGGATGGATTTGAACTTAAATCTTCCTCCCTCCAAGCGCAGCCTATGTCCATTGCACCACCTAGCTGCCCACTCATTATCATACTTCAAGGTAAAAGTAATTAAAAATTTTTTTCGTTGACATCTCTTGTTTTTATTTACATCATCTTCATATCCCAATGTATCCCTTCCCCAACTTCAGCTAAAGAGTTATCCGTTATAACAAGGAAGAAAAAGAAAGAATGAAAAAAATACTTCAATATAACTAATCAATACATCAATCAAGTATGACTGCGTATGTAATAGTCCATATCCATAATCAGTGAAGTCTCCTTTCTCTTTTTTTTGGAACTAAACTTGATCATTATGATTATTTAGTATTGTTTAAATTTTGTTGTTTTTCTTTCCATTTATATTGGTGCAGCCGTTGTATATATACAGTTTTTTGGTTCTACTTATTTCACTTTGCTTCCGTTCATATTCCCATCCTTCCTTGTATTCCCTCTGTTAACTATTTCCCATTTACCTGGTATATAGGTTTGCTTTGCAGGTTTGTTCTTCAGTTTTGTAGAGGACCTATTACTTTGTGTATCTCTCTTTCTCTCTCCCTCCCTCCCTCTCTCTCTCTCTCTCTCTCTCTCTCTCTCTCTCTGTATATATTTTGCATGTTATGTTTCCCATTAGCTTGTAAGTTCCATGAAGGTAGGAACTGTCTCATGCCTCTTTTTGAATCCCCAGTGCTTAACACAATGCCTGGCACATAGAAGGAGCTTAATAAATATTTATTGATTGATACAATTTTTTATAGTGAAGTAATATTCTATCATGTGCCTTGACACATACTTCTGACTATGTGACCTTAGGTTAACCTCTCAGAGCCCTAAGCAACTCTTTAAGATAATAAGTTGCAGAGAAGGTGCCCACCTGTATTGATAGAGAGAATTTCCTTATCTGGGAATTCCCAGTACCAGTGAATCACAGGTTTGGTCCCTGTACCTAACCGTACTCATGAAATACAGCCTCTTTTGCTCTCAATTGATGGGCCTCTACTTTTCCCCCCTCAGTTGATGGCTCCTGTGTAACCCTGGGCAAGTCACTTAACATCAAAACAAACATTTATTGAAAGTATTATTAAAGAATTCCTCTTTTACTCTGTTGCATGTTGACAGAAGCTGACTGTTTCTGCCTAACCCTAATCCTGGCTCTGCTACTAGGTCAAGAGCTAGATCATATTCCTCTCTGGTTTTGTAAAACTTCTTATCATCAAGTACATCTTCTGGCTTGGAAATAATGTTTCCGATACCAAGTCACATCCTGATCATTTGATGCTCATTGCTAAGAAAATGGATCTGGAACACAGGGAAACTCAGACTTAGCAGAAATAAAATGAGTGTTACCAAATTTTTCTTTCTTGTTCTCTGATCCTTGTCCTCCAAACCATCTTACCCCATTTATATTAGTAGATATTTGAAAAATTGGATTACACATAATTATCAGTCAGTAATCATTTATTAAGTGCTTAACATATACGAGGCATATTCTAACTGCAGTATGTGTAATTATATTTTTGAAACTGAACCTGGAACAGTCCCCCACGGGTTAATTGGTAGCATTGCAGGTGTGATACGATGACAAAAAAGACCATTTCTCCAGGCACAATAAATAGAAAAGCATTGGGATAAGGGCAGAAGAGCATTGGCCAGTCATTTCTCAGTTGGTACTTTTGTTCTAGGAAACTTTATTGCTTTGGAGGTACCAGAAAGCCCTTTTTAATTAAGCTGATTTAAAGTAGAGGAGACTCAAGTGAGCATTGACTGCCTGTAGGAAGGTTGGAGGTGGTGGTGGTGGTGGTGGTGGCACACAGGCTATGTTCTGTCAAATTTACAATCCATTTTCCAGCAGCGAGCACCCTATGAAAGCAAGTTGCATTATGAACAGATGAGCAGGTCATTCTCAAAGGTCATTTATCCTGAATGGCTGAGGAAAATACTTATATTAGCTTTAACACATGTACTCACTACATATGACTACCCTAAATCTATTTAATGTTTGATATGACTGTAAATATCAGCACCATATGTGTGCCAAATGATCTTGTGGAGGAGAAAATAGAATTTGTACGTAATAACATCTATTTTTCTTCTCCTGAAAGGACAAGGCAAACTTTTTTTGAGGAGGGGGGGAGGTGGGAAGAGAGCTCTTTTAACATGTTCCATGTTACTAGCTGAGAGTTTTCTGTCACCATCCTGGTTTATCTACCTAAAGGAAGCAGGAAACATCAAGAATTTCTAGGACTCTTGGGATAAAGGATGAGGACAGTAAGTAGGGGTTGGGGAACTGAATATATTCTGGTTGCTGTGGAAGTTTTAACATTTACATAACCTGGATCTCCTTTAATTGGGAGTCTCCTGACAGCTACCCCAACGTCAATCAAAGCTTGAGTTAGCAGCTTAGTGGTGAGATTTTGAGCTTATCCTAGAAGGGTAATTGAATATGGAATTGAAACCAGGCAGGGCAACAGATGAAAGTACACTGAGCATCTGCTTAAAACCACGTCCCTCAAACTTTCACCAGTGTTGCTTTTACAAGACCAACAAGTCATGTTAATCTAAAGCAACATATGGTTACCCAAAGCAAAAGATAAGGCAAATAACAAAGGGTTAAAAGAGTTCCTGGTGCCCATCTCCAAACAGTTGCATATATATATATGTATATATATTTATGCCAGGCATTGTGCTATTCTGGTGATACAATTAATAAAAAGAAAGAGTCTCTACCCTCAAGAAGTTTACAATCTAAAGGGGGGAATTAATACACAAAAAGAAGCAGAGAATGAGATAGCAAAAGATAGTCTTCTAGTTCCCTGTAGTTGAAACTAGGTAATTCAACAGATGCAAAGTGGAGTGAGATGAGTCCACTTTCTGCCCTCTATAAGGAAAGGCTTTGGGAGGAGTTTGGTACTTCACCTTCCAGCCCTCCAATCAGAAGGCAGAGGAGACTGAGGGAGGTGGTGTCCATCAAGGCTTGAGTTAGCAGCTTAGTGGTGAGATTTTGAGCTTATCCTAGAAGGGTCCTCTTGTTCTATGGAATTGAAACCAGGCAGGGCAACAGATGAAAAGTTAGAAGTGACTTGACTGCCTCTTCCACATCACAGGGGTGCAACACAGGATAAATCACTTCAGAAGGGTATTAGATAACTGTCTTCTGGCAGCAGAATTTGCTTTTCTGGTTCTGGGTTCAAGCTTCATCAACCTGGGCCTTTCCTGCTGCTTCCACATATCCACAATGGTAGAGGAATATAAGCTCACAAGCAAATGTTGCAATTTGGAGCTTGATTTTTTTCTGCCTAGTTTGATCTGTCTTTATATTCACTGTGACCTCCACTTTTCCACATTCATGTCATAGTCTGGCTTATGGCAATATTGGCAATCAGATAGCTTCACATTATGGAGCTTCTGGCTAAGGGATGATAAATATTTATCATTCTTACTGCTCTATGCCTATCCCTTTTCCCAGTCCCAGTTCTCCAAATGCCTCCCACCTCTGAGATATCTATGTTCATCTACTAGGACTGGCAGTATCAATCCCCCTTCCTCTCCCCGCCAAACTGGAGAAATGTTGAAGACCTCTGAACAAGCTTCTTACATTAGAAACCAATACAAAACTTGTGAGAGCTAATTCAATGTGTTGGGGAGTAGGGGAAGTAAAGCACTGTGTGATGGTAAAAGGAAAACTGGACATCTTTGAGGAGATCTAGTATTGCATTCTCATCTTGCTGAACCTGAAAGGAAGGAAATTACTTCCCCATTCAGTACCATAGTGTCCTCACCTATAAAATGAAGGGCTTGGATATGATCATTGATAAGGTCTATTCCAGCTTTATTTTTTATTTTAATCTCAGATCTAGTTCTTTTACCACGTTGTATCAAACAGGAGAGCTATGAGAGGCAAGAGTAAATGATCTGTTATTATTTCTCCTAACCCACACTGATTTTCGGGAAAATGTGATCTCAACAGGTAAGTGAGAGTAAGCCAACCTAGCATATAGCTACTCCCAATTTTATCATTGTCAGCTTACTAAACTTCTCAATGAAAGTGGAATTTCCCCTAAAGATCTCTGTTCTCCCCATGGATGTTTTCTATTTTGGTTTGTTTTGGTGGGGTAGAAAGAGAAGTTAAGGGGTGACTGGTAACTTAATCCTGTCTCTCCTCAGTCTGCCTTTATTTCCAGGTGTTTCGTGACATTTCAGGGTGATTTGCACATCTCTATAATTTTTCATGGTTTATACTATCATTTGTGGCTTTTTTTCCTACTTGCCTGCTATTGTGCCATATTGATCTTTGGTTTTCTGTGGATTCTCTGAAGGACAAGTAAGCATTTTGCTTATGACTAGATCACAGAAAACACTCAACTCAGAAAAACTCAATGACAGTTTTTTCCTTCATTACATTTATTCAACAGCAATCTCCCAAACACTTATTAGTGCAATGCAAAGTGCTGTTTTAGGGATAGAGGTAAGTAAGGATAAACAAAACTTGGTCAAGGAAGTCAAGATATTTACAATTAGTAAGGTATTCTTTCAACAAGATATCTTTCATGGGTTTGCCAAAATTATGCAATATTACTTGAAACATGTACAGAGCTAAGTTTGGAGATCCTCTTGTGTTGAAGAAGGAATAAAGCAGGGAAATAAATATATGCTCATATAAAGGTGTTTGCCACTGCCATGTAACATGTCTGATCAAAGCCCAGATGGAAGAGGGATCCCTTAAATATAGTTAAGATCCCTTAAAAATAGTTAAGTTTTCCAGAAGTTCTTGTTTGTGTTTGATATTGGACTCATTATATTAAGCCCTGAAACATTGTAGAACCTCTTCAATGAAATCTATAATCTTTTTTTTAAGTTCAGGCATACAATCCATACTAAAAGTCAACTGGATAATGAGTGTTTATTGCCTGAGCTGCTGTTTTGTAGACATGTGTCTTGGACAAATTGCTACAGATAAAAGAATGGATAATCTTTTAAATATGTTGTGGTTCCTTTTTACTAATATTTAATACTTTTGCCTTAATAGTTACTGGAGATAATTATTTACAATTTTCTTTCTCCACTTTATCTCCCTCTGGTTTGTGTATCAGAACCATATTTGTTTCATGGAAATAACTGAATAAATTACCTTCCTTTTCTATATTTTTGTAAACTCTCTCTCTGAATATATATGTATGTATTTAATATATTATATAACACAATATTTATAATATATATTTAATAAATTAATAAACAATATATTTAAAATACAGATATAATTACATTTGTAACATTGAAGTTATTTATTCTTTGAATATTTATAGGGTTAACTTGTAAATCCACCTGTGTCTGGGTTCTTTTTCTTTCCTTTGGAAGTTCATTTATGGCTTGTTCAATTTCCTTTTTTGAGATTGAAATATTTAAATTACCTACATAGTTGTAATATTCATTTCATTTATCAATTTTGTTGATATATAATTGAGCAAAATAGTTTTCAATAATTTCCTCTACCTATTGTGAATTTTTTTCATGTCTGAGTTTAAGTCAATTTCCCTTATTTGATCAAATTAGTTCAATTTTTTGTTTTAAAATTTCTCTTCTTCAATTTTTAGAATTTCTATTTTAATGTTTAGCTGTTATTTTACTTTTTGTTGCCCTTCTAATTTTTAAGTTGCATGTCCACTTGTATTTATCATGGAATTATTCTTTTCTTCTGAGGTTATCCCTTGGGTTTCTCTTAACTCATAGTGCTTTTCTATTGTATTGGGAATTTTCTTCTGTTTATTCATGTCTTTAGCCCCATTTCTAAGATGGGGACTTTATTTCAGTTCCAGGATCTGCTGCTTCTCACACGTTAGATGGGTTGACTGGGCCCTAGTCCTATCCCTGAAGCAGTTTGGTTGTTGTTGCTACTCCCCTGATATAGTTAATGTGGTGCAATGGAAAAAAAAAAAATCACTGTATTTAGAGTCAAAGGACCAGGATTTAAATCTTGTTTCTGCTGCTCATAATATGGGATCTTGGACAAGTCACTTAACTTCTCCAATCTTCAGTTTCCTTATTTAGTTAAATGAAAGGTTTGGATTAGATGACCTCTGAGGTTCCTTCCAACTCTAAAATCTGTGATCTTATGAGTTCTGGGTGGGGTAGCTGGTTATTGGTTTTCCTGCCTTCTTGTATAACCCTGGCTTGAAACAGGGAGCTAAATGTGGATCTGGGTTTGGGGCTGGACCCAGACCAAGGATTAGATCTTGATCTCCTCCTTAATTTCTGGCTTCTGCTTTGATATGTTAGCTCAACATGGACAGCAGTGTTGGTTTCTTTTGTTATCCGAAATATTCTGTTTTATGTATTTTAAAATATTCCTCTGTGAAGGAGTCTATAGGCTTTACCAGACCACCAAAGGGGTATATGAATTTTGAGAAAATTAAAAACTTCTGAAATAGAGGAAGGAAGTGCTGTGATGATAAATTTATGAACAATTGTCTCCCTAGGAAAAGAAATATATACAAAACACACAAGTTTAGTTTGATCCGTTAACATTTTCTCCATCATGCTAAGTTTAAACAGTCAACAAACCTTCATTTGTAGCATTTGCTGGTTTCTGAGGTGTAAATATTCACAGTGAAAATTTAACGATCAGCTCTCATACGACTAGACTGTAGCACACCCCTAGAGGTAGTTTACCTAAATAGCAAGACTTTCAATAGCCCAAAATGAGAAGGTAGGAGGGGGAGCCTGGGAGCCTGGTACTTGGCTGTTGTCGTTCCTTCTTACATCACTATGTTAGAGTCAAGGGGCATTATGTCCAACTGTGGCTTATCAGACCGATATAAACTTGGAATGCTCTACCACAGCTTGGGTACAACTAGTCCATGTGAACGGTTGGGGTGAATTCTCCAAAGTTGCACATCTTGAGTTTCTTTTGAGCTACTTCAATTCTGCTTCTCTCAGAGCACAGTGTCTTTTTTGATGTGGGTATGCCATGCTGAGTGTTCCTTTGCTAGCGTATCCCATGTCATGCAATCAATTCTTAGGAGTACTTAACCCTTTGAGAAAGGAGAGACAATGACAAGATGGTAAAATGCGGAAAACAACAAGGATCTTTAGAAAGTGATCTAGCATCTAGACCCATATGGGATCTCGACCCACAGTTTAAGAAGTTCTGAAGAAGTCACAAATGGAAAAAGTTTAAGAAGCCCTGATCTAGACAGATGAAATGAACCTCAAAGGAAGAGGGAGTCTTCTGTGAAAGGTAACATTGGGAGTATCCTGAAGTGGCACTAGGAGGAAGTAGTACGTCTGCTCCCTCTCCTAGCCCTGTGTGTGAGAATGTTTGAGAAAAATAACAGCTAGAGTTGCAGAGTGTGGAGTGTTAAGAGTCTTCAGAAGAAGTCAAGGTTTCATGAGCAGGAAAGTGATATATTAAGGAATCTTAGAGAAAGGAGAATGTATTAAGGGTTTTCAGAGTTCAATAAGGTGACGACAGATGAGGAGGTAGAGCTCTGCTGGCTAGGGATAAGAGTATGGGATGATGAAGCTGGAAGAAAAGATTTCACTTCAGCAGAAAATTATCTTTAATTACAGGGTCCTGATGAATATCTGGTCACTGGATCCAGAAGGCTTAGGAGGAAAAAGTGAAGTTGGTGACCTTGCACAGCCCTCCCTTACTCAAATCAAAGTCAAGTGCAAGTCAAGTCATCATTTCTCTGATGTCATGGTCCTCTTAGAAAACAAAGAACAAATATAACCTGTGAGTAGACTGAGCTACCTAAATGAGAATCCAGCTAGCTAGGTAACTCAGCTCATTCTGTCTCTCAACCTAGCCCTCTCCCTTTCCTTCTCCTCTCCAAAAGAAGGTAAATTTTGATGGCCAGAAGCTTCCCTACCCCCTCTTCCCCTCCTCTCCCCTCCCCTCCTCTCCCTTCCCCTCCCTTCCATTCTCTTCCCTTCCCTTCCATTCCCTTCTTGTCTCCCCCCAAACCCTTACACCCCATGCACTCTGAAGCCCATGGATTGCCCAAGCTCCACTCAATGGCTGTTTTTGGACCCTCCAGGCTTAGAGTGAATGTCAATACTAACAGTTTCTCTTTGAAACAACAACCCTGAGGCTCCTGCTCCTCTCAGAATGATTTGTCTATTTATTTATTTTTTCTTTTCTATTGAAGGGGCCATCCCCCTGACTACTTTTTAAAGAGGCCTATTCACTGAATGAGCGTTACCTCACTTTAAGTGAGTACTTGAAAAGGCCTTAGCCTAAAGGGCCAAGGTCATCCTGATGAATGTCTGGTCACTGGATTCAGATGGCTCTGGAGGAGAAGTGAGGCTGGTGACCTGCACAGTCCTCCCTCACTCAAAACAAAGTCAAGTGCAAGTCATGTCATTATTTCTCTGATGGCATGGTCTTCTTCAAAAATGAAGGATGAACACAACCTGTGAGGAGCTGGAGGTAGGAATTTGTTAGCCATAGGTGGAGAGTATCAATTTGGAAGACTAAATTTCTAATTAGAATTCTGGAGTAAAGGAGTCTTTGCCCTCTTAGTGGACTGGAGTCAGGGACTGGAAGGCCAAGGGTACAGAGGTCTCATGATGAAAGAGACACGAACAACTGTCACTTCCATGGTATATATAATCCCAGCGCTTCTTAGGCATTAAAAAAAAGTTTATGTATAATATTATACAGTAACATGGAATAATGTTTACTAAAGTACTCTATTACTAAGTAAAGTACCTGTTTTAATGAATAGAATAGAATAATTTGCAATTAGCATATTCATGTGATACATAAAAATAGCTTTTGCTAAAGTATGAGAGATTCTGGGAAAGATTTCATTTTCTTAAGCAGACACTATACCTCTTGTTTATAGTATTACTTTACATATCAAACCCACTTTTCATTATATAAAAACAAATGTCATCTTTGCTTATGTTTCATTGGTCACAAATTCCAGATTAATAGGGTCCTCATTAATGTGGTTTTTCTCTGTAGTAATTAGCTCAGATCTAGGAGATTCAGGGTTTCTTAAATAATCCAAACCCTTGTTATTAGTATCCTTTACATTGGAGACACTAGGGCAGGCAAAGAGGTGCCTACTTTTGTCAAAGGAAAGGGATAATCTATTTTCAGATTGATCGCTACTGAGTTTCATTGCTATCAACCAGATACCACCATCCTCAAGTTGCCAAGCATTTGGGTGTCATGAATATACTGGCAAATTAAGTACAAATTAAATAAATTTTAATTAATTCAATAAAAAAGTACAAAAATACTGGCAAATTAAAAGTGGAGCCTTTTAATAATAATAATGTCTAGTCCTATTACCTTGAACTATTATCTTACCTCTTTAAGCATCCATCTGCTTTCTCCTCCGTAAAATGAGGGGGTTGGACTTATCTATGGATTCTTATGATTCTAAATCTATGATCCAGCTTTCGTATTCCTTGGTTCTAGAGACCCCTATAATTTGGGATGAGCAGAGGGCAGGTATATAAAGTTACCACTAGGGCAAATGATACCAGTAGCTACAGTTAGTGATACTGGTGGTTGGTTAGTAAAGATAAAAACTATTTTTATAATTTTGTGTGAAGCGTTAAGAGTACTGGATTTGAAGTTAGAGGACCTTGTCTAGGTTTGAATTTTCTCTTGGCTGTTTATTACAGATGTGACCTTGGCTAAGTCACCTATAAAATGGAGAGGGGGGGGCAGTGTCATAACTTCATCTGCAATATACCTTTGAGCTTTATCCCCATGGTCCTAGGAACTAGGACAAAAATAGATCTGATCAGTTTTGGCCTCCATGTAGGATTTTAGAAGCAACATATTATAAAGAGCCAACTAACCACCCCTGCAGATGGAGTTTCATAACCTGTGTTTTGTCTGTAGGGTGATGTTACAGACACTCTTGTGAGGCATGTGTTCCCTTCAAAGCTTTAATGAGTAGGCCATTTTCACAGAGTTGTGCCTGGCATTTGTAAACTGTGCTGATGAGCAGGTTACCATAATGTGGAAAAAAGAAGGAATTTAATTTTCAAAATTGCCCTCATGTGTACTTAGAGTATATTCATAAACCTCTCTCAAAGACAATTAAAAGGCCACGTCTTCTGGTCTGGCTAATGCAGTGTCCATTTCCATAACCTTCCTTGGCATTAATACAAAGCTTCTTATTCTCATATCAGTGTTTAAACCTATTAACACAACTCTGTGAACCAGGCAGGGAACTGTGTTGTCTTGTTTTATAGGCTACAGAAGGATAAGAAGGCCTGGAGACAGTTATCCAGGGAGATAGTCACCAAGGGAAACATCATCTCAGAGCAGATGTGCTTGGGAGTCAGCAGGAAAACAAACAATTGATCGTGGACTGGCATTGTAGTGTTAAGGACAAATGACAAGACTGGAGAGGCCTGATTTCACATGTCAGTGTGTACCAAGACAACCCGGCCTTACCAGATAGGAACACAGTGGCAATACCAAATTGAAAGCTGTCATGGATATCTACCACTAGAATTACACATCTGGTGAATTGTCAGGGATAGGGCTTCCAAAAATATTCTATGGCACCAGCTAAAGAAGTCTGGAGGCCAGGTTCTGGGGTTCTGGGGCCAACTGTTCACTAGTGTGTTTGGTGGAGGAGCAAGACCAGAGAGTTCTCTGTTTCAAGGAGAACTTAGTCTCTGGTCATAAAGGCCACCAAAGGCATGTCCTATAACAGAGTGAAGCAGTCACTGTGTTCTAAGAAATCAGAGGAGTCTGAGGACAGAGACACAGTGAGAGTTGTGGACCAAAGCAATAAGTATGTGAACCTGGGAATAAAGAGGCAGTTGTTGGGGAGGGACAGTCCAAACTGTCCAAAAAACCCATCTATGGTATTTGTTGTAATGAGCTATTGTTGTGGGAGGCACCAGCTCACCTGGGCATCCTTCTGAATGGCAGATGATTGAATCTTAACATGTGTCCTGGATCAAAGCACATCAGGAGACTTTGAATCCATCAATGAAATCAACAGATCCATTTGGGAAGCTGGAGGTTTGAGTTTGTATTTAATTCAACATCGAATCCAAGGCCACAAAGATGAATAATAATAAAAAGAAAGGCCCCATATATACTAAAATATTTATAGCAGCACTTTTGTTCATCATAGCAGAGAACTGGAAACAAAATAGATATTCATCAGAAAGGGATACACTAAACCAGCTGTGGTACATGAATGGGATGGAATATTATGGCTCTGTAAAAAATGATGAATATGACAAATCCAGAGATGCATAGGAAAATGTACATGAATCAATGCAAAATAGAGTAAGCAGAACCAGGAAAACGGTATACACCATGACGGTGAGGTAAATGGAAAAGAACCACAGTAGCAAAATAATCAAAAGTGAATGCTATGAAATCATAACCACCAAGGTTGGCCTCAAAGAAGAGATATGAGAAGTGTACCTCCCTCCCATCTTTGCAGAAGTAAGGATCTATGCATCTGGAATGCCTAATATAAAATGCTAGACTTTAGTTATGCTAAGCTGCCAACCCCTTCCCCTCCTTCTTTGTTAAAAGGGATGGTGCTCTGGAGGAGGGAGAGGAAAGCTTAGGAAATGTAGGTCGTATAAAAACAAAAAAAAGTACGAAGAAGAAGAGATCAGTTAAAGTGGAGAACAGAGAAAAGTTAGCCTTGAAGGAAGAAAAAGATTTCAACGTGTGAAGATTTGGAGGGAATATTCCTTTTCTATTATTAGAGCTTAGCATGCACAAAGTAAGCACTTAATAAATGGTTTTTCACTAAATAATTAATTATAGGATCCTTAGAGAAGCAGATTGCAGGTCAATGCAAGGGGGGAAAATCCCCCAACCCTATCAACTTGAGCTGTCCAAAGTAGAGACATTTTGTATCTAAGAGTAAGGACGTGAAATAAAGGGCTTTGGGACATAGTACTGCATTTGTCTCTGTGTGTGTTTGGATGGAAGGACCTGACTACTAATTCTGCCATCATTCAGCTCTGTATATTTTGATGCACCCATGATTTCATCAACAGCGTTACTCCTGCCAATGATTCAGCTGTCCATCCATCCATGCTTTGCTTATCCAGCAATGGTTGTCCAATCTGTCCCCTCACAAATTCTCTGCAAGAGGTCTGCCCAGTGTACTGGGGGTGAGGGAGGGATGTTCTTCTAGATCTCTTAACATTGCATGGATTCTAACGGACCATAAAGAGAGCCTACTGACTATTTCTCAGTCTTGCTTTGTGACTGGCCCATAGTTTATTGTTTTCCCTCCTAACCATACAGTTCTCTGATGATAACCTCTACATCATCACTTCTGTGCAATATGTAATGTATTTGCCGTCTACTTCTCCTCCTCCCTAGGCACCCCTCCTCCATACCTTTCCATCACTCTTTGGTCTCACTCAACTTTAATTCTTTGGAGACTGTGGTATTCCATGACTTATAACTGTATGTCATCACTGTAAGAATGTTGTTGTTTAAAAGATGGGCTTTGTTAGAAGGAGAAGCCTGGGGTCATGAAAGGTGCTGTATGGTCTCCTAAATGTTATCCAGACCTGCCTTCTCATCCTGTTCTGGGTCTAACTCATTATCCATTTACAGTGCCCTATATATGACAATTTTATATGTGCCATTGTATGTATACGTATGAATAGAATCTAAGGTTTGTCCATCCTACTGCATATCATAATCCAGATTATACACACTTCTCATCCACTTATTTTTTCTTATGTGAATAGTTGGGTGAATCGTTTTCGAGAGATTATAGATTACATTTAGTATGCTTTGCAATATTCCAGGGCTTGATTCAATTAGTCCAATGTTGTGTGGAAGGAAAGAAGGAAATAACCATTTATTAAGCTCCTATTATATGCCTGTACTGTGCTAAGTGCTTTACAAATATTTCCTTTCATTCTCACAATAATCTTGGGAAGTAAGCTATCATTATCCCTATTTTACAGTGGAAGAACTTGAGGCAGACAGAGGCCAATTGAGTTGCCCGGGATCATACAGCTAGTAAATGTCTGAGGTCAGATTTGAACTTGGGTCTTCCTGACTCAAGATTTAGTACTCTTATTTGCTGTACTACCTAGCTTGCCATTTTCAAGCAGGAGCATCTGAAAGACCTCATTATCAACAGTTGCTTTTCCATTTGAGCTCTGGCATGGATATCCTCCACAATGGCAAACAACTTTCTGGAGTGCCCAGCTTTCTGGATTATGCCTCTCTTGGCATTAGAAATGAGAGGGTTGTAGAAAAGAGTTATCTCTATTGTTAAAAGATCACTTTTTGCTTGACCGGAATTAAATGCTTTTTATAATCAACAAACAGCAAACTTCAACGGGACCTTATAGTCTCTACACAAACAATTTTTGACTGTCATGATAGCTACTGTAGTATACATACCTTGTACAGTACGTGCCTGTTCCTTTCTTAAACCTTCATCAAGCATATCTTTGAGGTGTGCATTGTTCACCTGCCAAACATATGTTTGTCTAAAAGACTATTTTACAGAGAACTCACACAAAGGTAAACAGCCTCAAGTAGGCCAGAAGAAGTGATACAAGAATACCCTCAAGGTTTCTCTGAAGAACTCTGGAATTGATTGTGAGACATGGTAGACAATGGCACAGGACTGCCCAGCATAGCGTGACCACATCATAGAAAGTGCTGTGTTCTATGAGCAAAGCAGACTTGATGCAGCTCAAAGGAAATGTGAAATGCACGAATTAATAGAGTCTACTCCAAATGTTCATATAGCCTATTTGTGCCCAAGATGTGATAGAGCCTTCTGAGCTTGTATTGGTCTGATCAACCACAATTGGACACACTGTACCTTGATCAGACCATGGTGATGTCATTTTGACTGTCTTTGAGAATGAAGGACAACAACCAACCAAGATTATTTTAATAAAACTGACTTAGAATGATGGGAACATAGAGTTGGAAGAGAATTAGAATCCATTTAATCAAATCCCCTGAGCAGCTCTATAACATTACTAAGAAAATGGCCATTTACCCTATACTTGAACCCTGGTGAGAAGAGAGGTATATAAATAGAAGGAGAAGGCATCAGGAGAGAGACAGAGACAGAGAAAGAGAGACAGAGATACAGAGAGGGGAGACGCTGAAGGCAGAGGAAACAGCCCAAGGAAAGGCACAAAAAAGTCATTGGACAAGGCTTATTTGAAGAAATCATCCTATTTTCTGCAAGAGACATTTATTGGTTCCTCTTCCAAACCACAATTGCCAGTGTCTTACTTTGGATATTACCTCCAACGTAACCTGCATATATCTTGCATGTACAGTTGTTTGCATAATTTCTCCCCTTTTAAAATGTGAGCTTCTTGAGGGCAGGGATTATTTTTCTTATTGTTGTTTGTTTTTTTGTGCTGAAAAATGACCAAAATGACATCACTATTGTGGTCAAGGTACAGTGTTTCTGACTGTGGCTGATCAGATCAACATGTGCTCAGAAGGCTCTATAGCACATAAGGTGCAAATAGTCTGTATGATCATTTGGGAGGGAGATGGCTCTAAATTTGTGTAACTCACTTTTTTTTGAGCTACTGCAGTTCTGCTTTGCTCAACAAACATAGAACCTTCTTTGATGCTCATAAAACACTATATTGGACATTCATGTGCCAGTGTCTCCCATGTCTCACAATTGATTCCAAAGTTTTTCAGAGAGACCTTGAGAGTGTCCTTGTATCGCTTCTTCTGACCACCGTATGCCTGCTTGTATTTGTGCAAGTTCTCGGTAAGGGATTGTTTTTACAGAGATGAGGTTATTGCAAGGGAACTGAAAATACACATTAAGCACCAAACACTGCCTTTTTGCTTTTAATTTAGCTTCAACACAATAGGCAGTGTGATTCAGTACCATAATAAATAAGAAAATATATCTTTTGTAGACTGAATAAATAATATGTCATAACCTTATTACTCTCTTTTAAATGTATGGAAATGCTGTTGTATAAATAAAATACAAATTGATTTAAATATGCTATTGAATTCATAATAACTGATAGTACAGTTATTATCATGTGGGGATCCATTAACTATTTTTTCTTCTTTTTTTAATGCTTATTTATTTTTAGTTTTCAACACTCATTTTCATAAAATTTTGAGTTCCAAATTTTCTTCCCATCTCTCCCCTCCCCTCACCTCATAACGCTTTGCATTCTGAGCACCCCTTCCTTCAATATGCCCTCCCTTCTATCACACCCCACCCTTCCCTTATCCCCATCTTCTCTTTTTTCTTGTAGGGCAAGGGAGATTTCTATATCCCATTACCTGTATTTCTTATTTCCCAGTTGTATGCAAAAACAATTCTCAACATTTGTTTCTAATACTTTGAATTCCAACGTCTCTTCCTTCCTCCCTCCCCAGCCATCCCCACTGAGAAGGCAAGCAATTCAATATAGGCTATATATGTATACTTTTGCAAAAGACTTTCATAATAGTCATGTTGTGTAAGACTAACTATATTTCCCTCCATACTATCCTGCCCCCCATTTATTCTATTCTCTCATTTGACCTTGTCCCTCCCCAAAAGTGTTTACTTCTAATTACTCCCTCCTCCCATTTACCCTCCCTTCTATCATGCCCCTTACCCCACTTCTCCCCTTCTCCCCTATTTTCCTATGGTGTAAGATAGATTTTCATACCAAACTGAGTGATCATGTTATTCCCTCCTTAAGTCAAATATGAATAGAGTAAGCTTCACTTTTTCCCTCTCACTTCCTCCCTTTTCTCCTCCTTTGAAAAAGCTTTTTCTTGCCTCTTTATGAGTGATAGTCTGCCCCATTCCATTTCTCCCTTTCTCCTCCCAATATATCCCTCTCTCACCCCCTAATTTTATTTTTTTTAGGTATCATCCCTTCTTATTCAACTCAACCTGTGTTCTCTGTCTGTGTGTGTGTGTGTGTGTGTGTGTGTTTGTGTGTGTGTGTATAATCCCTGCAACTATCCAAATACTGAGAAGAGTCTCAAGAGTTACAAATGTTATCTTCCCATGTGGGAATGTAAACAGTTCAACTTTAGAAAGTCCTTTATGTTTTCTCTTTCCTGTTTACCTTTTCATGCTTCTTTGGGTTCTTGTGTTTGAAAGTCAAATTTTCATCAAGAATGCATGAAAGTCCTCTATTTCATTGAATGACAATTTTTTCCCCTGAAGTATTATACTCAGTTTTGCTGAGTAGGTGATTCTTGGTTTTAATCCCAGTTACTTTGACTTCTGATATATCATATTCCAAACCCTTTGATCCCTTAATGTAGAAGCTGCCAGATCCTGTGTTATCCTGATTGTATTTCCACAATACTTGAGTTGTTTCTTTTTAGCTGCTTGCAATATTTTTCTCCTTGACTTGGGAACTCAGAAATTTGGCTACAATGTTCCTAGAAGTTTCTCTTTTCAGGTCTCTTTCAGGAGGTGACTGGTGGATTCTTTCAACATTTATTTTACCCTCTGGTTCTAGAATATCAGGGCAGTTTTCCTTGATAATTTAATGAAAGATGATGTCTAAGCTCTTTTTTTGATCATGGCTTTCAGGTAGTCCCATAATTTTTAAATTGTCTCTCCTGGATCTATTTTCCAGGTCAGTTGTTTTTCCAATGAGATATTTCACATTATCTTCCATTTTTTTATTCTTTTGGTTTTGTTTTGTGATTTCTTGGTTTTTCATAAAGTCATTAGCCTCCATCTGTTCCATTCTCATTTTTAAAAAACTATTTTCTTCATTGAGCTTTTGAACCTCCTTTTCCATCTGGCTAATTCTGCTTTTGAAAGCATTCTTCTCCTCATTGGCTTTTTGAACCTCTTTTGACAATTGAGTTAGCCTATTTTTGAAGGTGTTATTTTCTTCAGCATTTTTTTGTGTCTCCTTTATCAAGTTGTTGTCTGGCTTTTCATGATTTCCTTGCTTTGCTCTCATTTCTCTTCCCAATTTTTCCTCCACCTCTCTTACTTGATTTTCAAAATTCTTTTTGAGCTCTTCCATGGCCTGAGACCATTGAATATTTATTTTGGAGGCCTCTGATGGTAAGCATTGTTCTTCCTCATTCAAAAGGATGAAGACAATACCTGTTCACCAAGAAAGTAACCTTCTATAGTCTTATTTTTTTCCCCTTTTTTGGGCATTTTCCCAGTCAGTTACTTGACTTTTCAGTCCTTTGTTAAGAGGAAGGTATACTCTGTGGACCTGTAAGTTCTCAGTTCCTCCAAGGTGACACAATCAAAGGAGACAAGTTTACTCCTCTCCTGGCCTGTGTGCTGGTCTGGGAGTAACCAAAAACTTTTCTGCCCAGAATCTGCAAGTGGTAGAATTCCTTCTCTACAACCACCTCCAGCTCTGCCATGCCCAAGGGCTGAGGTTCAGATCAGCTGTTCATTTCCCCCAGAGGCTTTAGGTGAGGGCAGGGCCACCACTCAAGGCTAAGATTCAGATCAGCTGCTCAATTCCCCCAGAGGCTATTAACTTTTTTTTTCAAAAGAGATTCTGAGGTTGAGAACTATTGACCTACTCTAAGCAAATGTCACAAAGATATCAATGATAGCCTCAAACCTAACAATTGACATGCAGGCACAATGTGGAAAGAGCAGCAGGTGCTGGTATTGACCATGTCAGTCACACTACTTCTGCCATACACAGATAATAATCATAGGTCCTTTCATAATTGCAGAATAAACACATAATTGAGAGCCCAGAGAACCTGGCTGAGTGACCCTGCAAACCTTTTTTTCTCTTGGGTTTTAGTTTCCCCACTTTTAAAATGAGAGGGTTGGACTATATGATCTCTAAGGTCTTTTTTAGCTCTAACATTTTAAACTGAAGCCAAGAGTGGGTAGTAGAGCTCAGACTAGATCAGTGCTTTTCCTAACATTGTGTTCTTATGCTTTGACCATTCCTAGTCTACTGACCATAAGAATCTCATCAGAGACCTGGATTTGATGCCTGCTTTTGCTGTATATTCCTTTTGTAGATTCATCCATGCTTCTGGGTGTATCTGGTGGTATGGCTGCTAAATGGTGGAGAAGGGATAGATTGGTTGTGGGGACTAAGCTTATCTGAGCTTTTCTTGTTGCAAACATCTATGTAATGGAGGTTTTTGTTTCATGCCCAGAGCTCCTACCATGGAGACTGATTGTTGTTGATGTTGTGATTTGTCCTTTGCTCCTGAAGAGGACCTATGACATCAGGGGGTGATGTCTTGACTTGCAAGTGAATTGGATTTAAGTGAGACCCGATTGGGCAAAGTCATTAGCCTCACTCTCTCCTCCAGAGTCATTGAGTCCAGTGGTAAGACATAGGTCAGGATGACTAGGGATGGTTCTAAATTCTGTGGGGAGACCTTGGCCTTTTTAAGCTAAGGTCTTTCCCAAGTTTCAGTTTGTTTGGGGCAACACCCATTCAGTGATTTGGTGATTTAAGGATAGGTGAAAAATGAGGCAAAAGATGACTTGTTTGCCTACTCAAGAAAAAAAATCAATCTGGGAGGGAAACACCCTTCTGGGTGAAGACATCCTGAGTTTCCTTACCATGTGGGTGAGAGAACCTTCTTTGGATTGACTGTGAAGCCAGAAAAGACTGCATCTTCAAAAATTTCAGACTGGGACACTCTCCCTTTCTTGCTGCATTCAGAGTGAGTGAAGGCGTCATGAGGAGGAAAAGACTGCTTTCACCTACTTGCCTTTTGCCTTTGTGCCCTAAGGTTCTAAGAAATGAATTTGGGGCATTCGTCTTATTCCTTCATTTTTCTTCAGTCATGGGGGGTGGGGGTGGGGCGGGCAGAATCTTCCCTGAACTTATAGTCCAGTCATGGTGATTTTAGAAGCCTTATTCCAGCCTGCATGTTACAACCATCCTGCTCATTAGGAAAGCCATAAGAAGCCATGGTGATTGGGATAAGGCCAAAGGAGCTTTGAATGTGGAACTTGGAACTATGCTAAGATGTGATCTAAACTATAAACCTAATCTCCTTCCCATCTTCAGAGTATAATGTGGTACAACAGAGAGGGTTATATGTTTGTGTATTTTTCCTTATACTTTTGAAGTAAATATTCCTTGTAAAAATCAATGTAACTGGTAAGCTGTTAAATGGAACTGGGATGCAGGGGATCCCCTACAGTTGGGGACCACCATCTGTAGGTGTTAGAGTCAATGGCAGAGATCCCAGACATGCCCCAATCCCCTTAATTAGAACTATGGGGAAGGTGTGAAAAGTAACTTCTAGGCAAGCGGGGGTCAGGGTAGTCATGGTTAAATATGTTTTTTCAGACGAGTCTTCCCTATTTCAACTAGGCTGAAAGTACAGTGGCCCCTCTCAGGATGAGTCTACTGTGGATTGGCAGAGAAATTTTGACCCACTCCATTGCCAGCCTGGGCTGGTTCACTCCTCCTTAGGCAAACTAGTGGTTTCTTATTCCTAGGAGCTCATTATATTGTTGCCCAACTGATCTGCTTTAGGCCTATAAAACCTCAGAACTTTTGAGTTCAAGTAAATCCACCACCCTCAGACTCCCAGGTAGTAAGGATTACAAGGGGTTTCCTATCATGCCTGGCTTAATACTGTTTTAACCAAGAGGATTTCACAGTGGAGAGACTGCAGGACTTTGAATCAGGAAGATGTTGTTTAGTTGTTTCAGTCATGCTGACTCTTTGTGACCCCTTTTGGGTTTTCTTGGCAAAGATGCTGGCGTGGTTTGCCATTTTCTTCTGTAGCCAATTTTACAGATGAGGAGATTGAGGCAAACAAGATTAAGTGACTTGCCCATGGTCACACACCTATTAAGTGTCTGAGGACAGATTTGAACTCAGAAAGATGAGTCCTCCTCCCTTCAGGCCCTGTACTCTCTCCACTGTACCACCTAGCTGCCTCATCCATCTAGCTGCCCCATGGAATCAGGAATCAAATCTTGCTTAAGAAACTTAATAGCTGTCTCATTCTGGACAAGTCACTTAACCTTGCTGGGTGTCAGTTTCTTCATTTATAAAATGAGGAGCTTGGACTCTGTTTCCTTCCAGCTCCTAATTAACCATTCTGTGACCCTATAATACCAATTTAAGAGCAGCTAGATGGCAAAGTGGATATAGAGTACTGGCCTGGGAATCAGTAAGACCTGAGTTCAAATCTGCCCTCAGATACTTACAAGTTGTGTGACTCTGGGCAAGTTTATCCTGTTTGCCTCAGTTTTCTCATCTGTAAAATGAACTGGAGAAGGAAATGGCAAACTGCTCCAGTATCTTGGCCAAGAAAACCCCAAATAAAGGTCATGAAGAGTTGGACATGACTGGAAAAAGACTGAACACCATAATAGCCGCTTAACCAGGAGTGTGGAAAAAGCTGTTTTGAAGTTATATGTCTTTGCTTGGAGCTCAGACCTTTATTACAAAGGGGAAAAATATCTTCAGAAAAATTGCTGAAATATTTTTCTTCTTGGGTACCAGTTTTATTGAACCCTAAACTCTCCTTCCACATTATCAGCACCATATAATATTTATTAAGTGCTCACAGGTGTTAGGCTGCCTAGGTGACCAGCGACCTATTTTCCAAATCCAATTTAAAATATACCCTGCGAAGAGTGTATCCAACAGACACCATCTATGATATTTAAATCTCCATTACTTATTCTACACTTGCCCCAGAGGCTTGGTTAAAATGTCCAAGGTAGAGTCGGAGATTTTCAGAATGGTTCTCATAAACACCATTTGCACATTTAGTAAATTGTAATATCTATAGCTACACACACACACACAACTACACACACACATTTTATATATACTGAAAAAACTACAGAGAACCCTCAGTCTGGAAGGAGCTTGATATGGGGGAAATAGCTTTGAATTGTAATCTAGCTCAGCCTTTAATTTGTATGTGACTTTGGGTAAATCACTTAACAAAAGCCTCAAGTTCTTCACTTACAAAAAGTGGAAAATATAACGCTCAGAACAATCTTCACTCCTCCCCTCCCCCAACCTTCTTGTGATGATCAAATGACATTGAGCTCTGCAACCATAAAATGTTCTGCACCTGTGAGCTAAAGTGTCAATACTGCAGAAAAACCACATGCCCCCCATCTCTTTGGAACTAGGGTTTTATTGTTTTATTTTGTGTGTGCGAGACACACCCATAAAATCATGGGATTTAAATTTGGGACAGACCTTGGATCCCATCTTTTCTAATGTTCCTCATTTTAAAGGATGGGAAATCTTAGGCCCATGTAGTTGGAATGACTTCCTCAAGGTCACAGAGAGCTGTTTAAAAAAACCAAAGCAACAAAAAAACCTTATTTTCATTACTAGCTTCTGTATTTACTGCATCTTTATTCCTCAATATCTCTTCTTCTTTTCTTCTTCCCACAGTGAACTAATCCCTATAATAAAAATTAAAAACTAAAGAAAATAAAAAGTAATTCTGCAAAGCTAACAGCTGGGTCTG
Source organism: Notamacropus eugenii (assembly GCF_028372415.1). Taxonomy (NCBI): domain Eukaryota; kingdom Metazoa; phylum Chordata; class Mammalia; order Diprotodontia; family Macropodidae; genus Notamacropus; species Notamacropus eugenii. The sequence goes on from NC_092874.1 coordinate 402,734,372, forward strand.
ACTCTGTATGGACCATTCCCCTGCCATTGTTTCCTAATAGGTGCCAAGGGGGATGGGAGTTGTATTTTCTCAACTAGTCCTGGAGGTCAAGCTAGGCTGTTGTGAGATACCATGGCACCTATCATTTTTGAAATAAAATATAATGCGGCTTTTGTCTCTCTTTTTTTGGACACTGCCACAAAATAGTAAGGAATAGTTTATTTTTAACCTTTTCTTGACAGCAATATATGTATTTTTTAAGTAGGAGAGCAAATTTAGCCCTTATCAGGGCCACCACTCATGCTGGCCTGGAACTGGGCCAAGAGGGAGGAGGGGTCAGGGGATGGTTTGGTTATGAAAGAGGAAATGTCAGTTTCAGGGGAAATGGGGGAACAATGTATCATATGTGTGCACACATGAATGTATGAAAAAGGAGCCGCTCCCAAGCGAGAAAAGGGCAGGTGAGAGGCTAGGAAGGATGGATCAGAAAGGGTTTTGGCAATAGGAAAGCCCACTAATAGTAATTTTAAATGAGAAGTACCAAGGGGACATGAGTCATCCAAAGGGTGGGTGAGGGGCGCCCTTTCTTCCCCCTCTTTTCTTCACCTACCCCGCCCTGCATCTCACACCCTGAACCCTCCCGAGTCCGGAAACTGCCACAGGCCTGGGCTACCCCTCCCCGGGGGGCGGAGGAGAGTTTATCAGACCGCTCAGGAGAAGCCCAGTCCCCAGTCCGGACGAGATACATAAGGCCCTGCTTTTGCCCCAAAGAGACGCTGCCAACCTAGAACAGGGAACCCAGCGATATGGTCGGTGAGGGCAGGGACCCTGGGAGAGGCGTCCGCACTAACGGCCCCTTCTCCTTCCTTCAGGGCCAGCAGGTCCGGCTTTTCCTCCTGCTACAGCTGCTGCTGGCGCAGCTACTGCGCCCAGCCAGCCGCGCCCTGGGCGCCCCGGGTAAGTGAGCTGGCTTCTCTGCAGCTGGGCATCAGCGAGGGCGGATCGAGGCTAGGGCGGCTCCCGAGGGTCAGAGCCTGAGCTGTTTATAGCGCGTGCAGCCCGGGGCAGGTGGGTGGGTAGAGCAGACACACCCATCTCCAGAGCTCCTGGAGGTGGAAGAAATGCCACTCACCCGACTCTGTTGACCCAGGTGCGGTTTCAAAGACCCCCATGCCTCTGGAGCAAGACGATTTTTGTTCATGTGATCTCTGCCTGCCTGTCTGTCTGTCTGTCTCCTTCCTCCCACCCCTCTTTATCTCTCTCCTTTTTTTCTTATAGTAACATTACAATTATTTCCCAAGGTGTATTACCTGATAAAAAAAATAATAGAAACCAACTGTTAAAGAAGTATAGTTTGAAAGACCCCCGAATAATAACTGGAAATTATCTAGCACTTTACAGTTGGCAAAATGCTTGACATATTTTATTCATTCGAGTCTTATAACAACCCACTGCCATGGATGCTACAGAAATTTTTACCTCCATTTGACCGATGAAGAAATTAAGGTTTACAGAGGTTAAATCACTTGTGGTGGTCACACAGTTCAATGAACTAATTAAAAATTGAGGTTCATAAAGACATAGTCCCTGTCTTTCAGGGCTTTTAGTCTGAGGAGATGAGGTTAAGAAGGCTACATAAATAAGAAACAAAACCAAGTAGAATGCAAGGGAAGATTCCAAGTGCTATGAGAAATTTGAGGAGAGGGAGGGCACTTTCAGCTTGACATTAGAGTGGAGGAGGCAGCTCCGTCAAGTCTTGAAGCAATGGTAATGTCTGATATCATAGATTTAGAAATGGAAGGCGTCTTAGAAGGCATCAGGTCCAACCCACTCATTTTGCCAATTAGACCCAGCCACATTAAATGACAAAGCCAAGGTGACACAGTGACAAAAGCAGGATATGTCTGGTTTTCTGCTTCCCAAACCAGGGCTGTTTCCATTGTAGTACACTGCCTCATTTCGGCAGCAGTAGATGAGGCATAGCATGAACAAAGACTGGGAAAAGGTGGGGTAAGAAAAGAAAAGGGGGACTGTGAGTTCAACATTTGGGCTGAAATGTTGATTGCATGAAGGAGAATGGTTGAAGAGAAACTTGGAAAGACAAGTTGGAACCATATTTGACAGGGCCTTGAATGTCAGTATAAGAAATTTACATCTAGGAAAGAAGATATCATGATTTATAAGAACTGTATATCTTGAAATAACAAAACACTTAGAATGTGGTGTATATATAACTGCATTTATGTCTTCATCTATATCTATAATTATACATTTCTATATACATACGGTATATGTAATATACCGTATGTATATACAGTTTTTATATATACATCACTAAATATATGTGTGTGTATATATACGTATACACACACATTTATCTGTCTAAACTCTATAAACATCTCACTATCTTAGATAAATTAAACTTTCAAGATATGTGACATGATACAAGGGTATCCTGCAGTATTCCATCTCCATTTGGAAATTTCTGTAATTCCGTATGTATCATGTTTATAATATACAAATTATATGTAGTATATAAATATATGAATATATTGTTTTTTTATATTTATTCCATACATATATGTATGTACATATGTATGGAATAAATATATATACACATATAGTGCCAGGCACATAGTAAGCACTTAATAGATGCATGATGACTGTTGACTGACTTAACCAACATTTGTTGAATGCTCACTATATGTAAGCAAAATGCTAGGGACTATGGGAGGGCAGAAAGTATAAGATGTGAGTTTTTTCCCATACTTGAGTTCCCTTGCTCATACTTTTTGATCCCCTGCATTCAGTTCCACCTGTCAACATTTCCACATCTCTTTCATGACCCAGAGCAAATGCTACTTCCTCCGTGAAACCTTCCCTACTTTCCCTAGCATCTGCTCTCATAGCACTTCATCTGTACTTTTACTGCTGTCCATTCATTTTCTGCCTTAATTTATAGCTATTTTATCAGGATTTGTTATCTCTACTGCTAAATTTGAAGTTCCTTGGAATCAAGGACAATGTCTTACTTTTGTGTGTAGTACAGGAAATGATTCAGATTTGTAAGCTGTTTCACAATAATAATTTGTCAGTTTTTGTCCTCATTTTTAGCTTTCTAACACATTTTCCTTTGTGTTTCTGGGGGAAACAATCCTGGCTCATTGGTGGCTTGAATGATCTTTGCAACATTTGACTTCTACACCAGCAGAAGCTGTAATATCTCAGTTATTGAAATGTTCTCTTTAAATACTGCAGCTTACTTAGAGTAGTATCCATTCCTTTTTCTTCCTTAATAATACTTAATTTTTTCCCAATTATATGTAAAGATACTTTTCAATGTTGATTTTTTGTAAAATTTTGAGTTTCAAATTTTTCTCCCTTTTTCCTCTTCCCCCTACTCCAAGACAGCAAGCAATCAGGTATAGGTTCTACTTGTATAATCATGTTAAACATATTTCTACATTGGTCATGTTGTGAAAGAAGAATTAGAACAAAAGGGAAAAACCATGAGAAAGAAAAAACAAACCAAAAAAAAGTGGAAAAAAGTATGCTTCATACTCCACAGCTCTTTCTCTGGATGTGTTAGCATTTTCCATCAGGAGCCTTTTGGAATTGTCTTTGATTATCATATTACTGAGAAGAGCTAAGTCTATCATAGTACAATGTATCATAGCACCATGTTGCAGTTGCTGTGACAGTGTTCTGGTTCTGTTTACTTCACTTACCATCAGTTCATGTAAGTCTTTCCAGGTTTCTCTGAAATCTGCCTGCTCATCATTTCTCATAGTGAAATAGTATTCCATTACACTCATATATCACAGCATGTTTTAGCCATTTCCCAGTTGGTGGGCATCCTCTCAGTTTCCATTTCTTTGCCACCACAAAAAGAACTACTATAAATATTTTTGTACATATGGATCCTTTTCCCATTTTTATAATCTCTTCGGAATACAGACCTAGCAGTGGTATTGCTAGATCAAAAAGTATGCACAGTTTGGTTGCCCTTTGGGCACAGTTCCAAATTATTCTCCAGAATGGTTGAATCAGTTCACAACTCCACCAACAATGCATTAGTGTTCCAATCTTCTCGCATCTTTTCCAACATTTATCATTGTCCTTTTCTGTCATATTAGCTAATCTAATATGTGTGAAGTGGTACCTTGGAGTTGTTTTAATTTGCTTTCCTCTAATTAATACTGAGTTAGAACATTTCTTTATGTGACTATAGATAGCTTTAATTTCTTCCTATGGAAACTGCCTGTTCATATCCTTTGACCATTTATGAATTGGGGAATGATTTGTATTCTTATAAATTTGATTCAGTTCTCTATATATTTTAGAAATGAGGCCCTTATCAGAAACACTGGCTGTAAAAATTATTTCCCAGCTTTCTGTTTTCCTTTTAATCTTGGTTATTCATATCTGTTCTTAAAACCATGTCAAAAAAGAAAGAAGAAATATATGTCAATGGCATGAGATCCAACATTCAGTTGACAGAGAAGTAATTAAATTTGGGAAATTAACTCAGTCTTGTTTCATCTGGTTGAGGTCAGATGTTCTGAATCAGCCTGTTGTCAATAAAACTACACAGGAATAAATATTGCTGTCTCAAAATAAAACCATATCGAAACTTTTGCTTGTCCCAAGTAATTTGATGACCACTGTAACAATGAGAAGTTGGTAAAATTTCCTTGATACCTTTCACCCATACTAGGAATATTTACATTTTAATAGGGGACTAAATCTGAATCTAAAGAAATAACTACTTTCTGTGGAATTTCAAACATCATTGATGAGGTAAGAAAGGGTTTTTTGTTTGTTTTCCCCCTTATGTAGAGGAGCTGAAATGAATGGCAGCAAGGTGTTTAAATGAACAGAATACATTGGACAAAGAAAATCTATGCTCTCATTTTAGCTTTGCCATTCATTAGCTATGTAATCTTGGTCTGCTGCGTTAGTGAGCTAGTAACTAGCATTTTTATCAGGCACCTACAATGTGCCAGGCATTGTGCTAAGCACTGGGGGTACAAAGAAAGGCAGAAAAAACAGCTACTGCTCAAGGAGCTCATAGTCTAATGGGGGAAATAACATGCCAACAATTTTATTTAAACTTTTCTGGACTTTAACTACTTAATCTCTAAAATAAGGAGATTTGTTAAATCATTTTTCAGTTGTGCCCAACTCTTTTTGACCCTACTTGGAGTTTTCTTGGTAGAGATGCTGGAGTGGTTTGCTGTTTCCTTCTCCAGCTCATTTTGCAGATGAGGAAACTGGAGCAAAGAGGGTTAAGTGACTTGCCCAAGGTCACACAACTAGTAAACATCTGAGGCTGGATTTGAACTCACGAAGTCCAGTGCTCAGTTGATCTACTGTGCCACCTGCTACCCAAAATAAGATTAGAGTCAATGATATCTAAAGACCTTTCAAACTATAATACTTTTCTTCTGTTTAATAATATCATGCAGGTAGATGTTTAATGCTGTCGGTTCTGTATTATTTCTGTACTATTATCAGTTCGGTTCCCAAAGAACCACCTGCGCTGTTATTGTGCAGACTTTTCCCAAAAGAATGCTCTACTCTTTTGGTTTTGCACAAACACTTGTCCTTTAGAACTAGCTGTTCAGTGCTTGCCATGTTATTCCTCTAAGACAGGTAACATGGGTAAGACAGCTGGTGCATACTTCCAGGTTGATAACGTGGGAAGGAACTACTTTGGGGTTTATAAGCCTGCTGATAGGGCTTATGAGGGGAAGTCACTTTTTATGTAAAATGTATTAATAGAGGATGATGAGGAGTTGGTCTTGTTTTTTATGACCTTAAGCAAAGTATCCTGGGAAAGCAAAATCAAACCAAATGGGGTTCTTGTTCACAGTCTGTTGCCATTGCTAAATTAATTGATTGTTTTCTAGTTTTTCATTAGTCAGACATTACAAGTGGACTTTTAATATTAATTATGCATAAGAAGTTGAGGCAAACAATTAATTGTTTGACAGATTGTTATTTAGCCACTAGTTAACCATGAGATCTATGAGTCAACATGAGTATAATACAGTTGTTAGGAAAGCTAATACAATTTTAAGCTGATATAAAGATAGCACCCAAATCGAGGGAGGTGATAAACTTGCTGTGTTCTGTACTGGTGCCTTGTGTTAGTTTCAGACACTACTTCCCCCCACTTTTATTTATGCTTATTGTTTAATTATTTTGTCAAACGACAGGCATTAGTAACTAATTACTAAATTAACAAAATTAAATTAAAATTGCTAAACTAACAAATTAGTAACACATTTTGTAGTTGATTTTTAAATTTACATATCATATAATATATGAATATATTATATAACATATAACAAAATATATAATATGTGCTATATTTGTATTCATTTTACTTTATACATATGTTTTGTGGTTGATTTTTGTTTTTCTCAATTATATGTGAAAATTTTTTTAATATTCATGTTTTAATATTTTGAGTTCTGAATTCCCTCTCACATTCCTCCCTGCTCTGGGAGAAGACAAGCAATTTGATATAGATTATATGTATGTAGCGATGCAAAACATTTCCACATTAGCTATGTTGCAAAACAAAACTCAGACCAAAAAACCTCCAAAAATCATAAAGTTACAAAAGAAATATGCTTTAATCTGCATTCGAACACCATCAGTTCTTTCTCTGGAGGTGGATGGCTTTTTTCATCTTAAGTCTTTTGGATCCTGTAACAGGTATGTAAAAAAAAAATCTGCCCCTCTCACTAAATCTCCTCCCTATTAAGAAAAAAAAGCCAAATCCCCAATCCAAATCCATCACTCTATGGTTTGGTAAGCCAAAATCCCACATTTTCCATGTCTGAAAAGACACCTGCCTTTCCCCTTTTAGGAGGAGAATGGCATGTTTGTTCTTTTGGACTTGTGGTTTATTATTACATTGATCAGAGTTCTATAGTCTTTCAAAATTGTTTTTCTCTATAATGTTATTGTATCAATTGGTCTTCGAGTTCTGCTAACTTTGCCCTTCATTATTTCATAAGGTGTTTCCCAGTTCCCTCTGAAATGGTTCATTTCATCATTTCTGGTGACATAATAATATTCCATTCCATTCACATATCACAATTTATTTACCCATTTTCCAATAGGAAGATATCCCTTTAGTTTCCAATTTTTGACTACTATAGAAAGAGTTGTTGTAAACATTTTTGAACATATGTGTAGACCTTTTTCCTCCTTTGATTTTGTTGGGGTATGGGTCTAGTGACAGTATAGCTGGGTCACAGGGTATGCACAGTTTGGTAACTTCCTTGGAATAATTCCAAATCGCCTTCCACAAGAGGTGGACCAACTTACAGCTCCAATAACTGTATATCAATTTTTTTACTTTGCTTCCACAGTTTCTCCAGCATTTGCCATTTTTGATGATCTGATAGATGTAAGGTAGAATGTTCCTTTAATTCATGTTTTCATTGATTATTAGTTATTAGAGAATTTTTTTAATGATTGTGATAGCTTGGACTTCTTTCTTTGAAAACTCTCTGTATCCTTTGATCTTTTATCTGTTGGTGAATGGATCTTCATCTTATAAATCTGAATAATTTCCATATATATCTTGGAAATGAGACCTTTACCAGAAAAACTTGTTGCAAAGATTTTTTTTTTGCCAATTACTGTTCTTTTATAATTTTCACTATATTAGATTTGTTTATGTGAAAGCTTTTAAATTTAGTATAATCAAAATTTACCATTTTGTCTTGTGTGATCCTTTCAATAATACGTTTGTCATGAATAAACTTTTCCCCTCTCAATAGATCTGAAAGGTAATTTCTTTTCTTCCTCCATCTATTTTACCGTTTTAATATCTAAATCATGTATGCATCTGGGGCTTATTTTGGTATATGGTATGAAGTTTGATCTAAACTTAATTTCTGCCAGACTTACTGACCAGCAGTTTTTGTCAAATAATGACCTTCCCTTCCCCCCCAGTAAATGGTGTCTTTGGGTTTATCAAACTCTAGGCTACTGTTTTTGTTTACATCTGTATGTTGTGCATATGATCTTTTCTACTGATCAACCTCCCTTTTATTTTTGTATCCAGTACCAAGTCATTTTAATGATTACTGCTTTGTAAAACAGTTTGAGATCAGGTATAGATAGGTTCCTTTTTTTTCATTTTTTTTCATTATTACCCTTGAGATCCTTGACCTTTTCTTCTTCTACATGAATTTTAGCTAGTCCTATAAAATATTCTTTTGTTTGAATCTTGTGAATTTACTGAATAGTAAATTAGTTTAGGTAGCATTGTTCCTTTTATTATATTGGTAGATGCCACGCTTTAGAGAATGTCAGTCAAGTTGTTCAAAGGATCCTAAAATCATGTGTTCTGGGCCAGACCTAGCTCAGGTTTCTCCAGTGATTCAGGCTCAAGATTGGAATGCACTGTAATACTCACATACCATACAATGACATATAAACTAGTTAGAATATGGTTTAAAAGGAAACAGGTCTTAGTTCTACTAAGAACTACTATGGTACTCCCCTTTACCTCCAGTTTCCAACATTAGGTCAGAAAAGAATCTGTGTAGGAGAATGGGAATTCCATTAAATCTTCAGAGTACCAACTCCCCATAGGCTAGACTTTTTTGTACTTTGAGTAGTAAGGAAGACAAACCAGTTATTCAAACCTGAATTCCCTGGACTAGTCGAAACCCATAGATGATCTAACCGTCTCTTTAAAAGAAAACCAGATCATAAAACATGAAATGTTCCTACCATATCCTTCCCCTTGGGCCAAGTGTCCCCCAAATTTCTAGGTGACCTTTCACCACTAAAATGGTCTTAAAACAGTTTTGATCTCAGGGCAAAGCCTAGCATAAGCAGCACTGATGGAAGAGCTTAATGCAAATAAAAAGAACACAAAGCTATTTTAAAAAGTGCTTTAAAAAGTACAATCTACACAGTGCAGATATTATCAGAGGAAGTTCTTAATGGATCTTCCAATGTAAAACCAATCAACAAAACAAAATAAAGTGAGGATGAATGAAACCAATGCTAGGAATATCAAGGCCAATGATGCCTCTAGCATCATTGACAGTTCCTCCTACAGGTCAGGGACATGTGTCACAAGATAGTTCAAAGGTTATGAGCCACAGTCATGCAACATACCCAGGAGCTTGAGTTGAGCCCAAGACTCACTTTGTACTGCCATCAGCTTAGTTACCCTATTCCATTTGCCAAAATCTTCCTTTTCTCAGGAGGCTCATGAGCAGAATTTTTGCCCAACAGGCCATTACAGGAATAAACTCCTTCTTCTGTGATGCCTGGGTGAAGACTCCTTCTCAGCTTTATCCAGAGAGCTAAAGGATTCTCTTTGTTCCAGGCAAATTCAGCTTTCCTATAATGATGTAAAAATTGTTTTTTTTCATGACTAGACCTGAGCAGCTATTAATCTGGTAATGGGGGATAACCTCAGGTCTGGGGGTCCTGGCAAGTCTTCCCTGTGGGCTGAGCGATGAGTTGCATGGCTGGAGTTTGAGGAACAGAACAGAAGTATGGGACAGATGGGATTTTTATTTGTATTGATGCATAGGAGGTGATCATTGAACTGCCCTGGAGAGTACTGACCTGAACAGTTCTCCTCTTTGGGGTGAAGACCAATGAAGGAATTTTGCTTATGCTTCCTATTATCTGGAGTTGTTTGTAGGGTATATTAATGTACATCAGAGACATTAAAAACCCTTTGCTGAAGTGTAGAGGACATATCTACCCCAAAGTATTTGCCAAATTTTTAACTCCTTAGTCCCCAAAATCTTTCTAGGAGCCAAGAGATTGCTGCCCCAGAACCATTTCCCTTCTTATTTTGGTATTGATTTAATATAGGCACAGCATCTGGGAGGTAGGACGCCCTGGCCTAATAACCAAGGGTGGGATGATGAAGCTATTGTTTTAAAAGTCTGGTTCCGTGTTCAACAGTGCCAACAGCTTGAGGATGGTATGGGACATGGGAAACCCAGTGAATGTAATAGTGGTGGGCCCAACCTTGGATGTACATGGCAATAAAATGGGACCTTTGATCAGAGGTAATAGTTTAGGGACCTCCATAAGGAAGAAGTATATGTTCTGTAAAGATTTTTAGAATGATGGCTATGGTGGTAAATTTAACTGGTTTTGTAATGCTATGTCTTGAATAAGGATCTATTGTAATAAAGGCAAAACTTTTATCCTGAAATAGGAGGATAGGGCCAATATTTGCCAACCACAGGTAGGGTGAGAACCATGTGTGATCTTTCAAGGGCAGAAGCTCTGATTGGCACAAGGAATGTAAAATCATTGAGCAGAAGTAACTGCATTGTCCATAGTACAGTCTTGTCCCGAAAGGAGCCAAGGTCTCCTTGTGCTTCCTGGGCCATCTCCAGTTATCCTGATGAATATCTGTTCCCTGGATCCAGAGGGTTTAGGAGGAGAAGGTGAGGCTGGTAACCTTGCACTGCCCTTCCTTACTCAAAACAAAGTCAAGTTCAAGTCATTGAACTTCATTTCTCTTATGTAATGGTTTTCTTTGAAAAGAAAGAATGAACACAACTTGAGCAAGAATGTTCCTTCCTTTGACAAGCAGATGATTAAGTATTAGCCTACAAAGATATTATTAAAATTGTATTGGAACATTAAAGACGATGAATTTAAGAGTTCCTTCTTCCATTAAGAACTTCTGACTGAAATTAGGGTACCGCTGGAGACATGTTGAGACACAGGAGTAGCCCAGGTGTCTATTTAGCCTGTTTAGAATAGTCCACGCCTTAGGGGAGTTGTAACACTTCCCCTAAGTGTACTCAGCTCAGTTGCCCCTTAGGTTTGGTTGCCATGACAGTCTGGTGGAATGAGGACTTTGGGAGAATGTCCCAAGTTTGAGTGGAGCATAAGAACCTTTAAATCCATGATCTTTCATGTTCCAATATAATTTGAATAATACTTCTACTTGTCAACCCCATTCAAGAGTCATATTCAAAACTACTTCCAGGAGGAAATATTATCACTTCCTGCCCATCTAATATGGCAGCCTACACCTTTTCCCTTTATCTCCAGTTTCTATTGATGGCTCTATTTGCTTGGATAGCCACCCAGCACATCCAGCTGATTCACCTAATTTTGCAATAGTAAATACTCTGTAAACTCATTAACCTGTGGGAACACCATACTTTAAAAAAATTCTATTAGTGCTCTTAGACCACACTCTCATTGACTATCATTCTAATGACTCACTGTCTTGCTGGTCAGACTTTCCCAGTAATCTTCCAAGTTCCCTAGTGATGAAAGCCTGTCTACCCTCTGAGTCACTTTTAGAGGAACTCCTTGGGAGAGGGTGGTATCACAGGTAATGGAATCCATCCAAGGTTTTCATAGTACCAGAGAAGTTCCCAATTCTCATTGTCACTCTTATTCCCATTGTCTTTCCTTATAGTCCTAATCTTAGTGAGATTTAACACATTCGGTCAACTAGATCTTTAAGTCAAAATCCATGCTCCCCTCCTGAAGCCTCTTGATTTTTGCCCCACTAGTACTGAACTTTTCAATAGTTCAATTTAGTTTTGTCCTCTCCCTTCTAGATATGAGCCTTAAAACCTTGGTTCCTGTTCTTAAGTACTGAACACCCACACAACACCATGATTTCTTTTTTTCTATTTATTGATGATCCAGCTTTCCTAAAACTGTTAGCAAAAGCCAAAGAATACTAGTCTTTGCTATATTTCTATTTCCCTGGTCAAGTTCCTTAAGCATCCATTGGTCTAATCTTGCACAATTACTGAAGGATTCCTTGTTATCCCAGAGAGGGCTCTCCATATACACCTGACAGTACTACAGCCATAATATCTGGGCATTCTGTCACCTGATTCGATTACCCATTTTATTTATTTAATATCAAAATGAAATTCAAAATTATTGCAATCCACCTTAGGCAACCAATGCCAAATATTCTGGATCAGGCCTAACAGTCCAGTCCAGTGAATAATTAAGGCTTAGGATTGTAAAGTAACACATTACTTATAGACAGTAAAATGAAATGAGAACAAATTTACTCAAGACAGCATTAAAAAGGATATAAATTCTGCGTTAATTGAAATAAAACATTACTTGCCTCTACTTCCACAATCACCCTATCAGCAGTATCACAAGGTCAGAAAAATGTTTCTTTTACATATTGAAAATTCTACTAAACCTCCAGATTGGTAACTCCCCATGGGGCTGGACTTTTCATAGCTTGGGCAGAAAGAAAACTATACCAGTGATTCAAACTTTAATTTCCTTAACAAACTAAAACCCAAGGATGCCCTCTCTGTACACTTAAAAGGAAACCAGCCCAACCTCCATATAACAGGTGTTGCTTGCACTACACAATGTTTCATAAAGTCTGGTTGAGAGAACTGAGAAAGTTTACTCTGATGTAATTGTGCTCAAACAGCTGAAAGTCTAAAGTCTATTTATTGTTGCTCCAGAGAGCAGAAGTTAAAGGAAAACAGATTTTGATTCAATGTGGAATAGAAGAAATTTTAGGAGGCAGAGCCAAGATGGCAAAGTAGAAAGATGGACCTGCTGTAGCTCTCCTCCCATAGCCCATAAAATACCTGTAAAAACTAACTCTAAACAAATTCTAGAGCAGCAGAAACTACAAAACGACAGAGTGAAAAAGATTTCCATCCCAAGACAGCCTGGAAGGCTGACAGGAAAGGTCTAACGGGAAAGATCTGTTGCACCAGGCTCAGAGCAGAGTGCAGCCCAGCCCTGGCTGCACCACGCAGCAGGAACAGGACTGGAGCAGGTTTCAGGGCATAGAATCCTGAGTAGCAGCTGTGATTCCCAGATTTCTCAACCTACAAACACCAAGCCAGCATCAAAGGTCAGTTAGAAAGATCTTTCACCTGGGTGAGAAGAGAGTAGGGTCCTGCCCTAGCCAAGGCCCCAGGTGGTGGCAGAGTCCATTTTTGGAGCCCTCAGCCTAAAGACCCTGGGGGAATTGAGCCTCTGATCTGGATCTGAGCCCTGAGTGGCAGCCCTGGGGTGAGGAGGAGCACTGGCTGATGGACCTGGTGGGAATCCTACTCAGAGATCCTGGGCAGAAAAGTGCTTGTGGTTGCTCCCAGACAGAGCACAGGCCAGGGGAGGAGTAACTCCTCTCCCTTGGTTGTGCCACCTTGGAGGAACTGAGAACTTATAAATCCCCAGAGTATACCCTCTATTTGACAAAGGACTCAAAAGTCAAGTAACTGACTGGGAAAAATGCCCAAAAGAGGGGAAAAAAGACTATAGAAGGTTACTTTCTTGGTAAACAGGTATTTTCTTTCATCCTTTTGGATGAGGAAGAACAACACATACCATCAGAGGAAGACATAACAGTCAAAGCTTCTGCATCCTAAACCACCAAAAAAATTATACAATGGTCTCAGGCCATGGAAGAGCTCAAAAAGGATTTTGAAAATCAAGTAAGAGAGGTGGAGGAAAAACTGGGAAGAGAAATGAGAGAGATGAAAGAAAAGTATGAGAAGCAGGTCAACACCTTGCTAAAGGAGACCCAAAAAGATGCTGAAGAAAATAACACCTTGAAAAATAGGCTAACTCAATTGGCAAAAGAGGTTCAAAAAGCTAATGAGGAGAAGAATGCTTTCAAAAGCAGAATTAGCCAAATGGAAAAGGAGGTTCAAAAGCTCACTGTAGCAAATAGTTCTTTAAAAATGAGAATGGAACAGATGGAGGCTAATGACTTTGTGAGAAATCAAGAAATTACAAAACAAAACCGAAAGAATGAAAAAAATTGAAGACAGTGTGAAATGCTTGAAAAAAACAACTGACATGGAAAATAGATCCAGGAGAGACAATTTAAAAATTATGAGACTACCTGAAAGCCATGATCAAAAAAGAGCCTAGACATCATCTTTCTTAAAATTGTCAAGGAAAACTGCCCTGATATTCTAGAACTAGAAGATAAAATAAATATTGAAAGAATCCACCAGTCACCTCCTGAAAGAGATACCAAAAGGAAAACTCCCAGGAAAATTGTAGCCAGATTCCATAGTTCCCAGGTCAGGGAGAAAATATTGCAAGCAGTCAGAAAGAAACAATTCTAGTATTGTGGAAGTACAATCAGGATAACACAAGATCTAGCAGCTTCTACGTTAAGGGATTGAAGGACTTGGAATGATATTTCAGAAGTCAAAGGAACTAGAATTAAAACCAAGAATCACCTACCCAACAAAACTGAGTATAATACTTCAGGGGAAAAAATGGTCATTTAATGAAATAGAGGACTTTCAAGCATTCTTGATGAAAAGACCAGAGCTGAATAGAAAATTTGACTTTCAAACACAAGAATCAAGAGAAGCTTGCAAAGGTAAACAGGAAAGAGAAATCATAAGGGACTTACTAAAGTTAAACTGTTTACATTCCTACATGGAAAGATAATATTTGTAATTCTTGAAACTTTTCTCAGCATTTGGGTAGTTGGAGGGATTATATACATATAGACAGAGGGCACAGGGTGAGCTGAAGAGGAAAGGATGATGTCTAAAAAAAATAAAATTAAGGGGTGAGAGAGGAACATATTGGGAGAAGAAAGGGAGAAATGGAATGGGACAAATTGTCTTTCATAAAAGGGGCAAGAAAAAGCTTTTTCAGTGAAAGAGAGAAGGAGGGGAGGTGAGAAGGAAAAAATGAAGCTTACTATCTTCACATTTGGCTTAAGGAGGGAATAACATGCATATTTAATTTGATATGAAAATCTACCTTGCACTACAGGAAAGTAGGGGAGAAGGGGATAAATGAGGTGTGTGGGGGATGATAGAAGGGAGGGCAAATGGGAGGAGGGAGTAATTAGAAGTAAACACTTTTGGGGAGGGACAGGACAAAAGAGAGAATAGAATAAATGGGGGGCAGGATAGGATGGAGGGAAATATAGTTAGTCTTTCACAACATGACTATTATGGATGTCTTTTGCATGACCTACACCAGTGTGACCTATATTGAATTGCTTGCCTTCTCAGTGCGGATAGGAGGGAGGAAGGGAGAGATGTTGGAACTCAAAGTTTTAGGAATGAACATTGAGAATTGTTTTTGCATCCAACTGGGAAATAAGAAATACAGATAATGGGGTATAGAAATCTATCTTGCCCTATAAGAAAAGGGAGAAGATGGGGATAATGGAAGAGATGGATGTAATAGAAAGGAGGGCAGATTGGGAGAAGGGGTAATCATAATGCACGGTGTCTTGGTCTGGGGGGAGGGGAGAGATGGGGAGAAAATTTGGAACTCAAAATCTTGTGGAAATGAATGTTGAAAACTAAAAATAAATAAAATTTCAAAAAAAAGCAATTTTACAAATTTTCATTTCCAGAAATGACTGTTGTTTGTCACAGTCCTCAGAAATTTTTTTTTAATCGAGATACAGGAGTGGGGAACTTGTGGCCTTGAGGGCACACCTGGCACTCTAGGTCCTCAAACCCTTTGACTGGATTCTGTCTTTAGATTCAAAACCCCATTTGGGGTTTTCTTGGCAGAGATATTGGAATGATTTTCCATTCCTTTCTCCAACTCATTTTACAGACGAGGAGCTACAAAACAGGGTTAAGTGATTTGCCCAGGGTCACACAGCTAGTAAATATTTGAGGCTGGATTTGAAATCACAAAGAGGAATCTTGCTGCCTCCCAGGCACTGCACCATTTTGCTGCCCCTAGGAAGCACTTGATACATTCTTGACTGGTTGAATTGAAGACCTCCAGGGAAGGGGAACCCATTCTGTCCCCAGGCAGCCCATTCCACTCAAGGACTTCAGTGTCTGGTACTTTATCCTGCCAGGTGATCCTCAGAATCTTCCTAAGACAGTTCAAATGGAAGTGATTCAATTTCCTGGCATGGCACTGGTAGATTGTCCATGTTTCACAGGCATACAACGAGGTCAGCACAATGGCTCTGTAGATATTCAGTTTGCTAGTCAGTCTAATAATACCTCTTCTCTCCCAAACTTTTCTTTGGAGCCTCCCAAACACTGAGCTAGCTTTGGCAATGTGTGCATCAACCTCATTGTCAGTGTGCACATCCCTGGAATGTACACTACTAAGGTGAGTGAACTTATCCACAGCATTCAAAACTTCTCTATTTGTTGCAACCGATGGTTCCATGTATGGGTGGTATGGTGGTAGCTGATGGAGCACCTGTGTTTTCTTGGTATTAATTATTACGCCAAAATTAGCGCAGGCAGCAGAGAATTGATTTGGTGTATAATAAATATTTAATAAATGCTTGTTGATTGACTAACTCTATCCATTATATCATGCTTCCTATCCAGCCTGAGTCAGCTCTGCCACTGACTTCATGTGTTACCTTACTCAGATGATTTCACCTCTTTTGGCCCTGGTTTCCTCAGCTATAAAATGAGAGGATTGGACAACCTTGAAATACTGTGTGACTTGGTCATCTTCCGTATCCTCTTTGAAGTCTATTAGGATTACTGTAGAGATTTTGAAATTTAATAAGGAGTCTTGTAAATTCCCACAATGTCTGGACTCACCCATATGGGAAGGTTAATCTTTTGCCACAAATACGCCCCAAATATATTAAATATAGTTGTGTTAATTAACTCAGCTTGTTGGACTACGAGAATAGCTCATGCAGCTTAACTTGAAAACCCTTTATGGCATTGTCCTGATCACAGTGGCAACTTGCATTTGTAAAATTTTTGAAGTATCTGCATAATCTTTCTTGGAAGGAATAAACTGATTGAAGATAACGCTTTGGGTATGATGGACAATGTAAGGATTGGCCTGATGATGTTCAGTAAAGCCTCAGTTATGGGTACTATACTTCTTTGAAATTTGTGAAGATAGCATTTGCCTTTGATCTATGTGAAGAATGGATATAGTAAAGCTTCACTTTAGGTTTGGAGAGTCAGGAGGGGAAGTAGAAAAAAATATCCTTAAGAAAAAGGCTCAGCTTTTGAGTATAGAAAACAATTTGGAGTCTGGAATTTCTATGCATAGGTAAGGGAGGAATTCAAGATTGAGACAGAGTTCATTGAATTTTTCTGGATCAAATAAAATGTTGAATCCAAGTTGGGTTTTCTGGAACCTTGGCCAAATTCCTTTACCTGTCTTTGGCTTTTATGCTTATCAGTATAATGAGAGGTTGGATGACCTCTAAAGTTTCTTCTAGCTCTGATATCTTAAGTCTGCTTTCCTAAACCTATCCAGATTGCTTGCCTTTTTACATGCTTTGAATGAGTTGTGAGTCACCAGCTTTATTCCTTCTGGTGAGAAAGAACACTATCACGCCATGCCATCTATACTGCCACTGCCTCTGAAGATCCTCTAGGCCTTACATTTGCCCTGTCTCTATGCTCATCTAGACCCTTAGCACTGTAGCCTAGACACCCTGAGTCTTATCATCTGCCCCACTGCTGAACCCTTAGGACACCCAGGCCTTTCTCTCTGCCCTGAAAATGAGTGTCCTATCAAGTGTTAGCTTCCCCAATGAAAGTCTGAGATCCTTGATAGAGAGCACCGATATCTTGTTTTTTTTCTCTGTTCCCAGTGCTTGGCAGGTAGTAAGTGCTTAACAAATGCTTTTCATTCATTCTTTCATTCATTCATTCGTTCGTTCATTCATTCATTCACTCATGGTACAAACCAGACGGCAAGGGGGTTGTTTGCTCTTTCTAAGAAAACAAGCTGTTTAAAAATAACTTAATGAATATACATTGTTTTCATACAATAAACACTTCCCAACAGACATCCTAACAACTCCTCACTGAAAAAGAAATTCCCCGAAAAGTTGAGCAAAACTGCCCTAAATTAGCATGACTATCTCAATTAGTACATGCCACTTTCAACTTTTGTAAGTTAATGATATTGAGAGAAAGGAAGAATGTGAACTTTACCTTGACAGAGTAAGATGCCAACATTGACCATCATTGTATTTGCCTCAAGGATCGTTGTTTTCTTAGTGTTGTCATAATTATACATACATACATACATATATATGTATATATATACATATATATACACACACACACACACATACACGGTGTATTTGGCTTTGTTTGTTGCATGTTTTTTAGCTCTTCACTTCCTGCTGTCTCCCCAGGTTTCTTCAAATTCTTTGCAATTAGAATTCATTGCCTTGTAATATTCCCTTGTATTGCGTGGTAGAGTTTATTTGCCCATTTCCCAATCACTGGGGACAAACCTTGATTTTTTAGCTTTTCCAAGACATTGCTTCTGTATCCCTGAGAATTATCCAGTTATATTCACAGAATTGTTCATATGCCAAATACAAATCATTGTTCTTGGTTCGTAAAACCCCAAGGACTTTATGTAGAGAATATCTTGCTACTATCATTCAAATTACTGTTTGTATAAAAAAGCAGC
Source organism: Notamacropus eugenii (assembly GCF_028372415.1). Classification (NCBI taxonomy): domain Eukaryota; kingdom Metazoa; phylum Chordata; class Mammalia; order Diprotodontia; family Macropodidae; genus Notamacropus; species Notamacropus eugenii. Next base: position 402,752,750 of record NC_092874.1, read on the forward strand.
AAAATTGTGGTGTGATAGAATAAGGCCTGGCCTGGCAAACAGAAGACCTGGATCTTTTCTTCAGTTGTAGATGATGGCAGTGCCCTGGACTTGTTGAACTCCTTCTACACCTAAGGTTCTCCGTTTCTCTGTTTCTTAAATATTCGTTTTTCATTAATTCATATTGTCTAATTACCCTAGTTAGAATGAGTGAGGTGTACTTGATTTTGGGTGAACAAATGTCAGTTCTTATGGGAGAGAGGTAGGGCATAAGGAGAACCAGCTTCAGAGTCAGGAAGTTCATTCATCATCTATCTATCTATCTATCTATCTATCTATCTATCTATCTATCTATCTGTCTGTCTGTCTGTCTGTCTGTCTGTCTGTCTGTCTGTCTGTCTGTCTGTCTGTCTGTCTGTCTGCCTGCCTGCCTGCCTGCCTGCCTATCTATCTACCTACCTACCCATCCATCCATCCATCCATCCATCCATCCATCCATCCATCCATCTATCTATCTATCTATCTATCTATCTATCTATCTATCTATCTATCTATCTATCTATCTAATCTATCTTTCTATCTCTCTATCTCTGTATCATCTCTCTGTCTCTCTCTGTCTCTCTCTCTCTCTCTTTCTGTCTATCTGTCTGTCTGTCTGTCTGTCTGTCTCTCTGTCTATCTATCTATCCCAGCTGTTTCTCCACAGAGAAGTTCCTTAACCTCTTGGTGGCAACTTTCCCAGTTCTAACTAATACGCCGTCCATTGTGGAGGGAGTTTCTCTTTCTGGAGTTCCCCAACATGATGAAATCACAGGTCTACCCCACTCCCAAATCATTATATGAATTCAAGTTTTACATGTGACAGAATTTCATTCTGACAGCATACCTTTTCATGGGAAAATCTTAGGATGGAGAATGGAGATGCTGACATCTTTAGCCAACATAAATTTGATTTTGCATAATAAAAAAAGAAGTGATTGCAGCATCAGTTTCAACAGTGGAATGTTTAGCTTGGTTGTCAGTGCCTATTTGACATTTAAATTGACTGTTTAAATTCTGCCTAGGGTGCTTAGATTTGGCTCAGTTGAGTGGTGAAACCCTTGCATCATAGAAATGTCTGACTAGCTCTTGAAGAAAGTTTCCTGAAAACCCTCATGGATATTGGCAATTGAAGAATCTTGTTATCTTAATCTGTTGGGTCATGCATGACCTTTCTTTTTTCCAAGTCTAAGCAGTGACTTCTATGGATCTATGATTTTCTCACTGAATGCATATCACAACCTCTCCAACTTCTCATTCTATTCAATTCTTGCCATACCTTTCTCAGTGGTGTGCTGGTAAATGATTAACAAATTGTTCTCTGGGGGAAAAGAAGTATGCTAAACATCTTAAAGTTTAATCTGCATTATTAATATTTTCTCCCTCACGTTCTTAAGCCTAGAGAATCACTAAAACATCAAATCAAGCCAGATTGTAACATTTACCTGTTTCTTAGGTATAAATGCTCACACCGAAAATTTAACATTAGCCTCTCAAAAGTCAGTTCTAAACCTATCCCTTTATAAGTGCATCTGCCCAAGGGACTGGAGACCTCCTTCTAGTTCTTTTAATATTTTGTTCCTACAAGTATTGCACCTGAGCTAACTCTTTTCCTTGGCCCTCACTACACAACTGAGTTACTTTTTTTCCCGTATGTGACTTTGGTATATTTTGAGCCACTTCTTTAATGAAAGTTATTATTGGTAGAGTAATTTGTCATGTATCTGTAGCATTTCTCCAGGAGCTACCACCCTAAGTTTTAAGGACAACCCTGAGCCGTTGGAGTTTCTACACATTCATAAGTCTCCATCTAGTATTCTCCCCATTGAATGTTATCCAGCCAGACTTAATCAGCTTTTAGGAAGGGTATTTACTCATGTGGTATGGAGCACACTTTCCCCTTGAACATCCTTGGGAAGAGTGAGCTCAAACTTAGAAAGCACATGTGACCAAAACAACTCCTAGTCATTGGAAGTCATTTTCTCTATTTGTGGAGTCCTCATGCAGCTTCCATTAGTTGTAGTAGCTGTTTTCTGGCCTCTGAGGGTTGGTGCTTTCCTAGAACCCTGAAGCTTCCATTCTTCAGTGTTTCTAGTTTGTCCCCCGTGTGTAGAAACTGCCATTAGCCTTTGTTTCAGGGAGAATTTTGCTGTTGACTCTGGTGGACACTGTTAACAGCAAGAACTCCAGATCTTTTGACAATGTGGAGAGGAAGAAGAATCAGAGTGTAGTATTCACTCTGGGATCATTCACCCTCTTGCTGCTCTCTGATACAGACCCTGATCATCTCCCTCCTCAAGGTGCTCTTGAGCTCAGAAGCACTCGAGGCTTGAATGCTGAGCTGTTGGACTCTCAGATTCCCTGTTGGCTTAGGGTGTTATATATAACTTGTGGCTGATTCTCTTCAGCCAATCCCAAGATATTTTGTGTGTCATCATCTGCTTTCATCCAATGATCAAAACACTTTGCTCTTCCCAAACTGATTAAATTCTTGTTCATAACTAGTTTGCCTCTTTAATTGATTCTAAGCTTTATGTGATGAATGGGGGTAAGAATAGACCCTTTCACATCTTTCTATTCCCTTTTGAGTTATTTTCAATTATAATTCTTCTGAGCTCTTTGTATTCCATGATTAGCAGTCACAACATATCATTTAAGGAATATAATGTTAAAATAGAGAGTCTTTTGCAGAAGTTGCCAACCTGGGATTGATGAAAGTTTGGCATTACTTCCCAAATGTGATCCTGCCCAGTTTCTTCTCTTTGGTTTCATACTTAACTCATTTTCCACCTGTAGTATACATCCAAACCAGAAGTATTATTGGTGGCCCAAATGCATATCATAATGCACCTTTGTTTTTCCTTTGTGGATGATTTCTTTTCAGTGACTGTGAATCACAATGAAAAGATTCTTTAGTGTTTCTAGTCTTAATTGTTTATCCTTGTTCTGGAAGGGGACCAATGACATCAGGAGGGTGATGTCTTGATTTGGAAGCCAATTCAATTTAAGTGAGGCAGGGCTGTGTGAGGTCATTAGTCCCACTCTCCCCTCCAGAGTCATTGGAATCCAGTGGCAAGACATAGGTCAGGATAGTAGCAATGGCCCAAGATGCAGTGGGAGACCTTGAGCTTTTCAAGCAAAGGCCTTTCTCACCTTAATTTGTCTAAGGCAATACCCATTCTGTGATTAAAGGCTAGGCAAGAATTGAGGCAGATGATGGCCTACTTTACCTTCACAAAAAATTTATCTGGGAGGGGAAGACACTCAGAGTTTCTGTCCAGAACAGAAACAATTGCTATTTACATTTACTCTGAACCATCAAAACCCAAGCAGTGAGCAAGTGAGGCTTGGACTGGGACCTATTCTTGGCCAATCAGTGAGAGCCAGAGTGATTTGGGTTTAAAGGCATTGCCAAGTAGCTTCATTTGAATTGCATTGGGCTTTATCAAAGCTTGTTTTTTCAGAGCTCTACTTTAAGAAATCATATATGAAAACTAAATGAGACCAAGGAGTTAATTGTTTCAGTTTTTAGAAAAAAGTGGTAGCATAAATAAATGGGGGAAGGGGAAATATAGCCCATAAAATATATATTGTGAAGTAAAGGCAATCAAAATTTATATTCCTTTGGACAGAGTGCCCACGTATAAGGGTATGAATCCCCAATGTGGACAGGAGTGGAGGAGCGGGGAAGAGGAGGACAAAACAATAGCATTGTTCACCTAGAATTGACCAGTTGGTTCCGCATCTGCAAGGAGCAGAGTCTATAGTAAACCTCCATCCAGTAAGGAATCTCTCTTGTGTCTGGATGTTGAAAAGGACATTTTCCATACTTTGGGGAGAATTAGTCTTCCTGAATCATGGCTCCCTTGATGTTGACATCTAACTGCTAATAAAGTAATCCCTGTGATCTCATCTGTCATAAAATTGTATCTGATCTCTTCAAACAAGGTATCTGTCAATTTGTTTGATGAGGTCCTTTAAGGTTTTATTTTCATCTTCTGAGTCAAGTTTTTTTCTTTGGGAACTCATACACCTTTCCTCCATTTATATGACTGCATAGATGTGATCTGTTCTGAAAAAAATCTTTTGTGAAAAACTGACTATTTTTCTTATTTTACTTTTATTAAAGATAACCTAAGTGTATGCTGTAAAACCACTAGTGTTTTCTTCTCCCTTCTCCCATGCTCTTGGCAACATGAGTTAGATTAGTTTTTCCCTGAGAAGTGACAAAGCTATCCATTGGACTTGTTTGACCAAGGGATCAGGGCTTAAGCTGTGCCTTCCTTGATTCAGCTTCTTGGCAGCCTCTTGTCATATTGACATGTCTTCTTGGTCATCTAAAAGCATGTAAAGGTCTGGAGTCAGAACTCTTCCAACTTTTCAGATGTCCCAAGACCACATGAGCCATCATACCTTTCTCTGTTGACCAGATGTGTTTTGATATGGAGATGAGGGGAGTACTGTTAATAAACTATTCTTGTTAAATATGCTTCTATGCTATGGCCAAATAATCCTCCTTTTGTTGACTGTTGAGTGACATATAAGTGTCTCATTCCATCCCAGCATCCTGAATTAGCAGCCTGACTAATTGGATGCCAGTGGAAGTTAAACTCATTCTTAACACATGCATAGACTGTTATCGTTGGAGATCAATTGATGCTGATGTGTTCTTGCTCACCTCTTTTTTGTTACTGTTTTTACTTTGGGGTATCTCTGTTTGGAAGATATTTCTTACTGTAACCAGGGCTTTGCTTTGCATATACCTAGATCACCTAACATGGAGGCAGCCCAGTAGAAAATACCAGGGGTCTGTAACTAGGGGAATTTATCCTCCTTTCTTCTGCCATGTGGGTGGGAGTAGCTTCTTTCCATTGGCTGAGTAGCTGGAATAGATAGGGTCTTTAAAACTATGAGACTAGGATGGTCTTGCTTCTCTTTTCCAAATCATCCAGAGAGGTAAAGGTAGTGTTCACCCATAGGAAGAGCACCATGAACTGACTTGGTGAGGGAGGAAGAGCTACTTTTTCTTACCCTGTTTTTCACCCTGTGGCCCTGAGAAATGAGCTTGAAGTTTTGTTTTGCTTCATTTATCCTTTTTTAGTTCTAGACTCAGGCAGTAAAATCTCTACCAGATGCATAATTGAATTATGGAGACCCTGGGCACAGGCTTCTGGTCTGCATGCTGCAGCTAAGTAGCCCAGCAGGAAACTTCTGAGAAGCCAGAGTGCTGGGGACTTAAAAAAAAATATCCCAAAGTGGGTTTAGACTTAGAACTTAGTGAGACTGTGCTAAATAGGAAGGAAGCTAAGCTATGAACCTAAGTCCCCTTTGCTCCCCAGACACTAAGGTGGTGTGCAGAGGGTGTGGGGGAATTATGTTAGCATGTGTTAGGGGAGGGAGGATGTTCGTATTTTTTTCTTATTATACCTTTGAAATGAACATTCCTTTCTAAAAACTAATCTGACTGAATTGCTAGGGGGACTGGAGCTAATAGTGGAGACTAGATACCTTCAACTCCGCTTAAAGTACCAGAGAACTCTAGGGATGGGTGAAATATAACATACCTGGCCTTCAGGTAATGGGGGCCAGGGTGATCATTGTTTGATTAAGACCAACATCACTTATTGGCAACTTCTACCCATTGTTACTAGCTTTACACTTTGGAACCAAGTAGAACAGATCTAATCTCTCTTTTTTATGTATTAGTCCTTCAAATATTTGAAGACAACTATCCTATCCTCCCTAAATCTTAACTTCCCAAAGTAGCTCCCTTTTCCTCTCATCCTCATTTGTTCAACCAGTCCTCATATGGTATAAATTCAAGATCAGTCAATATTCTAGTTGCTTTGCTCCCTAGCTTGTCACTGTCCTTTAGTACAAGGCCCCTAAATACATACAGTGCTACTGATGCGGTTTGACCAGGCCATTGTATTGGGGCCCATCACTTTTCTAGTTCTGGGCACCCTGTGTCTCAATGCAGTTGCATTAGCTTTCTTGATTGTCAAACCACACTGTTTACTCATAATGAGCTTGTAGTATCCTAATGCCTTCAAGTCACTTAGTTATCTAGCCAGAACTCCCAATGTTGAAATAGTGAAGTTAATTGTTTGAACTGTCTAAGTCTTTACATTAATCTCCATTAAAATTCGTCTTCTTAGATTTGGCCCAGCGTAGCCTACTGAAGTCTTTTTGACTCCTAACTTTGGCATCCAGTGCATTAGTTAGTCCTTTCAGCTTTGGATCATCTGTAAACTTGCAAAAGTCACTTTGTCCAAGTCATTAAAACAAAGTTAAATAGCACAGAGGCCAAGCCAGATCCCTGGAGTACTCCATGAGAGAGACCTCCTTTCAAAATGACATCAAAATATTAGCAACCATCCTTTGGGTCCAGCCAGTTCTGAATTTGTCTATTTGGTTCCCACTCTCCATCTTTTACCTAAGACTAACTTAATGAAACAATTGGTCAAATACTTTGCTGAAATCTAGGTAAAGTGTTTCCCAAATATTTTCCAAATCTAGTCTAGCATGCTGTTAAAAAAGCAATCAGATTAATCTGGAATAACCTGTTTTGTTGTCAAAACTTCGTTTTGATAAATGACTTTGTTTGAAGTAATTCTGACTGTTTGAGATCACTTCTTACTTTTCTGTTAACTAAATATCGCTTTAATTTTTCCTAGGGAAGGAAGTCAATTTCAGTGGTAGCCAAACTCATAATTTGCAGACTCCAATCTCTTTCCTGTTTTGAAAATCAAGACCGCAATTACCATTCTCAAACCCATAGTGTATCTCTCTTCCCTCCCATCATCTTTCAAAGAGTTCTAGCAGTGGCTCAAAAATCAAATCTATCAGAATTCAGTTTCTTGCCAAATAATAAATTAGTCTCTTGAACTTATCAACAGCAGCTAGGTGATCTCTGTTTATTTACTTTTGGGCATTAACTATTTAATTTTGCTCTGCCTTTTCCAGTCCAAAGATCATAGATTTAGAGCTAGGAGGGACCTTGGAGGTCATCTAGTCTAATTCCTCATTCCAAAGATGAAGAGACTGAAACCCTGAGAAATTAAATGAGTTTCCCAAGGCTACCCAGGTAGGGCAGAGCTGGGATTCATACTCCAAATTCATTGTTCATTCTTCTGCACCACTTGTGTTGGTGGAGAAAACAAGCAAAGTTAAAGTCACATAATATGGCTATGTCTCAATTATCCATTATCACAATTTTACCTCTTCCAAGTGCTTGTCCTCTCCCTACTTTGATCCTCCATTTTTCTGCCAGCATAACTTAAAAAACACCCATATGTTTTCATTAGCTTTCCTTAGCAGACTAGGCTCATTCTGAATTTTGGTAACCCTGAGGTGACTGTAATAGGCTTGCATCCCTCTTATACTCTTTTGATGTTTCCTGACCTTGCATTTATCTGCTTTACATGTTGCTTAACAGCATAAGATGGTTGGTAAGTTCCCAGCATATTTACATTAGCCTCTGTAGACAAATGCCCTTTTTCTCCTCATCAGAATTCTTTTTCTTCGGGCCTTCAGGATTTCATTATGGAGAGCTTTCTAGACTGACTTTTAAACTGTGTTCAACTTTGTCTGTGTCGTCACATTCTAAGAGGTGATCCTTTTCTCTTAGTGTTCCACTTCCTCCCCAATAACCAGTTCCCTCTTTTTTTGAGTCAGATCCAGAATAAAAGTACCCCCCTTTTAAAATTCCATGACCCTTTGAAAGATGAAATGAATCATTCGTAACAATAGCTACCATTTAAATAGTGCTTTAAGGTTGGCAAAACACTTTACATGCTATCTCATTTGATCAAGTCAAGAAATTTTAACTGCTCAGCTTTTGTCACAGAGAGTGTATTTATAGTAGAGGTCTACCATCACTACTATAGCATTCCTCCACAATTCAAAGTTTGTGATTTGTTTCCTGCCCTTGATGTCTTACTTGATAGCACCCATGTATCCTTATCTCTTAGAACACAAACAGCTTCTTCTTTGTCAGAGGGTCCTTTTTGGAAAGAGCCTCATATCTGTTCCTTAGCTTAAGTTATTCAGTGATCGTTCTTTCCCCCTTTCTTTTCCGTATCCCAGCCTTCTACTCTCCAGCCTCCTGATGCAGGTAAGAATTACTATCAGCCTCTTTAGATCCCTTTTCTTTGTTTTCCCAGTGAAACGTTTTTTGGTTTTGAAAAAGAACACTTCATCCCACTTGGGCATAGCCCTTGAGAATAACTGGCAAGAACAGAGGCAGGATCTCACTTCCAGCCAGGATGGAGAACAGGAAGAATTCTGCTTTTACACTTGAGGCACAGTCAAATAACTGTTATCCATGCTCAAAGGGCAGGTCAGTGCCCCACAGAGAAGGAAGATTAAAAACTTCAGGAAATATTTCTCCATTCTCTAAACAGATGTCATAGTCAGCTGTGGAACTGGGAAATATTTAACAAAATAAATAAAAATACAGTAAAATATAGATAATATAACATTTTAAAATCAAGTCAATATGGTGTCCTGCTGGCATCCTTATGGAGGGATCAGTGGCATGATTTCTATTGGAGTTGGACACCACTGTTCTAGATAATTGGGTAGTAAGTACTTGCTATTTGGAAAATTCAGCTAAAGTGGGTGTTGTGTAGACATGCAGGGTTTCATGGGACCATAGAAATCTCTGAAAACTTTATAAATTACATCCAGACTCCTTTAGTTCTTGAGTTCTATGCTGAAGAGCTGTTTGGAAGGTAGTTTTCTCTCCTTGTCTTTTACTCTTCATGACATTTTTTGCACTTTGAAAGAAATGCTAAAGATATTCTTCTGATGTCCATCGAACTTTGAGTGCTCTCTGGGTATATAACATTCCTGTGTGTTGGAGTTATCATCTTCATCAGTTACATGTTCATTTGACAAGGACAAGAGCCTCTCTGGTTGGTTTTGGATGTAGCCATTTGGTAGGTAGTGCCATGTCATCTGGTTTTGGTGAACATTAGTTGTTCAGTTGGAACCTTCTTAACCTTCTGGGACTTTCTTAAGAAGTTTTTCTAGGTGGCACATTTCCTTTCTCAGGTCCTGGATGAATGTCTTCATTTAAAAACATTTTCTTACTAAGGTTTTATCAGCTAGTGCTTTGAAAAATCCCTGAGAACAATTTGGCTATATCATACTATGTGAGTAGTGCTGCATTATTTGGCAATTTTCTATGGTGTAACAGAAGGCTCCAGACCATTGACTTATTTTTACGTATTATTTAAATAGTTCTAGGTGATGTTATCACACAAAAGGTGACTTTCCTTTTACATTTGTGTATTTAGGATTTGTTGGCTTCCTGTTAACAAGAGATTTAATCACCCCTAAACCTGTGATTTTATTGGTGTGGGAATTTGTTCTAGCACAATGAATCACAATTATAATTTAGAGTCTTAGAGAAGCTCTTAATTTCTTTTGTGTCATGGATTCCTTTCACAGTCTAGTGAAAGTCTAGCTTAGGAACCCCTTCTCAGAATAATGTTTTTAAATGCATAAAATTAAATGTAAAGGATTACAAAGGAATCCAACTATATTGAAATAAACCTATTAAAATATGAAAATGAGTTCACAAACCTCTCTGTCTCATTCTAGATACTCTATTTATATTAGTACAGACTAAGGTTGTATTGTATGGACAGCTAGATGGTGAAATGGATAGAGTGCCAAGTTAAGTGTTAGGAAGACTCATCTTCCTGAGTTCAGATCTGTCCTCAGACACTTACTAGCTGTGTGATCCTAGACAAGTCTTACCTTCTTGTCTCAGTTCCTCATCTGTAAAGCGAGCTAGAGAAGGAAATGACAAACCAGTCTAGCATCTTTATCAAAAAACCCTTCAAAATGGGGTCGCAGAGAACTGGACATGACTGAACATGATTGAATGACAACAATAAACACAAAAGATTGTATTACTTAATTGCCTCATCATCCTATTGTCTTATAGTGACCTTGCAGTCCACCAAAACCCTCAGATATTTTAAAAATAAATTGTCTACATGCTTGTTCCCTACTTATGTGGCCTGACTGGGAAGCCACATTTAATTCTTTATCATATGGGGATTTGATATATACGATAGAAATATAAAACAAAATAAGCAACCCGATATTGTATATTTAAGTGCTTTGTTGTATGTGGTTCAGAATCTTCTAGGATTTCTGAGGATAGGGAGATCAAGCAAGGGTCTAGGTAGGAGGTCTTTAGGAATTATAAAAGACTTGAGATGAGCCAGTAAAGATGGTGGTGGTGGGGGGATTGAAAATTGATCTTTTAGTACCACAAATATATTCTGTACTGTAGTCTCATAGAATACTGGAGCTAGAACAGACCTTGAAGATAATCCAGTTTGACTCCTTTATTTTGTGAGATCCAGAGAATTAAAGTGACACTCCCAGTATCACATGGCTAACCTTCCATATGTGGTTGCTTTTAACTGATTTAATTAGCCTAAGTGGTATTTTTTTGGTCAGGAAGCATGGGTATTACTAACTACGGTACAAATAATAAAAATCCATTAGCTAATAGAAGTAGATCAAAAATAGAAGTCTGACCTTCAAGCCCTCCCCAAATTTTTTTTCTCTCATTACAGCATCTGATTTATTAATTTTTTCTCACTTAGCTTTATCATTCATGATAACAGCAAACAGAAATATAAATGTCCTTTGCTTTCTAAATATAATTCACATAAACCAGGGCAATATTTAATGATTTATAAATGAAGTGTTTTAGGAAAGAGAGCTATTTGATTTTATTCCTTTTTTAAAAAAAATTGAGGCCTTTTGTTTTTATGTTATATTCATTTCCAAATATATTCCTCCCCTGTGCCAGCAAGCCTTCTCTGCGACAAGTTTATTTTTATTTTTATTTTTTTTAAAGAAAGCAAAAATGGCAGTTCAGCAGAGTATTTGGTTTGGTTTCAGAGATGTTTTAAATAGATTCTTTAGAGGCTGCCAAATGAATTAGCTAGAGAAGGTAAAGACATGGCATTATTGGGTTCAATAAGATTCCTTATTCTTAGTAATAATGATAACAGGGTTATACTTTAGATAACACTATTTTGGGAGCATTGATTCTCAAGATAGCTGAAATAAGTTTGTTTTTGTTCAGTAGGTTTAGTCATGTCTGACCCTGTGACCCCATTTAGGGTTTTTTTGGCAACTTGAAATGGTTTGCCATTTCCTGCTTCAGCTCATTTTACAGATGAGGAAACTGAGGCAAACAGGGTTAAGTGAGTTGGTCAGTGTCACAACAGCTATCTGAGTATCTGAGGCCAGATTTGAACTCATGGAGATGAGTCTTCCTGACTTCAGGTCTGGCACTTTATCCACTGCATCATGTAGTTGCCTCTGAAAAAGTAGGAGATACTGAATAATTAGAAAAAGTCACTATTAAAGGCATATTACTAATAAAAAGTTATTGAGATGATTTTAATAACTACAGATCAATATGATTAGTTTCTCATCATCAGCAAATCTTTATAAGAATAATCTATGTATGTTCTGAGTATATCCTTGATGAAAATATAAAAAAACAAGCAAGAAGACTTTTTTTTAAGATGATATTCTATAATAGATTATGTCATTATAGTTCCAATTGACAGCAAGGGGTAGAGAATTGTGCTTATTATTTGTTGACTATTAAAAAAAAACGTTTTTGATTTGTTCAAAATATGCTCTCCAAGGCTGTGCAAAAGCATGCCTCCCATATATATGATCAGATTATGTTTCTTTACCAGAGGCAACAACAGAGATAACTTTGAGCTACTGATTACTAACATTAAGTGAGTGAGGCTGAAGAACAGGAGACACAAGCTTGCTAAAGGTATTTTCTACTGTCATAGAGGTTGTCTTGCAAAAGATTGAAATAGAAGAAAGGTATGATACTGATTATATGAAAGCCTGTATCATAGCAGGGCCTCCTTAAATAAAATCCTTAAATATTCAAGAGTACAGCCTGACTATCCACATAGTAAAAACCAAGTGGATGAAGAATCTTTTATCTAGATAGTGACGTAATTGGATAGGTTCTCTGTGTCTGTCTTTCTCTTATAGATGCTTTTGAGTGATATTGAGGTGGGCTTAGAAGTGAATAGAAAGCATGTTGACTTGGATTTCATTTGAGAAATTGTGCATTCAGTGATCCCAAGCTTCTCTCTGAAACAAAAATCCATCTTTTTAATATTGATTTTCCTCCAGTGTTTCTATATGGCTATAAAACATAGAATACTGCAGTCTCCAAAGAGTAAAAATCATGGGTTATCTGAAACCTAATGAAGAGGTGGTGATAGTTATAACGTATAATATATAACCATATAACCATATAACAAACAACAAATTGTGTTTGTGGCAGCATCTACTGAACTGAGATCACAGATCCATTGAAACACAGTAATAGTAACATTTCAACAAATATCATTAAGCAGTCCTTAGGTGCAAGGCATTGTGCCAAGCACCAGGGTTACAAAAATGAAGCAAGACCCTCAGGAGCTAATACTTCTGTTGTTGTTATTGAGTCATTTTAGTTGTGTCAGACTCTCTGTGACCCCCGTTTGGGGTTTTCTTGGCAAAGATACTAGAGTGGTTTGTCATTTCCTTCTCCAGCTCATTTTACAGATGAGGAAACTGAGGCAAACAGAGTCACACAGCTAGTAAGGGTCTGGGTTAGTTTTGAACTCAGGTAGATGAGTCTTCCTGACTTCAGGCCTGGCACTGTGCCACCTAGCTGCCCTTGCTAACCCTTCAATGAGGATGAATCGTGCACATAAATAACTATAAACAGGGTGGGTATTTAACAATAATGAGTAAATAGTGAGTGAACACCACCTATTGCCAGGCCCTGTACCAAGTGTTGGACATAGCAAATCAGACAGTCCCTGCCCTCGGGAACCTTCCCTCTAATGGAGAAAGATGACACACAAGGAAGACCTAAAAACCTGAGAGAGGTGATATCTGTGTGGGAGCAGGGTGAAGAGACAATGGGAAGTGACATGGAAGATCCTGGAAAGATAAGTAAAAAAATTGTGCCTGTCAGAGTATACACACACATGCGTACGCTCACGCACATACACACACACTTTAGAGAAAAACTATAACATAATTAAATATATTAATTTTGATTTAAATTAAAATTAATTAATATCTAACATATTTAATATAGTATATATAATTTATTTTATATAATGCATACATTATACATTTATTATATTTTATATAGAAATATATCATATGCAGTATATAATTATAATGTAGAAAATATATTAATTAAAAGAAACTAATTTAAATTAATTACATTAAACTTAATATGATATAATTTCAATGGTTATAGCATCTTTGTAGATAGACGTTGTGGGAAGTAAGGAAGTTCTGTTGCCCACATTCCTAGGTGATAAGGGTTGTGGCCTAGCATGCACAGGTTAGAGGTCAGAAACTAATACGCAGGCCTGACGAGCTATGTGAGGAGGGGCCTATTAGAGAGGAGAACATGGAGTCTCATGGCCAGGGGACAGTGTCGCGAGAGATCCAAAGTTCAGAAAACAGTATAAGAAGCCCCATCTTTCTGCACGTGTTGTAGTCCTCCTGCAACCTTACTCAGGGAGGCTATGCATCCATTCAGGGGGAATGGATGTAAAGATTAATAAAGGCTTCCCTGATTTCACAACAGGTATTGTTCTTTATTTAAGGTGGGCATGTTTTCTCACTATTGGGGCTTACTAAACGGGCTCACTTGTAACAGACATGGACAGTGATAATCTGTATGTAGCTATGTACATGTTTAAATATCATATAGGATTTGTAAAAGCCTTCTCGTGTTATATAAATTTCTTGAGAAATGGCATTTTCTTAACTACATTCTTCATCCTGTTCTAAAAATCATTATAACTGTACAAATATCAGATATATATTACAAACAAACAAACAGCACTTTGTCTTTTTTTTTTTTTTTAAGTTCAATATCAGCCAAACATGGAATTCTGCTAACACTACAGATCTGAGTACTCTGAGAAATTTGCTCAGATCCCAAGGTCTCTCCAGTATGGTTTTGTTAGAGTTGACACATTCCCCATCACCACTGAAGTGTAGCGAGCTTGTGTATTTAACTTTGTTTAATGTAGGGGTGAGGCCTTGATAAAGGCCCCGGCAGCCATTGTTAGACATGTTTTGGGCTTCTGGGAAATGTTTTGTTAACTGTCCTTGAACTATGTGTCATATCTTAGCCTACAGGGCAGGACTTTATGACCTAGCAGCCTGGCATGCATGACCTGGTATGTAGTATAGAATGGCTATTCAGGTAGCCTTAGAGAGACAGTGTATCTGAGGGATAGAGAACCAGCCTTGGCATCATGGAGACCTGGAATCAAGTCCTACTTGGGACATCCAACTCTAGATTTTATGATGTTTTGATCCTATGATATGCTGGTTATGTGGCCGTGGGCAACTATTAGTGCTCTCAGGTTACTCTCTAAGGTTATTGGACATTTGTAGCTGTTCATTGACTACATTTAAAAAAGGAGAGGGGAGAGGGTTGATGAGACAGTCTCACAGTAATGAGTTGATGTATTAATAAAGAAAGGGCTGGAGGCAATAAAGATGTGTGATACAGTGCAAATTCAGCACACTGGATTGTTGAGGGGAGTTTGACACAAGGGTGACACAAGAGCAGAGGGGGAAAGGATGAATCCCTAGTTAGTATGCATTAGCCTCAAGAAATAATCCAGATTGGTGAGTGGCCTTTGTGGCCAAGTGCCTTGAACTGGTCACAATCCTGATCTCTGACTCAGGTTCATTAGGGTTGCTAATGAGCTGTTTTGGATGTGTAATTGTGAGATAGGGTGGGACTCTATAGTGAGATCTTGGCCTAAGGCCACTCTCCTCCCTCCCACTTCCTGCCTGAGTCATTGCCCAGGTTTTGGAGGTCTGGCCCTGCTGCAGAAATGTGAAATGAATCCATAAAGGTACTGAGAAGCTACATAGAGGTGTTAATTAGCAAGTCTGAATGAGTAGGACCTTGAAAGCTTTTAAAAAGCCTTAAATATACAATGCCTATATTTAAAAATAATAAGACTATGAGAACAATTTTCTTCTTACTATGACAGAAATTGTTATTGTTATTGTATATGTTAAGGGATTTTTTTCTATTATTGATCCACAATGAGAGGAGTTTGGAAAGTCACTTCCCAGGTTTGGGGACACCCCTGCAGGGGGGACACAGAGACCGAGACAGAGAGACAGAAAGACAGAGAGAGAGAGAGGGAGGGAGGGAGGGAGGAAGGAAGGAAAGAAGGAAGGAAGGAAGGAAGGAAGGAAGGAAGGAAGGAAGGAAGGAAGGAAGGAAGGAAGGAAGGAAGGAAGGAAGGAAGGAAGGAAGGAAGAGAGAGAGACTGAGAGACACAGGGAGAGAGAGGGAGGGAGAGAGAGAGGGAAGGAGAGAGAGACAGACAGAGAGAGGGAGGGAGGGAGAAAGGGGGGGAGAGAGAGAGATAGAGAGAGAGAAGAGAGAGATAGGGAGGGAGGAAAGGAGAGAGAGACAGAGGGAGAGACAGAGAGATAGAGAGAGAGACAGAGAGAGAGACAGAGAGAGACAGAGAGAGAGAGAAGAGAGAGATAGGGAGGGAGGAAAGGAGAGAGAGACAGAGGGAGAGACAGAGAGATAGAGAGAGAGAGACAGAGAGGGAGAGACAGAGGGAGACAGAGAGAGACAGAGAGAGAGAGAGAGAGGGAGGGGGAGAGAGAGAGCGCCCACGCCTAGAGCAGTATGTAGAATTGCACCTGAAGGTACTTGAATATGTTTTAGGTTCATAGTAAGTCGTCTCTGACTTTTATGAGTTCAAACCCAGCCTCAGGCACTTAATAGCTGTGTGGCCCTGGGCAAATTACTTAACCCTGTTTGCCTCAGTTACTCATCTATAAAATGAACTGGAGAAAGAAATGGCCGATCACTCCAGTGTCTTTGCGGAGAAAACTCCAAAAGTAGTTACGGAGAATTGGACCTGAATGAAAGGACTCAACGAGGTCCCTGAGACTAGAAGTGGGAACTTAGTGAGAGGTCCAGTAGGGAGTGCAGTTTTTTAAACCCACAAAAAGTCCATTTAGTTTAATGCAGACAAATTCTAGGAATCACCATGCTCATCACTGAGGCCATGTAGACAAAGAAGAGACTAGGCTCAGATTCTAGTTAAAGATGAAAGATCCTTTTGGACCTTTGGTCTAGTTGGAAATTTTTTGAGGTCAGGACTGTGTCTTAGTAATCTTTGTTTGTTTGATACAGTGTATTGAACGTAGTAAGTATTTAACAAATGTTGGTGGCATGAAAGAAACTGATTCAACAAAGGGTAGAAACAGTCTTAAGGGGCTAACAAATATTACTTCATTCACTCATATGGTTTTTCTGAGATAAGAACTTTGTAAACTTTGAAGCCTTATGTGAATGTATACCATCTAATCTATCTCTTCAGACATTTTTGGTGTTGTTCAGTCATGTCTGACTCTTAAGTAGGGCTTTCTTGGCAAAGCTGCTAGAGTGGTTTGCCATTTCTTTCTCCATTTTACAGACAAGGAATTGAGGCAAGAGTATCTGAGACTAGATTTGAATTCAGATCTTCCTGACTCCAGGCCCAGTGCTTTATTCACAGCACCACTTAGTTACCCTCTCTTTACACATAGACACAAGTAAAAGTTAGCCTAGGTTTGAAGTACATCCTCAATATCATAGCTTAAGAGCTCCCACCAATTTTTGGGAGCCAAGAAGACAGAGTAAACAGTAAGTTGCTCCCACTCTCCTTTACTGACCTTGAAAAATCCAGAAAATACCACCCCAGGAAAAATCCTGGAACAGTGGAGTCAGCAGAAAGACAAGGTACAACACTGTTTTAGCTCTGGAGGCTAGGGGGATTAACAAGAAAGGTCCCTCTTGCTGTGGCTGAAGGGAACCAGTACAGGAACCAGTATAGTACAGGGAGGCATCTAGGCAAACCAGTGGCAAGCCTCACTTCAGCAAACCAGAAGGAGATCCTGAGCCCCAGGGTGGTGGAGATGGCAAGTGCCAACATGAGGACCTCCCACTTGCTTTTGCACAGCAAGGGAAATTGGCAGACACCAGCACAGAGAACCACCACCTAACCCTTCCTCCCCAAGATGGCATGCAATCTTATATGGGTTCTACACATACATTCTTACTAAATACATTTTCACCTTAGTGGTGTTGCACAGAAGAATTAAAATGAATGGGAGAAACCATGAAAAAAAAACCCAAACCAAAACAAAACATAACACAAGAGAAAATAGTCTGCTTCATTCTGTGATCCAATTCCATAGTTCTTTCTCTGGATGTGGATGGCATTTTGCCTCAAGAGTCCATTGGGAATATTTTAGGTCCTTGCATTGCAGTGAGGGCTAAATGTACCAGAAATATTACTCGCGCACTGTGGTTGTTACGGTGTACAAAGTTCTCCTGGTTCTGCTCCTTTCACTCAGCATCATTTCATATAAGGTCTTCCAGGCCTCTCTGAAGTCTTCCTGTTCATCATTTCTTATAGCATAGTAGTATTTGTGGATAGCATTTTCCATCATGAGTCTGTTGGAGTTGTCTTAGATCCTTGCATTGCTGAGAAGAGCTAAGTTTATCAAAGTCAATCCCTTGGCTGTTACTGTGTACAATGTTCTCCTGGTTCTGCTCATTTCGCCCAATATCAGTTCATGTAAGTCTTTTCAGGTTTTTCTGAAGTCTGCCTGCTCATCATTTCTTACAGCACAGTAGTATTCCATTACATTCATATACCACAACTTATTCAAGCATTCTCCAGCTGATGGACATACCTTCAGTTTCCAAATCTTTGCTACTACAGAAAGAGCTGCTATAAATATTTTGTATATGTAGTTCCTTACCCCTTTTTTACAATCTCTTTGGTATACAGACCTAGAAGTGGTATTGCTGGGTCAAAGCGTATGCACAGTTTTATGGTCCTGTGGACATAGTTCCAAATAATTCTCCAGAATCATTGGATCAGTTCACAACTCCACCAACTAGTGTTCCAATTTTCTCACATCTTCTCTAACATTTATCATTTTCCTGTTTTGTTATGTTAGCCAGTCTGATAGGTGTGATGTGGCACCTCAGAGTTGTTTTAATTTGTATTTCTCTAATCAATAGTGATTTAGAACATTTTTTCATATGACTACAGGTAGCTTTAATTTTTTCCTCTGAAAACTGTCTGTTCATATCCTTTGACCATTTATCAAATGAGAAATGACTTTTATTCTTATAAATTCCACCCATTTCTCTATATATTTTAGAAATGAGGCCTTTATCAGAGATAATGGCTGTAAAAATTCTTTCCCAGCTTTCTTCTTCCCTTCTAATCTTGGTTGCATTGGCTTTGTGCAAAAACTTTTCGATTTAATTTAATCAAAGTCATCCATTTTACATTTCATAATGTTCTCTATGTCTTGTTTGGTCATAAATTCTTCCCTTCTCCATGGATCTGACAAGTAAACTATTCCCTGATTTCCTAATTTTTTTATAGCATCTCCTTTTACATCTAAATCATGTATCTATTTTGACTTTGTCTTGGTTTAGGGTGTAAGATGTTGGTGTGTACCTACGTTTTGCGATACTATTTTAAAGTTTTCCCAAAAGGTTTTATCAAATGGTGAGTTCTTATCCCAGAAACTGGAGTCTTTGGATTTATCAAATAGTAAATTACTATAGTCATTGGCTATTGTGTCTTATGTACTTAACCTATTCCACTGATCTATCCTTCTATTTCTTAGCCAGTACCAAGTAGTTTTGATTATTGCTGCTTTATAACACAATTTAAGATCTGGTACAGGTAGGCCACCTTCCCTTGCATTTCTTTTCATTGGTATTCCTTACCTTTTGTTCTTCTAGATGGGCTTTGTTATTTTTTCTAGTTTTATAAAATAATTTTTGGTAATTTAATTGGTATGGCACTGAATAAGTAAATTAATTAAGGTAGAATTGTCATTTTTATTATATTAGCTTGGCCTATCCATGAGTAACTCATATTTTTCTAGTTATTTAGATCTGACTTTGTTTATCTGGAAGATGTTTTGTAATTGTGTTCATATAATTCCTGGGTTTGTTTTGGCAGGTAGACTCCCACATATTTTATAATGTCTACTGTAACTTTAAATGGAATTTCTTTTTCTACCTCTTGCTGTTAGGCTTTGTTACTAATATAAAATAATGCCAATGATTTATATGGGTTTATTTTATATCTTGCAACTTTGCTAAATTTGCTATTTATTGCAAGGAATTTTTTACTTGCTTCTCTGGGATTCTCTAAGTATATCATCATATAATATGCACAGAGTGATAGCTTTGTTTCTTCTTTACCTATTCTAAGTCCTTCAATTTATTTTTCTTCTCTTATTGCTAAAGCTAACATTTCAAGTACAATATTGAATAGTGGTGATAATGCACATCCTTTTTTCACTCCTGAAGTGACTGGAAGTGCTTAAAGCTTATTGCAATTACACATAATGCTTGCTGATGGTTTAAGACAAATTCTACCTATCATTTTAAGGAAGACTCCATTTATTCCTGTGTTCTCTATTGTTTTTAATAGGAATGGGTGTTGTATTCTGTCAAATGCTTTTTCTGCATCTATTGAGATAATAATATGATTTCTGTTAGTTTTGTTGTTGATGTGGTCAGTTATGTAATTTTCCTAATATTGAAGCAGCCCTGCATTCCTGGTGTAAATCGTACCTGGTTATAGTATATTATCTTTGAGATAGGTTGCTGTAATCTCTTTGCTAATATTGTATTCAAAAGCTTTACATCTATATTCATTAAGAAAATTTGTCTATAATTTTCTTTCTCGGTTTTGGCTCTTCCTGGTTTAGGTATCAGTACCATGTTTGTATCATAAAAAGAGTTTGGTAGGATTCCTCTGCCTATTTTCCCAAAGAGTTTGCACAGTATTAGAATTAATTGTTCTTTAAATGTTTGATATAATTTATTTGTAAATCCATTTGGCCCTGGAGATTTTTTTCTTTGGGAGTTCATTGATGGCTTGTTCAATTTCTCTTTCTGAAATGGGATTATTAAAGTATTTTACTTTCTCTTCTGTTAATTTGGGCAATTCATATTTTTGTAAATATTCATCCATTTCACTAAGATTGCCAAATTTATTAGCACACAGTTGGGTAAAATGGCTCCTAATTATTGTTTTGATTTCCTCTTCATTGGTGGCAAATTCATCTTTTTTCATTTTTGATACTGGTAATTTGTTTTTCTTTCTTTTTTTAAAAAATTAAATTAACCAAATGTTTATCTATTTTAGTGATCTTTTTCATAAAACCAGCTCTTACTTTTACTTATTATTTCAATAATTTTCTTAATTTCAGTTTTATTAATCTCTCCTTTGGTTTTCAGAATTTCTAGTTTGGTATTTACTTGGGGATTTTAGTTTGTTCTTTTTCTAGCTTTTTTAGTTGCATGGTCAATTCATTGGTCTCCTCTTTCTCTATTTTATTCGTGTAAACATTCAGAGATAGAAAACTTCTCCTAAGAACTGTTTTTGCTGCATCCCTGATCCAGCCATTTTGGGGAGCAATTTGGAACTATGTGCAAAGGGCTATAAAACCATGCATACCCTTTGGCCCAGCAATACCACTTCTTGGTCTGTATCCCAGAGAGATCATAAAAAGGGGAAAGGAACTACATATACAGAAATATTTATAGCAGCCCACATCTAACACTCTGTCTTTCATGCCTTTCATTTCTTTTCCCAATTTTTCTTCTACCTCTCTTATTTGACTTTTAAAATCCAGAAGGCTTTTTGGGCTTGCAACTAGTTCATATTTTCTTTTGAGGTTTCAGATGTGGGTATATTGACAATGTTGTCCTCTTCTGAATTTGTGCCTTGATCTTCCCTGTCCCTATAGTACGAATCTATGGTCGTGGTATATTTCTGCATTTTGCTCATGGTATTTGCCTATTTCCTGACTTTTAAAGTTGAGCTCTGCTACTGGAACATAGGGACCACTGACCCAAACTTCTTGTGTTGGGAGCCTGGGACCTGGTCCCTGCCTTTGTGTGCTGGAGCCTCAGGTGCTAGCAGCTGGAGGCTGTAAGGGGTCTGGCAACTTACCTGGTGCTGAGCTGGGATCAGCAACACTGACACTCTTGGGGTCGGGGTGGGGTGTCTGGCCCCTGGAGAATGCTGCTCACCTGGGCTTCTTTAAAGAACTGGAAGGTTTAGCTGCTGGAGGATGTCTGTCAGCTTGGAGATGTGCCTCCTGGAGTTGTGCTTCCTGGAATTGTGCCGAAGCACCAGGAGTTTTGGCTACTGGAGGAAGCCTTCCTGTGGTACACGTGGTGGTTTTTTGAGCTGGTGCCTACTGGTTCCCCTGCCTGAGGGGAACTGCTGAGGCACTTGTTGGAGGGGTCCCTGATGTTGACACTTGCCTGCTTCACGACCGTTGGGCTCAGGATCTCCCCCTGTTTTGCTGAGGTAGCGCTTGCTGATATGCCTCCCATTCTGCTGGCTCAGCTCTTCTAGGGTTTTTCCTGGCTCAATATTTTCTGAGCTTTCAGAGGTCAGTGAAGGAGAGTGAGAGTGACTTCTTACTCTGCCATCTTGGCTCCCAGAAGTCCCAGATTCTAAGAATTATGTAAGACTTAGAAATTATTCTGATCCAAATTTGTTTTGGGCTAGGAATCTATATATCTTGGGCTAGCATCTAGCCCAAATAGGGTTGAGGTGAAGGACAGGAATGAGGAATAGGTAACAATCTGCTTTTATTGTATGAAGCCAAGCCAATATGTGGTTATGTCTTTGAATACACACATCCATCCTTATTTGCATTTTTTTTTTTTGTAGTGCCTACTAAGAAAGCTGGCTTTCAAAGAAAAGGTACTGTACTATGATTGGTTTTTTTAATTGGAATTTTTTATTTGGAATTAGAAGAATTGGGTTTTAATCCTGACTCTGACAGTTAATAGCTATGTGAATTTAGACAAGTCACTTAGCCTTTGGAGGTCTGTTTCTTGATCTGTAAAATAAGGGGACTAGACTGGATGATCTCCCAGGTTCCTTTCATCTCTAAATGAATGATCCTAAAACCCAAGCTTTCAGCCAGTGAAAGTACACTAAAAACTAATAGGTCTAACTCTATTTACAAATGTATTAGTGCCAACTTTGATACGTGCCACTCTAGATGTTATAGACTCTTCTGTTTATGTTCTTAACTATCTTTGTGTTGGCTTCTGTGAGGCTTCTACCCAACACTCCCAGTCAAGGAAGGAGGCAGACCTACTCTCCCATCTCCCTCCTCCATCATTTCCCACCCCAGTTTTGGGTCTAATAAGCTTTACAAATATTTGTAATAATGCATTTTAAAGAAAAACTACTGTTACCTCTTAGAAGAGCTCTCCTTACAAGGTAGCGAAGTTGAACAAAACCATCACAGAAACCACATCTGAAACTATATACAACATTTTATACCTATTGTGGTCTGGGAGGTTTTCTAACCACTAATGTGTCTCATGCATAACTTCCTCTGATTCAGGAGTTGGGGAGAGAAATTGTACCTTCAAGACTCCTCTTCTGGTAAGTGATTGTTGAGAGTAGAAGCTAAATTCACCTATATCTTACTCTCTCTATTACTTTCCTTTTTTGGCTGCTGTGAGCCCTGGGTCTGGTTCAGAAAAGGATATTCCCTCTTCTCTATTGTCTTCTTTCAACTGGCTCTGAATTTCCTGAACCTTTGATAACATTCAATACCTTAAAAATAACGTTATTACTTTTGCGGTGGTCGGTTGGTTGGTTGGTTGTTGCCTTTCATTCTTGAAGAAGATCAAAATGACATCTAAGTCAAACGGCAAAATGACTACGCTAAAGTCGTTTCAGTCAGTGTGGCTGACCAGAGGAATACGGGCTTGGAATGCTCTACCACAGGTTGGGCACAAATAGTCCATGTGAACATTTTGTGTGGGATACCCAAAATTTGTGCATCCTGCTTTTCCTTTGAGCTGTTTCAATTCTGCTTTGTTCTTAGAGCATGACATCTTCTCTGATGTGGGCCCACCATGCTGAATGGTCCTGTACCAGTGGCTCCCATGTCACACAATCAATTCCAAACTTCTCGAGAGAGACCTTGAGATTGTCCTTGTATTGCTTCTTCTTACCATCATGTGAATGCTTGCCCTGTGTGAGTTCTCCACAAAATAGTCTTTAGAGCATACATATGTTTTGCATTTGAACTACATGACTAACCCATCGCAGCTGTGCTCTCTGAAGCAGAGTTTGAATGCTTGGCAGTTACTTTGAGTAGCCCTCAGTGTTTTATATTGCCAGGTGATCTTCAAAATTTCCTAAGACAATTGAAATGAAATGTTGTCAAATGCTTTCAGTGAGGATGAACATGGCATCAAGGTCAGCTACCACACTGATGGTAAATTCTTCATCTTGAAAAGACTACAAGCCAACACCAAAGTGGAGGGAGTATTGGTGCATGATTTTCTGTTTGCAGATGATTGTGCACTCAATGCAGCCTCTGAAGCTGAGATGCAACAAAGTATGGATCAATTCTCTGCTGCCTGTGCTAATTTTGGCCTAATAATAGAAACCAAGAAAACACAAGTGCTCCATCAGCCACCATCACACCATCCATACATGGAACCATCAGTTACAACAAATGGAGAAGTTCTGAACGCGGTGGAGAAGTTCACTTACCTTGGTAGTGCGTTTTCTAGGGAAGTACACATTGACAGTGAGGTTGATGCATGCATTGCCAGAGCTAGCTCAGTGTTTGGGAGACTCTGAAGAAAAGTTTGGGACAGAGGAGGTACTAGACTGACTACCAAACTGAAGGGCTACAGAGCCGTTGTGCTGACCTCGTTGTTATATACTTATGAAACATGGACAGTCTACCAGCACCATGCCAAGGAACTGAATTGCTTCCATTTGAACTGTCTTAGGAAGATTCTGAGGATCACCTGGCAGGACAAGGTACCAGACACTGAAGTACTTGATCGAGCTGAACTGCCAAGTATTCAAACTATGCTTTAGAGAGCACAACTCTGATGGGCTGGCCATGTTGTTTGAATGAAAAATGTATGCCTGCTAAAAAGTCTATTTTATGGAGAACTCACATGGAGCAGGCGATTACATGGTAGTCAGAAGAAGAGATGCAGGGACACTTTCAAGGTCTCTCTCAAGAACTTTGGATTTGACTGTGCAACATGGGAGACACTGGCACAGGATCACTCAGCATGGCATGCCCACATCAGAAAGGGTGCTGAACTCCTTGAGCAAAGCAGAGTTGAGACAGCACAAAGTAAATGCAGGATGCACAAATTTGGGATATCCACCCCAAATATTCATATGGAGTCTCTGTGGTAGAGCATTCTGAGCTCATATTTTTCTGATCAGCCATAGTCGTATACATTGAAATTTCACTTTATCATGGTGATGTCATTTTGGTCCTCTTCCAAGACAAAGGGCAACAACCAATGTTCTCCTTCCTCACTTTTCTGCCTCTAAGAATCCCTAGGTCCTCTGAGGCTCATTTCAGGTGCCATTTACACTAGGAAGTTTTTCTTGATCCATGCTTATGCTCCCCAATTTTTAGTACTGTTTACTTGGTATATGTTTTGTAGTAATTGTCTCAAAGTGTCATTTCAGTCGAATGTAAGATACTTGAAGGAAGAAACTATTTATTTCTCTGTATATCCTCAGTGCCTTGCATATTGTAGGTATTTAATGAATATTTGTATTACTAATATTACCCACCAACATGGTAGATCTCTCTCAACCCTCTTTTGTTGCAAATAAGTATAATGAAGCAAAACAAATTTGTGTTGTTTTGGTTCCATTTGAAAATATTTCATTTCACACGTTCAATCCACAAAGATGTTGCTCTATTATTAGTCTTCTGGAGTTGTTATTGGTGATTGCATTAATCAGTATTCCTAAGTATTTCAGAATAATTTTTCTTTAAATGTTGTGGTGCTGGTCCATAGAGCTATAAATAGTTCTCTTGGTTTGGCTCATTTCTCTCTGCATCAGTTCACAAATGTGTTCTCAGGTTTCTTGGAATCTGTCCCTTTCATTTCTTATGGCGAATAATATTCTGTCATATTGATATGTCATAGTTTGTCAGCCATTCCCTCTTTGTGGATTCCCACTTTGCTTCAGCTTTTTGCTACTGTGTTGTTATAAATATTTTAAATAATATTTAGATATTTAAAAATATTATAAATATTTTTGTACATATGAATTCTTCCCCTCTTTCTTTGATTTCTTTGAGGTAAAAGACTAGTTATGGTATGGCTACATTTGAGGGGATACTCAGTTTTGCAACTTTACACAAGCTTTCACTTTATAGTTCAACGAATAGTACATTGATTTGCCTGTCTTCCCACATTCCCTCCAACAATTTCCATATTTTTTTGTCATTTAAAAAATGTGGTCCTTATGAGGGGGAATAGCAGAGTTACTTCAGTGTGCATTTCCTTTATTACTAGTAATTTGGAGCATTTTTATTTGGTTGTTGAGAGCTTGCAGTTCATTTTTGGTGAACCACTGGTTCCTGTTCTTTAAACATTTCTGTATTGGGAAATGATTCTTATTCATATGTATATCTCTCTCTCTATATATGTCATTATAACTAACTGGGAGTCAGGTAGCTGTCCCCAGTTGAAAAAATGCCTCCGAATGCCCTAGTATGATTGATGCCATGACAGAGGACTTATCAAAAATAAAAAATGAACTTTAGCTACTCTAGAATTTTACTTTGTTGTCTCATCCCCAATAAGAAGGATCCATTTCTCTCAGTTCTTACCTTTTCCCTCTGGTGAGGAAACATGAGACATCAGAGTATTACATTTTTGTGATATGTAACTAGTGAGTTGGGCAACTAGGTGGTGCAGTGGATAAAGCACCAGTGCAGGAGTCAGGGGGACCTGAGTTCAAATCTCACCTCAGACACTTGACAGTCACTAGCTGTGTGACCTTGGGCAAGTCACTTTACCCCGATTGCCTCATCCTGGCTCATCTCCTGTCAATGGCTGTGGAGGAAGGAGAAGTGAGGCTGGTGACCTGCACAGCCCTCCCTCACTCAAAATGAACTCAAGTAGTATATACTTACAACATACAGATACACATTAATTCCTTCTAGATCTTGGCTATTAGACCTTTATCAGAGAAATTTGTTGCAAATATTTTCTCCAGTTAATTTTCCTCCTTCACATGCTAACTGCATTTATTTATATAAAAACTTTCAATTTTATGTAATCAAAACTGTCCATTTTATATCCTGTGATCTTCTCCATCCTTTGTCAAGAATTCTTCCCTTCTTCACAATTGTGAAAGGCATCTCCTTCCACTCTCATCTAACTTTCTAATTATGATATTATCTTTTATATCTAGGTCACGTAATTGTTTGTAATTTATTGTGGTATATAGTATGAGATGTGAATCTAAGCATTATTCTTCTGAGATTTTTCCAGTTTTCCCAACCTTTTTTTCTTTAATAGTGAATCCTTAGTTTGTGATTTTTGGCGTATGGAATGCTATGCTACTTCTTTCAGTTGCTTTTGCTCTGCATTGATTAACAGTACCAAACAGTTTTGATGATTACTAGTTTGTATTATAATTAGAGATTTGGTACTGTCAGACCTCTTTCTTTTCCACTTTTTTCATAATTTCCTTGGAGATTCTTGACTTCTTATTACTTTAGATGAATTTTATTATGTTATTATCACATAATTTATTATTATTTTATTATAGAGCTATGTCATTTTCTTTTAAGTAATCCTTTGGTAATTTAGGTAGTATTATTTTATTGGCATGTTCAAACCACGAAAAAGTAATATTTTTCCAGTTATCTGATGAAATATCTTTATTTCTGTAAAGTGTTTTTATAGAAATTGAAAGAATAAATGTTAGCAAGGAAAAAATAAAATGATGACTTTGCAGGTGATAAGATGGCATACAAGAGAACCCTAGAGATTCAACTAAAATAAATAGAGAAATTAATTACTCCAGTAAGTTTGGAGATGAAACCTACAAAATGCATCAGAATTTTTGTTTATTACCTATAAAATCCTGTAGAATTAGAAAACAAAATTACATTTAAAATTTAAAATGAAAATACATTAAAATATTGAAAGTATAAAATATCTGGGGGTTCATTCACTAAGGCACATAGGAATTAAATGAATAGGGCTAGATATTAGATGTATGATTTCATGAAATTTTTGGATGTGGAAACTACCAAGGCAAATTAGCTCTTTCTCTGCAATTTATCATCTTAGAGCTTTGCCTGGAGTATTGGAGAGTTATGTGAGTCTCTCAGATTCATGAGGCCAGTATGTGTTGGAGGTAGAATTTCAATTCAGGTCTTCCTGAAGACCAGCTCTCCATCTACAATGTCATATATCCTCTCCCTCTCTGAAAAATGGTGAAAGTAATGCTTATTCCTTCTATCCCACATGATGTTACTTCTTGTTGTAACCCTTGGCTTTTGCCTTTTGGGATATCACATACTATGACTTCTCTTTGTAGGTATTGTTGTTAAGTCTTGTGTGATAGTAACTTTGATTCCTTGGTACTTAAACTCTTTCTTTCTTACTGCTTTCGGTATTATTTCTTTGACTTGGAAGTTCTGGGTTTTGACAGTGTTAGTTCTGGGTATTTTAAGGGTGGGTCTTCTTTCAGGAGATGATTAGTGCATTCTTTTTGTTTTGATTCTAATGGATATAGGCAGTTTTCTTTGATCATTTCTTGAAATGTGATGTCCTAGTCTCTGTCTCTCTCTCCCCCCTCTATATATGTGTGTGTGTGTGTGTGTGTGTGTGTGTGTGTATATATATATATATATATATATATATATATATATATATATATATATATATATATATATATACACATACATTCTTTTCTTGGGGATAGTAAATATTTTATATTTTCTTCTATTTTCATAATCTTTTGACTATTATTATTCTTCTCATCTCATAGAGTGATTAGTTTTCTTTGCTCTGTTTTATTTTTCAGGGAGTCCATTATTTGGGTAAGATTTTCTTATATTTTCTATTCTAACCAATTTATTCTCCTTTCTTTTTTCCCCTTCTGAATCCTCCTTTCATTTCTAATTTATATTTTTTTTAATCTTGAGTTTTTTTATTTTTTGCAACTGCTATTTTAGTCTTTGTGGTGAAGTCATTATTTTCCTCTTTGAAGCTCTTCCTATAGTTGTTATGAGGTTCTTTTTGTTTAGGTTTATTTCTTGAACTTATCTTACCTTAGTAAGTGTTGGGTGTCTTCCGTTACTGATCTCAAAGAACTTACATTCTAGTTTGGAAAGGGACTTTAGCACATGTATACATATAACTATCATACAAGGCAGAATGTAAATGTGATACAAGAGGAATCAAGTGTTATGTTAGTTTCTAATGGTAATTAGTAGCCTGGTTAATGTCTAGGTTTTTTATTAAAAATATGAGTGAGAGGTTTTTATTAGAAATATATCATTGAGATGTAGGCATATTCTCAGGCAATAGTAACTCATCCTTACCACAGAAAGAATAAATTTTGATTGCCCTCATGATGCCTTTGAGGCAATTTCCCATTTCTGATCCTTACAGGCACATTTTTCAGCTTGGCTCCTCATACGCAGCCACGATTTGACGCATATGCTTCTTAAGCATCTATCATCAGGGTGTTCCCCCAGAAACTTAGCCCTGCATGTAGAATCCTGCGGGTAGCAAAAAGCTGCTCCTCCTTAACCCCTTCTGAATTATACATTTGTCTACCTATAGAGAGTAGCAGACAGTGCTGGATTTGCTCAATTATACACAATTCTAGTGCCCATTTGTAGGGAATCACAAGCTGAGTTGTTAGGGGTGTTTTTCTGTTCCTTAAAGATATGATCTATGATTCAGTTTCAGATGTCTGTGCCACTTGTCACGTACATGCTACCTGTCAGCAGAGAGATGGGAAGGAGATCTGTATTTGCAATTATGGATTTGTGGGCAATGGGAGAACCCAGTGTCATGGTAAGTCCTAAATTTTCTGATATTGAAGAGTTGAAAAGGAGCAGAATGTTTATATAATCACAGAATAATAAGGATAGAAGAGGCCCAAGAGAACCACTGGGTCTATCCCCTCATTTTACACATGAGAAAGCTGAGACCCAGAGAGGGGAAGGGATTTATGGAAGGGATTCCTTATCTAGGAGTGTTGGACGACTGAATTTGTTCATGCAAATCCTTTTTATTCTGAAGTAAAAACTTTTAAAGAATATTCCCCATGATAAGTTTTTATTCTGGAGGGATAAGGAAAGGTAGCATGGTGCTGCCACTAGGTCCACTAGGAAGGGGATGCAAGTTACAGTCATAAAGAAATGGGTTTGAATCTTGGCTCTTCCATTTAAAAGCTGTATGATCTTGGGAAAGTCACTTGATTTCTGTGTGCCTACTTTTCTCATATGTATAAAGAAGGGTGGTGGAAACATAGTTTCTAAGGTCTCTTATCTCTAAATCTCCCAATACGAAATCCAATTTTTAGTTTAAAAGCAACTTGAATTCCATTTCCCCAAAGTGATAGGAAGGCAGTGAATAACTAGTTTCTCATCTGGTATAAAGAATGAGTTGGAAAAAGACAATCTAATTGCATCATGGAATGTCAGCATTAGAAAGAACCTCAGAGATGAGCTACTTCAACCCCTACCTGGCGTAAAGATTGCCTCTACAACTTACATGATCAGTTTAATGACAAACATTTATTAAGCACCTGCTATGTATAAGGCACTGTTTTAGGCACTGTAGACACAAGAATTGGAATGATCCAGGACCCACCCCAATGGAACTTATATTCTTATATATATAGATCCTAGGAAAATATGAGATCACTGATCTGTTTGAATACCACTAGGGTTGGGGAACTCATTGAGACCTGTGAAGTAACTCACTTTATTTTTAGACACCTCTAATTATTTGGAAGTTTTTCCTTTATATTGAACTAAACCTTGTTTCCCTATAATTTTGATCCATCCCTTGGTCCTCTACCTCTTCTCTGATGCTAAGGGGAACAAAATTTTTGCTGGGCATCATATTGCAGTGGCAAGAGTATTGGATTAGGAGTCAGAAGAACTCTGCTTGACCCATGTGACTTTGGGGGAGCCATTCATAAGCTCTGAGGCTCAGTTTCCTCATCTATAATATTAGAGGATTGGACTAAATGATTGCTAAGCTCTTTTCCATGAGAATCTGTAATCTTGTGTCTAAGCCCTTTCCACATGAATTATTTCTCATATAGGCCATGAAAAGAAAAGGTTAGTAAACCCATCTTAGTGGTTCTAAATATAGCATCACTGCACAGTATATCTTTATAATCTGTTTTTTTTGTACATTGGAATGTGTCAACAGATAAGGATGAGTGTCAATTCGGAGCTACTGTGGTCTGTGGGAATAAAGCATCATGCCACAATACACTTGGAGGCTTTTATTGCATTTGTCTGGAAGGATATCGAGCAACAAACAACAACAGAACTTTCATTCCCAATGACGGCACTTTTTGTACAGGTAAATGGAAAACACCTGGGTGAGGAGCTTAGGGGAGACATGGAGCTGAAAGAAAACAGAAGCAGGTGTTTTTCAGTGCTAAGATTTTCTCCCCCATCTCCCATTCTTGCAAGTAGGAACAAATAACTATAATGCTGTGGAGTATATTTAGAAAGCTAACCTGGGGGTTGTTGGTATGTTAGCGTGGAAGTGGTTATGTGCACTATGTGAATTCCAGGTGAGTGTATTCATCTTTGTGCAGATGGTAAATGAGGTGGTAAGTAAGAAAATTAGTTTAGGAGAGAGTGGCAACTGAAGGCTTAAACACCAGGCATACACTTGGAAGGAGCCCAATGGAAAGGTGAGAGATTGGACTGAGGATTGCCTTGGAGTGTCTTTTTCTCCTCCTTTCACCCCTCCTCTTCATTCCCCTTTGTATGAACAGTAATGAAAAGCTCAAAGATCGGATTTCATCTAGTACCACTTGTGTCATGAGTAGCTGTGCTCTCTCATGGGTTTCTGTTATGGAAAGAGATCCTTAACAAGTTGAAGATCCATAGCCTTTGCTTTGTTGCTCAATCATAGTACATGGAAGCTCCCAGAAGTTTCTACATCTTGGCAATGGCATTGTGAATGCTGGAATCATAGAAGTGATACCTTGGGGATCATCTTGAGGGGATCTGAGAGGCAACAGTGGTATATTTGATATGTGGCTTTGGAGTCCGGAAAACCTGAGTTCAAGTTCCACCTCTGATACCTACTGGTCCTGTGGCCCTGGGAAAGTATTTTAGTGCTCTAGGTAAATCTAATTATAGATTAGATCTATATTATATACTAAATATATTTACTATGTCCATATGATACAAAATAATATATCTAATTATATGTTTATAATAATATGCAGTATATATTTAATGTTATAATATATAATAAAATTATACATTAGATTTACATACATCAAATTATAAATTGCAGAAAAATGTGTGAACTTGCTTTAATAGAGGGAGTTTCATCATCTGGGAGTTCCCTACATTACTGAAACCACTGGTCTGGTCCTCTGTCTACTGGGACAAAGGTCATGGGGTTCATTTAGTCACCCTTCAGTCTCCAAAATGGTGGGGGAAACGGAAGCAAAAATAGAATGTATTGTGTCCCTTCAGTGACTAGTCACTGTGTCCCTTCAGTGTTAGGGACTGGCTTTGAGAGTGGAGAAACACAGCTGGCATCTTGCAGTGCAAAGATGATCTCAAGAGGCTACCGCCACACCTGGGTTGAAAAGGAGGAAGTTCTGTGCTATTATTAGGGCTGGCATGCAATAATCAAATGTATTAGACCTTCTGGCTTACCCTGTAATATAAGGGAAAATGAGGGGGAGGAAATACTAGGTAAGAGCTTTCAGCAACTTGACAGTGATGGTCTGTTGTTCTGTTCTGTTCTTTCAGTGTTTGTTGTGGGGATCCTGGTGGATAATCCTATGGAATGGGTAGTCAGGAGCTCACACAGTGTATCTGTTCCTTTGGGTATTTCTGGATGAGTCATTGACAGTCACTGGCACTGATCCAGAGCCTAGATGCAAAATATATTTTAAAAGAAAGGTATTATATGATGAAGAATACTTGCCTGTTCAATCTAAAATTGTTTATTCTATAATTAAGCCTGATACCCATATCCCTCATAAGAGATAGCCTTTGATGGGCTTTATAACAAGATACATGAGGCCACGTGGAGTTGGTTCATGGATGGCATTTGAACTGACATCTTGGGATGTTGAATAATATGTTCCTGGAATTGAGATCAAATTGCTTACCTTTTCAAGGAGGGGGATTGGAAGGAGGGAGGGAGAGAATTTGGAACTCAAAATCTTTAAAAAATGAATGTTAAAAATGTTTTTGCTTGTAATTGGAAAATATTTAATGAAATAAGTAAAAAAATACTTTAAAATATTATGTGTTCCTGGTCAACTTGTAGAAAGAAGTTGAGTGAGGAAGAGGAATTTCAGTCTATCCACAGCTTCTCTAGGCAAGATATAGATTTAGAGCTAGGAGGAACTTTAAAGATCTTCTAGTCCAGCCACCTGATTTTATAGAAGAGGAAACTGAATTTCAGAGTGGTCAAGAGACTTACCTAAGGTCACAAACATCTCTGGGTATGGATAAGAGATGGGTCACATACTAATTATATTCAGTGTATTCACAATGACAGTGAAAACTGAATCATGTATTATATCATTCTGGTTTTCTGGGTTTTTTTTTTTTATGATAATATTAAGACAGAAAAAAGTAACCAACCAGGATTATGAGGGGCTCACAGAGGTTACTTAAGTGCTTCTTAAGATCTTAAGTGATCTTAAAATATGGCAGAATTTTTAAAGTAATCAAAGAATGAAAAAGAAGAGAACCATGTTTTCATTTCTTCCTTGACTGAAATGACAAGTTCTATTTATTTTATCCTTTTAACTGGTACCGGGGCATAGCAGGTACAGTATGATTTATTCTTGGAATGAATATGGGAATTAGCTGAAATCCATTTCAGAATATCCTGAATAGCTTTGATAACAAATGACTTTCCACCTGGATGCACAAATGACTTGCTGTGAAATTAGACTTGGTGGGTGAAAAAAATAGCAAACATAGCAAGAACTCAGAACCATGGAGCTTACAAGATTTTATTTTATCCTGTTTACATTCCACTCAATTTGAGGCTTGCTATATATAAAAATATCTACCACATCTGAGGGGCCCTTCACAACCCCTCCCCCCAAGAGCAAACAAAACAGTGGAAGCTTTCTTTATAGTTGGGGTTTTTGTTTTATTTTGGGGTCATTTTAAAAGAGCTGGATGATGTGAAGATTTTTGTAGGGTTAGGGATTCTGTTCGGAAGAAAGAGGAAGAAAAAATCAGTTTCTTCATGACTCATATGCTTAAGGGGGTGGCAAGTGATAGGATGTGTGAAATGGAGCTGAAGGTAAAATTGGAGGCAGTTGCTGCTGTTAGTTTAAAGTAACCACTCACTCACTGTGTGACCTTGGTCAAGTCGCTTAACACAATCTCCAATAAAATAAAATTAAATTAAGTGATCACTCCTTTCTTGTTTTGTAGAGTGGGTTTAAGGTTCATGATAGAGTGGGGAAAATGATGGACCTGGAGTGAGAAGATCTACATATGAGTTCTAGATCTGATATTAAATGTGTAGAAGTGATTCCAGTTCTGAACTTTCATTTCTTTATCTAAAACTGGGATAATGATAATAATTACACTATCTAATTCACAGGTTTCATTTCTATGATGGGAGAAGGGGCTCTATCCAGAAATTATTGTGATATAAAAATTAAAGGCATCAAAAGCTCATTTTACAAGTTATTTATCCATATAAGCTTATTTAAAAAGAAATAGGGTTATTCTGGCATCACTCATTCTTGATATATCCGTGTTATAACCGTTTCTCTTTTTAATGATCACAGACTATCTTGTTAATAATATGAATCAAGCTCTTTAGCTGATAATTCAAAGAATTTCCTTTTTTGAAATTGGGACCATTTTTTTTGTTGTTCAGTCATTTCATCCACTTCCTGATTCTTTGTGACTTCATTTGGAATTATCTTGGCAAAGATACCGAAGCAATTTGCCATTTCCTTCTCCAGCTCATTTTTCAGCTGAGAAAACTGAGGCAAAGAGAGTTAAGTGACTTGCCCAGCATCACATAGTGTCTGAGGCCAAATTTGAACTCAGAGAGATGAGTCTTCCTGACTCTAGACCTGGCACTGTACCCACTGTGCCACCTACCTATCATGGGATCATATTTATCCAACTCCAAATTTCCTTTTTCTCTGGTTTCTCAAAAATCATAGGCAACATCTGGGCAGTTATATCCTTGAGTTATTTCAATACCCTGGGAAACTGTTTTTCTGTCTTTTTAAAAAGAAAATCAGTTAAGCAAAAATAATCTACAGAACGATTGCATCTGATGTCACATTCTGTAATCTTTCTCATCTCTGCAAAGAATAGAAAGGGATGTTTCATTACCTGTTTTCCTGAACCAAGATTAGTCATTGCAAATATTCAGAGCCTGGCTTCCATTTGATGTGTTTTTTCAAAGTAATAATACTTATTTTGCTCTTGAAAAAATTATTTTCTACATTCTTTAACTTCTTTTGATTCTTTCACTAAACTTGTAAGGTGAGGGGGACTCCAGGTGTTATTTTTATTTTACAGATGAGGAAACTGACACTGGGGAAGTTAAATGAGTTGCTCATGGTCACCCAACAAAGAAGTGCCAAGGATAGGATTTAAATCCAGATCTTTTTGACTCCAAGTCACATATTTTACCTGTTGTACCATATAGTTTTCCATTGTGCCCTTTTTATTTACATAATTTTAGTCATCTTATATATTGTTCTGATTCTTGTTTCACTCTGGATCAGTTTGTAAAATTCTTCTTAGTTTTCTTCAGTTACTCCTTTTTAATTTTTTTTCTGTACAATAAGATTGAATTATATTCACATGTTGCAATTTGTTTAGTCATTCCCCAATGGATGGGCATTGACTTTGTTCCCACCTATTTGTTATCAACAAAGTAGTGTTATGAAAATTTGGACACAAATGGGATTTTTTTTATGTCCTTGACCTCTTTTGGATATATTTTTAGTAGTAGTTTTGTTGAGGACACAAGCAAGATAGTGCTTTTTCTTAAATAAATTCTAAGTCATTTTCCAGAAATGTTGCCCTAATAAGCAATTACACCAACAGTATATTAGTGTGCCTGTCTTTCTATAGCCCTTTCAGCACTGATGATTTCCTA
This sequence comes from Notamacropus eugenii, assembly GCF_028372415.1. NCBI lineage: Eukaryota > Metazoa > Chordata > Mammalia > Diprotodontia > Macropodidae > Notamacropus > Notamacropus eugenii. The sequence continues at coordinate 402,788,106 of NC_092874.1, forward strand.
TTTTTAGACATCTTTGCCAATTTTTTGAGTGAGGTGGAAAGTTTCAGTCCTGATTTCAATTATAATTCTCTTCTTTTTAGTGATCTGAATTGTGTTTTCTGTGGCTATTAATTGCTTGCAATTCTTCTGAAAACTATTTATGTATTTTTGACCATTTTTCTACTGGGGAAATGACTCATGGTCTTATATATAATTCGTGTCAATTCCCTGTGTATCTTGATGTAATGTTAAGGGAATTTGAAGATCTTCCTTGCCCCTCAATAGGCCCATGTGACTTACTTTGAGCTTTGGCCTAGCCCACAACTTGAGTCACATGGAGCCTGAATCACATAACCATGGTGGGAGGAACCTGCCCAATAGGTGGAGCACAAAGTGATAGTGAAGCAGAGCTGGGAGAAGGTGGCACAGAGCTGAGGCAAAACAGCTGGCACGAGTGGGAGAGGGAAGAATTTTGCTGAGGAGAGCATGTTTATGGAGAGGTCTACTGGGAGATAAAGCTTGGGGATGTCAGTGTTCTGTAAATTGATGACATGTATAAACTTCTTTGTTACTATGGTGAATTTGGCTTTCTGGTATCTGAATAAATACCTTGATTTCATCTTTGAGGAAGAGTTATTTATATTTTGTGAATTTACCCTGGAAATATACATGCATATTCATAGTTACTGCTATGAGTATTGCATTGGCAGTACACTTGGATATTGGGCTTTTGTTAGAGATGTTTCATAATTTTTTTCCTACTTAATTTATCTTTTTAGTTTTTAAAAATCTCTTTTTTTTTTCTTTATTGACAGAGTTCCCTGATTAGGTAAATTCTGTAGATAAATACACTTAGATTTCAGCAAATTTTTTTTTTATAGAAATCATTTTATAGATTCCCATATGTTCCCTGTGAACAAGATGAAGAGATTAAGGGGGCAGAGCCAAGATGGCTGCATAGAAGGATGGACCTGCTGTGGCTCTCCCCGCAAAACCCATAAAATACCTGTGTAAATGACTCTAAACAAATTCTAGAGCAGCAGAAGCCACAAAATAACAGTGTGAAAGAGATTTCCAGCTCAAGGAAGCCTGGAAGATCAACAGGAAAGGTCTGTCTCACTAGGCTCAGAGCAGAGTGCAGTCCACAGAGCGCAACCCAGCCTTGGTCACATGGCATGGCAGGGACATGACTGGAGCAGGCTTCATAAGGGCCCAGAATCCCAGGTAGCAGCTGCGGTTCCCAAATTCCTCAACCCACCAATGCCAGAGACAGCTTCAAAGGTCAGTGAGAAAGCTCTTTCACCTGAGTGAGAAGGGAGCAGGGTCCTGCCCCAACATGGGCCCCAGGAGGCTGCAATGTCCATTTTTGGAGCCCTTGTCTAAAGACTCTGGGGGAATCATTCCTCTGATGTGAATATCAGTCCTGTGTGGTGGCTCTGGGGTGAGGAGGAGTACTGGCATGGTGGAGCTAGAGGCGGTTGTGGAGAGGGAACCCTACTCGCAGATCCTGGGCAGAAAAGCTTGTGATTGCTCCCAAACCAGAATGCAGGCCAAGAGAGGAGTAAATTCCTCTCCCTTGACTGCCACCTTGGAGAAACTAGAACTTACAGGTCCCTAGAGTATACCCTCTACTTGACAAAGGACTCAAAAGTCAAATAACTGGTAAATGCCAAAAAAAGGGAAAAAAAGACCATAGAAGGTTACTTTCTTGGTGAACAGGTATTTTCCTTCATCCTTTTGGATGAGGAAGAACAAAGTATACCATTAGAGGAAGACATCAAAGTCAAGGCTTCTTCATCCAAAACCTCCAAAATAAATTTGCAATGGTCTCAGGCCATGGAAGAGCTCCAAAGAGATTTTGAAAATCAAGTAAGAGAGGTGGAAGAAAAACTGGGAAGAGAAATAAGAGTGATGCAAGAAAATCATGAAAAGCAAGTAAACAGCTTGCTAAAGAAGTCCCCAAAAATGCTGAAGAAAATAATACCTTTAAAAATAGATTTACCAAATGGCAGAAGAGGTCCAAAAAGCCAATGAGGAGAAGAAAGCTTTAAAAAGAAGAATTAACAAATGGAAAAGGAGGTTCAAAATCTCACTGAAGAAAATAGTTCTTTGAAAATGAGAATGGAGCAGATGGAAGCTAATGACTTTATGAGAAACCGAGAAATTGCAAAATAAAACCCTCTACGAGAAACTCCTGTCTCTGAGTCTGAAGCTGGCCTCTGCAGCTCAAGGAGAACTGGACTCTCATCTAGGCTGGGGCTCTCGAAGCCCCTGGAGTCCAAGCCTTGCAAACCTAGAGCTGCCTTCTGCCCCACAGCCCTGGCCCTGCTGGGTTCCCAGCTCCCAGGCTGTTCTACTAGCTTGGTGGAGGGCTAGGCCTGGGTGTCCCTGCTGCAGGGCTTTGAGCCTCTGCTACCCAGAGCTGTGCCAGCTGCCAGTACCACGCCCTCTGAAGCTCGTTTCATGTCCCTGGCTATGGCGGCCTCCTTGTCCAGATACAAGATGGAGTTGTGGTGGACCTTCTCAGAGAGTGGCAAATGCACCTACAGTTCCAAGTGCCAGTTTGACCATGGACCTGGAGAGCTACGGCCAGCCAGCCACCACCCCAAATACAAGATGGAGCTGTGCTGCAAATTCTTAGTCATGGGCGCTTGCCCCTATGGAAACCATCGCCATTTCATCCACTCTCCACATGAAATTCTGTCTGTGGTGTTGGGTCACCTGCCCCTCCCCCACCAGAGTGTCAGCTTCTCTGGGATCCCCTCTTCCTGATGCTGGGGCTCTCCCATTCTGGGCCCTCCAGGTGTGCCAGACCTACCCTCCCCCTTGGGCTTCTTCTCCCTTCCTTCCTCTCTGCCCCCACTGCCCACCACCCCCAGGGAGGTCCCTTTCTCACCCTCTGCCTTCTCTGCTGCCCCTGGTCCAGTGCCCTGGGAAGCCACAGTGGGAGAAAGCTGCTGCTCCTCCTGCCTCCAGACCATGGAAACATGGGGGCCCACAAGGGATGCCCTGAGCCTGGGGCTGGGGTTGGGGCTGGCCCGAAGCCCTTCTGCTCACTCCCTGAGCTCTGAGCCAGATGATCAGGCCAGTAGTGGAGGAAGCAGCCTGGGGGGGGGGGGGGTCTGACTCCCCAGTGTTTGAGGTGGCAGTGGGTGGAGCCTTTGCCTCCTCTAACTCTCACCTCCTAGCCCTGACTATTCCCTGGGGCTCCCCATCTTTAACCGGCTTTCTGTGTCTGACTGAACACCCCTGTTACTCCAAACTTAGTTGAGTAGGAGATCAGGAAGTTTCTCTCCCCTTCCATTGCCAGGTGTGCCCAGATGTGGAGGTGCCTCATCTCCTTAGTCCCCAGAGCATTCACCCATTGCCTAGTCTCCCAGGGCAGGTCCCTATGACAAGCAAAAACTCTCAAAGAGGTGTTCTGGGGATGGGTATTTAATGTAGCATACTGAATCAACATATAAGTGTGTATACATACATACATATGTACACATATATGTGTATATATATACACACATATATATGTGTGTATATATTACAGTGTGTTCCAAAAGTCTTAATTCAGTTGTAAGCATTACTAGGTTAAAACTGTACTGTCTTTGAGATACTCTATTAAGAGGGGGATCAGAATAAGAGATACCCCTCTTTCTTCATGCTGTGAAAAGGCTTCCTCAAGTCTCCCCTGGACGGGGATCTCCCCAGCCCTGGTGCTCAAACTCTACCTAACCAGACCAAATCCAAGTCTCCCTGCGTCACCTGGGGCCACTTATTTATGGTGACAACATTATTTATTCTGATGGGTTTTATAGTATTTATATATGCAGTCGTTCCCTCTCCCTTTTGTCTAATATTGGGAGGTTGCTGCCACTATAATATATATTTGAAAGGTTATTGTGTGTGTGTGTGTGTGTGTGTGTGTGTGTGTATAGTTAGCTAAACAAAGAAGAAATCTATTTTTGTTTTTGGTGGAGTTTGTTTTTTAATTAAAACTAATACAATTCACAAAAAAAAGAAAAAAGAAAAACAACTGACCTGGAAAATAGATCCAGGAGAAACAATTTTAAAATTATGGGGTTATGGTGAAAAAAAAGAGCCTAGACATCATCTTTCATGAAATTATCAAGGAAAACTGCCCTTATATTCTAGAACCAGAGGGTGAAATAAATATTGAAAGAATCCACCGATCACCTTCTGAAAGAGATTTGAAAAGAAAAACTCCTAGGAATATTGTAGCCAGATTCCAGAGTTCCCAGGTCAAGGAGAAAATATTGCAAGCAGCCAGAAAGAAACAATTTGAGTATTGTGGAAATCCAATCAGGATAACACAAGATCTAGCAGCATCTACATTAAGGAATCAAAGGGCTTAGAAGTCAAAGAAACTAGGATTAAAACCAAGAATTACCTACCCAGCAAAACTGAGTATAATACTTCAGGGGGAAAATGGTCATTCAATGAAATAGAAGACTTTCAAGCATTCCTGATGAGAAGACAAGAGCTGAATAGAAAATTTGACTTTCAAACACAAGAATCAAGAGAAGTATGAAAAGGTAAACAGGAAGGAGAAATCATAAGGAACTTACTAAGGTTGAACTGTTTACATTCCTATGTGGAAAGATAAACTCAACAAATCAACAGCGTGATATGGTGGCCAGAAATGCTGATGCATGTTAAATGGAATTAGGAGAAACAAAATATCCAGGATGAGTGAGGTTATAGTTTCACTGTATTCTCCCCTATTTAGATAAAAACCATCTAGATTATTGTTCTCAGTTCCACATGCCACATTTTAAGAAGAGTATTGATGAACTAGAAGAATAGTCAGAGGCTTATGAGGACTGATTGATGCACCTGAAAGTGTTTAGCATGGAGAAGACCAAGGCAAAATGTGGCAGAATCCTCTAGTTTTTGAAGGACTGACATATGAAGGACGAATTAGCATTGATTATCCAGCATTTAGTGTGGTGTGTGGCACATAGTAGGCACTTGATAAATATTGATTGATTGCTTCCCTCCAGAGGATGCAATAAGTTTCAATAGGTTGAAGTTTCAGATAGGCAGATTTCAGCTTTCTGAGGAAAAACTTACTATCAATTAGAGTCTTGACAAAATGGAATAAAGTAACCTATCCCTGGCTAGTGGTGTGTTGTCCTTTGCTGAGGTCTCCAAGTTGGGACTGGATAACCATTTTTTGAGGATGTTAGAGAAAGGATTCTTGTTTGAATTGTCAGCTGAATTAGATAATCTCTGAAGTTCATTCCATTCCAGTTCTGAATCTGGGCATACTTTCTCTGGTCTCTGAATTCCTCTTGATTACCCACCATTCTTGGGGATTCAGTGGATATCATACAGAGAAGAGGTGTTCACAACAGCAAATAAGACTGTATTCATTAGGGTGAAGTTCTAATCCTTCCTTAGAACTCATCACCTGAGTAATATAGAAGGGCTCTTCCTGAAAGATCTGAAGATAAATAGGTTTTGAGAGGATAACCAGACTTGATCACTTGTATTTAGTGACTCTTAGGGCCTCCTGTTTGTCCTAGAATCACAGAATCTTTGAGTTGGAAGGAACCTCAGCAGCCTTCCAGTTCATTTTGTCCCCAAACTGGCATCATTTCTACGATATCAGCAACAACTGTGGTTCTCTGAAGACTAAGACGTAAATTCACTTGGGCAGTTGCCAGCTTGCTCAGATGCAATTGATGATGGGATGGGCATAGGGAAATATAGGACCCATAGTGATGGAAAAAGGGAATTCACTTGGTGAAACTGCAACATTACATCAGAATTCCACAGTGATCAGTATGGTCTTCTTTGTGGTAGGTATAGTATCTGAGATATTGTTTAGAGGTATGATTTGTGCACTTTGCCTGCCTTTTAATAACAGTTGACATTTGTATATGTCACTTGAAGGTTTATGGTATGATTTATATCCATCATCTAAGGCACTTATGTAGGGATAGATCAACTGTCAAGTCAAGACCATGTGAGTTATGAGTCACTATCTGTGTTGTGACAGACTTCTTGGACAGTGAAGGCATGGAAAGAATAAAGTACTCTAAAAAACATTAGATGTGTTTTAGCTGCTTAGCAGTTCCTCTGACTAATCTGTTAAATCCCCAGGATAGAAGGATCTCAGTTTCTTCCCCTTTGACCCCATTCTTAATGGCTGTATAATAAAATCTTATTAATTTGACATTTGTGCTAATTGCTACAAGGGCTAAGTCAAAGCTTATGCTTCTAGTCTTTATGTAAACAGGGCTATCTAAACAGTGTTAATAATATATTTTACAAACTTTTAGCAAGAACTTCAGAAGCATACATATTGTGCAAGTATTTGATTTGTTAGTCACGTCAGTGTTTAGTCAGTCAGTAAAGCAAGTCCTATGAGCAGGACTTGAGGATAATCTCTACCAGGCAGGCCTTAGTAATAATTAGTAATAATTCTATTACTTTTGCATGCATTTGAAAGTAATGAAGCAGTATTTTTCTTAAAAATACCAACCAACCAACCAACCAAACCCTAATATATATCTTTTACTAAACTTAGCCTTCCCTCAATTAATATGAATTAATGAGATTTTATTTTCCTTAAAGACTTTGCCATGGTGTTATAGATGCCTTTTGCTTGTATTCCTCCCCTTGGTGAGTTCCTGGTGGTGTTTTTTTCTTCCTTTTTGTTTTTGGGAAAGGCGATATGTAGAACATTTACCTGGAAGAGGTCTACTCAGCCCATTTCACTAGAGACTCCCTAAAACAGGTTTATTTTGATAAATTTCTGTCATTCACATGAGCCATAGTGGATAGAGAGCTGTAGTTGAAACCAAGTCTTATCTCTTTGCTGTCTGACTGTGGGCAAAACATTTAAATTCTCAGTGCTCTAATCAGTTTTCTAAGACCACTAATTGCAGAGAAGGCGTTACCTGCATTGGGCGGGGTTAGCCTCCTTGTCCAGCTCCCCATAGTAATGAAATCATGGGTTCAGTCCCTATCACTATTGCCTATTTCCTATCGCCTGTGCCTCTCTGTCTTTCACTAGCTCTGGGTTCTAGTTCAGAATGCGAAAGATCAGCAGCTGGCAAGAATCACCATTCGTTTTCTTGATATTGACAAAGGCTGTCTGTCAGGGTACAGATGGATACACAACTCCAGGGTGAAGTTTTGAAAGGCAGCTGGGTGGCAACTTGATCTCATGGGCAGTCTTTGAATGCTCACAGATTGCAGAACAGCAGGAAGTAGACAGTGATGAAGTGATTTTAACTGCCTCCATTCTAAATGGATGTTTCTGCTTGTTAATGTTCTGCCTTAATTTGGATATGGACATAGGCTGGCCTTTGCAGAGAAAGGCAGCAGGGATGGGTTAAGGGACAGTCACCAGGAGGTGACTGTCATTCATTCATTTTCTTTGTGGGGCTTTGCCTTCTTGGACAACACTTGTACTTTCTTGTAATGGTCTTTCTTTTTTATCTTAATGCCTTCCTATTGCGACCAGCTTCTCCCAGCTAGCACTGATGTTTAAATGATATTGCAAAAGCCCAGCTCCTTGCCTATGTCTTATTCTTCTGGTTGCAGAATTCAAATATGGGAACAGTGTGGTTTGTTCTTCATTTTCAAAGAGGACCAGGACATCAGGGAAATGATGACCTGACTTGCACTTGACTTTGATTTGAGTGAGGGAGTCTGTGCAAGGTCACCAGCCTCACTTTCTCCTCCAGAGCCACCTGAGTCCAGTGAGCAGATATTCATCAGAATGACTGGAGATGGCCCAGGATGCAATGGGAGATACTGGCCCTTTTAGGCTAAGGCTTTATCAGGTTCTCACTTAGAGTGACGTAAAGCCCATTCAGTGAACAGGCTTCTTTAAGAAATGAGTCAAGGGATGGCCCCTTTAATTAGAAAGAAAAAGAAAAGAAGTCAAGCAGGGAGGAGAATACCCTCAGAATTGCTGTTCCAAGGACAGTTACCATTGACATTTATTCTAAGCCAGGAAGGCCCAAAGTACAGTCATTAAGTGGAGCTTGGTCAGGGACCTATTGTGGTCCAATCTATGAGCTTCAGAGTAGACTGGGTTTAAGGGAAAGAAAGAAAGGAAGGAAGAAAGGAAGGGAGGAAGAAGGAAGGATGGAAGGAAAGAAAGAAAAAAAAGAAGGAAAGGAAGAAAAGAGAAAAGAAATCTAGCCTGTAAACCCCAGGTTAACTGGGCAGCTTCTGGCCATCAAAATTTATCTTCCTTTGGAGAGGAGAATGAGAGGGAGAGGGAGAGGACGAGCTGAGTTAGCCAGCTGGCTGAGTACCCCTTCAGGTAACTTTTTCTGCTCACAGGTTGTGTTTGTCCTTTGTTTTTGAAGATGACTGTGACATAAGGGAAAGGATGACTTGACTTTGTTTTGAGTGAGGAAGGGCTGTGCAGGTCACCAGCCTTACTTATCCTCCAGAACCATCTGGGTCTAGTGGCCTGATATTCATCAGGACAACTGGAGATGGCCCAGGATTCAGTAGGAGACCCTGGTCTTTTAAGTGGCTATAGAAGACTCCATGGGCTCATGTAGTAGAGGGACAGTACTGGGTAATAAGTGGGGCAGTTTATATTCTGGGGAGGCTTAGAGCCAGAGGGAACAGTATTGTTAATTACAAATCTGTAGGATAGTCCGTCCATCCTGACTTACAGACATGGCCTGATTTTCTCTGAGGTTCTAGGCATCCTTGAAGAATGTCAGAGAAATAGTGAGAGGCATTCTAACTGGGAAAAACTACATTCTAATAAAAAAAAAAAAAGTAAACTTGGAGCAGAGATTTTGGAAATTATAGTGGACTATAGTGGAAGGAGTATTGCATCTGACAGGAGAGAGAAGGGTTCAAGTCCTGTCTCTGATAATGACTTTTTTTGATATTTGTGTGGCAACGGGCAAATCACTTAATTTCTCTAGGACTCAGTTTTGTGGTTGTTATTGTTCATTTGTTTGTTGTGTCTGACATTTTGTGACCCCATTTGGAGTTTACTTGGCAAAGATACTGGGAGTAGTTTGCCATTTCCTTCTCCAGCTCATTTTACAGATGAGGAAACTGAGGCCAACAGGATTAAGTAACTTGTCCAGGGTCACACAGTGACAAAGTGTCTGAGGCTGGATTTGTACTGAGGTATTCCTGACTCCAGGCTGTGTGCTCTATTCATTGTTCCAGCGAGCTGCTGCCAAACCTCAGTTTACCGATCTTTAAAGTAGTGATAATGAGATCTATTGTACTTACTTTTTAGGTTCACTGTGAGGATGAAATGATATATTTTGGAAATCCTAAAGTACTGTGTAATTATCTTTATGAGTATTATCAGTGTTTCTGTAGAGGAGCATGAGGAGAAAATATTGGATGTTGGACAGCGTGTGTGTGTGTGTGTGTGTGTGTGTGTGTGTGTGTGTTTCTGTGTGTGTGTTAAATGCCAAAATAACTCATGCCCTGACAGAGTATATGCCAACATGAAACCCTGCCGTTCAGGTGCCCATCCTCCTAGATCGTTCCCCCTCTTTGCAGATGGCCAGCTTGGGATGATGCCAAGTAGGTTCTGTCGGCAAGTGGTTGTCACCATGACAACAGTGAAACTTTCATTGATTTGTATTGGGGGCAGAGTGGAAGGAGAGACACTCAAGGATAGCTGCCTCTTCCATCTCAGTATTATTGAGGTTCTATCTGTGTTTCTCTACTATTTGGAACCAGAATTCCCCTTCAAGGCCATTGAAAAGCTTTGCATCTACTATTATTAAAGAAAAAAAAAACTAATGGGGAAAGAAAAAGATGACCAGTGGTTATTTTCCCTGCCCCATCCTCTTCACACTCCCTCCTCTCCAATCCCTTTGGTCTTATAATAAAATCATTCTGGGGCACAGCTGGGTTTCAAGGTTTATGCCTCTTGAAAATATTAACCAAGAGTTCCAGGAAACCAAAGGTGACCCTCTCCTGACCTCTCTACCTCCCTTCCTTTCCTGACTTCCTCCCCCTCATGTCCCTAAATTCCTACCTTTCAGTGCTTATCAGGTTTATTTATTTTTCCTATTTTTTTTCCTTGCTTAGCCAAGGGAGAGACATAAGTGGACTGGAGTTATCATGTTTTATGTCATTAAAACCACAACTCAAGACAGGCTTGCCCAGTGATTTGTGGTGACTTGAAAAAAAATTTCTTTTCTGGGTAACTGGACACCATTTTATCTGAATTTCAATTGTATTTCAATCTGTGATCTCATCATTGTGGGCACTCTCTCTCTACCAAGCAGCAGCTCATAATCCATCCAGGCCCTTTCATCTGTATAATGTTTGTTTATATCTTCCTAGTATAAATCATTGTATCTCCTGTAGAGAATTCTGCATCAGAAGCTTGCCTCTGATACTTTTCATATTTTATGGGTCCCAGCACAAATAGTCAGGCTCTGTTATCCTTCCCTCTTGCTCCATGATAAGTCCACCTGGTAGCAACTACGGGGTAGTAGATTGTGTGCTGAACCTTGTCAAGAAGACCTAAATTCAAATTTGGCCTCCAATCACTTACTAGCTGTAGGATCACATAACCTCTTTCTGCCTCAGTTTTTCTCAGCTGTAAAATGGGAATAGTAATAACATTTTCCACTCAGAGCTGTTGTGAGCATCAAAGGTGATGATATTTGTAAACTGCTTAGTACAGTGGCTGGCACATAGTTTGTGCTTCATAATTGCTTGTTCCCTTCCTTCCTACCTCTCTTTCTCGGGGCACATGTCCTTTATGTCATTTCCTTATACCACTTGTCACAAGCCAGTCATCATTGTTAATGTGCTGCTGCCTAGTAACACTCAGCATCTTACTGTTATCCTTTCTTTGGATCTTCTGAGATTCTATTAAGATTGCAGGGATCCATGGTTTATCAGTATGTACCATCACCATTGAGCTGTTCATGTTAAGAATATTGGAAGAGCCAAAGATAATTGAAAATGTTGTATAATTTCTCTAGGTGATCCAGCCCAGTTTCTTCTTTCTCTTCAAATCTGTTTCTAGCTCATTATTTATCTGTGTAGTGTCTTTTCCAAGATGCATATTCAGATAGACTAATTCGATGGGTTGTCCATCCCATTGACAGCAATGATCTGGGTGATATGTCAAGCCACCAAGCATTTATTAAGAGTTTACTGTGTGTCAGGCACTGTGCTAAGTGCTGAGGATACAAAAAAAGCAAAAAGAAAGGCTTTTATTCAAATGGTAGAAAGACAATATGTAAAAAGGGAGTTGAAAACAGGGAAGGTAGAGAAGATATCAGGTGGAGCATGGTAGCAAGGTCCAGAGAATCAGGAGTGGAGCCAAGAGATAAGTGAAGGAATGAATATGGCGGGCCTGGGTACTTCCTCAAAATATAGGATCTGAGAGGAACTTACCAATGGAAGGAGAGAGCCACAGGGCAGAGCAGTCTTCTAGGGTGAGAAAGCATAGGAGTTTAAGGATCATCCAGGTTGAGAAGGGAGTTGGGGCATGGTGGATATTATGCATACTTCACTTGTTTTAATGTTTTTTTATGTATGTCTAGACTGATTTCTATTGAATTGCCTTGAATTTTAATAAGGAAATCCTGTAGTATTCTGGACTTCAATATAATATCATCTGCAAACCTGGAAAACTTTTTCATCAATCAAAACTCTATTCCATTCAGAATTTGTGAAGGATGTTGTCTTTCAGTGGAGAATGTCTTTGGGGAAGAAATAAGTCCATAGGCAGTGCAGTGGATATAATGTTGGACCTAGAGCCAAGAAAACCCAAGTTCAAATCTGGTCTCAAACACTTGCTAGCTGTGGGCAAGTCTGTATGCCTCAATTTCCTAGTTTTCAGTTGTGTCTGACTCTTTGTGACAACATTTGGGGTTTTCTTAGCAAAGACATTGGACTAGTTTGTCATTTCCTTCTCGAGTTTATTTTACATATGAGGAAACTGAGGCAAACAGGGTTAAGTGACTTGCCCAAGGTCACACAGCTAGTAAGTGTTTGAGGTCAGATTTGTGCTCAGGAAGATGAGTCTTCCTGACTCCAATGTGCCACCTAGCTGCCCCTGTTACTATTATTCAGTGCTTAAATATGATCAGTGCATGTTGAGCAGTTATATTAGAGAGAATCCTAGCATGCTCAAGATGGCCTGCTGGCACAGGTTCTTGGATTTGTTTTATAAAGGAAAGACAACTTCAGATGGGGTTAGCAATCCTGTAATTAAATATATACAAGTCATTAACTAGTTCAGGGGAAAGGTCAACAGCCTGAATATAAAAAAAATACAAGCGGAGAGATTAGCAGAAAGATTCAACAGACAGGGCTCCTACTGTCTGAACAAAGTAATACAACCAGCTACATACACCATAGGATGGGAGAGCACCAACCTCTGAGTAGTCAGGTGTGGGGGACTCTTAACAAACAGCTACTCAGAGTCCCGTCCAGGGAATCAAACATCCTTCTCATAAGTGAATGCCCAAAGCAAAATACCAAGCTCCCAGAGTATATAATGAAGACTTGACTCCTGATTGACTCAGAGCCAGTAGGCATGAAACCTAAGGAACTTGCTTTCAAGAAGCTTATTTTCATTCTAATGGGGGAAGCAATGGGTACTGTGGTACCCAGGGAGCATTACTTTGGTCTAGAAAGTTTCATTGATGAGGAGTGGAATCTTTGGGGAGTAGATTGACGTACCCCTTAAAGGAATAATGGGAAAGTTGATTTGATCATGGTTCATGGTTCCAGAACTGGAGTGAAATTGGGGGTGGAGAAAAGAGTACACGCATAGTAGCAATGGAAGTTTTGATTACAATATCTCATGAATCACATTTAGGTAAATTAAACTTGGTCAAAATATGTTGTTCAATCTCTGCATATTTATTGTCTGCAACATATTTTCTGCCATAGAGAGATCCAAGAGAAATTGTAAGACATGGACCCAATACTGAAGGAGCTTACCATCTAGTTAGAGAGACAAGTCTAAAATCAGTGAAATGATGGTAACAAGTATGTTCCTCTGTGAAACAATGTAGAATGGAAAAATAATGATTTTTTCCACTTTTTTCTTTTTGATCTCTCTCCTTTCCTCCTTTACTTTTGTTGGATTATCAAGACTTGGACGAATGTGAAGTACCAGACACTTGTGGGCCTGGGGGACAGTGTGTGAATACTCCTGGAAGCTATGAATGTTATTGCAAGGATGGATACCTTCCCCCAAATGGAACCCAACCTTTCTACCCTATGAGAGGTGGCACATCATGCACAGGTGGGTCACTGCTTAGGTATGTAATATTCGGAGGTGAGGATGGACTCATGGGGACATCTGTCTGCTCTGATCTATTTCTCTTAATAATCATTTGAGTATATACGTGATGTGTGATTTACCTGTCCTTTGCAAAATCTACAAAGAAAACAGTTACAGCAAGGTGTCAGGTGGAGTGTTTAACCAACCCCAGATCATAAGCCATTTTTAGGAAACTATGGCATGTTAATTATTAGTATACCCAGTGGGAGAGGCAGTGTGGCCTAGAGGACAGAGAACTGGCTTCAGTCAGAAAGGCCTGAACTCAAGTTCTCCCTTCAGTATATATATGTATATACATGCTGTATAAACCCGAGAAAGTCACTTAATCCTTTTGGTGCTTTAGGGCAGTGTTGTTAAACTGAAATCGACATGGAGGCCACAAAACTGCACTGAAAGATCCCCACAGGCCACGTATTGACTTAGAAAACCACATGTTAGCATTACATATGTTTTATTGCATTTTTATTTTATTAAATATTTATTTTTATTTTATTTTATTAAATATTACCCAATTGCATTTTCACTTGGTTCAGCTTCCCTCTGGAGTGTTGTAGGTAGCATGTGGCGTCCTGCATGTCTGACACCTCTGCTCCAGACATTTAAGATCACTTATTGTACAGAAGGTGCCGGCCTGCAATGGTACGGTGAGCTTTCTCATCCTGCATCTGTGAAATGATGTCAGTGAAACAGATCCCTATTGTAAGTGGATACTTCTAATTACTAATTTATTTTAATTTATTGCAGCAGTTTTAGAAGGCTTATACTTTGAAACATTAGAATAATAGAGGGGAAAAGTAAAAAGCATTTCCATAGAACCTACTGTGTGCCAGGCACTCTGGTAATCTACAAATATCTCACTTGATCCTGACAACAACTCTAGGAGGTATGTGATTATTAGCTTCATTTTGGAGTTGAGGAAAGTGAAGCAGAGGTTCAGGAACTTGCCCAGAGCCACGAAGCTAATCAGCATCTGAGGCAGCATTTTAACTCAGGCCTTTCTGACTCCAGGTCTAGCCCTCCATCCACTGTATTACCTTTAGCAGCTAGCAATTGGTTGTATATTAAGTATGACCTTGAAAATAATAAAATTGTGTTTTCAAAAATTTTTATCATTCTGATTTTTCATTGTCAGACTGTCCTTGCCCGTTAGTCCATATTAATCAGACTTGTCTCAGTAGTTGAACATGCATGTGCACATGTACAGGAACATGTGGTTCCTGTGAGAAGTTAGAATGGAACGTAGACATAGATTTAAGAGTTCCCAGACAATTGTGGAAATATTGCCAAGGGGTCAAGCCAGAGTGAATTCATTAATTTGGGAGGAGAGTTTCTTTTTGCCTTTGAAGAATTCATACAATGACCAATTTGGCATGATTTTACCTACAGAAATAGACTGTGGGACACCTCCAGAGATTCCAAATGGCTATGTCATCGGAAAATATACCTCCAGACTGGGTGACCAAGTTCATTATGCTTGTAAAGAAGGATTTTACAGTGACCAGGAAGAGAGTGGGACAAGTTGTACTGTTGGTGGCACCTGGGAGACCCCAAAGATACACTGTCAAGGTGAGAGGGACTGTGGAATAAAGGTACCTCTTTATTATTCAGACAAAAAGATATATTTTTTTTTTTTTTTACAAATTTATATTTAGGAGAAATGTCATGGCCCTCAGAACTCACAGCCTATGGTTGGTTCCCCATTCCTTCCTTATCTACCTGTTTTGCTTGACTTGAATTGATCAAATGAAGTAAACAAATACTTATTGAGAATCTACTGTATGTTTTGTAAAATACTTTTGTAAAAAGTACAGTAAGGATGATAGTAAAAGTAGAAGATATGACTCTGGCTTTTTTAAGATGCTTACTATTGCTGACTACATAAAATCTATACTTTTTTAACTTGACATAGCAGTCCCATGTTATTTGGACCATGTAGGTGGTACAGTGGATAGAGTGCTGTGCCCAAAGTCAGGAAAACTTGAGCTCAAATCTGGCCTCAGACAAATACTCTGGGCAAGTCATTTCACCCCATTTGCCTCAGTTTCCTTATCTATAAAATGAACTGGAGAAGGAAATGGCAAACCACTCCAGTATCTTTGCCAAGAAAACCTCAAACAGGGTCGTGAAAAGTTGGACATAACTGAAAAATGACTAACCAACAAAACAACATTATTTGGATCCAACTGACCCTTCCAAGTTTACCTCCTATGGTAGCTCTTCTCATATTCTCTATTGTGATTTCATCGGTAGAGGGAATCCTAAGTAAAGAAACTTCCTTTACAAATCGGATCATCAGCTTCTATGATGATGCTTAGAGTTGCCTCCCTAGAGCACTGAGAGATTATAAGTGACTTGCCCAAAATCTCACAGCTAATTTGTATTAGGAGCAAGATTTGAACTTAGATGTCCACTGGCTCTAAAGCTGACTCTCTACTCTCCCATTCAACTCATTGTAAAACTTCCTCATGCTGGACTCCTTTGCTAATCCTTGGACATATTCCACTTCTTCCCAACATTCTACTTCAGTTTACAATGTTCTCCCCTGCTAGTGATGCCCTGGTCCATTCTCTACTTGGTGAAATTTGCTTATCCTTCCAACTTAGCTAAGATGCACCTTTTCCAGGAAGCTTTCCTACCTTTTTCTCAGCCATAAGTGATTCGCACCTCCTTTTGATTTTTACAGCGTTTTGTACTTTCCTTCTGTGCTTTTTTTCACACAAGACTTTGATTACGTTTTCTTTCCTTGCCTCTCCAGGCTTCTTCTCAAACTGTGCCTTTAATTTTCATACCCATTGTATCACATTGACTTGCCCAGGGTCACTCACACAGCTAGTAAGTGTGTGAGGACAGATTTGAACTCAGGAAGATGATTCTTCCTGACTACGGGCCCAGCACTTCATCCATAAATTTTTGTAGGTATGTAATTGTTTAATGCTCTCTCCCCAATTAGAATGTGAACTTCTTGAAAACAAAACCCCTACTGATTTGCTCATGAGCTAATAAGTGGCCAAGCTGAGATTCAGACCTAGTCTGAATTTGAATCTTCTCCCTACACGTTATTTTTGTATTGCATTCAGTTGCAAGCAAGGTAACATAGCATGTTAGAGCTGGAAGGGACCTTAGAGATGATCACTAGTGTAAAGCCCTTCACTTTACAAGTGAGGAAGTTGAGGCCCATATGGATGAAATTCCACAGTGAGTTATAAATGGGGGTGGGGAGTGTTTGAAACTAGTTTTTCTTATAGTTTACCTGTCTTCAGTGCTCTTCTCACTGTACTACGCTGACTTCCACGATTTTACACAGTGCTCATCAAGCCAGAAACTGAGTCTCTTGGCATTCATTTCTTTCCACAATTTCACCAGAAAAATCTCCTTCTCATAAGCACCATTCATGTTGGATATGGATTAGAAAAAACATGGATTTTGCTTATGGCTATGACTTCTTGTCCAACAGAACAGATGCTTGCAAGACAGATTTCCTAATGGGCCATTTTATTTTATTTTAATTAAAGAAAACAAGTCTTTTTTTAATATCACAACAATTTCCCAATATATCCTTCCCAAGAAAACCCTCTTTTGTAACAAAGAAGAATAATTAAGCAAAAATCTCCAACAAAATGGCTATTGGATGTATGCAACATTCCACACCTGTTGTGATTCCATTTCTTTACCAGAAATAGGGAAATGTGTTTCAACATCTGGAATAAACACTCAACTTGAATGAAAAATAATTTTTAAAAGCTCTCTGCTTGTTCTGTGCTAAGTGCTGGGGACAGAGGTTGGGAAGGATGTTTTGTCATTCAGTCAATATACACTTAATTAGTACCTAGAAGTCGCAGTGATTATGGGATGATGGGAGTGGAGGGAGCCAAAGAAAAACTGATTATCATTGCTGCTGGGAAGGACTGTCAATGCTGATTTATTTATTGTTTCCATTGCAATAGGTGGAAGATAAAAAGGGAGGGGGTGAGTGGGTTAGGCACTTAGCATGTTGTGGCTAGCTATTATAGACTCACTAATCAGGAAATTTAATTTTTCATTTCATTTGTTTATTTATTCATGCATTCATTCATTCATTATTTAGCAGCTTGCATATGTATTCACATAAAGAAACATTAACAGCCTGGGAATAATTCACATGAAATCCACATGAATTTCATACCAGTATTTTCGCAATTTTCTGTTTATGGAAAAGGGTTAACATTCCTGTATATTGTGATTTTTTTAAAGTATTCAAGAGTTCATGGGGTGGCTCTGCCTCATTGAAGATGCCTGACTGGTGACTCTTTTCCTTGCTTCCTTTTTTCTACACAGTATTGGAATTTAATCAGTTGTTGCTTAATCATTTTTCTGTTATATCTGACTCTTCATGACCCCTTTTGGGGTTTTCTTAGCAAAGATGCTGGAGTGGTTTGCCATTTTCTTCTCCAGTTCATTTTAAGGTGAGGAAACTGAGACATACAGGGTTCAGTGACTTGCCCAGGGTCACACAGTAAGACAATTAAGTGTCTGATACCAGATCTGAACTCAGGAAAATGAATCTTCCTGACTTTAGGATTGATGCTGTATTCACTGTGCTACTTGACTGCCCCTAGCTATAATTGAGATTTCAAAAACCTAAATTCTAGTTCTATCTCCACTACTTAATACCATATGACCTTGCGCAAGAGACAACTCATTGGAGCCTCAGTTTTCCTTTCTGAAAAATGGAAATACTTGCTGTTCTTACCTTACCTAAATTGTGAGGATCAGATAAAACAGTTATGCGTGAAAGTTCTTTCTGTATTGTAAAACATTGTACTAGATAACTTTCTGCTATCTTATTAATTTTTCTAGTTCATGACAATCCACGTGAATTTTGGAAGCTCACCCAGGCTTCCAAGTCATCTGAAGACCGGGAACATCATCATCACTCTCACCATCATCGTAATGTTAATAGTAGCTAACATTTAAATAGCGTTTTCAGACTTGGCAGATGCTTTAGATATGTTATCTTCTTTGGTCCTCACAATAATCCTGGCAGATCAGTGCTATTATTATCTCTGTTTTTGAGATGAGGAAACCAGGGTTGAGAGAGGTTAAAACACTTGTCCAGGGACACATAGCTAGTTGGTGTTTGAGGTGGGATTTGAACTTGAGTCTTCCTGAATCCAACTTCAACACTCTATTTACTACACCACCTTCCTCCCTTTATTGGACATCATTGTCTAAAAGTGAACAGGACCTGGGGGTACATTTCATTTTTAATTAAAATTTGTAGAGGCACATAGTTTGATTTAAAAAATTTGTCTGATATCAGGGACTGCCCAGTTTTTTCAGGCCTTGAGCCTTTGTGTTCATGCTAATATAGAGGAATGAATAAAATGACTGATGGGGAGCATTTGTCCTATGTTAAATTGCAACTGAGTCCCAGTTGTCCATAACCATGGAAGGAAGAGGATACTTTTTTTTCTTTGAAACTTGTATAGACATCATGGGGATGAGAGCGCTTGGGCCATTAGCTATAATTTGTAGAGTGGGATAATATGTGGTTGTAAATAATTGGAAAGGCAACTGCATACTTCTGTGGAAGGGTCTGGAAAAATGGGCATCTCTTTCTGTATGTGGAGTTTTATTTGGTCCTAGAGACAAAAGAGAGGGTAGGTTACAACTGACGAATCTGCAGGCTTCCTGCTGAAGAATTCTCTTCAGGAGAAGGTCAAAAAGGAGAGAGAATATAGAAGTTGGTAATCAAATGGAATAAAAGGGAATCCTCCATAAATAGGACTTTCATTTGATTATCTTATTCTTTTCACAATTTTTATTGTTCATTCATTTCAGTTTTATCCAACAATCTGTGACCCCATTTGGGGTTTTCTTGGCAAAAATTCTGGAGTTGTCTGTGGTTTCCTTCTCCAGCTCATTTTATAGATGAGGAAAATGAGGCAAATAGGGTTAAGTGACTTGCCTAGAGTCACACAGCTAGTAAGTTTCTGAGGTTAGATTCGAACTTAGGAAGATAAATCTTCCTGACTCTAAGCTGGGCACTCAGCATTGTGCCACTTAGCTACCCCTTCATAAGCAATACTATCTTTTAAATTTGACTCAAAATTTAAAAGTGGTATAGGGGATGGACTGCTAGATTTGATGGAGTCAGAAAGTGAAAACCTCACTTAATGAAAACAAGGACAAACCTGTATGCTCCATTAGTGTTTGTATTATGTGAAAAGAATTAGAAGAATGCCCTCAGCATCTTGGAGTCTGTGGTGGATTTATAGTAGTAGAGAGACAAGAACTGTACAGGATGGGCAGGCACAAATGGACTGTGATCTGTATGTTGGAAGGAGTACCCACATTGAGAAGGTCCATGGATCCAACAAGAATCAACATAACAAAGAAGGAACTCAGCTTCATTATTCAGTTTGATAGTTAAATTAGTAATTAAATTGTTTCATCAGTCCTTGGGTTTGACCATAGCTAGATACAGCCTTATGTTCTACCGATTCACAAAATTTGACTCAAGAATTCTTAGAGGATAATGACTATTGGGGATATTCAAAAGAATTGGGATATTCAAAAGAATATGCTGCTGGCTTCAAAAGCAGCTCCCTTAAAAAGAGTCCTGAAAATATGATTTTTAGAGTGAGTGGATGACTTCCAGGTAACTACTTTCAAGTTATGAACTCTTTGCTGGATGTATAAGTTCTGTTTGTTTAAAATTTTAAAAGCAAATATTAAAATAAAACAAACCAGCCTCATTACTTCTAAATCAAATATTGCTTTCCTCACTTTGCTGAAAGCCTTTTAGTAGAGTGATTAAGGAGCCAAAAAAGAAAATGGGCAGAATCCTTTTCCCTCCCCCAATTAACTGAGTTGGTCCAACTCTAATTCAAGTGTGTGACAGAAATTATTCCAAAGAATGTTTGTGTAAAAATATGAATAATTACTGCCTTTGCTCACAACAGTCTAGTCATGATGGCTGTTCCTTACAAAGGACATTCACTCTGTGCCTTTGTAGAGGCCTTCCTTAAGGTCTGGAATGCACTTTCTCCTTACCTTCATTTTCTAGAATCAATTGTCTCCCTTCAAAATGCAGCTCAAGCACTATGAAACCTTTCTGGATCCTTACACCCTCTTGTATCTTCCCAAATTACCTTTTGTTTATTTTGTACACACTTATATGTGCCCTTGTTGTCTTCTTGAGCAGAACTGAAACTCGAGAGCACAGGGACTCTTTTGGTTTGGTTGTGATATCAAAAATGCTTATATACCTGGTACATAGTAGGCACTTAAGTTCTTGACTGATTGGTTGAAATCCAAATAAAATCTTTGACTTCTGAAAAGGGGAGGATCTCCAGCATTAAACCTATTTCAGATCATGACTTTAGGTTTCTAATGTTCTCATTTTATTTTCCTCCTCCTTTGTGTTCTCCTTCTCCCACAAATCCATTTCTCACTCCAGTCCTTGTTTTTTTTCTTCTTTTCTTTGTAATGCAGCTGTGGACTGTGGGGTTCTGCCTTCATTCCCAAATGCTTATCCAACTCTTCTGAACAGCACCACATTTGGAAGTCTAGTTGGGTACAAATGCTGGAAGGGGTACGTGCCAGAGACCAGCAACCCTGTTGTTTTTTGCAATGCCCAAGGACAGTGGGAAGGTCCATCTCTCATGTGCAGAGGTAAAGGGAAAGGGATGCAAAATAATCTTAAATACATCTGAGTCCTTCTAGAGCCAGAACAGAGAGTCTCTGTCACCAAGAGTGGATTATCTAGGGACAGGATGGGAGAAATCTCATCTGTCACTTAGTGAGTGGCCTGATAATTCACTTGAGTGGATTGGGCTTGTCTCTCTCAATGGATCCCCTTTGTGTCTATTTGAGTGGCAGTTGGAATCATCTTTTAGCTCCAGAAGCATTTGTTATAAAGGCTTACATCTATATGGCTCTTGAAAGTTTACTTTACAATAACTCTTTGAGGCAGGCAGTATCCATGTTATCATACCCATTTTACAAAGAGAAAACTCAAGTAGTATTCAGACTCAATCTGGAATTCTTTCCATTGCACCATTCTGAATAAATACAAGACAGAGTTGAAGGGATTTTCCCAGGATTACTCAGTTAATCAAAAAGTATTTATTAAGCACCTGTTACGTGCAAGCTCCGTGTTCAGTGAAATTAGATTAAATTATTAAATTTCAGGGAGTTAGGTAGTATAGTGGATACAGTACCAGTCCTGGAGTCAGGAAGAATCATCTTCCTGAGTTCAAATCTGGCCTTAGACTAGCTTTGTGATCCTGAACAAGTCACCTCACCCTGTTTTCCTTAGTTTCCTCATCTGTAAAATGAGCTGGAGAAGGAAATGGCAAACTATTCTGGTATCTCTACCAAGAAAACCCCAAATGAGGTCAGAAGAGTTGGACACAACTGGAAACATCTGAACAACAACAATAGTATTAGGTGATGGTGATACAAATGCAAAATGATGCAGTCCCTGCCTTTAAGGATAGCTAGTAAGTGTCATATCTGACACTTAAGCTCAAAACTTGCTTGAAGAACAATACTCTTTCCATTAGACCTGTGTGATCCGTTATCAAAAGAACTAAAGGAATGCCCTCAGCAGTGCCCTTTAAAAAAACAATTTCTTCATTTTATAGATGAGGAAACTGAGGCAAAACTTGTCTGAGGTTACACAGATTGTCACTGGAAGAGCTGAGATTCAAACCAGGTGTTCTGATTGCAAATCTGGAATTCTTCCTACTGTACCTTTCTGAATACAGACAATTCATATCATCTTTTTTTGGGGGGGGGGGGAGGTGGAGATGCAGGGGAATGAAGTGAGAGTCAGCATTATTCCAAAATATTTCCTGTCCAAGGCATTCTTCTAAGCATGGTATAACATGGTCCTTCCCTCTCTTTTGGAGTATGATTTCCTAGGAAACAAGAATCACATCCTTTCAGTTTCCTTTATACATTTACAAATAGGTGCTTAAGCAGTGCTGTTTTAAAACTAAGAAAAAGAAGTATGGTGTCCTAGAACTTCAAACTGGAAATCAGGAGAATTAGGATGTTGTCTTACCTTTGTTCCAAACTAACCTTATAGGTGGAGTAGTGAGTAGGATATTAGATTTGGAGTTAAGACCTGAGTTTGAATCCTCCCTCAGATACTTACTAGCTGTGTAATTCTTGTAAGGTCTCTCTAACCTCTGTTTGCCTCAGTTTTCTTGACCATAAAATATAGATAATAATAGTACCTACCTCCCTAGTTGTGAAGATCAAGTGAGATACTTGTAAAGAACTTTGCACAACTCAAGTTGCTCGCTCTCTCTTTCTCTGTATCTGTCTCTGTATCTATTTCTCTCTATGTGTGTCTACTTCTCTTTCTATCTATCTCTATCACTTTCTCCTCTATCAATTTCTCCCTCTTTTTGTCTCTTTCTCTCTCTCTCTCAATATAGATCTACATAGTACATCAACAAGTTATTATTATTAACATCAATCTTCCTGAGCCTCATCCATAAAATGTAGGTTGTTCTAGATAATCTCGTCAGAGCCTTCCAGCTCTCATGTTGCATGAATTCTGGACTTGGCTTCTGATCCCAGATTTGCCATTTAATACATTTGTGACTTTGGGCAAATCACTTAATCACGTTAGCCTTGAGTTTTCTCATCCATAAAATGATGGGCTTGGGCTAACTGATTTCTAAGGTAGGATTTATTTTAAATTCACTCTAAATATTATAATCTATTAGGATCTTCTCCAGCGCTAATGGTTTGAACACTGATGAGAGCATGGAAACAAATGAATAATCATAGTCACATGTAGGCTAAATTTTAAAAAAATGGAGGGCTTTTTGAATGCACAAGGTGAGGGGTCAGTACATTCCTTAGGGGCAGTGAGTCAAGAGGAAATTGTACATGAAAGGAGGAAGGTTTATAGTTCATCTGCTGCCAGTAGCGAAAATTGAAAAGCTTCCAAAAAAAAAAAAACAAACCAGCACCCTTCCACACTGAAAATCCTTCCCCTTAGTAATAGCTAATGTCACCTGGCATTTGTATACTGCTGTAAGATTTATAAAGTACTTTTCACATGTTATCTTATTTGATCCTCACAACAACCCTGCTTGGTTGTTGTTTAGTTGTTTTTCAGTCATGTCCATCTCTTTGTGACACCATTTGGAGTTTTCTTGGCAAAGATAATGGGAGTGGTTTGCTATTTCCTTCTCCAGCTCATTTTGTAGATGAGGAAACTGAGGCAAGCAGGGTTAAATAACTTACCCAGGATCACAGAGCTAGCAAGTATCTGAGACTGGATTTGAACTCAAAAAGATGAGTCTTACCTGACTCCAGCAAGTGACTCTATAGGTCCTCTATTGGTACTCTCTTCACTAAGCTATTATTATCCCCATTTTAGCAATGAGGAGCTTGAGACAGAGAGTAATTAAGTGACTTGCCCAAGGTAACACAGTATCTGGAACAGGATTCAAACTCAGGTCTTCCAGACTCCTAAGTCCAGCACTCCATGCATTAAACCACTTAGATGCTCCCTTCCTTCGTAGAATGTGGTTGAGGGAGTAGGAAGTTCTTTACACATATTATTTCCATGCCCCTATTGATGTTAGAACCATGAAATATCAACGTTGGAAGGATTTCTGGTAGATTATAGATTTTTAGAGGAACGGTTTGGATTAAAATGATTGAGGGTAGCTCTTTGAAAATGTGACTCTAGCCCTGATAGAGTGGAGGCATAGAAACAAATGAATGGAGTCCTTTAGATGCACCTCAGTGAGTGGGTCAGACCTGAGTTTGCTGGGGGAGGGGATGGTGAATGAAGAGGAAATTGTACTTGGAAGTCACTGTAACAGACAACATTCAGCAGATACTTCCCAGGTTCCTACTGTGCGCAGGGCTAGTTTTTGTGCCAGAAATACCTATTAGACTGGAAGCTTTTATATGCTTGTTTTATTCCCATGGTATACTGGGAGTTATTGTCCGAACTGGACTCCCAGCCCTGAATCTGTTTTGCCTCTTTGATGCTGATGTCACTGGATGATTTAAGAATACTTCCAGTAGTCTAACTCCAGCCCAGTTTGGCATTCATAGGGACATAAATCTAGAGCTAGAAGGGATCTTAGAAGTTATTAAGTCCAACCTCTTCACTTCACAGATAATTAATAATACTATTAATAGATAGCTCGTATTTATATAACATTGTAAAGTTTGAAAAACTCTCTACATATATTATCTTATGTGACCTTTAGAGTGTCCCTGTGAGGTAGACGCTAAAGTTATCTCCTTTTCTAAGATGAGGAAACTGAGACTAACTGAGTTAAATGACTTGTCCAGGGCCACACCTTTATTAAGTATCTGAAGCAATATTTTAATTCAGATCTTCATGATGCCAAGTCCAGCTTTCTATCCATTACATCCCCTAGCTGCCTCAGATGAGGAAACTGAGGCAGAGAATATGTAAATGACTTGCCCATTTTCTCCTCAGAATTACCTAGGCGCTTTTAATGGTAGACTTGCAAAGGCAGAATCTGAGCCCAACTTCCTGGTAACTACTGGAGCCTGAAGTTGGTAACATAAATCCTCCTTCCTGTGAGCCTCTCCTCTGACTTCCCCCTCCTCTATGTGCCTCTTGAGCTTATGAGCCAGCAGATGTGGTCTGATTCATTAGTTTTAGCTGGGAAAAGAAAAAGTCACCAGTGTTTTGAGCTGGTATCAGAAAAAAATGTTGCTCCTGGTAACTTAGGAGTACTTAATTGCCACCAGTGTGTTAGTAGAACCTGACACCATCTTTGCCTGGCTTGTTTCTAGCATCCTAGATTCTAGCATCCTAGCATCCTAATTGTGCCCTCTTATGTCGCCACAGTAGGCACATTTCTTGTTTCCATAGCCTTCGAGTTATTGTTCACTTTTCTGGGGGCAGTCTGTCTTCTGCCTTAGCCTTGCCTTGTTTATTTCTTCCTCTTTTTCTTCCTGCTGTCAGACTCATGTGGATGTGAAAAACCTTTGCAATTTGTTGTACAAGTCAAGGAGTGCAAAATGAGAGGGCCTTGGTTCCACATACTCAGTGTTACTTCTGTCAGCCTCATAGTCTGTCTTAGCTTACTTACCACTTGGTGTTTCTTCCCATATGCTTTTTTTCCTTTACAAAATTGGGGTCTGTGCTGGTATGCTCTGAAATCCTTTGTTTCCCTGAGGAATGTAACTGCTTCTCTGGGGACAGACAAGTTTCACCAGAATAGTTACAGAAGCTTCCCAGGTTGACTCAAAGGTTGTAAATGGAAAAATCTCCCTCTTATGGGCTGAGGGAAAAGCATATTAAAGTTTTCCAGGTCTGATTAATTTTATTTTTAATAGTTGTAACTCACATAAGCGTGGTACTTTTAGCTTGACGTTAGCTGTATGACCATGGGCACGTGTTGAACCTCATTTTCCTCATCTGTAAAATGGGAATAATATTATCTGCGTTACCTAGGTCACAAAATTATTGGGAGGGAAGTACTTTGTTAATTTTCAAAGGAAAAGGACCTGCCCTGTGATGTCACTGGTATAGGGAACTATCAGGTGAGAAAACTCCATCTACCAACGCAGGCTAGCAATTTTCTGTTACTTAGAGAATTGCCTAATGCACTAAAGTGACTTGCCAGGGTCCCACATTCAATATATGTCAGAGAGAGAACTTTAACCCAAGTCTTCTGGGCTCAGAGATTGACTCGATATTCATTATGCTTAGTTCTCTCTTAAATTGCTATATAAATGTGATGAGATTCTGCTGTTGATCTAGGATCTCCTAATAACCTTTTGAAATACTTTTAAAATACAGTTTTACTTTATGGTCCTCATAATCTCCTTCCCACCCTTCACCACCATATTGAGAAAGTAAGAAAAACAACTGATTATAAAAATATATAGTCAAGCAAAACAGATTCCCTTGTTAGCCATGTCTAAAAAAATGTCCTATTTTGCATGCTCTATCAAGAGGTGGATAGCATATTTAATTATGAATCCTCTGGAATCATGGTTGGTCATTGTATTGATCAGAGTTTCTAAGTCTTTCAAAATTGTTTGTCCTTACAATATTGTCTGTCTGCCTGCCTGTCTGTCTGTCTGTCTGTCTGTCTGTCTGTCTGTCTGTCTATCTATCTATCTATCTATCTATCTATCTATCTATCTATCTATCTATCTATCTTTCTCCTTATTCTGTTCATTTCTCTTTGCATCAGTTCATACAAATCTTCTCAGGTTTCTCTGAAATTATCTCCTTCATGATTTCTTGTGGCAGAATAGTATTCCATTTCATTGATATACTGTAATTTGTTCAGCCATTCCCCAGTTGATGGGTACACCCCCTTAATGTTCAGTTCCTTGATACCCCAAAAAGAACTCCTAAAAGATTTTTTTGTACATGTGGATCTTTTTCCTCTTTCTTTGATTTTTTTTTTTGAGGTATAGACCTATTAGCAGTTTTACTGGGTTAAAAATACTTTGATAGAAAGAGAGTAGATGGTACTATCGCTATTTTTCACATCAAGAAATTGAGATTGAGAGAGCTTGTGACTTACCCAGTGATAAAAAGGTAATTAGTGAAGGAAACGGTAAAAATATGGGGCACCTGATAAATAGTTACAGTGTTCTTTCTACCAAAACACAAAAAATGAGGAAAGGCACTGTAAATCATCTCCATTTTTTGGAATCCCTTTTCATCAGGATTAAAATGTCTCAGGAATATTGCCTTAGACTTAGCTAAAAATTCCCTACCTATGTTACTAACATTTTTATGTTCCCCATAACGATTTCTGAGTCTCATCAGTATGAAACTCTTATATATGACTTTGCCTTTTCTTTTAGGATTAAAAAGCAATATGTTTATTTGTCTTGGTTTTTCACAATACAATTTTAATATATTTAAAGAATCTAGAACAGGGGTGTGGAACCTACAGCCTTGAGGCCACATGAGTCCTCAAGTGTAACCCTCTGACTGAGTCCAACTTTTGCAGAACAAATTCTTTTATTAAGGGAATTTGTTCTGTGAAGTTTGGATTCAGTTAAACCTGTGGCCTCGAGACCTTGATCTAGAACTTATAAATAATTTGTCCTCCAACCCCAAATAAACTTTTCCCTCATAAATGTTTTTTGCTTTATTAATGCTTTTTAATGCAATTATAATTTCCTGATTTCTTTATTTTTACTCTACAACTGTCCCTTGCAACAAAGAAAGCAAAAGCACACTTTCCAAGGGCATTTATAGTATTCTGCACTTGTAGTTCATAGTTCCTTATCCCTCTAGTACCTCTGCCTTTATTGAAGTTATTGATGATAATTTTAAGCAGCACAGAGCCAAACACAGATTCCTGGGTACTCTACTAGAGACCTCCTGCCATATTGAAATAGAAATAGAAAAACAACAGCTCTTCTTTCTTTATCTAACTGGTTCTGAATCTATCTTGCTGTCTAATTGTCTGATCCATCTCTCTCCATCTTCTCCATAAGAATAGAAAAGCTTTGTTAAGGTACAGGTACACTGTTTATAGAGTTTCCTTCATTTAATGATCTTGTCAGAAAGGAAGAGGAATGACATATTCTTGATGCTATGCTGATTCTTTCTAATCATGTCTTCCTTTTTGAGATGGTCTAACTATCTTTCTAAAATAACCATCCGTTCTAGAATTTTCTAAATGTTGAAATCAATCTCACTGGCCTATAGTTTTCAGAAGACTTTATTTTCTTCTCTTTCTCTCAAAATCAGAACAAAATTTTATTTTCTCCAATCCCATGATATCTCTTGTTTTCCATGATCATTCAAATATCACGTAAGGCAACATATCTTTTCAGGATCCATTGATATAGTTCATCTGGGCTAGGTGATTTGATCAGTGGATTATTTCAGTATTTATTTTGCCCTCTGTTTCTAGAATATCAGGGCAGTTTTCCTTGATAATTTCATGAAAGATGATGCCTAAGCTCTTTTTTTGATCATGGCTTTCAGGTAGTCCATAATTTTTAAATTGTCTCTCTTGGATCTATTTTGCAGGTCAGTTGCTTTTTCAATGAGATGTTTGACATTATCTTCTATTTTCTAATTCTTTTGATTTTGTTTTGTAAGTTTTTGGTTTCTCATAAAGTCATTAGCTTCCATCTGCTCCATTCTAATTTTTAAAGAGCTATTTTCTTCAATGAGCTTTTGAATCTCCTTTTCCATTTGGCTAATTCTGTTTTTAAAGCATTCTTCTCATTGACTTTTTGGACCTTTTTTGCCAGTTGACTTAGCCTATTTTTAAAGGTGTTACTTTCTTCAGCATTTTCTTGGGTCTCCTTTAGCAAGCTGTTGACTCACTTTTTGTGATTTTCTTGTATTGCTCTCATTTCTCTTCCCAATTTTTCCTCTTCCTCTCTTACTTGATTTTCAAAATCCTTTCTGAGCTCTTCCATGGCCTGAGACTACTGCATATTTATTTTGGAAGTTTTAGATGCAGAAGCCTTGATTTCCTCTGATGATACGCATTGTTCTTCCTCATCTGAAAGGATGGAAGAAAATACCTGTTTACCAAGAAAGTAGCCTTCTATGTCTTATTTTTTTTCCCCCTTTTTTGGGCATTTTCCCAGCCAGTTACTTGACTTTCGAACCTTTTGTCAAGAGGAGGGTATAGTCTGGGAACCTGTACATTTTTTCAGTTCCTCCAAGGTGGCACAATTAAGGGAGAGGAGTTTACTCCTCTCCTGGTCTGTGCACTGGTCTGGGAGCAACCAAAAACTTTTCTGCCCAGAATCTGAGAGTAGAATTCCCTCTCCACAAAGACTTCCAGCTCCACCACACCAGTGCTCCTCCTCACCCCAGGGCCGCCACTCAGGGCTGAGATTCAGATCAGCCACTCAGTTCCCCAAGGGGCTTTAGGCAGAGGGCTCCAAAAATGGATGCTGCTGCTGCAGTGGCTGCTGTCAGCAGTCCAGACTGCGTTCTCTTCTCCTGGGTGAAGGAGTTTTCTCACTGATCTTTGAAGCTGTCTGTGGCATTTGTGGGTTGAGCAATCTGGGAACTGCTGCTGCTAGTGGCTCCCTGAAGCTTGTTCTGGATCCTGTCCCTGCCGAGCCACACTGCCCATGTTGGACTGCACTCCGCCCTGCGCCCGGTATGATAGACCTTCCCTGTTGGCCTTCCAGGGTGTCTTGGGCTGGAAATCTCTGTCACTCTATCGTTTTGTGGTTTCTGCTGCTCTAGAATTTGTTCAGAGTCATTTTTATAGGTATTTTATGGGCTATGTGGGGGAGCTTCCACAGGTCCATCTTTCTACTCTGCCATCTTGTCTCCACCCTCAGAGGTCTGGGCTAGGTGATTTGAATTCACTAGTAGGTGAGTACCTTTTTACTCATCTCAGGAATCAATTCCCTGTTAGCCATTTTTGTTTTGTCATTTTCACTTTAAAGAAAATTCTCCACTGCAGAGAAAACAGGAAAAAAGCATCTCTGCCTTCTATCTGTTGTCAGTTGTTATCATCCCATCCACTCCATACAAAAATCCATTTTCTCCCAATGTAGCTAAAAACAGAAAAAAGAAACAAAACCCTAAACCCCAAAGCCTCCCCTTTTTGTTGTCCTTGTTTTCTCTTGACAGCTTCAATTTATTCATATCTTTAGCATTCCTGACACTTTTTGTAGGACTGTGCCCCATTCTTATATCCATCCTCTGTTGCTTAGCCTTGCTACTATCTTCTGTGAATTTCCTTGAAAAATCTAAGTTGGTTGTTGGATTACTTGTGCATCCACATAGTTCTCTTTAGACAAATTCCATGGTATGTCCTCATTGGAATAGTTTCCTTTTGTGTCTTACAAATTTAATTATTGAGCGTTTCCAAGTTTTCTTTGACCACTTTACTCTATAAAGCAGATACTACTTATCTATCCTCTGAATCCTTTGACAGCTACTTTCCCCAAATCTACGGTGCATATCATACTATACCTAGATTCCTTCTCCTTGCTCACAGACTCTAGAAACTTCCTTTCTTGATTCCTATAATTTTTACTCCCACCAATCAATTCTTTCCTTTTAAATTATTAACTGCTTTCTTTTGAAAGAGTGAGTAAAAAGAGAGAAGAGATGGAGAGAGACAGACAGACAGATAGAGAATTCCAGATATCTGGATACTTGAGTCCCTTGGCCTAAAATTCTTTAGGGAAAGTCAGCTTAATAAGAACAGAAAACTCTCACAAACAAAATTCTGAAGATCCTAGCAAAATTCTGATGAAGAAGAAAAGGAGAAACTTTCTAAAGAGACTTCTATGTCTACAAAGGGAACATCAACCAATTTGGATTTTTATTTTATTTTTTAAATATTTATTTACTTAGTTTTAGTTTTCAACATTCACTTTTATAAGGTTTTGAATTTTAAATTTTCTCTTCCTCCTTCCCTTCTCCTTCCCCATGGCAGCGTGGAATCCAATATAGACTATATACATGTGCAGTCATATTAAAGCATATTTCCACATTAGTCATCCAACCTGAATTTTTAGAAGTCATGTTTTAAATATGATAACCAGGACAAGTAGCTAGAATGAATGAAAAAGAATGGAAAGGGAAATGTGAGAACCATGCCAGGATGAAGAAAGTTCCAGAAGATCTGAGATTGATATTAAATGCCAGGGTTAACAAAATGGGAATAAAAAAAAGTTATGTTGAGATCCAGAATAAAGCAGAAGTTATGCTTTTGATAGAAGAGCCTATCAATGAATCAACATTTATTAAACACCCATTATGTGCCAGGTTCTGTGCTAAACACTGGGGATACAGGAAAAGGCAAAAGTCAGCCCCTGCCCTCAAGGAACTTAAAATCTAATGGGAGAGAAAACATGCAAATATTTCCAAAGCAGTCTATATAAAAGATAAGTAGGAAATAATTAACAAATGGAAGGCACTAGAATTAACAGGGATTGGGAAAGACTTCCAGTAGAAGATGAGGTTTTAGTTGGGACTTACAGCCAGGGAGAACAATAATTAATGAAGAAAAAGCAAAACTATTCAACTCATGTTCCTATTTTCTCAGTCAAGGTATAAAATAAAGAACAAAAATGATTAGCATGAGGTTGAAACCCAAGATAAATGTGAGACAGAGAGCCCTTGATGAGTCCCAGTCATCAGACATAGATGAACTCTATCTCAGGTTACTGAAAGAACTGGCAGATCCAATTACTGAGCGTGCTTCCAGTGAACCTGGAGAGATCATGGAGAACAGAAAAGGTGCTTCAGGACTGGAGAAAGGACAGCGTCCTAATTTTCCAAAAAAAGAGACGGGGGCAAAGTCTGTAGAATATAGAGAAGTGAACTTGATTCTAATCTCTGACCAAATTCAAGAGTGTATTAATAGTTACAAGTAATAGTGAGTGTTTAGACAAAGAAAGAACTTCATCAAAACAGGTCAAATCTGACCATCTTTATTTCCTTTTTTTTGACAGAGTTTCTAGACTGGTAGATTAGGAGAATTCTGTAGAAATGGTATATCATAGTTTTAAAATAAACATATAATAATGTCTATCATGCCATCTTTGTAGACAAGAAGGAGAGATCTATGCAGTCTGGTGGAGAAACACTAGACAAAAAAAGTAGGAAGGAAATAAGCATTTATTAAGTGTTTGCTACGTGCCGGACACTGTGCTAAGTGCTTTACAAATATCTAATTTGATCCTCACAACAACCTATTATTAGACCCATTTTAGAGATGAGGAAACTGAGGCAGACAGAGGTTAAATTATTTGCCCAGGATCACATAACTGATCAGTGTTTGGGGCCAGATTTGAATTTAGGTGTTCCTGCCTGAAGGCTCTGTGTTCTGTCCACTACACCACCTATCACAAGCAGTAAATTGGTCAGCGTCAATTTGGAGGGCTCCACAGATATATTCTTGGCAATTTCCTTTTTTTATTTTTTATTTTATTACATTTTTGTCAGTGAATTAGATCAAATCTAAATGGCATGCTTATCAAATATGGAGATAGCACAGAGTTGGAAGGGACACCTAATTGAATGATAGGATGCAAAAAGATGTCAACAGTCTAGTGACTGTGCCAGTCTAAGATGACATTTATTAGAGGTAAATGTGAAGTCCTACACCTGGGTTCCAAAAATCACCATTACAAGCACAGGAAGGGAGAAGTATGACTAGACAACAATTATTATTAAAAATGATCTGGGAGTTTTAGTGGATGAGTCAGCAGTGTGAGACGATAGAGATGTCAGTCCTTGGCAGCTTTAGGAGAGGTGCAGTGTAGAGGAAGGGGGAGGCGATAATTTGTCTGTGCTCTGTACCGGTCAGATTGCTTCTGCAGCACACTAATCAGTTGGCCTTTCCAATGTTAGGAAGGACATAGACAAGCTAGAGGGTGTCCTGAGAAGGACAATCAAGATGGAGAGAGGACTAAAGAACATGGAGATTATATGGAGATTGTTTGGGAAAATTGGAGATATTGATCTGGGTGCCTATTAAGTGCTTGGCAGTGCCATCATGAGTGTGCTGCAGCCAGTTCAAACTGGCTTGAGAAGGCTAGTTGTTAAATTTTCAGCATGAGCACAAATTTACCCCTTGGAAATGGGTGAATGCTACAAAATCAGGGCATGATTTCTCGTTTTATTGATTGTCTTGACAAGAAAATGATGGAGAATGTATTCATAATACAAATTAAATCTGTTGAAGGTGCATTTTTTTACAGATTTGGTTGTTAAATGTTTACAGGCATACCTCTGAAGATCATGATAGGTACTAGGGGAGATACAGAGAAAATAATAATAATATTAATATTAAGAATAATATAGTAATATGGCACCTTAAGGTTTGCAATGCCCTTTGTGTATTTTATCTCATTAGAAGAGGAAGGTGATCACAGTAGCTTTTATTAATATAATGCTTTAAGGCAAAGATGTCAAACATTGTAGATCAACAATCCTGTATGTTGAACCAGATTAAAATGTAACTGAGAAATATTTAGCAAAATACATAAAAATATAATAGAACACAAATGTTAATATGTGGTTTTCTAAGTCTATATGCAACCCACATGGATCTATATGTATAATTTAGTGGTTCCCATTTCTTTTGGACTTTGACACCACTGCTTTAAGATTTGCAAAGTGAGGAGTGGGTAGAAACATAGACTTGGAGTTCAGAAAAATACAGTTTAGGTCTTGCTTCAGTCACTTACTAGCTGTGTGATCCTGGGCAAGTTACGTAACCTCTCTCAGCCTCAGTTTTTTTCGTCTGTAAAATGGGGATACTAACACTTTTGTAGATCCTCACAAGGTTGTTACGAGGATCAGAGAAGATAGTACATGTAAAATACCCTGCGAATCTTTTTAAAAATTATTTTATTTGTTTTCAGTGTTCTACAATCACTTCCATATATGTTAGATTTTCCCCCTCTTCCCCCCACCTCCCCACTCCCTCCCTGAGGTGGCATACAGTTTTATGTAGGTTCTACGCATACATTCCTATTTAATACATTTTCACCTTAGTCATGTTGCATAGAAGAATTAAAATGAATGGGAGAAATCATAAAACAAACCACAACATAACACAAAAGAAAATGATCTGCTTCATTCTGTGATCAAATTCCATAGTTCTTTCCTTGGATGTGGAAGGCATTTTGCCTTAAGAGATCATTGGGAATCCTTTAAGTCCTTGCATTGCTGTGAAGAACTAAGTTTACCAGAAAAATTCCTCACACACTGTGATTGTTGCTGTTTACAAAGTTCTCCTGGTTCTGCTTCTTTCACTCAGTATCAGTTCTTATAAGTCTTTCCAGGTCTCTCTGAAGTCTTCCTGTTCATCATTTCTTATAGCACAATAGTATTCCATTGCATTCATATGTCACAGTTTATGTAGTCATTCCCCAGTTGATGGGCATCCCCTTGATTTCAAGTTTTTGGCCACCACAAAGGGAGCTGCTATAAATATTTTTGTACATATGGGACCCTTTCCCATTTTTATGATCTCTTGGGGATATAGTCCTAGAAGTGGTATTGCTGGGTCAAAGGGTATGCCCTTTGGGCATAGTTCCAAATGGCTCTCCAGAATGGTTGGATGAGTTCACAGCTCCACCAACAATGAATTAGTGTTCCAACTCTCCCACATCTTCTCCAACATTTATCATCTTCCTGTTTTGTTATGTTAGCCAATCTGATAGATGTGATGTGGTATCTCAGAGTTGTTTTGATTTGCATCTCTCTGATCAAAAGTGATTTAGAGCATTTCTTCATATGACTATAGATATCTTTAATTTCTTCCTCTGAAAACTGCCTGTTCATATCCTTTGACCATTTATTAATTGGGGAACACCCTGTGAATCTTAAAGCAAAATGATGAACATGTCTACTTTTTAGCCCTTCCCTTCTTGGGTTATTGGCTTTTTCAGCCTTGTATCATGCCTATTCTCCCTCACTGACTTTTGATAATAAAAGTTCTTGTTTGAAGCTAAAGATGGTAATTTCCTTAGAGGACAATAGTTGTAGGACTCAGCTTAATGTATTTATTACACAATTATGCTCTTTGCCAGTACTTTGCCCTTAGAAATCATTCCTTATTTCCCTGCTTGGTGATTTTTAATTATGTTGCACATTAACAGCTTTGTCTTTCAGTTCCTTCTGTGGGATTGTTTGGCAATTAAGAAGTTCATAAAAGGAAAGTATGGAAGCCAAATGGAGTACTTACAGACAAAGTAGGCAGTTTTGTTTTTTAGTAAATAAACTTTTTTTGGAGGGAGAAGGAAAAGGAGGAAGGTTTAATATTCTTTCTTTTGAGAGGCAGTGCAGGTGTGGTGAAAAGAATGCTGTTCCTGGAGTTAGGAGAGGCACATATTTGTGGTGTGGATATCACATAACCTTTTTGAGCCTCAGTTTCCTCATTTGTAAAATGGAATAATAATTTGTGTAGTGCTAATTTCACTGTGTTCTTGCCAGGATCAACTGAGATTTGAGATAGATTGATATAGAGATATAGATTAGATATAGATAAAACTAAATATAGACGTAAATAGATATATAGATATAGTCATTTGCAAACCTTAAAAGTGCTGTGTAAATTTCATCTATTATTATTGTTTTACATACCATGAATATTGTGGTTTCTTTCCAAGGCAATCACCTGACAAAATGCTAACTTTGTTTTAGTTTGGCTTCCTGTAGACATAAACTTAAATTATGACTAAAGAAATATTCTTCAAATTGGTTCCTTTTGTCCTGAGGAGGAAAAAGTCTTTTTTCAGATGTGTAATTGGTTTTTTAGGACTGTGGGTGCGTGTGGCTTCATTGCTTAACTCCCTAATTCTTCATGAATCATTTTCCTTGGCAGTTTTATTATTATGTTCTTAAAACCCTCCAGTTGCAAATCTCTTGTTAGTCAAGAGAAATAATTGCAAATCATTTTGTCAAGGACTGGTAGAGTTAGTAGAGACCTGAGAGGTCATCTAGTCTGACACAGTATTAATGGTGGCTGGTTATCCGTTAGGGCTTAAATAGTCATACAGATGGGTGAGTAACGCATTAGTTTTTGATACACCTTATTGTATTTTTAAAATGTTAAACAGCTCCTTAATATGTTACTGAAATATGGACTAGGTCTGTGATTTCATTGATATGGGGAACTTCTTGGATGAACAAACTCCCTCTACCAATGCAGGTCAATACCTTTTCTTCAATTTACAATTCTAGAAAGTTGGCTAAAGTAGTGGTGACAGACCCATAAAAATGGGCTTGCTTATTATCTTAATCTTAAAAGGTAATGTTTTCTGTGTTTTATTGTGCTGGACCTGGAGTCAAGAAGTATCATCTTTGTGAGTTCAAATCCAGCCTCAGACAGTTGTTGTAACCCTGGACAAGTCAGTTCATGCTGCTTGCCTCAGTTTCCTCATCTGTAAAATGACCTGGAGAAGGAAATGGCAAGCCACTACCATATCTTTGCCAAGAAAACCTCAGATGGCTTCACCAAGAGCTGGACATGACTGAAATGAAACAGCAATAATAACTTAATCCAGATGTTAAAATAATGTAAACTAGTTGCTAGAATAAGAAGATCAAAGGAAGTTTTAGAATCTACTTTAGTCAACAAATGGAATAGATTAACAAATGATGACAGTTGCCATCAGCAGCACTGGGTTAGAGTATAAACTCATCTATAAAATCTCATGAAGAAGGATGATGGATGATCATGAGTAATGTCATTTCATAAAACAGAGAGATGCAGTAGAATAGAAAGCCAATTTAAAGAATGCTGGGCAAGATATCCAAAAAAACCAAGTCATCCTAAAGGATTATAAGGATGAAAATGGAAAGAGGAGTACAGAAGGAAGAAAAATGGAAAAAATTGTTAAAAGTTATTATAACATACTCTTTTCTCCATTGAGGATAATGGAATGGAACCATAACATTTGTATTCTAGCATCACAGTCCCTGAGGTGCCTATAGAGGAAATAATAATGATGCCAACAAGGACAAAGATGGGAAAAGTAGGCAAATTGGATCACATATAACTAGAGATTTCTGCTGGAAGTAAAATGATTCTGAAGATATTGGGGGACATGTTTAAAAGGTCTCTGAATGAGGGGAAGATACCAAAGGCATAGAAAAATCTTGGACCTTATTAATTTCAAAAAGTGACAGAATTGATGTATATGTTGATTTGTGCATTTATACAAACGCTTTATTCTGTACATGAATTGAAGATATCCTTGATGAAGGCATGACTAGAGAACAAGCAAAGTTTTGCAGAAAATATTCAGCCATGAATCTCATCTTTACATTCTCACAGTTGACTGAAAGATATGGGAAAATGTAAGATCTCATTGTGCTTATTGTTTGTTGATTACAAAATAAATTTGATTTCATAGAACCAACACTCCTTTTCAATCTCTTTTATAAAAGGTTACTCCCAGGTAGGTGGTACAGTGGATAGAGTACTGGAGACTGGAGTCAGTAAGACTCTTCTTCCTGAGTTCAAATCTGACCTTAGATATGTACTGGCTGGGTGACCCCAGGAATGTCACTTATCCCTGAATTACCTCAGTTTCCTCATCTGTAAAAAGAGGTGGAGAAGAATGGCAAACCACTCCAGCATCTTTGCCAGGAAAACCTCAAACAGGGTCATGAAGAGGCAGGTAAAACTGAAAAATTGCCAAACAACAAAACAAATACTCCCATTAATATTTCAGATTTATTCAAGATGCAACAACATTCTAAAATGCAACAACAATACACATATACAACAAGGAGTTTTATGTCAACTCAACAGGGATACAGACAAAAACAAGAGAAGAGAAATAATAGGAAGAGAATATTCAGACATAATAGTCATAAACAAAACAAACCATAAACTTAGAGGACAGTGAAGCAAAAGTTTTTTTAAAGGACAACTCTAAATAAACAAAGAGGAAAGAACAGAGGGAAGAAAAGGAAAAGGAGATAAAATGGAGGAAAACAAAAGTATAACTATCATAACTGTGAATATGCAAGGGATGAATTCACCTGGGGTGAAAAAATGAACACTCCATAAATGAACTTAAAAAGAATACACCTCCAGGATCATATGAATTCACAACATTCAAAGAACAATTAGTTCCAATATTACATAAACTGTTTGCAAAAACAGCAAAAGAAAGGATCCTGCCGAAATCCTTCTATGATACAGATATGGTCTTGACACATAAACCAGGGAGCATCAAAATAGGAAAAGATAACTACAGGCCAATATCCCCAACTAGCATAGATGCAAAATTTTGAAATAACATATTAGAAAAGAGGCTAAAAGAACTTATCATAGAGCTTATATATCATGACCAAGTGATATTTACACCAGAATATAGGGTTATTTTAATATTAGGAAAATTATAAACTTAACCATGCTGATAAAAAATTTTGAATCATGATTATATCAGTAGATGTGGAAAAAGCTTTTTGACAATTTACACAACCCATTTTTGTTAAAGCACTAGAAAACAGGAATGAAAGGAATTTTCTTGAAATAATAAATAGTACATATCTAAAACAAAAAACTACCATTATTTTTATTGGAGATAAACTAGAGTTCTTTCCAATAATTTCAGGGGTGAAACAAAGGTATCACTGTTGCCATACTACTCACCTGAGTTCTTCCCCAAACCCTTCAAAATACCTTTAAATAATGACTATAAATAAGTTCTGGAGGAGCAGAAACCACAAAAAGACAGAGTGAAACGGTTTTCCAGCCCAAGACAACTTAGAAGATCAGCAGGAAATATCTGTTTCATCTGGTGAAGGAGAACAAGCTGCACCAGTGCAAACTGGACCCCAGCAAACCAGGAACAGACTTTGGGGTAATTGAATCAGTGGCAGCTGTAGTAATTTCCAGACTTCTCAAACCACAGATGGTAAGGAGGTTGAACAGCTGTCAGAAGGAGATTTACTGAGATCCCTTTACCAGCACCAGGGGCATTGTTGCATTGTCTGTACTTGGATCTGGGTGCCAGTCTTGGGTCTTAGTCCCAGTAGGAGGAGAAGCACTAGCACAGTAGAGGTTGTGGCCACAGGATCTCAGGGAGCCTGGTCACAGTTCTAGGGTTGAAAAGAGTGCTTGTAGTTGCTCACAAACCAGTGTATAGTTCAGGAGAGTAGTAAACACTCCCTCTCCACCTTGGAAGAGCCAAACACTTATAGGTTCCCAGAATTACTTCTGCAAAGAGCTACATAAAAAACCTGAAACTTGGGACAGCGCCCCCCCCCCCCCCCCTCCTATTAGTATAGAATTACAAGTCAAGAAATAGTCTGGAAAATGAGCAAGCAACAACAAAAAATTTTGACAATAGAAAGTTATTATAGTGACAAGGAAGATCAAAACACATGCTCAGAAGAAAATTCCTGTATCCAAAGCCTCGAAAAAAATATGAATTGGTCTCAGACCATGAAAGAGCTCAAAAAGATTTTGAAGATCAAGTAAGAGAGATAGAGGAAAAATTGGGAAGAGAAAGGAGTGATGCAAGAAAATCATGAAAAAAGAGTCAACAGCTTGGTAAAGGAGGCACAAATAATACTGAACAAAATAGCACCTTAAAAATAAACTAGACCAAATGATAAAAGAGGCACAAAACTACAATGAAGAAAAGAATGCCTTGAAAAGCATAATTGGTCAAATGCAAAAAGATATACCAAAATTCACTGAAGAGAAGAACTCCTTAAAAAGAAGAATTAGCTAGATAGAAAAAGGAGTCCAAAAGCTCACTGAAGAAAATAATTCCATTAAAAGTTAGAATTGGGCAAGTGGAAGCCAATGACTTTATGAGACATCAGAAAACAATAAAATAAAACCAAAAGCATGAAAAATAGAAGAAAAGGTGAAATACCTCATTGGAAAAAACAACTGACCTGGAAAATGAATCCAGGAGAGATACTTTAAGAATTATTAGACTACTTGGAAGTCATGCTCAAAAAAAGAGTCTAAACATCAAATTTCAAGAAATTATTAAGGAAAACAACTCTGATATTATAGAACCAGAGGGTAAAATAGAAATTGAAAGACTCCACCAATCACCTCCTGAAAGAGACTGCAAAATGAAAACTCCTAGGAATATTATAGCCAAATTCTAGATCTCCCAGATCAAGGAGCAAATACTGCAAGCAGTCAAAAAGAAACAATTGAAATATTGTGCAGTCACAGTTAGGATAACACAAGATTTAGCAGCTTCTGTGTTAAAAGGTCAAAGGGATTGGAATATAATCTTCTGGAGGGCAAGAGCTAGGGTTAAAACCAAGAGTCATCTACCCAGAAAAATTGAATATAATCCTTCAGGGGGAAAAATGGATATTTAATGAAATATAGGACTTCCAAGCATTCTTGATGAAAAGACCAGAGCTGAGTAGAACATTTGACTTTCAAATACAGGACTCATGAAAAGCATAAAAAGGTAAACAGAAAGAGAGATCAAAAGGGATTTGATAAGATTAAACTGTTTATATTCCTACATGGGAAAATGATATTTATAGCTTCTAAAATCTTTCTCATTATTAGAGTTGTTAGAAGGAGTATAAACAGACAAAAAGTAGAGGTGTGAAATGAATGTGATGGTATGATTATCTAAAAAAAATAAAATTAATGGATGAGAAAGAAGAATGCATGGGGAGAAGGGAAAGTGAAAAGTAGAATGGGGTCAATTATCTGACATAAAAGAGACCTCCAAGAGATTTTACACTGGAGGGGGAAATGAGGGAAGTGGGGAGAGAAGCACATGAATCTTACTCTCATAGGAAGTGGCTCAAAGAAGGAATAATATATTCACCCAGTTGGGTGTAGAAATCTATCTCACCATAGAAGAAAGTAGGAAGGGAAGGGAATGAGAGAATGGGGGCAGGGGTGAAAGCCAATAGAAGGGAGGGCATTTTGGGGGAGATAAAAATCAGAGGCAAAATACTTTAGAGAATAGACAGGGTAAAAGGAGAGAGAGAGTAAGATAAAAGGGGAAAATAGGATGGAGGGAAATAAATAGTTGATAATCTTTACTGTGAAGAAAGTTTTCCATTGAGTTTCTCTGATAAAGTTTCGTTTCTCAAACATAGAGAACAATCACATTTTATAGAAATAAGAGCCATTCCTCAATTGATAAATGATCAAAAGACACGAACAAGCAGTTTCCAAAGTAATCCAAACTACCTATAGTAATGTGAAAAAATGCTCTAAGTCACTATTGATGAGAATAATGCAAATTAAAATTTTTTTTACAAAGCTACTACCTTTCACTTAGCTAATATGAAAGAAAAAGAAATTGCCAAATGTTGGAGGGAATGTGGGAAAATTCAAACACTAATAAACTATTGGTGAAGTTGTATACTGATTCAACCACTCTGGAGAGCAGTTTAGAACTAATACCCAAAAGGCTATAAAACCATGCATACCCTTTGACCAAGCAATACCACTACTAAGTCTGTACCAAAAAGAGACAAAACAAAATGAAACGAAAACAAAAGTGAAAAGGACCTATGGGTACAGAAATATTTATAGCAGCTCTTTTAGTGGTGGCAAAGAATTGGAAATTGAGGAGATGTCCATCAATTGGGGAATGGCCGAACAAGTTATATATAATTTTGATGGAATACTATTGTATTTGAGTATTTTTGAGGACTTCCAAGAAGTCCTTTTGAGACTTTGAGAAATGTTAAGTAGGATTCTCTCAGAAAAACCTGGAAAGACTTACATGAACTGATGCAAAGTGAAATGAGCAGGACCAGAAGAACATGGTGCACAGTAAAAGCAGTATTGTATGATGATCTACCGTAAATGATTTAGCTGTTCTCAGCAATACAATGCTCCATGACAGTTCTTTAGGACTTACAATGAAAGGTGTTATCCATCTCCAGAGAAAGAACTGACAGAGCCTCGATGCAGATCAAAGATACTTTTTTCTTTATTTTTCCTGTTACTTTTATCAGTGTTTTCTTTCACAGAATGACTTACATAAAAATGTGTTTTTCATGACCACTGCTTGCCTTTTCAATGGGATGAGAGAGAGGGAGAGAATTTGGAACTCAAAATTTGAAAGAAAGAATGTTAAAATTGTTTTTACAGGTAATTGGGAAAAAATAAAATATTAAATAAGATTAAAGAATAAGACATGACTGAACAGAAGTATTCTACCTTCTTCATGAAGACCACCCAGCTTGCCAACCTCCTCCTCAGTTGTCTTTGTGCTATACCTACTGTAGTATCATAGACTTAGTGTAGGAGAAACCTTGGAAACCCTAGATAGGATTTTGAACTCAGATCCTCTTACTCTTTCCACTAAACCAGGATGTCTTTCTTATCTGAGTACATGTTTTACCTCCTCTCACTCCTAGAAGAATGCAAGTACTTTTTGCCCTTAAATGAATGAATGAATAAAAAGGTGTTTATTAAGCACTTATGTTTCAAGCTCTGTGAGGGACAGCAGATTATCTTTTGCCTGTCTTTGTATCTCCAGCAATTAGAAGAGTTCCTGGCACTTAATAGGTACATAATAAATAGTAGATGATTAATTGCCAAAAGTCAGGGAATGTGTGTTGGGGCGTGTGGAAGAATGAAAAATTAGTTTGTGTTAGGAGAGACTCGTTCATCATAAATGCAAAAAGAAAAAGTCAAAAAACAAACCAGTACTCATAAAAATTCCTGAGTAAGAGAGGAATAAATTCTTTTAGAGATGGAGAAGCATAGATGATGAAATTTGGTTCAGCATGACCCAGTTTGAAAAGTAGTTGCAGATCATAGTCATTTGGGGAGAGATGCATTTTGAAAATAATGGGGACAGACTTGACAAGAAGAATATTATGGGTCCATGGAGCCTAGGGCTGGTTTCTGTAGCTATTTCCCTGGTGCCTCCTACTTTCAAAGAGGAAGAATCAGAAGAGTAAAAGAAATCATAGGAAAAATATGTTACTCATTTATTAGAATGTAAGATCATAAATCTACAGCTGGGACTTCAGGGGCTATCTGGGCCGACCCCCTCATTTTACAGATGAGGAAATTAAGGCCTAGGGTGATTGTGACTTGTTCAGGGTCATACAGGTAATAAATATCAGAGGGAGTATTTGAACCCAGGTCCCCCATCCTCCAACTCTAGAGACACTGCTCTTTCTACCCTACTACTCTGTGAAATGAAATTAAAGTTTCCAAAAGAATAGGAAAGGTGCCTTGCTTCAAATTCCCATGACATTTCTACACACAACTTAATCATAGAGTCATAGATCACAGTGAATTCTTTCATAGGAGCATAGATTTAGAGTTTGTAGGGATCTTAGAGACCATTTTAAGAAACTGAGACCCAGAGGTTAAGTGACTTGTTGAGGGCCACACAGCTTGTAGCATGTGAGGCAGGATCCAAACACA
The DNA here is from genome assembly GCF_028372415.1 of Notamacropus eugenii. Taxonomy (NCBI): domain Eukaryota; kingdom Metazoa; phylum Chordata; class Mammalia; order Diprotodontia; family Macropodidae; genus Notamacropus; species Notamacropus eugenii. Next base: position 402,831,210 of record NC_092874.1, read on the forward strand.
GCTGTTGACTCTAAATCCAGCATTCTGTACACTATTACTACACTGACCCAGATTGTTTTGAGAAGCTCTTCTTACCTCCCCTGAAGGGGGTGGTATAGTAGATGTAGAGTGCAGGGCCTGGAGTCAGAAAGCCCTGAGTTCAAATCTGCCCCCAGACACTTTGTAGCTGTATGACCCTCAATAAGTCACTTTATCTGCCTCAGTTTCCCTAACAGTAATATGGGGATAATAAAAGCAAATACCTCCCAAGGTTGTTGTTTAAATCAAATGATAATATTTGTAAAATGCTTAGCATAGTGCCTGGCACATAGTGGGTGCTTAATAAGTGTTTATTCCCTTTCCTTCCCTCCCTGAGTAGGCATTTGATTTTAGGGACCTTCATTACTGCTCTTATCTGATTACAACTGGACCCAGTATTGGGTTGATAATCTAAGCAGATAATTTGTTCCCAAAACTTCCATTAGGGAGAAGAAATCTTGTGACCTGAAAAACAACCAGGTTTTTCAGCTTGTTTTTGCTTGAAGCCATTTTAGAGCAAGTTTACCCATGACAAAGAGCTAGTTTTTCTGGTCATTGTGGCATCTTAGAAAAAAGCTGTCACATCTGACCTCATTGAAATATTAGTCCCACTTACAGTTTAGATTTCCAAGGATGCATAATTTTGATGGGTCTAATAATAGTGCAAATGTTTTTCAATCCATATTTTCTTTTACCTGTATTGCTTAAAATGTAGTATTTAAATGGAAATAATAGTGCTGAAGATATACTCCCCCCACCCCCCCAAATCTCCAACATTTGTGTGTATTTCTGGAAGGAAAATAGATTACTTTGTTAAATAGGATAATCATTTGACTTCTAATGTAGGATGTCAGAACTGGAGAATCTAAGATCATCTAGGCTTTGTTCATTTCATAGAAAATGTTGAAGCCCAGAGACTGGTGTTGTGTGTCCTTCGTTCTCAAAGAGGACCATGACATCAAGATGATGACATGACTTGTAGTTGACTTGGATTTGAGTGAGGGAGTGCTGTGCAAGGTCACCACCCTCACTTTCTTCTCCTGAGCCATCTGGGTCCAATGGCCTGATATTCATCAGGATGACTGGAGATGGCCCAGGGTGCAAGGTGAGACCCTGGTCCTTTTAGGTTAAGATCTTATCACATTCTCACTTTGAGTGAGATACACTCATTCAATGAATAGGCTTCTTTAAGTAGTTGCTCAAGGGATGGCCCCTTTAATAAAAAAAAAAAATCAAACTGGGAGGAAAAGACCCTCAGGGTTCCATGGTAAAAGATGAACAATTACTATTTAGTATTTAAGTACTAGAGAGTGGTATAGCTGAACCTTGGATCACTTACCTAGCCATGTGACCTTAAGTGTCTCTCTTCACCTCTTTGGGTCTGAGTTTCCTCAGCTCTGAAATAAGGGGTTTGGAATAAGTTATCTCTAAGGGTTCCTTCTAAGTCTATTAATCTAGACAGCTAGGATGTACATAGCTAGTTAATGAGTGACTCAGGACTAGAGTCCAGGTCTTTTGGCTCCAAATGTGGTGCTTTTGTCATTTTATCTCATCCTCTAGGAAACCAGAGCCTATCTGCTACTGGCATCCTGCCATCTATCCTTTTACCTAGCACATCCATTTTCCCTCCCCATACCTCTAGACTCTTTCCTTTTTATTTCTCTTTTGAAAAACAGTCATTGGGTGGGGTGTGACAAATGACAGCCCTTTGACTCCATTTACCATCACTGTAACTCCCCAGATTTCTTTCCTTGACCCTTGCTTTCCTATATATGTCGTGTCTTCCTATTAGAATCTAAACCCTGGAGGGCCTATCTCAGTTTTATATTTGTATCCCCAATGTCTTGCTTCATTCATTCATTCATTCATTCATTCATTCATTCATCTTCTTTACTTTTTAAAAAAAAATTAATTTATTTTTGTTACATTTTCAATGCTGAAATGTATCCCTTTCTCCTTCCTCACCATGCACTGGAGAAGGTTACCATTTGATTGAGATTTATTAATATATGTAAAACCATACTATACATACTTCTATCGATCAGTTCTTTCTCTGGAGGTGGATAGTATCTCTCTTCATAGATGCTTTATAGTTGATTTGAGTATTTATAATACTCAGTGTAACTTGATCGTTCACAATTCTTCTTTGAAAAGTATTGCTATTATGGTATACATGTTTTCTTCGTCCTACTCTCTACAGTTTTCATTATTTCATGCAAATCTTTCCATGTTTTTCTAAAATCAACAAGCTCATCATTTCTTACAGCACAATAGTAGCATTCCAATCACAAATATATTCCTCAACTTGTTTAACCATTTCCCAATTGATGGGCATCCCCTCAATTTCCAATTCTTTGCCACCACAAGGAGAGCTGCTATAAATATTTTAGAACATGTAGATTCTTGTCCTTTTTTCCTGATCACCTTGGAAAACAGACCCAGTAGTGGTATTGCTTTGTCAAAGGGTATTCAGTTTTATAATTCTTTAAGCATAACTTCTCTCCAAAATACTTGGACCAGTTTACAGTTCCACCAACCATCCATTCATTTTCCATGCTACCTTAATAGAATAAAAGCTTCTCAATTTAATTTAGTGCAGAAATAATAATTTTATGTGCTTTAAGAACAAAGTTATTGATATATTTTAACCATTTATTTTCTGCTTCAATGATTGATTCTACTTTCTGAACTAATTTTCCACATCCCACTAAACCTTCCTGTCTATCTGCTCCATCTTTCCTTCAGACTTCATTAGGGGTTCTTATTTCTGTGCTGTTTGCCAACTAGGGATATATTTTTAGCATCATGCTATAAAGCCCTACAAACTGAGTGTTCCAAATGAAACCACTGGCATGTAACCTAGTCACAGTGACTGCTGAGGATGACACTATAATAATATAGTGATCTCAGGCAGAGCAGATGTTTCAGACAGGAGCTTCTGTATTCAACAATAAACCCTTCTGTGGCTGTGCAAAGGGCGTTGCCTGCCTTCTCGGAAGCACTTTGCCACTTGGGGATTCAGTGTGTTTGCCAGCTGTGGCACATATGGTGTCCTCCATCTGACCCAGTCTACAAGCTCCTTTTGAGGGCTAGAGACAAAGTCCTGGAGTCTCCATTATCATAAGAAGCAACATTTGCCCCCTTAAAAGTCATTACCTGATTATGTCCATTTGGAAATTCATGGAAATAGCATGGGGGTGGCTGAGTCCCTAGCCTAGAAAGCAACAATCCCTCTTGAGTTCCTTTTGGGGAAGGATGCCAGCTGGAGATGGCAGCTTAAGGACTTTGGATCTAGTTTATGCTTCTGTTTATACAATAGTAATCATGTGAGGAAATGAAGTCCTCACAAAGGGTAAATCCCAATCCCAGACCTGAGCCTTAGGGAGACCTCAATTCAATTCTGCTTAACAACAATTTCTCATACACCTTTTATGTGACAGTCACTTCCTTGGGAGCTAGGGCTACAGAAAACCACACAATCCCACCCTTAAGGAGCTTCCAACTGGATGGAGGGCTGGGATATGGTCTATTTACCAATATTTAGGGTATATAAGCTAATAATAATAGCAATCAAAGTTAGCAAAAAATTGCACTTTAAGATTTGTAAGCACATGTTATATATGTATATATGTTATCTTCCTGTATATCTAAAACAAACATATGAGATACTGCCATCATATCTACAGATAAAGAAGCTGTACTGGAAGAAAATTGAAAGAAGGGATCACTTTCACCTGAGGGAAGTCAAGGAAGGCAGCCTGGAGCTGGGCCTTGAAATTCTTCTCTTTCTTCAGAAAATGGAGATTAAGGGAAATTGGGTCCCAGGCATTAGGAAGGATCTGTGGGCATGTGTAGAGAGAGGACTCAGAAGTATAGAAGTGGTATAATTTGGTTGGAATATAGAGTATATTTAGTGAAGGATTGATTAGGGTACTCCTAATTCAGTCCCCCAGTCCACTTGATAAAATCACAGGGTGTGAACCTTTGCCATAGAACTGGCGATACTTCCTGTCTCTGTGTGGAGGGACATGTGTTTGCTTGGATGGCATAGAAACTCCTGATTGTTCCTTTCAATTGGAGAGGTTGTGACAAAGATGAGAGTCAAGAGGAGTTGCATACCATGTGGTCTTTGAGAAGATCAAGGAGAAATGAGCCCACCTATTTTGGATCATCTCTCTGGATACCTTAATTATCTTTTTCTTTAGTCCTTGGACTTCTTGCAAGAAGGGAGGAGTTTTCTTCTCTTACTGTTCTCACTTCCACATCTCCCCAGGTATTGGAAACTTCCTTGAGGGGAAGATGGCAGTGGTGGTCAATTTGCTTTCCTAGGTGGAGCCAGGACTGACCCTGGAGTCTTTCTGCTTCATTACTTGAGTGCAGATCATTGACCACTTATGGACCAGAAGTGGACATTGCCAGTCAAGGACAGTAACCTGGTGGATGACAGGTTCCTGAACCCAGTGCCAGCTGCCCAGAGTGAGGTGATTTCCTTAACATCCTTCTTGGAGGAGGATGACTGTGGTCAGGATCATCTTGTAGCTAAGTACTGAGGAAAGCCATGTCCTGACTGACCAGGAAATCCAGGCCTTGTGGGCTGCTCAGAGAGCAGAGGGCTGAGGTGAACATGAATACAAAATATATGTCTAGCCTTTTCATAAAGGGTTTTTTCCTTAGTCATTTTTTGATATATTGATATTTTTAATATCTGTTGAAATATTAGTGCCAGGATTCACATCTGGGCATTGCTATATTTCTTGGTAGAATGATTTCTCAGCATTCATACGTGCTTTGCATTTTAGGCAATTTCTGTGTTGGAAGGAAGGAAATCTGAATCTGTGTTCCAGGCATTACACTAAGTGCTTTACAAATATCATCTCATTCATGATAATCCTGTGAGCCGGTGCTATTATCACCCCCCCCATTACAGTTAAGGAAACTGAGGCAGACAGGTTAAGTGACTTGTCCAGGGTCACACAACTAGCAAAAGAGTCATAGATGGAATTTGAAATAAGGTCTTTTTACTCCAGCACTCTTTCTATTGTGCCACCTAGCAGACTCATTTGGAAAAAATAAACAGTTGTTCTATATGGGTTACCCATATTGTATATTGTGAACCTTTAATTTTTTTTAACAAGTGACAAAAGAGTCCATTATTCTAATATTCAGTATACAAAAAAAAATTTATGTAAAACTGTGAACTTTTATTACGTATAGTTTTTTAAAAAGTATATATCAAGTTCAGTACAATAGTAACAAAACTCCTTTGCTTTATAAGGAGATTGAGAGACTGCCTCTGCATTTGTGTTTATGGGTGGAATTGGGAGAGGATGTCCCTCAATATGGGTTGTAGGGGATATCATAACACTTTGCTAAAACAAGGGGGAAATTGCCTTTTGGATCCGTGGATAGGGAAAGATTCATGACTAAACAAGTGAGACGATCATAGTAAATAAAATGGACAATGTTGATTATATAAAGTTTTTAAAAGCTTAAGATTAGAAGGTAAATTTTTAAGTGGGAAAAAAAATTCTTTGCAGCAAGTTTCTCTGATAATGGTCTCATTTCCCAGGCACATAAGGGACTAATTAAATGTATAAGAATAAGAGCCATTCCTCAATTGATAAATTATCAAAGGCTATGAGAAGACATTTCTTAAGGGAAGGAATTCAAGCTATCTATGACCATATAAAACAATGCTCCAACAAATTAGAACAATTCTTAGATTCTACCTCACACCCATCTGACTGCAAAGTTGACCAAAAAAATGACAGCCATTAGGGATACTACAGGAAAACAGGTACATTGCTTCAATGGAGCTGTGAAATGGTCCAGCCATTCTGGAAAATTATTTGAAACCATGTGCCCAAAGTTCCTGAATTATGCATACTCTTTGACCCAGCTGTACTCTAGTTCATCTGTACTCTATTTCAGAGAAAGAAGAAAAGATCCTATATGTAGAAATGTACACAGATATTTATAGCAGATCATTTTTGTAGAGACGAATAACTGGAAATAAAGTGAATACCCATCAATTGGGTGAATAATTGAAGAAATGATAAAGGAATGTTTTGGAGTGCTATTGTGATGCAAGAAACAATGAAAGAGATGGTTTCAGATGAACTGGGAAGACTTGTATGAACTAAGTAAGAGTGAAGAACCGGGTAAGGTTCAGCAGCCTTGCAAACATGAACACTTTTGAAAGACTTAGGGACTCTGATCCTAAATGATCTTAAGCTTAATGACTAACCGAGATTACAGAAAGCTGATGGTGAAGAAAACTGCCCACCTCCTGACAAAGAGGTGATGGGCTAAATATGTAGAATAAGAGATATTTGTGGAGCTGATCAATATGGCAGTTTGTTTTGCTTCATTTTGCATATTTTTAAAAAGGTTTTCTTTTTCAGTGGGGGAGGACAAAAAGTAATTAAATAAAGTCAATTAAGCTTAGCTAGAAGAAGTGTGACTATTGCTTATGTCTAGTGAAAGACTTTTACTAATCTTTGAGGGAAGATCTTAGAGCACTTTCTTCCTCTTTTGCTCTCTCAGACTTGATTTCTAGCATTAGTACAGCAAAAGGCACTATTTAAAAGTCCCAGGGTCATGTATGAAGGGCGTATGGAAAAAACAAGAGAGCCCATTCGGTGCTGTCAAAGAGCTGCTGCACCAGAGAGCTTGTGGATCACAACGGAGGACACCAACCTGATAAACTTAACCTAACATTGTTTTCTATGTTCTTCTCTATGCTTTCTTTCTGCGTCATCCATTCAAGAGTAGAGGGGAAAAAGAATTGAAAGCAGGACTGAAACAGATATCAGCAAATTATGACCAGCTCACTGCCTCTTTTTGTACCACCAGTGAGCTAATTGGATTTGTCCCTCAGGCATAGGCCTAGAAGAAGCAGCTTTGAGTGGTGTGGATGTTCCTGAATGGACCAAAAATGTAAAGTCCTGGTGTCATCACTGTGAGTGATTGATTCTTGTTGATGGGGGGCGAGGGGGCTCAAGAGGCATAATTATGAATAGGGGAAGTGTATTTCCTCACAGCAGTATTATCCCTAGGATCCTGAGAGAGTTTGAGTGTAGAGTGGTGATGGACTGCTGGGAACTTGAACCTCCTTGTGTTTGAGCAAATGGAGGGTGATTGAGACAGTCCAGAGAGAGTGGTGGCCTGCACCCTGTGTGAGGGTTTACATTGTCGTGATCCATACTAGGCATACTATACCGATACTGCATGTCTAAATGAACTGATGTGCCTCTATGGAGAATGCATCAACCCATTTATATTTTTTATATTTGACTTGTTCAGTCATTTCAGTTGTGTCCAACCCTTTGTGACCCCATTTGGGGTTTTCTTGGCAAAGATACTGGAGTGACTGCTGCCATTTCCTTCTCCAGCTCATTTTATAGATGAGAAAACTGAGGCAAATAGGATTAAGTGACTTGCCCAGGGTCACATGGCTAGTAAGTGTCTGAAGCTGGATTTGAACTCAGATGAGTCTTCCTGACTCCCAGCCTGGTGCTGTGTCCACTGAGTCACCATTGCCTCTAAAAATAAACGAATAAATACATACATATATGAATACATATTTACATATGTATGTATACACATAAACATATATATATTTATATGTGCGTGTGTTTGTATACACACAGAGAAGATAATAGCAAAGCAAGGTCACTTGAGATTACATAGTATGATCCTAAAAGGCCAACACTTTGCTAAAGAAGAGAAAAGCTAAGGCGTATAATAAATGCTAAGAATAACCAGCAATGTTTCTAAGGCTGTATTAGGGAGAGATTACTGCTGAATAGTCAATGATAAGTTGTAGTGGCATTAGGCAACAGTTCAAGCCATCAGGGTTTAGATCAATCACAGAAAATTAATGTGACCCATCTACTGTATTTACTCTCATATAACAGCAGCAAAGCATAAATGGGGCACCAATAGCTCATTACAAAGTAAATGGAACTGGAAAAGGTAGGAAAATCACGTATGGACACTATTCTAGAGGCATTATGATCTTTTAAAACTCCAACTATATTTATATATTTTCATGACATTATTTTTAAGTGGATGTATTTCACCTGTTTCTTGATGTAACCTTGATTTTTGTGACTCTGGGCTATCTCTTAAGGGAGCAACATTTCTGTCTTGCTTTTTGTAGGCTTATGTTGAAATAACTGTTGGACCCTGACTCCCATGCAAAATGCTGTCTCAGTGTTTGTCATAATTGGTATGTTTATTATTTAGTGCTTTCATGACTTATCTCCTAGGAGCATTAAGACACAGCCCTGTATCCTTAGCTTTATTATAATGGAACTACGTGAGCTACTTATTGTCAAGACAAAATTTTTCACTTTGTATAAGTAAAGATCTTTTAGTGGTTAGATTAAAAGATCAATAAAATATATATGTGTGTATATATGTACATATAATAAATCATCACATAATCGAAATATATTTTTCTCTAAAGAAAAAAAACATTACCTGTGTTCTGTGTAGGTGGAATGAACTCTGAAAGTGGCTTGAAAGGGTGGTGGGAGAAAAAGAGAGGGAAAATAGGATTTAAGAAGAGAAAAGGCAAATTTTTTTTCCTTTTTTCTTTTCCAGGAACTGAGGGATGATACAAATCTTTTTATTTTTTAGATGAGAATTTAGAAAAACAGGTCCCCAAAGCCATTACAACTAGTAGTGACTCTGAGAGTAGATCCTATATCTTTTCCCAATTCAGTACTTTCTAGACTATACCATGCTTCATGATTAAACATTTTAATTTTCATTTTGCTTAACCTATTTTTTATTATTTTAGAAAATTCTTTTGCCCATTTTTCTTTGCACTGTAAGTCATATAAACAAACATGTGGAACAGAAAATCTACCACAAATAGAACTGTTAAGAGAGATGATGATTTCCTCATTTTAGTTGTTGTCAGCACTGCTCCCCGCCCCCACCCCAGACTCCATCACCCCCATCGTGGCATCTAAAATGCTGTGATCCGGGTTGCTTCCATTTTTAGATCTATATTTGTTAACAATGAATGTTCCTGTGTGAAATGGAAATTTTTCTTCCTCCTCTAATTGAATTTTTCCTATGAATATGATCTGAAGGAACCAAACAGTTAATCAACAGTCATTAAATTGAGTAAAATTCATGTAAGACTTGAGAATAATTTGCAAAAAGTCAGAAAGTAATTTCTTTCCCTTTCTGTTGCCTTAAGGGGAAGTGGACATTTTTTGTATTAATAACCTCATTAGCACTGTTGCCACGGTTAATAAATTACTCTGGAGGATGTGCTTTCTGGCAAATTACCACCTTCACCTTATTTTCTCATGATAATTGCAATAAAATCGCCTTTATTCTTATTGCCAACTATTGAAATACTAGATGAAGAAAAAAATTCAGTTTTCATGCTAGATATTATTAAATGCAAAAGTGATTCTAAAATAAAGATTTATTATTTATATGGCCAAACCCAAGAAATTCAATAAGAAGCTATAAAATAATAACTTTTCAGCTTAAATTTCTCTGAAATAAAATTAGTAACAAATAATGATGAGGTTGATGAGACACAGCATGATATAGTGATTAGAGGGCTGGCTTTGGAGTCAGGAAGACATACCTGGGTTCAGTCCAGCTTTGGGCAAGTCATTTAAGTTCTCATCTCCCCAGAGGCAACTCTAAGACATAAGTTACAAATGAATTGTCCGTCTTCACTGCTAAAGGAAGTTTCTACCCTAGGAGTTCTCAAAATGGCTGAATTCATAGGTCTGTACCAAAAAAAACCCAAAAACACCACCCTAAAACCCTAAAAAACAAATCTCCCACAGTATAATGTTAAGCTGTTCTGCTTGTAATTTCTAGGAACTTTTGTTTTCTTCTTCAAAAATGAGAATGATATTTGCCCTTCCTTCATTTTCAGGGAATACCGTTATTCATTATTTTTCAAAACCTCTGTCCAGTGGCTATGTGGTGACTTCATTCCCCCCAACAAATCAGGAACAGATATTGTGTTAGAATCCTTAGGGATCACAGGTCCAGAATAGTAATAGTAACAATAAAAATTATTATATGCTTTCAGTTAGCCCACAGAAAATGAACTTGCATCTCAATATTTTTATTCACTTACAAAAAGCAGCTTTTTCAGTTATCTATGTGTGCAGTAGATGACAGAAAATTAGACATAAAAGAATAGTTGCAAGATAATCGTGGCCTAAGACAGTTTCTATTTGAATTCAAATGATCAAGATAAGAGCCATGACTTTTCTTTTTCTAAATTAAAATTTTTTTCAATCAATCAACAACAATCCACCTTCTTTCCTTCCCACTCCTCCCCGCCAACTGAGAAAGAAAAACAAACCCTACATTTTGGTTGTGGTTGTTTAGTTGTTTGGTCATGTGTGACTTTTCATGACCCCTGTAGACCATGGCACAACAGACCCTTCTGTCCTTCTCTATCTCTTAAAGTCTGTTCAAGTTCATGTTTGTTGTTTCCATGACACTAGCTATCCGTCTCATCCTTTGTCATTCACTTTTCCTATTGCCTTCAGTTGTTCCCAACATTAGGGTCTTTTCCAGTGAGTCCTGTCTTCTCATTATGTGGCCAGAGTATTTAAGCTTGACCTTCAGTATTTGACCTTCCAGTGAAAATAAAATAATAAATAAATAAAAATATGTAGGCAACAGGGATCTGGAGTTTGCCAACTCCTTGTTAAATACACAAATGTACATATATGCAAATAGTAAACAGTAACTCTTTTGGCCAGCAGCCCACTTTGATTTTTTTTTGCATGTGTGATTAAAGGGGCCATCCCTTGACTCATTGCTTTTCCAATATTTATTTTACAGTCTAGTTCTAGAATCTCAGGGCAGTTTTCCTTGATAATTTCATGAAAGATGACGTCTAGGCTCTTCTTTTGATCATGGCTTTCAGGTAGTCCCATAATTTTTAAATTGTCTCTCCTGGATCTATTTTCCAGGTCAGTTGTTTTTCCAATGAGATATTTCATATTGTCTTCTATTTTTTCATTCTTTTGGTTTTGTTTTGTAATTTCCTGGTTTCTCATAAAGTCATTAGTTTCCATCTGCTCCATTCTAATTTTTAAAGAACTTTTAAAGAATTTTTCTTCAGTGAGCTTTTGAACCTTCTTCTCCATTTGGCTAATTCTGCTTTTTAAAGCCTTCTTCTCCTCATTGGCTTTTTGGACTTCTTTTGCCATTTGGATTGGTCTATTTTTAAAGGTGTTATTTTCTTCAGCATTTTTGGGGTTTCCTTTAGCAAACTATTGAGTTACTTTTCATGATTTTCTTGCATTGCTTTCATTTTGACTCAATGCTCAAAGAGGTCTATTAACTGAATCGGTGTTACCTCACCCAAAATGAGAACCTGAAAAGGCTTTACCCTAGAAGGGCCAGGGTCTCCCATTGCATCCTGGGCCATCTCCAGTCATCCTAGTGAATATCAGGCCACTGAACCCAGATGGCTCTGGAGGAGAAAATGAGGCTGGTGACCTTGCACAGCCCTCCCTCACTCAAATCCAAGTCAACTGCAAGTCATGTCATCATTCCCTGATGTCATGGTCCTCCTCAAGAATGAAGGACAAACACAATACATACATATACTTAAATATACACATAATATGTTATATGTATGTTATATATGCATATACTTATACATAATATATGGATATATTATGTATATAGGAGGCTTTTTAGTAGTCGAGGCAAAAGGTGATGAGGCTATGCAAGGTGGGCTATCATAGTAGAGGGAAGGGGATGTGTAGGAAAATTCTATGAAGATAGACATGACAAAATTTGGATTTGTGGTGTTAGTGAGACTGGGGTGTCATTGATGATCCCGAGACTGAAACTAGGACAATAGGAGTTTTGTAATATCCTCAACTGTATCAGGGAAAGAAGGTTTTGGGGGAAAAAGAGTGAGATTTCTCAAATATATAGGAAAGTGAGCCAAATTTAAAAAATAAAAGCCATTCCCTACTTGATAAATGGTCAGAGGATATGAATAGGCAGTTTCCAGAAGAAATCACATTTAAAAAATGCTCCAACTCACAACTGATGAGAATAAGGCAAATTAAACCTCATGCCTGTCAGATTGACTGACATGACAAAAAAGGAAAACAACAGATACTGGAGGGGATATGGAAAAATTGAGACACTAATGCATCGTTGATGGAGTTGTGAACTGGTCCAACCATCTAAAGAATAGTTAAGAAATAGTCCCAAAGAGCTATAAATCTGTCCATACCTTTTGACCCAGCAATACTACTGTAGGTCTGTATCCCCAGAAGATCAGAGAAAAGGGAAGAGGACCTATTTGTACCAAAATATTTGTAATAGCTCATTTTATGGTGGCAAAGAATTGGAAATTAAAGAGATACCATCAATTGGGGAATGGTTAAACAAATTGTGGTATATGATTCTGATGGAATGCTTCTATGCTATAAGAAATAATGAGCAGGAAGGTTTCAAAAAACCTGGGAAGACTTATATGAACTGATGCAAAGTAAAGTGAGAACTAAAATATTGTACTCAATAATAGCATAGTATAAGAATGACCAATTGTGAAACTCTAATAAAGACAATGACCCAAGACAGTTCCAAAATTAATGATGAAAAATGCTATACAATTGCAGAGAGAGAACTGATGAACTCTAAATGCAGATTGAAGTATACTTTTTACTCTATTTTTATTATTGTTTTTGTTTTCATTTGCAACATGAGTAATACGGAAATGTTTTGCAAGACTTCACATGTATAATCGATATGAAATTGTTTGCCTTATCAAAGAGGGGGGAATGATAGGAGGGAAAAAGAATTTGGAACTCAAAATTTTTACAAATGATTGTTAATTTTTTTTACATGTAGTTGGGAAATATTTAATGAAACAAAAATAATTAAAAATAAGAATGAGGGCTCTCTTTTTCCTTTATTCATTCTCTCTTTCCATATATATGTGTTTGTATGTATATGTGTGTATATATATTTATATATATGTGTGTGTGCATATATATGTCTATATCTATATCTAAATATGTAAATATGTGTGTTATTTTCTATTGCAGAGATAGAGTGCGGCAGCCCACCAGCGATTCAGCATGCCATCCTTGTGGGGAACTGCAGTTCTAACGTGGGAAGTGTGGTCTACTATACTTGTATAGATGGTTTTGAGAGCACTGGAGGGAATCTTTCCTCACTTTGCACAGCTGAAGGTACCTGGAAGAAAAACACTTTTCATTGCACAGGTATGAACTGTGTCCCAACCTTGATTCTTGTCACTTGGAAAAAATATAAAGCCTATGTGTGTGGAAATGGGAGGGTTCCAAAATTATACCTATTTGAAAAGTCTTCTCTCTCTCCCAGCCTCCCCAAGTATGTGTCTATCTTATATGATAGGTGGCACAGTGTGTATGTGTGTGTGTATATATATATAATATATGAATGCACACACATGTATGTATATATACATGATACACATATGTGTATGTGTGTTTCACAGATAACACAAAGGAGGCACTGGAGTTCTCAGTCTCCAGCTTCTAACAGGTTCAGTCTTGACCTGGTCAGATAGCAGACACCTTCAGAGGGGTTCATAATCAGCTATAGTCCACGCTTCTCAGGAGAGTTACTGATAGTGGAAACACTACTCCTATAGCATTCCCTAATCACTCTTCTCGCAGGAGCAGATGAGCAAGGGGAGCAACTACCCCTATGTCTCGATGGGGGTCAATCGAGACGAGCACAGCTCCTTCACTTCCCTAAATTCCCTCAAGCCTCAGTGGGAGTCAGTTGAAGCAGATATATGCGTTCCTCTATGCATTACCTGTGGTTTCCCCCTCACTGGCCAGTGCCCACTTGCTTCATGGGGCAACGGACAAAGAAGGCATAGTGCTAACAATGGCCTCACAAGTTAACTGTAGCAATATTGTAATTCTACACAAGCATAGCAAATATCACATTATGTCACCCCATATCTCACAACGCAGCCTCAGTAGGACTGTCTGTCCCTAGGATTCCAGGAATTACTATCTAGGGTCCTTGGAACTATTCTGGGAGTTATCATCGAACACTTGGAAACAAGACATTGTCATGGCCATGGATCCTGAGAAACTAAACTCTAAAAAAGGATAACAAAATCCCTCTTATGTAATGTGTTAACTAGGTAGAATAGTGGATAGAGCTCTACACTTGGAGTCAGAAAAACCTGAGTTCAAATTCTGCCCCAGATACTTTACCAGCTGTGTGGCCCTTGCCAAGTTACTTTAACTTAACTTTTCTTATCCCTAGTTTCTTCATCTATAAAATGGGTATAATAAAAACACCTGCCTCACAGTGTTGTGGTGAGAATAAATGAGATATAAAGCACTCTGCAAATATTGCAGTCCTGTATAAATGTTTACTATAATAGTAATATTAATAAATTTCTTAGTGTATTAGGTTCACTGTGGCTATTCAATTTGATGGGGAGGCAACTTGATACAGTGGGAAAACGTCAGTTTGAATCTCAGCTCTGATGCTTCTAAAATCTGTGATCCTGGGTAGGTCACTTTACTTCTTTGGGACTCAGTTTCCTCATCTGTAATATGAGGAGGCTGGACCAGATTGTCTCTAAGGATTCTTCCAGTTCAAACTTTATGATCCCATTATCTTATGATTCATGTTTGTTGAAGGAATCCCACACGTTTGGTGTGTGGAATTATAGTATAGATTGGAGGGACAAAGTCAGGTATTAATTTCTTTTTTTTTTAATTTTAGACTCAAACACCAGAACACAAATACAGAATAGAGAGAAGAAAAAGAAACATATCATACACACAAATACTGAAACTTAAATGCAAAGTAAGAAAAGAAAAAAAGCATGTTATGTGCACAGCAGAACATAGAGGATTCAAAATATGTAGCAATAAATTTTCATTTCAATAAACCCTGTATGATAAATACTACACTTTGTGTTAAGAACTGTCCATCTTTTCTTTTGTTCTCCGCTGTGCACTTTTTATTTTGTTCTTTTCTCCCCTTCCTCCCCTCCCCACTAAGGCTACAAGTAAGTGTAGATGTATTTATATTAGATATATACATTCACATATACATACAAATGTATATATGTGGACATATACTTTCCCTAAGAAATTCTACTCCTGATCTTTGATTTTATGTTTGTGCTTATCTCTTTTTAAAAAATAATTAATTTGTTTTTAGTTTTTAACATTCACTCCTATAAGTTTTAAATTTTCTCCACCTCCCTCCCCTCTTTCCTCCCCTAGATGGCATGCAATCTGATATAGGCTCTACTTATACTGCTTATTAAATATATTTTCACATTAGTTATGTTGTATAGAAGAATTAGAACAAATGGAAGGAACTGTGAGAAAGTAAAAACAAAACAAGATAGAAAATAGTCTGCTTTGATCTCTGGATGTGGACGGCATTGTCCACTGTGAGTCTTTTGGAATTGTTTTAGGTCCTTGCTTTGCTGAGAAGGGCTAAGTCTGTCAATGTTGGTCATCTGTGGGTATCTCCTATTTCCTATCCCTCCTGACTCCTTGAGTTTATTTCTACCTTGCCCTCCTGTTACTTAGCCTACGCCTCCCTCCAAGAAACCTCCCCTATCTTCCCATTCCCATAAATCTAAACGCCCTTCTATATCCACCTTTAACCTATTCCCTCACCCTCCCCTCTAAAGATTCCTCCTTTATCCTCCCCCAAATCCCTTTCTTATTCCCCATTCTCAGTGATCTTTCTGTAACCTACTTTTAACCAATTCCCTCACCACCACCCCCCAGCCCCGCCCCAGAGCCCTCCCTTGTCCTCTCCTCCCTCCCTATTATTCCCTTACTGTTTAGTCCTTCTGAATTTAGAAGACTTTGATACTCACATACGTATGTATATGTACATACAGACATACATATATATGTATGTGTAATGGCAGGTGACCATTTGACGTTACTCCTTGGGGGTGGAAGAGGGTTTCTTTGCTTCAATATCCTCTTCTGAAGATGAAGATGAAGATGAAACCCAGTCTTCTCTATTCTCTATTGTCGTAATAACTTTCTATGGTTGGATTCTTTCTGTTTTGCCTGTGCATTTTTTTTTGTAGCAATAGTTTATTTTTTTGTAACTATCTCTAGTTCTAGTGATGGGGAATGGTGTTTCTGGCCTCAGAGCTTCAGTTCTCCCCTCTAGCCTGGAATCAAAGCCAAACCTCCAGCTTCCTGTAAGTGCCCACAGCCAAGGGTATCTGCCCCACCGCTTCTGCACTCACTGGGCATGAGCTGGTGCCTTCTTGCCCTTGCCACTCTCCACAACACAGCTGGATCTGGCGTTCCTTGTCAGCAGATGTTCCTACTATCTTCCCTGGCTCAGCACCCAATTCCTCTCACTGTCAGGGGTAAAATTTCCTGGGCTAGGGCCCAGGCAGCCTCCAACCCAGCAAACCCCAGGGCTGGCTGCTTGTTGTTCAAGCCAACCCTAGCCTGAAGGTATTTATTCTCCACAGGGACCAAACCTCCTCCTGGGATTAAGGAGGACCCCGTTCTTATTTATTTTTACTTGTACTTTGTTTGTCCTGAGGTGCTATTTTATCTCTTTTGTGGGGGGAAATCTTGAGAGCTTGGAATTTTCTGACCTACTCTGCCATCTTCCAGGTATTGATTTCCAAGTAATTGCCTTAATTTAGTGTGTGGCCTATAATCCCTGGTTAGATTCTGGAAAGGGAGATTCTTCCCTAAAGAGGAAAAGCTGAAGGCATTTTTCTATTATGTCTAGCATCAGAATTGCCCTCTCTGAAGCATTTACCGTTATTAACCATCCTCTCCTCCTAAATATTCTCCCCTCTAGGCTTTCAAGATACTCTTCTCTCCAGATTCTCTTGTTATCTGGGATACTGCTCCTTTTCAGTCTCCTTTCTTGTTCATCAATGTTACTCCCACTAATTATGGGTAAGACTTTGTCCTGAACATTCTTCTTCCCCTTCCTGCTCTGTGCTATCTTACTTAGCTTCTACATGTTCAATGTTCTCTCTCTCTCTCTCTCTCTCTCTGTCCCTCTCTTTCTTTCTCTCATCTTTTTTATCTTTCCTTTCCCCTCCATACATACATAGACAGACACACATATGCATACATAATACATACATATGTGTGGGTATCCAGTCCTGGGATCTCTTCTTAGCTTCACTCATGTGTTACCAACTGCCCATTACATGTCTCGAATTGGATGTCCCATAGATGTCTCAAACTCAATCTCCAAACAGAACTCATTGTTCTATCCTTAAAACTATATTCTCTAATACATGTAGAATGACTTTCATGAAATATATAGGTTCTGTCTGAATCATTCCATAGAGAAGTATTGCAAATCCCATATTTGGTCATCCTCAAAATAGCCTAGTAAAGAATGTGGAGTGGGCAGAGAGGAAAATATTCATAGTTGGAGAGACTGAGAAAAAGTAACTTGTAGAAGGATATATAGCCACATGGGATCAGACCAATCTATAATTCTCTTTGGGACTGCTGTACCAAGGTCTAGTTTGTGAGACAGTATGGTAACTACCCTCTATGACACTGACCTCAAATGATTAGCAGTGTAGTGGAAGCCTCTCTCATTTCTTCTACATGAGGAGCATGCCGTAAATCAAGGCCAGAGATGGAAAGTCTCCTGACTCCCACTCCAGAACTTGAGCCCCTGTAAGGGCTCTCCGTTCACTGGGAATCAGGCATTAGTCATGCTTAATATAAAACGAGGGGATCCACATGAGAGATAGTAACATATTAATTAGTTGATGCTTATAAAGCACTTTGAAGAACAAACTGCTAATTATAATTATCCTTAGCAGCCTGGCTACCTTGAACAAAATGTGTGGCTGCAACAGCTTTCATGGATTAATGTAAGACCTTTCACTGAAAGAAAGAGAAAATATCTACTACACAGGCTGCAGTAAGGAGCGCCTTAAGGAGGCAGACAGGACTCACAGTTCAATTGAAATTTAGCCAAACTCATTATTAAGAGTAATGATAAAAGCTACATTTTGGATTTACAGTTTACAAAGTACTTTCCTCACAACGACTCCAATGTAGTTCATAATGCAAGTAAGATCTCATGCATATGTATAAATCATATGTAGTATAAAGTTGTAATTCATACGACAAGTATGATCACACCGTGACTAGATCATATAACAATTTGGATGGTGCCCATTTTACAAAGGGGGAGACTGGGACTCAGAATTTAATTGACTGGTTTGAAGTTACACAGCCTACAAGTATTCGAATTGTGACTCAAAACCTTCAGGGGTTTGTTTTTTTTTTTTTTTGCCATCAAATTAAGTGCTATTTCCACCGTTATACTCACTGCTGTGATGCTGATTTCTGTTTTTATTGTCTCCCCCCTCTTGGTGTGATGCAGACTTTCTCTGGATGTGAGTTGGTATCTGGACCTATGGTCGGATTAATTCTCAAGATTTTTTCTTTGAGCTCATCCTCTTCTGTCCTTCATTCTTTTCTTTTATGTTCTTTTTATCCTAAGTCCTGCCTCTAAATTTCATTAAAAAAACCTGTTCCATGCTATTCATATGTGTACTATTATGATTTACCTTATTTTTCTTTCTTTCCCCCTTTTTCTTTATGTTCTCTTTTTTCCCCTCCCTCCACTTGTTACCCTTTTCTTGACCCCTGTTCCACTCATCTCTTTCTCTTTACATTTTATTTTTTTAGTGCCAAACTAGTTTGAATTATTTATCTCTGCTGACCCTGCGTTGTATCTAGTTACTTAGTGGATGTCACTCAGACCCTCTTTCATTGATTCAGTAATGAAGATCCTTGCCTTGTCTGGAGCTCAAACTTCAGTCAAGAGCTAACATGCAGTGTTTTGTTTTATTTTGTGGTGCTTTTCTTGTTTTGGTGGGGGGAAGGGAAGTCAGGGGAATGGTAGTGGTGGTTTAAAGACCAGTTTGAACTGGAAACTCCAGACACCTGGAAATTGCGTAATAGCATCAGTTGTCTGGGAAAACCCAGGTGGAGGCTTCGTGCTTGGTGAGCCAGGATACAGTACCTCCAGATCAAAGAGGCTCGATTCTCTTTTGATAAGACTATGCCTGGCTTTTATTCAGTCGGACTAATTTGGTTCTTGATGTTTATGACCTTGGTTAATAATTATAAGATTGATGATGACCCCCATCCAGCTCCCTTCAGGATGACATCTTTGCTGAAATGGGGAACATTTAACCATAAAGTCTCCCCTTGCACCCTTAGAGCAGTAATATTTGTCCTGAGCCCTGATTATAGATGCTTTGCTGAGGAAGGAAGGAAGGAAGAAAGGAAGGAAGGAAGAAAGGAAGGAAGGAAGGAAAGAAGGAAGGAAGGAAAGGGTACAAAACAAGAAAGAAAAAAATGCTTCTAGGGTCTTTATTAAACTTCTCCTCTTCCCATGTATATGGCTAGTTACATAAATGGATACAGTTACATAAATAAATGCATGAATGATTCCCTGTATAAGTGATAGCTTTGCACAGTCCATCCTATGATGTCAGACTGTAAAATAACAAGATTGACCTTGTAGCAAAATCAATGATTTTGTAACAAATATACTAGAACCTTTCTATTTAGATGAGCGTTATTTATCAAAGTAATCACCATGGAAGGCTATACTTTTATTCCAGTGATGCTGGTGTTGCTCAGACTTTCTTCTTTTTTTGCAGTGCCTTTTTAGGATTGGCTTAAGAACCAGATTGGGCATGTAGGTGGCATAGTGGATAGAGTGCCGGGCTTGGAATCAGGAAAACTTATCTTCCTGAGTTCAAATCTGACTCAGACAGTTACTAGCTGTGTGTCTCTGGGCAAGTCACTTCATTCTGCTTCCGTTTCTTCATCTGTAAAATGAGCGTGAGAAGAAAATGACACACCACTCTAGTACCTTTGCGAAGAAAACCCCAGATGGGGTTACAAAGAGTCAAACATGACAAAAAGAAAAAAAAGATTAAATACCAGATTATGAGCATACAAGAAAATTAGTCTTGTAACTTAATCAGACTCTGTTTCTTAAAATAAATTTTTATTGATGTCATTTTTAACATCACTATAATTTCCTCTAGTATCATTATTTCTACCTATTCCCTCCCAGGCTGCTATTTTATTTAACAAAGAATATTTTAAAGATAAAGAAAGCAAAAGGTGAAACAATTAGCATGACTGATCAATACAGCAAAAAAGTCTGAAAATATGGGTAACATAACCAACATACTCATGAACCTCTTTTCTCTGAAAAGGGGTAGTGTGGGGCTAACTTCTCATACCTCTGCTTTTGAGTCATGCTTGTTCTTTGTAATTTTGCACAATTCATTTTTTTGTGTGGTTTGTAATTTACATAGTCATAATCAATTGTGTACATTGTTTTCTTGGCTCTCCTTACTTTACTTTGCATCAATTCATGTAGCTCTTTCCAAGCTTCATTATATTCATCACAGTCAGAATTTCTTATAGCACAGTAATATTCCTTTACATTCATTTATCATAGCTTGTTTAGCTTTTCCCAATGGATAGGTACTGACTTTGTTTTCAATTCTTTTCTCAGACTTTGTTTTTGACCGAAAATCAAATAAGCCAGTCCCAACTGGCTCACAAGAGCTGATTAGTAAATTTTCAGTGTTAGCATTTATATCTGCAAAATGAGTAAATGTTACAACTCAGGGCATGATTTATTGTTTTATTGATTGTCCAGAGTTAGGAGGTTAATGATTAATAAATTAATGTTAATGGAGAAATGTTAATGATGCAAACTAAACTTATAAGTGTGTTAGGTGTACATTTATTTTCTTGGGAAGCTGGTTGTTAAACATTTACCTGCATGCCACTCAGTTTGAGCCCCTATATGACTTCTTCCAGGATGATTTTAGGTTATTTCCAGAAATCATGTCTACCCTGAAAAAGATAGAGATTTTTCCACCTCTGAAATTAGGTAACCTTTGCAGGTAAATCTAAAGAAGAATTAGATAACTAGTGTTTTATATTAGTGCATACTATGTGCCGGATATTGTACCAATATTATCTTATTTGATCCTCGTAACAACCCTGGGAGGTAAGTGCTGTTATTATCCCCGTTTTACAGATAGTAACTAACATTTGGATATCAAACAACAAAAAACAAAAGCTAACATTTATATAGCACTTACTACGTACCAGGTACTGGGCTAAGTGCAATTATTATCTTATTTGATTATCATATCAACCCTGGGAGCTAGGTACTATTATTCCCATTTTACAGTTGTGGAAACTTAAGAAAACAGAGGTAAAATGACTTATAGTCAGGATCACACAGGTAGTGTCTGAGATCAAGTTTGAACTCAGGTCCTCCTGACTGCAGGTCCAGGGTTCTACCCACTTCACCACTCAGTGTCAATTCGCTGTTGGAATAAATGTATAGTTTCCTCACAGGGACTATTTTGAAGGGAAGTCTTTATTTGGATATATGAGGTCTGGTGTGCTTGTTTAGAAAAATGATTTATATTATTCTCTATATAGTAACACCTAAACCCTATCAGATTCTGATGTTTAGGAGGAGTGGTTACCAAATCCTTTGAGATTAGTGTATGCGGGCTGGAGGTCATAGTAAAACTAAGCCCTGTCCTACAAGTTCTGTCATACAAGATACCCAGAGGAAAGGCTGAAACTAAGCAACAGTCAGTAGGGAGGTTTTAGAAAAAAAAAAAAAAAAAACTCAGGTGATTCTAGGACCCTTAGCAACAAACCTTTAAGTGAGTATGCAGATCACAGGTCAGTAAATGAGGACAAAGTCTTCGTGGGGAAAAAGATGTCCTTTAGCCAGATAAGGACAGAACAATGCATAGCTGAGCCAACTGGATTTTCTGCTCAATAGGGCCTAACCTCACTCTAATTTGGAACTCTGAGCACCCCTTCTGATTAAATCTACACTTGGGAGTCACAAAGAAGCAAGCATGTTTCAGTTGGCACTGAGAGATTTCTGAGAAAACAATTCTGACCCTTTCTTCTGAGATGGAGATTAAACCAAGAAAAAGGGTCTTTGAAATGCTCAATGCTAACTTTTCCTAGCATTCTGGTTCCATTTCCACAGAGCTTGCATGACAAGCCGGGAGCAGGTGGTATTTGTACACTGGCAGCTGTCATTAGTGAAAAACTAAAGGGAAGAATGGAGGGGGGGAAGAGAGAGAGACAAAGAGAGAGAAATAGAGACAAAGACACACAGAGAGAGACAGAGATACAGAGAGACACAGAGCCAGTTACAGAGAGAGACAGAGAGCAAGAGCATCTTTTATGTTTGGTTTTCTTCTTTCTTTGGCTTCCTTCCTCAGGAGAGGGGCCTCCTAGTAGAAGATTCATGTGCTCTCTGTGTAAACTGACATGCTAGGGGCCTTTCTTTTCAGTAGTTCATCAAAAGGGAAGTGGTTTGGGTTGCAGGGTTTTTGTTCTCTGGAATGGTCAGTGAGGCAACAGAGTCATGTGAGAATGATCAGGGGGACCCAGAACCCCAGAGACATAAACTGCTACTTCTGGACATCTGTTGTATATTGATCAGATGTGAGAATTTGAAAGAGATCTTAGAGATTATTGAATAATTAATAACTATTTGTAAGAATAATAGTGAACATGTATATGTCACTTGACATATACATACATATCAAATACCTCCTTTGATCCTTACAACAAATCTGTAAGGTGTTACATTTATAGAATATTCATCTTACAGATGAGGAAAACAGACACAGTTCCCAGGGTTACACAGATAGTAAGTGTCTAAAGTAGCATTTTAAACTCAGGTCTTCCTGACTTCAAATCTTTGGCTGTCCACTGTGCCACCTGGCTGCCTCATTTAATTAATGTCTGATTCACAAAGGGGTTGTGCTAGATGCTGACGATGCAAAGGTAAAAATGCATGACCTCAAGGGAGCTTAATTTCTCTGGGGAAACCTAGGATGGGAAAGCAAATGGAAACTGATAAATATAATACAATGTACAAGGTGTGAGGGTAGCAAAGAGGAGATCCAGACAAAGTATCCTTGTCTCACTGTGAATGGAGAAGCCAGCCTCAGAGGTGATGTGTGCCGTAGAAAAACAGTGATACTGGTTCTATAATCAGTTGTTAGGTGGCACTCTGTACGTAGAGCTCAAAGTAGCCCTTGCTTAATGGGCTTTTACTCTAAGATGGCTGGATGGATTTGAGTTCAGTTAGTAGTGTGGTTGGTACTGACCACAAGATAACTGAGTTTACATATAAGAGTACTGGAAGTATCTTAGAATAGGTCCCTTGGGGACAAACCTTGAAAAGAGATTTGCTTGGGGTGATATATCTTAGATCAGGAGTTATTAACTTTTTTGGTGTCATGTGTACACCTTAAACAATCTGGTGAAGCCCTATAGACCCCTTCAGAAAAACATTTTTTAGTGGATAAAATGAAATATGTGAGATTACAAGAGAATACAGTAATACAAAAGGAATACAGTAATCAAACACACACAAACACATATATGTATATATAATTTAAAATTTTACATGTTCCAGCTTAAAACCTCTAGAGAGTAATCTCCTTGTATGATGGGAAAAAAATCAAACTAGCATCACCTGGAATTTTGTTCTTTGGTAAAATGAGGGATAAGAGGGATATTTGTGATCCAAGGATAACAAATCGGTGTTTTTCACTAATTTTTAAAGAAATTATGAATCACGTCTAGAGCTAAATCCCAGAGAGGGAACTGGCTGGTGTCTTATAGATGCTGCTTTAACTCAGGCCACTAGGAAGTTACCATAGTTTTCAGAGAGGCTTAGTATGGTACCAGGAAATAACTTAGGCGTAAGTATAATGTTGTTTGACATGGGCCTCTATTTAAAAACAAACATGAAAATCCAGAGAAATTAATGAACTCCTCATTGAGCTGGAACAAAGTACTCAAACCTGCAAGGTCAAGGAATATGGTAGAGAGATTAGTGTTTACCTTAACAGATTTTCTTAGGCTCAGCTCTCTAGCCTGTGGGAGCCAGCTCTCTGTGGAGAGTGGTAGTGGGGCTTTTTCTATCTCTGCCTTTCTTAGAATTATCACTGACCTTGGAATTAACCTCCAAATCATGATGCCCCTTTGATTAGTGTGAGCAGAGAAAAGGATGAGATACTCTGTGGGAGTGCTGACTCATCTGGAGGCCCAACCTAAGCTCCCTTTTAGCTTCAGGGTATTTGGAACCACAGTGGCCCCCAGTGGGCTGCCAGATTAATCACAGGCAGAAACTTCTCATCAGTGGGGGGTGGGGAGATGGGGGAGGTGGGAAATCATTCTTTTCCACCCTAGCCAATACTTATGTGACCTACCCAGGTTTCATGGATTACTTAGGAGTGTTCAATTGTTGGGTTAGTTTGCGTTGATGAATATCAAATCATTAACGTGAATATTAGTAACATTGCTGATACAAATAAACTAGGTCATTCTCCCATGGTTTTCTACTAGGATTTTTCAAGGCCACATTGATGATTGTTGTGTATTATTTTTTTAATACAGAAAAAAAGGCATTCATTACAAATGTATCTGTGTTTAATAACACCTGTGTGAAGTGGAGAGTGAGTCCAGAAAGAGAGGACTTGAAGATGGTTTATCTGGTAAGGGAAACAATTGGTTTTTCTTCCTTGTAGAAAAGAAGTCATATTGGAGTCAAAATTTAATTACAGGCTTAATTAAGTGTAACAGTGATTAGGACCATATTTATTAAGACCCCATTCCTAGGGGAACTTCCTAATCCACTCGCTGTCCAATCCCAGCACTGTTTCAATTCATTTTAGTCTAATCCTAGAGGCAGAATGTCAAGTCACTTTAACCTTTTGATGTTCTACGTAACTCTCTAGGGCTAGAAGTTTTGCTGAGAAGTAACTGATGAATTTTCTCACCTTGGGTACTAATGAATTCGTAGGTCCAGTTCCTATCTCTATCAATTAAACAAGCATTTGTTAAATGCCTACTATTGATGCAAAACCAAAACAGTCTCTCAGGATTTCTGTTCTTCTGGAGAGAAATAATGTGTATACATATAAGTAGATACATAGTATTTTGATGGAGTCAAAAAGAATTGAGTTCAAATCCAACCTCAGACACTTACTAGCTGTGTGACCCTGGGCAAGTCACTTCACCCTGTTTGCCTCAGTTTCCTCATCTCTAAAATGAGCTGGAGAAGGAAATGGCAAACCCCTCTAGAACCTTTGCCAAAGAAAATCCCAAACGGGGTTATGAAGAGTAGGGTGGGATTGGAAAAATGACTAAACCACAAGTAGATACACAATGAAAAGCACTGGGGTAGGGCTTTTAAGGACATCTCAGATGAAGGACATTTTCCCACATTTTGTCTAAAGCCTAGCTCACGTGATAAAAGGATCAAAATACAGCAGCTTGTTAGTTACTTTAAATTCTATGGGGGTGATTTGGTTGATCTATGCAACTGAATCCTCCCCACCCCATCCCGTTAGATGTATTTAGATGTGTTTGATGATGATTATAGCTCCAAATTCTATGAAATGGAGAGGAGGAGCAAGAGTTCTTTGAAAACTATAGATGCAGGATTAAATCCTACTGAAGATGGTCTCTATAGAATCCAGTTCTAATAACTGAGGGATTCAGGAAAGATCTACTATTAAAAGTGAATCATTAATATAGGGAATTCATATGCCAGTTTGTATTGCAATTTTTATTTTAATATTATTAAAATGTTATAATGTTTATTCACTCATTTATCTATTGATTCATTTATTTTTAAGTGGGTTCTCCCTATCTTGGCTAGGCTGGAAGTATAGCAACCTGACCCCATTATGAACCAGTCCAGAAGCTTTGACCTGCTCCATTTCCAAAACCTTACTGGTTTTCCCCTCCTTTGGCAGCTTTGTGTCTCCATGCTCCTGTGAGGGATGACATGTACGTGTGTGTGTGGGGGGGGGTCCCTCATATTTGTATGGACTGGACTTAATGCCGATCTTTGATTGGCCTTAACCATACTGAGCTCAAGTGATGAAATAGCTTTAGTTGAAGGGAGTATAGGTATAGGTAACCATGCCAAGCCTCTACTGAAAATTTTAAAGAATGAACAAGTTTTTTTAAAAATTAGTATCATATTTGTTATTGATTTTTTTAAACTGTTGCTCAGTGAAACTGTTATTTTAACTGTTAAAAAATCACTGTTGTATTTGTTGGGCAGGATAGAGTACTGGGCCAAGACTTCGTAATTTCAGATATGGCCTCAGACTCTTACTAGCTGTCATTTAACCCTGTTTCCCTTAGTTCCTCATCTGTCAAATGAGCTGCCAAAGGAAATGGCAAACAACTCTAGTATCTTTGAACCCCAATGGGGTTATGAAGAATTGAATACAACTGAAAAACAACTGACCAACAACATTATATTTGTTCTCCTACATCTTTTCTTTAGGCACGTATTCAGTTAAAAAAAGAGATTTGTTTGCTTGCATTATGGTATTTTCACTAATATTTATTCCTGAGATCATATGCCCCACAACCCCGAATGAGAGCTGGAAGTTAGAATAGCTTACTCTTTACCTGCTGGTAGAGGGTTACAGAACAATATAGCAAAGGTCTTTACTGTGAGTCATCTTTTGTTTAGAAGAAAAGGGTTGGCTACACAGAAATGACTTTATTAACCCTCTAGTATTAGATGATTTGTCATCAATATCAAATTAATGAACATTGAACATTTTACTAATCACTCTGTGGGATCCTGTTTTTAGATACATGGATGCCTGGTGACCAATTCATTCATGACAACTCCTTCAGCTAAGTAGTTTGGTGTGGAATGAAGTATGGTGGGGTGGGGTGGAGAGGGCAGGAGTCAGAGTTCAAGAAAAAGAGTTTCTGTGATCTTTCTTCATCCAGCACCCTGACAACTCATCTCCTACCACAGATACACATTCAAGGACAGCAACGAGATGGGATAGAGTTTGTCCATGAGGACTTGTTGAATCTTACCACAAGCAGTCAGGAGCCTGAGGTCTGCCTGCATCTTCATCAGGGTACCAACTATACCGTGGCCATTAGGATTACGTTTCCTAGGCTCTCTGTGCCTGTAAATGTCAGGATCCAAACAGATGGTAAGTGGTAGAGAAGTTGTGCTAATGGGTGACCCTGAGGTTATAGACTACTCCCTTCTATCAAAGTGGGGGTAATGTAGGGAAGCTCCTAGAGTGTCTGGGGGTGGGATATGGCTTCTTGACTTAGATGATCCAGCTCCAGAGCACATTGGGAAGTGGGAGAATACTTTCCCTTATAATGACTGTCTCCTGGCTTCTCTGTCTTCCTTCAAGTTTTAGCTCTTACAGGATATCTTTCCCAACTCCTTTTAATTTTAGTGCCCTCTCTCTGTTGATTTTTTTCAATTT
The DNA here is from genome assembly GCF_028372415.1 of Notamacropus eugenii. Taxonomy (NCBI): domain Eukaryota; kingdom Metazoa; phylum Chordata; class Mammalia; order Diprotodontia; family Macropodidae; genus Notamacropus; species Notamacropus eugenii. The sequence continues at coordinate 402,858,625 of NC_092874.1, forward strand.
ATCTCATATATATCTTCTTTCTACATAATTGTTTACATGTTTTCTCCTTCATTCAACTGTGAATTGCTTGAAAGCAGGATCTGTCTTTTGCCCTTCTTTGTATCCTGGTGCTTAGCACAGTGCTTGGTAAGTAGTAGATACTTAACCCTAAAATGTGTTTATTGGCTGACTGATTGATAGAATGTGTGGATTTTTGTTGTTGATTAGAAGTGAATATTAGAAGCCTTGGCTTAAAAAAAAGAGATACCTTAGCCATTAGCTTTTGCTGCCTTGAGGTGCTTAAAGAGCCTGATAATGGTGAGTCCTGAATGAACCGTGGTAGTGTGTCATTGTTGGAAGAACAGAGATCTAGATCTATAGAAAAATAGAACCCCCCTTAGAAGCACATTGCAGAATGTGGGTAAAGGTAGTATGCAAAATAAATAAGATTTTTGTACTAGAGGCCTTTCTACAAAATGCTGTAATATTAGTCACTAGTAATAATAATGGTGATGATAATTAGCATTTATGTAGCACCTACTAAGTGCCATATAATGCACCAGCTGCTTTACAAATGTTATCTCATTTGATCCTCACAATGAGCCTGAAGGTAGGTGTTATTATTATCACCATTTTATTGTTGTGGTTCTCTGCCAAGAAAACCCTTAATGGGTTCACAAAGAGGCTTTCTTGGTGTAGATAACAGAGTGAATTGCCCAGGTCACACAGATAGTAAGTGTGTGAGTCCAGGTTTGAACTAAGGAAGATGAGTCTTCCCGGCTCAAGGACTGGCATTCTATCCACTGCTCCATCTAGTTGCCCATTTTATAGTTGAGGAAACTGAGGCAGGCCAACAGATTAAATGGCTTTTCCAAGGTCATACAGACACTAAGTGTCTGAGGTAGGATTTGAACTCAGGTCATCCTGACTCAAGTACTGACAGAGAAAGAACCTTACTTAATGGATAATGAAGGATGAAGAACAATCTGTGAGTATTAGTAGCTGCCCCACTGGGAACTCAACTAACCAGTTCCATTTGGGCAATGCTATTTCCTTCCTTCCATCCTTCCTTCCTTCCTTCCTTCCTTCCTTCCTTCCTTCCTTCCTTCCTTCCTTCCTTCCTTCCTTCCTTCCTTCCTTCCTTCCTTCCTTCCTTCCTTCCTTTCTTCCTTCCTTCTTCCTTCCTTCTTCTTCTCCTCCTACTGCTCTTCTCCCTCTGTCCACATGGGTAGTCACATACTTACTTTACCCAAAGGAATATAAATTTTAATTGCTTGTAATTCACAAGAGATCTTGGGGTTTGGAGGTTAGATTTTTTCTTCCCTACTTATTTATTCTATTAATGTTATTTTTAAACTGGTGCAATTTGTCTCACATAGCTTGCATTTATAATTTTTCGAAATACAGCTCTGGTAAATCAGGCTTTGATAAAGCCCATTGGGATTCAACTGTAGCTACTTGCCTATACCTTTAAATTCAAATTACTCTGGCTCTCATTGATTGGTCAGTACTAGGTCCCAGCCTAAGCCTTACTTGCTTTTGAGTTTTGATGGCTCAGAGTGAGTGTAAATAGCAATTGTTTCTGTCCTGGCCAAAAACCTTGAGGAAAGGTCTTCTTTCCCCTCCCAGACTGATTTTTTTTGAGAAGGCAAACTAGACCATCTTTTGCCTCAAATCTTACCTAGCCTTTAATTACTGAATGGGTGTTGCTGAAGAAAAACTGAGACCTGGGAAAGACCTTAGCTTAAAAAGGCCAAGGTCTCCCACTGCATTCAGGGCCACTATCAGTTGTTCTGACCTATGAAGCTGATGATTTTGCATAGTTCTGCCTCACTCAATTTTATGATCTCCCTATAAGATTAACCATGTTATGAGAAAGGAATTTTCGTAGTTGAGTAGGTGGTAAATACAATAAGATAAAAGGGTTGACAAATTGTCAATTGAAATCACCACCCAGGATATCTGTGTTTTCTTTCCCATTAACATGCCATAGCATAGTATATGTCTACAAAATATTGAGAAAAGGAAAAAGACCAGACACCAATGGATGTCATCGGTCCTCTTAGAGAGTGAAAGACAAACAACATAGCAGTGAAGTTAAGAGGATCTGAGTTTAAATTCTTTCTCTGATAAACTCTAATTTTGTAAGCTTGGACAAGACAACTCTTGAAGACTAAAAATTATCAGCAAAGTTCTGATCTGAATGAGTGGGATTAGTGTGTGTGTGTGTGTGTGTGTGTGTGTGTGTGTGTGTGTGTGTGTGTGTGTTGAACCCAGGTCTAATTCTTACCCCTGGCTGCCAATTAATTAACTAAAAAAACAATAAAAAAAAAATCCTAACTCCCATGATGTCCCCTTTGTCTTTGATTACAAGCCCATTTGCCACTCTTTAGGTCTATGTAACAGATATTCAGGGTTCTCACCAATTACTTTTCTGTTAAATGACCACTTAACTGGTATAGGTGGGTGTTCCTTCTAAATTATACTCAGTTAAGATTGACAAGTTTTGCCTGCAGGCCTTCTTTTTGCTCATAGAAACTGTTCATTTCTTTTACAGTTCCATGTAAAAAGGTCATTTCTTTTTCCCAACCACAGTCACATTGTTCCCTTTAGCTCACAAATTAGAGCCTGTTGACCTGAAAGTTCGGTTAAAGGACATAAACAGATTAGGTGATATGTAAATTCATATTGTTTATTCCCTTAAAGCTGGCAGATACGTGCTGCATGAAGCCAAAACATAAGTTCTGACTGTCTGATAAAAGAATGACCAGTCTTAAATATGTTTTAGAACAATCCCAACTTAGCATGTCTGTATCACTCAAATTTACTTTTTTCTTCCAAATTTATTAATTTATTTTTTAGTTTTCAGCAATCACTACCATAAGTTCGAAATTTTCTTCCCCTCTTTCCCTAGGATAGCATGCAATCTTATATGGGTTCTACACATGCATCCCTATTAAACACATTGCCACATTAGTTATTTTGCATAGAAGAATTAAAACGAATGGGAGAAACCATGATAAAAGCAAAAGGAGAAAACAGTCTGCTTCATTCTGCATTCTGACTCCATAGTTCTCTCTCTGGATGTGGATGGCATTTTGTGTCACAAGTCCTTTGAAAATGTTTCAGGTCCTTATTGCTGTGAAGGGCTAAGTCTTTCAAAAACAGTCTCCCACACTGTGGCTATTACTGTGTACAATTTCTCCTGGCTCTACTTACTTTACTCAGCTCATATAAATATAAATCTTTCCATGTTTTTCTGAAGTCCACCTGTTTGTCATTTCTTATAGCACAATAATATTCCATTACATTTATATATCATAACTTGTTCAATCGTTCCCCAATTGAGGGGCATTCTCTAGATTTCCAGTTCTTGGCCACCACAAAAAGAGCTGCTACAAGTATTTTTGTACATGTGGGTTCTTTTCCCATTTTTATGATCTCTTTGGGATACAGCCCTAGAAGTGATATGGCTGGTCAAGGGGTGTGCACATTTTTGTAACCCTTTGGGCATAATTCCAAATTGCTCTCCAGAATGGTTGGATCAGCTCACAGCTCCACCAACAATGAATTATTGTTCCAACTTTCCCACATCTTCTCCAGTATTTATCATTTTCCTGTTTTGTCATGTTAGTCAGTCTGATAGGTGTGATGTGGTACCTCGGAGTTGTTTGATTTGCATTTCTCTAATCAATAGTGATTTAGAGCTTTTTTTATATGACTATAGATATCTTTAATTTCTTCCTCTGAAAACTGCCTGTTCATTTCCTTTAACCATTTATAAATTGGGAATGGCTTGTATTCTTGTAAATTTGACTCAGTTCTCTATGTATTTTAGAAATGAGGCCTTTATCACAGACACTTCTTGTAAAAAGTCTTTCTCAGCTTTCTGCTTCCCTTCTAATCTTGGTTGCATTAACTTTATTTGTACAAAAACTTTTCAATTTGATGTAATCATAGTTATCCATTTTGCACTTCATAATGTTCTCTATCTCTTGTTTGGTCATAAATTCCTCCATTCTCCATAAATTTGACAAATAAACTATTCCTTGCTTCCCTAGATTGTTTATAGTATCTACCTTTATACCTAGATCGTGTACCCATTTGGACTTTATTCTGGTGTACGGTGTCAGACATTGGTCTGTATCCAATTTCCACCACACTATTTTCCAGTTTTCCCAGCAGTTTTTGTCAAATAATGAGTTCTTATCCCAGAAACTAGGATCCTTGGGTTTATTAAACAGTAGATTGCTAGTCCTTGACTACTGTGACTTGTGTACCTACCCTATTCCACTTATCTACCCCTCTATTTCTTAACCAGTACCAAGTGGTTTTGATGATTGCTGCTTTATAATAAAGATATCGTATGGCTAGGTCACCTTTCCTAGTGTTTCTTTTCATTAGTCCCCTTGATATTCTGGATCTTTTGTTCTTCCAGATGTATTTTGATATTACTTTTTTTTAGTAATTTTTGGTAGTTTGATTGGTATGGCACTGAAGAAGTAAATTAATTTAAGTAGGTCATTCAATTTTATGATCTCCATATATGATTAACCATGTTATGAGAAAGGAATTTTCTTAGTTGAATAGGTGGTCAATACAATAAGATAAAAGAGTTGAAAAATTGTCAATTGAAATTACCACCATGGATATCTGTGTTTTTTTAATCATTAACATGCTATAACATAGTATAGGTCTGCAAAATATTAAGATAAGGAAAAAGTCCCATTATTTGAGATAGTGTCTCAAGTTAAGAGTTTCGTCCTTAATGATTATAAACAGAGGAAAAAAAACTCTCTTAAGTCTGGCCTTGTTTACATAGGAAGAGATATTCTCCGAGTTTACTCAGAGAACAAAGAAGCTGTTGAGTCCAGGCTCTTCTTCTGATTGATTAATTCAAGCTCTGGCCCTTATTGAAGTTATTAAATTGATATTAAATGATTATCAAGCTGCATTCCAAATTGACCTATAAAAGAGTCAAGTACATTTTTTTTCCTTCGTGCTTTCTATTAGAACCATATATTCTTCTAAGCCCCATGTGAAACTCACCATTTATACCAAATATAAAACTGAACAATTTTGTTTGATTTTGTTATATAGTGCTTTATTGATATTTGGGTACTCAGATGAATCTATGATTCTTATCGATTTATATGGGCCTTCCAATGATGCCAGTTGCATCCTATCTTTGCCTGCTCTTCCAGGTGACTATTGGCTCCTATAGTTCACTTAACTTACTAGGAGCATTCCTATATTTCTTCTGACATCATCTGGATACAAATGGAGCATCTTGACTGTCCTGTTATTCTACACTCATTTTTTAATGCATGCATATTCCTGATGATATTATTAACGCTGGTTCTTCTTTCAAATTTCTTATTTATTATATTGCTGCCTGCTCATTCTCACCATGAGCACCTCATATACTGATATCAAGTTTTTTTTGAGGGGTAGGTATATGTTCATATTATATTTAACTTAATTCATCAAACATTTATTGTACATTTATTAGGTGCCAAGCCCTGAGCTGGAACACTGGGGATACATAAGAATGAATAGTCCCTACCCTCAAGGAGCTTATGTTCTATTATTTAGTATATGTAATAATGAGGTATGCAGGGGTGTGATGGACCCAGCTGTTTTGGTTCTCAACCGCTGATTGTTAAGTTTTCATTGTGAGCCTTTTACACCTTGGAAATTGGCCAAAGATGCAGAAAAGGACCTGATTTTGTTGTTGTTGTTATTGATTACCTAGACTACAAATGTCTTATGGAAATGGGGGCCACTGGATGTCCATAAGAACCCCTATAGCCATATGCATATTGACTTAGAAAACTACACATTAATATTATTCATGCATGGTATCTTTATATTGTTAAATATTTTCCAATTTCTAGTTTGACTGCCTCTGGGAGTGTTGCAGGCAGTGTGTTTGATACCTCTAGTCAAGGCTTAAGAGAATGATGGGCATTGCCAGATGTTATGGTTCATAGAGCAGCAGCCCTAGAAACAGGAGGACCTAAGTTCCAATCCATCCTCAGACACGTACCTCAAGGGAAAAAAAGGAAAAAAGAAATTGATGAAGGAAATGTCAATAATGTAGATTAAATTTAAAAGTGTGTGGTGTATATACAATATTTTTTAAAAATGGAGAGCCAGTTGTTAAACATATACCAACATATCCCTGGAAGTATAGTATAATGAAGTTCTACTGAATTGAATATGATAACATATAATGGACTCTATTTTTTTTTTAAGTATTCAGCATGCTGTAATGAGAAAATCCCTGGACTTGGAATCCAAAGACCTGAGGTTCTAGTTCAGTATCTGTCATTATGAGTATTTATGGCCTTGGGCAAGTTACTTCCATTCTTTGGATTTCATTTTTCAAGCTAAGGGGTTGGATTAGATGATCCATAAAGTCTCTTCCAGCTCTGAACATCTGCAGTTTTATGACTCCTCAAAGGCCTGTATCTAGTGTAGTTTCTATTCAATCAACCAATAAAAAGTCATTAAATGTTTCCTGTGTGCCAGACATACGTATTATAGATGGCTCAAGGAAACCAGGTTTATTTGATAACCAAGCTTTTCACCAGCCTGGTGTGGTGAGTAGTTTGTGAAAGAGCTGTGTTCTCTTGGAGAGGCCGTTTGGTTCAGTGGACCTCAGAGGACATGTATCCACATCCTGGCTCCTATACTAATTATTTACTTGACTTTGGTTAAATTACTTCTCTCATCTTCCTCACCTATAAAATAAGGGGATAGAAGTAGATGGTGACTGAAATTTTTTCTAGTGTTAAATCTCTGATCTTAGAGCTAGTCTTTCCTTCTGCTCCTTGACAATATACTGGTGACTGCCGTTATTTTTCTGTGTCCAAAAAAGAGCAAGATTTTTTGAATCATGAAATAGCAATCCTAAACAATGCGATGGGAGAAAAAATGCTTAATTAGATTGTTTGCTAAATGGCTAAAACTTTCCCTTAGAGCAGTAGTATCAAATTCAAGTAGAAAGGAAGGGTAGTCGCTCTAAACTATCCATATGGATCCTTGCAGGCTATATATTGACTTGGAAAGCCACACGTTGTTTATTTCTTTTAAAAAAATTAATACATGAACATATTAAAATCAGCCAGGAACTACATTTCCATCTGGTTTGGGACACGCTCAAGGAAAGGTTTTGCCTAGGTCACCAGCCTTGTGTTTGACATCTTTGCCTGAGAGTAATTAGGGAGGGCGGGGAGTAGCAGCAGGAGTGCACATAAGCAAAAAAGCAATATTTTCTCCTGTTATATCTTTTAAACAATATGTCAAACCACAGTGGGTAATTTCACATTCCTTATTTGTCCAAATTCAGTCCCTGAAGGTGTCATTGCTTAAGTACAGATTTATTCAGGGGTTAAATAGAATTCTATAGGAAGTCTTCGCATTCTTAGAGTAGACCCCTGCCCCCAACTCACACAAACATGTGAAGAATTCCCCTAGTGAAATGGGATGAGAACAGTTTGTTCCAATGGCCACGAAGACAGCTGAAGCAGGTGTTGTGGAGCACTTAAACCTTGGTCAGACGTCAAAGATGCCAAGGTTATCCACTGCATCCTGGGCCATGGACAGTTGTTCTGTCTTTTGTCTTGTCCCTGGACTTCAATAACTCTGGACAAAGGTGAGGTTGACAACTTTGTGCAACTCTGCCTCACTTAAATCCAGTTCAGGCACCCTGTGATATCACTGATTCTTTTGGAAAACAAAGGACAAACAACAAGAAATCTGTAGGAGTACAGGGGCCAGACCATAGCTATCTTCACAAACATAGTAGTAGGATCTAGTCCTTGAATTAAAGTCTTCCAAGTGGGTGACTTGAGGTAGTCAGAGGGCATGGTGGTTAGAATGCCAGGCCTGGAGTCAGGAAGACTCATCTTTCTGAGTTCAAATCCGGCCTCCAATGCTTACTAACTGTGTAATTCTGGGCAAATTACTTAACCATGCTTGCCTCAGTTTCCTCATCTGTAAAATGAGCTGAACAAGGAAATGGTAAACCACTCCAGTATCTTTGCCAAGAAAATCCCACATGGGGTCACAAAGAGTCAGACACAACTGAAATGACTGAACAACAAAAACCTTCTACTCCTTCCCTTTCTGCATTTCATTTCAGAGGATCATAAATTTAGATCTGGAATCATCAATAAACATATTTAAATACTGGTGTATATCTGCATGTGTGTGTGTATGTGTGTGTGCATGTTGCAGGCATGTGTGTATGGCACATGCACCCACCTCAAGGGGATGGAGGATTTGAACTGAGTCAGTTAATCAGATCACCTCTAATTCCCTTAAAGGAAATGAAAACTTCTGTGACCTGATACATTTATCAGGGGAGAGCACATCTCTATGGAATCAATCACTCATAATCTTTAGATTAAATGTGAAAAGATCCTTGGTCAATTTAGATATCTTTGAAAGTCATTGAATAAACTGGAGTGACATTACATAGGTAGAGTGTTTGAATTGGTTGTGAAAATTTGGTCATGCCCTTTGGACTAGTTAGCTGTAAAATAATGAGCCAGTTCAGAACCCAGGGATTTAATCTTCTTTCAGCTTAGTGGTAGAAGCCATTTCAACCATGCCCTGGAGAAGGAATCACTTGGGGGTGAGGAGGAAGAGAGGGACTTGGCCAAGGCTTTGTCCTTGGCCTCTTTTGATCAGAGGAGGACCTTGTGAAGTTTGGAAGATTAGAGTGTTTGGAGTTTTTTTTATTTACATTTGAGCAGTATCCTTGAGACAGCAGTTTCTGGCAGCAGTGTCTGTATTGGGAGATAGGAATAGACAGGCCAGGATGAAAAAAAAAATAGATTCAATGTTCTCTGATAAGCCCACAAGGAGAACTTTGTTAGTACTTCACAAAGGGGAGGAAAGGACTTGGAAAAACCAGGATACTCATTGCAGACAATAGCACCTCATGAGCTTTACTACAAGAAACCATCACCAACTCCTAAGACTACTCCCAGGGTAATACTTTAGGATATTAAGCTTAGAAGTCATCTAGTCCAATCCCCTTATCTTACAGATAAAGAAACTGAGGCCTAGAGAAGGAAACTTATTTCAAGTCACTTAAGTAAAAAGTAGAAGAGACAGGATTTTAAAAAATATACAGTTTGCCTCAGTTCAGATCCAGCATTCTTTCCAATGCAATCTTCCTAAATTATCTCATTTGTTTCTATATCCCCTTCTGAATTTCCCTGATGTGATTTTTTTCCCCCTGGAATTTATTGCTGTTATAATTGTTTCTCTAGTTGTAGTCCATGCACATGGTTATATTGGTCCAACTCTCTTTACTCTCTATCACTTCATATAAGTCTTTTGTTTTGGGGGTGGGTATTATTCATGCAACCCATCTACCTTCTTAAGTTAAGCCATATGGATTGATCTTCATCCTGGGAGCTTGACGCCAAAGAGTCAGATCCTATCCTTTTGGCCAGCTGCCGCTACCTGGACCGGTCCAGGAAAGTCTTCCAGATAAAACCTAGATATAGCCATGTCTAGGGTATCTCAAAGATGGGTGGCAGTATCCCTCATTCCTCCATAGGTACTCAATATACAATATAATTATGGGCTATAGGCCCTTTATTTCTCTCTAAAGAAAATGCATAAAACCCCAAGGACTCACAAGAGCCCATGAATAGAAGCATAAAACATATAGCTCATCAGTGCCCCTCCCTCAAAAGAGAACTGAACTTAGGATTGCTTTTAGGGTAACTTTTTGTTATTTTCCCAGCAGAACTGCTAGTATCACCTTATAGTTAGACTCCCACTGAAGGTTAAACATTCTTTGGAACTTAATAATCAAGCACATTCTCTTTTCATTGGAACTGCTGGCTCTGTTCTCCAGGTAGGATGCAATACAAGAACCATGCAGACAGTCTTATTCCTTATTCAAGGAACAGGATTCATTCAGAAATTTTATCTCTCCAGTAGAGAATTTGGGTCCAGTGTCAGAGTCTTAAACCAAGGAACTCTTGAGCTTAGAGTTATCCATGAGACAGCTATTCAAAATTGGTGCTTCACAGGCAATCTCTCCTCCCTCCTCAAAGGTTGGATTCTAAGATAAAAATACGTAGGGAATTCATCCCCACCACGTACCCCCATCTAGAAGGTTGAAGTGTTCGAATTTTGAACTCAAGCTTCATGCAAGCACAGGACTCCCACTGCTATGGGCTTCTCCTATAACTTACTAGTGCAGATTCTGGTCAAGTAAAGTTGGGGGGATAAGGAGAAATTCCCACTTTTTTTGTTTCACTTTGCAAGAACGCTAAGAGAATAGCTAGAGAGAATATTCAGTATCCAACAAGCTTCGGAGAGTTGGGCCAGCTTGCATTTATATACAATGAGAAAAGGTTGCTACTCATCATTTAGCTAAGCATTGTATCCTATAAACTGTCTTCAAAATAACGGTCCATAACCAGTAATCTCATCACTCTGATTGGTAAACTTATTCAATTTCTTCAGGGCTAACAATGACCCATATTCTATAATTTTATCAGGGTGTTTGGAGAGTTCTTCAATTTCATGAGGAACTCCCATGATTCACCTTCCTTATTCCCATATGTGTCATTTCTTATGGTATAATGATATTTCGTTTGTGTCATGTACCATAATTTGTTTAGCCATTTCCCAATCATTGGAAATTGGATTATTTCCAGGTTTTTACTATTATGAATAATACTGCTAGGATTATTTTATTACAGAGAGAGTTTCTCTACCCCTCCCTTCCCTCAGCTCCTATAAGTTGGGTAGAAATTGAGTCTGATCATTAAGAAGACAGGAAAAAAAGAGATTTGTTCTTAAAATCTACCCAAATATCATGCTACCTTGATATTTTTCTTTTGTTAGATTACAGGCTAGTGATGTCTGTCTGGGAGTTAGTTTTGGGGTACTAGGTTTTAGACTTTTTTGTTCCTCTGACAGTTTGGTGCAAGCTATGAGAAGAGAGAAGAGATTCATAAACATATTTTAGGAAAGTCAGTGATAAGTGTTTGAGAAGTCATTCATTTGGGGAAGCTGGAGTTCCAAAGCTGATAGTAATACAGGATTATGAGACAGAAAAGGAAAAAATGGAGAGGTTATAAAGAATTAAGGTTGTAGGTGGGGACAACCGAAAGAGTCAACTTTTGAAACGATACAACAGATGAACTAACCAGAAAAGCAATGTACATGGTCAACATGAAAACTAGAGGAGAAAAGAAAATTCTCTAGAGAGAAGTGGAAGAGAAAATAAAAGAGCAAAAAAATATTACAGAGTGCTTTGGGTAGAAATATGGAAAATTAGGGCACTTTTTCTTGATTATGGTAGATTTTAGTTTTTCTTATGGCATTTTGGGCAATGTTCCAATTTTGAAGGTGGAAAGATTATATTGTTTGAAATGAATGAGTTATAATCAGATAGATAGAGGTGATTCTTGAGCATAGGTTCTAGAATATTTTATCGTTTTATTAAATCCCTACGTAAAATGTTAAAGTTGTAAGGACATAGGAGAAAACTTGAACTTGCTATGATTCGTTATTTTTTAAATAAAATTATCCTTTTACTTTTTCTGTGATGGTGGCTTTTCAACTAAGCAATTGTCTTGCACCACTTTAGTCACATTTAAAATTCTGTAGACAACTCTGTCTCTAGAATGACTTATTGTTGTCATTATTCTCTGTCTCTGTCTTGATCTCTTTCTATCTCTCTGTATCTGTGTCTTTGTGTTTGTGTCTGTGTGTCTGTCTCTATCTCTCTCTCTGTACCTCTGTATCTGTGTCTGTCTGTCTGTCTCTCTCTCCTTATAAGAATAAATGGAGGGAATAAAATGGAGAGATCAAAATCCTATCTTGACCTTTCATAAACACACAGGGTGTTGGGGAAAAAAACCAATCTATTTTTTGTCTTTGGCTGAAATTGAAGTGTTTTCTACCTGGGGAAGAAAATGTGATGTTCCTTTGTTGCAAAATTTGCTTCAGTGTTAGTGTTAGCTGTGTGATTGCTGGGCTTTGCAGAGCTTTTTTTATGGCAGCCTTGCTCTGATTCATCACTCAGGCACCATGTTCTGCCTACTCAAAGACAAGAAAATGGAGCATTCAAAGGGAGTACAAGACTAGTAGGAGGCATAAAATGACTTTTCCATGCTGTGTCTGAAATCAGGTCTGTCTTCATCTTGATTTACTTCCATAGTACAAAGCTGAGTGGTTCCTGAGTCATGCTCTGCCTGGGAAAAGAATCTCGTTTCATTGTCCCTTTAATAATAATAATTCACATTTGATATTGCGTCTTAGGCTTTGTGAATCACTACATAACATTTTCAACTCACCTTCACAACAATTCTGAAAGGCAGGTGTCATAACTATTATTACCTTTTTGTTTTATAGTTTAGAAAACTGAGACTGAGAAGTTAAGTGGCTTGCCTAGGCACAAGGGTGGGGAACCTGTGTCCTCAAAGCCACATGTGATCCTCTAGGTCCTCAAATGTAGTCCTTTGATTGAATTCAAACTTCATGGAACAAATCCCCTGAATAAAGGGATTTGTTCTGTAAAACTTGGACTCAGTCAAAAGGACACATGCAAGGACTTAGAAGGCCACATGTGGCTTTGAGGAAGCAGATTCCTCATCTCTGCCCTAAACCCTCTCTTCCTTCCACCTTCCCTATTACTGTAGAGGGTAACACGATCTTCCCAGTCCCTCTGGCTTGAAACCTCCAAGTTATCCCGGACTCCTCACTATGGGGGTAGGACCCTCCCCATATCCAAGCTGTTGCCAAGGCCTCTCATTTCACCTTTGCAACATCTCCCAGATTCGCCCTGAAACTGCCATCACTCGAGTGTAAACCCTCAACCCTTTATACCTGGGCTATTGCCATAGCCTGCTGGTGGGTCTACCTGCCTCAAATCTTTCCTTACTCTAATCCATCCTCCATTCGGCTACTAAAGTGATTTTTCCTAAAATACATGTCTGATCATGTCACTCAGTAAACTCTAGCAGTTTCCTATTGTCTCCAGGATCAAATACAAAATGCTCCATTGAGCATTCAAAGCCCTTCATAGTCTAGTCACCTCCTACTTTTCCATTCCTTTTATATCTTACTCTTTGACATATACTCTGATCCAATGACACTGGCCTCCTGACTGTTCTACAAACAAGACACAAAAGATGGAATCTCTTGATTCTGGGCTGTCCCACATGTCTGGAACATTCTCCCTCCTAGGACCTTCCTGGCTTCCTTTAAGTTCCAAGGGATATCCTACCTGCTACAAGAAGCCTTTCCCAGCCCCTCTTAATTCCAGTGCCTTCTCTGGGTTAATTATTTCCCATTTATTTTGTATGTGGTTTGTACATATTTGTTTGCATGTTGTCTTCCCTGTTAGATTGTAAGCTCTTTCAGGGCAGGGACTATCATTTGCCTTTTTTTTGTATTCCCAGCACTTAGCATGGTATGTAGTACACAATAGGCATATAATAAATGTTTGCTGATTAATTGATTGAAATGTCAGGTAGGATTCAAACTCAGGTCTTCTTGACTCCAAGTTCAGTACTCTATGTACTGCTTCATTCAATTACCTGGCATGATTTCTGTCATTCCAGAGAGTTAAAACTAACCCATTCCGAGGGTTCTAGTAAATATACTTTTAACTATTGGTTACTAGTTTTCATCTTGGTCAAAATGTAGATGGATTTTTCCCCCTTCTTATAGAGTTCAACTAAGTCAGAGGAGAGCCTTAGAGTGTAGGGGAAAATGGAGCCAACAGGTTATGATGATTAAAGGCAGTCATCAGGGTCCAGAGTAGAATTCCTCAGGGAAAATGAGGTCTGTCTCCACTTTGATACATGAGAAAACAAACCAGAGGCCATGCCAAGTCAGGCCCAAGGTATTGGGAATGACATTTCAGTGGAAGAAGAGAAGGCACATAGTTTGTGGTAACAATATAAATTTGGAGTTATGTGTCAAACCTGGGAGGACACCCTGTGGAAGCTAGACAAATAGTGGTTTGCTTTATATCTCTTCCCTGTCAAAGGAGGCAGTGCTTCTTTGCCAATTCTTGTCACTGTTCCAGTGACAAATGGCCATGGGTTTGAATAATACTTAACCCTGATAGTTTGTGCAAAAGTGATGATTTTTAAAAATATTCTCTTTTCACTATGCAGATGATGATGGATCCTTTGATGTTTCAGTATTTAATGAAACCTGTTTGAAATGGGAGAGGAGTCCTAGAGATTCTGCAGAAGAGCAAATGTACCAGGTAAGATAGTCTTCTTTTGAACTAATTGGAAAATAAGCCATTCACTCATTCTTTTATCAATCAACACATAGTAACTAGATACCCACCATAGGTCATGTAGCTAGATAATGAGGGAGATACAAAAGTAAATAAGATGCCCTATAATCTGCCCTTAAGGAGAAAATCTTGGAGCTGAGAATCTCAAAATATTTTGTAAATGCTATCATATATGCCTATTAATAGCTGGTAACAGGTTTAGAACTCAGACACAGTGTGGTATCATGCATAAACTTGGATTCAGAAAGACTTGCCTTTAAATCCTGTCTTTGACTACGTGACCCTGGACAATTTACTTGACTTTTTTGTCTTAGACAATTCCCCAAAACTTATCTATTGAGACTTAGTGACTAAGTTAGGAAGTTTCCCATTCCCTTGAAGAAAGGAGTTCTGAACAAGGAAATCAGATGCTTCCTGCATTTCAGTAACTCTGAGCCTACATTCCTTATTTTGTTTTTTTTAATATTCATGTGAATGATCATAACTCATTTTTCTGTAAAATAGCCATCTAAACTTGGAATTTCAGTAATTTCTTGAAGGACTATGTGCCCACATAAAAGTGTGCCTTTTAAAAAAAAAATCAGAAATTTCATGTAGAGAAATGATGAAGAGAAAATGGGGAATAATTTCATTTTAAAAGGGACTCCTATTTTTGTATATAGGAGGAACTAGCCAGAATATAAATGGTGTCAAAGGGTACACATTTAGAGTTTTCTTGGAGATAGTGAAAAAGAATCTCACCAGTCCCAATTGATGCTCCAACTCCAGCCCCAGCTAAGCTATGGTGAAAGGGAAAGAGAAGCTTATTCTACCCTTCTTATTCTTTTTTGTTCTCTGAAAATGAATCAATAATCCAACCAACAAGCATTTATTTAGCTAGCACCTATTATGTCCTCCCTTGGCACTTTGCTAGGTGCTGGGGATAAAAATAACAAGAATTAAATAAACCCTATTCTTTTTTTTGTAAATTAATTAATTTTTAGTTTTCAGCATTCACTTCCATAAACTTTTGAGTATAAAATTTTCTCCTCCTTTTTTACCTCCTCCCTCCCTAAGATTGCGTACAGTGAATTCATATTAAACATGTTTTCCTATTAGTCATGTTTTAAAGAAGAATTAGAACCAATAGGAGGGATCATGAGTGAGAAAGAAGAAACAAAATAAAACAACAACAACAAAAAAAGAGAAAATGGTATTCTTCAATCTTCATTCAGACTCTCTCTCTGGGTGTGGACAGAATTTTCTATCATATCTTTTGTAATGGTCTTAGAAGCTTGCATCACTAAGAAGAGCTAACTCTATCAAAGTCAATCATGGCACAATGTGTCTGTTACTGTGTGCAATGTTCTCCTAGTTCTGCTCATTTATGATGCTGATGCTCACTCAGCATCAGTTCATATAAGTCTTGCCAGTTTTTTCCGAAGTCTGCCTGCTCATCGTTTCTTAGGACATAATAGTATTCTATGACATTCATATACCACAACTTGTTCAGGCATTCTTCAATTGATAGGCATCCCCACAATTTCCAATTCTTTGTTACCACAAAAAGAGCTGCTATAAATATTTTTGTACATGTGAATCCTTTTCCTATTTTTATGATCTCATTGGGATATAGACCTAGAAGTGGTGTTGCTGGGTCAAAGGGTATGCACCTTTTTATAGCTCTTTGGGCATAGTTCCAAATTGCTCTCCGGAATATTTGGATCAGTCCACAATTCCACCAACAATGCATTAGTATTAGAATTTTCCCACATCTTCAATATTTATCCTTTTCCTGTTTTGTTATGTTAACCAATCTTATAGGTGTGATGTGGTACCTCAGAGATGTTTTGATTTGCATCTCTCTAATCAATAGTGATTTAGAGCATTTTTTCATATGACTATGGATAGCTTTAATTTTATGCTCTGAAAACTGCCTGTTCATATCCTTTGACCATTTATCAATTGGGGAATGACTTGTATTCTTATTAATTCAACTCAGTTCTCTATATATTCTAGAATGAGGTACTGGCTGAAAAAATTCTTTCCCAGTTTTCTATTCTCCTTCTAATCTTGGTTGTGTTAGCTTTGTGCAAAAACTTTTCCATTTATTGCGATCAAAATCATACATTTTGCATTTCATAACATTCTCTATCTCTTATTTGGTCATAAATTCTTCCCTTCTTCATAGTTCTGACAAGTAAACTATTCCTTGCTCTCCTAGTTTGCTTATAGTATCAGCTTTTATATCTAAATCATGTACCCATTTTGATTTTATCTTGGTATAGGGTATAAGATGCTGGTCTATGCCTAGTTTCTGCCATACTGTTTTCCATTTTCCCCAGTAGTTTTTGTCAAATATTTCTAAATCCAGAAGCTGGGGTCTTTGGGTTTATCAAACAGTAGATTACTATAGTCATTGACTACTAACATATTTTATTGATCCACCACTCTATTTCTTAGCCAATGTCAAGTAGTTTTGATGATTGCTGCTTTATAATACAATTTTAGATCTGGTACATCTAGGCCACTTTCCCTTGCATTTCTTTTCATTAATTTCCTTGATGTTGTGGACCTTTTGTTCTTCCAGATGAATTTTGTTATTATTTTGTCTAGCTCAATAAGGTAATTTTTTGGTGGTTTTATTGATATGGCACTGAATAAGTAAATTAATTGAGGTAGAATTGTCATTTTTATTATATCAGTTCAGCCTGCCCATGAGCAAATGATATTTTTCCAATTATTATGATCTGACTTTATTTGTGGGAAAAGTGTTTTGTAATTTTGTTCATATAATTTCTGGATTTGTTTTGGTAGATAAATTCCCAAATATTTTACAACATCTACAGTAACGTTAAATGGAATGTCTCTTTTTATCTTTTGCTGTTGGGCTTTGTTTTATATCCTGCAACTTTGCTAAAGTTGTTTATTCTTTCAAATAATTTTTTACCGGATTCTCTAAGTATGCCATTATATCATTTGCAAAGAAATTTGTTTCTTCTTTACATCTTCTAATTCCTTCAATTTCTTTTTCTTCTCTTATTGAGAAGGCTAATATTTCCAGTACAATACTGAATAACAGTGGTGATAATGGATATCCTTGTTTGACCCCTGATCTTATTGGAAATGCTTTTATCTTATCCCCATTACATATAATGCTTGCTGATGATTTTTAATAGATGGTACCTATCATTTTAAGGAAGATTCCATTTATTCTTATGTCCTCTAGTGTTTTTAATAGGAATGGGTGTTATATTTTCTCAAAACGCTTTTCCTGCATCTATTCAGATCATCGTATGATTTCTGTTAGTTTTGTTGCTGATATGTTCAATTATGCTAACAATTTTCCTAATATTGAAGCCCTACATTCCTAGTATAAATTCTACCTGGTTATAGTGTATTATCCTTGAGATAATTTGCTGCATTTTTTTTGCTAATATTTCAATAAAAATCTTCCCATCTTTATTCATTAGGGAGATTGGTCTATAATTTTCTTTCTCTGTTTTGACTTCCTGATTCATGTATCAACACCATATTTGTATCATAAAAAGAAATTGGTAGGACTCCTTCACCTATTTTCCCATACAGTTTATATATTATTGGAATTAATCATTTTTTAAATGTTTGGTAGAATTCACTTGTAAACCCATCTGGCCCTGGAGATTTTTTCTTAGGGAGTTCATTGATGGCTTGTTCAATTTCTTTTTCTTTCTTTCTTTCTTTTTAAAATTTATTTATTTAATTTTTAACATCCATTTTCACAACATTTTGGGTTCCAAATTTTCTCCCCATTTGTCCCCTCCCCCCAACCCCCAAACACCAAGCATTCTAATTGCCCCTATCACTAATCTTCCCTCTCTTCTATCATCCCTCCCTTCCCTTGTCCCCATCTTCTCTTTTTGTCCTGTAGGGCCAGATAACTTTCTATACCCCATTACCTGTATTTCTTATTTCCTAGTAGCAAGAACAGTACTTGACAGTTGTTCCTAAAGTTTGAGTTCCAACTTCTCTTCATCCCTCCCTCCCCACCCATTCCCTTTGGAAAGGCAAGCAATTCAATATAGACCATATCTGTGTAGTTTTGCAAATGACTTCCATAATACTCGTGTTGTGTAAGACTAACTATATTTCCCTCCATCCTATCCTGCCCCCCATTGCTTCTATTTTCTCTTTTGATCCTGTCTCTCCCCAAGGGTGTTGACTTCAAATTGCTCCCTCCTTCCATCATCCCCTCCACCCTGCTTATCCCCTTGTCCCCCACTTTCCTGTATTGTAAGATATGTTTTCATACCAAAATGAGTGTGCATTTTATTCCTTCCTTTAGTCGAATGTGATGAGTAAACTTCATGTTTTTCTCTCACCTCCCTTCTTTTTCCCTCCACTAAAAAGTCTTTTGCTTGCCTCTTTTATGAGAAATATTTTACCCCATTCCATTTCTCCCTTTTTCCTCCCAATGTATTTCTCTCTCACTGCTTAATATCATTTTTAAAAGATATGATCCCATCCTACTCCATTCACTCTGTGCTCTCTGTCTCTGTGTGTGTGTGTATGTGTGTGTGTAATCCCACCAACTACCCAGATACTGAAAAGTTTCAAGAGTTACAAATATTGTCTTTCCATGTAAGAATGCAAACAGTTCAATTTTAGTAAGTCCCTTATGACTTCTCTTTGCTGTTTACCTTTTCATGCTTCTCTTCATTCTTGTGTTTGAAAGTCAAATTTTCTTTTCAGCTCTGGTCTTTTCATCAAGAATGCTTGAAAGTCCTCTACTTCATTGAAAGACCATTTTTTCCCCCTGAAGTATTATAGTCAGTTTTGCTGGGTAGGTGATTCTTGGTTTTAGTCCTAGTTCCTTTGACTTCTGGAATATCCTATTCCACGCCCTTCCCTCCCTTAATGTAGAAGCTGCTAGATCTTGTGTTATCCTGATTGTATTTCCACAATACTTGAATTGTTTCTTTCTAGCTGCTTGCAATATTTTCTCCTTGACCTGGGAACTCTGGAATTTGGCCACAATGTTCCTAGGAGTTTCTCTTTTTGGATCTCTTTCAGGAGGTGATCAGTGGATTCCTTGAATGCTTATTTTGCCCTCTGGTTCTAGAATCTCAGGGCAGTTTTCCTTGATAATTTCATGAAAGATGATGTCTAGGCTCTTTTTTTGATTATGGCTTTCAGGTAGCCCCATAATTTTTAAATTGTCTCTCCTGGATCTGTTTTCCAGGTCAGTTGTTTTTCCAATGAGATATTTCCCATTCTCTTCCATTTTTTCATTCTTTTGGTTTTGTTTTGTGATTTCTTGGTTTCTCATAAAGTCATTAGTCTTCATCTGTTCCATTCTAATTTTGAAAGAACTATTTTCTTCAGTGAGCTTTTGAACCTCCTTTTCCATTTGGCTAATTCTGCTTTTGAAAGCATTCTTCTTCTCATTGGCTTTTTGAACCTCTTTTGCCAATTGAGTTAGCCTATTTTTCAAGGTGTTATTTTCTTCAGCATTTTTTTGGGTCTTCTTTAGCAAGGTGTTGACCTGCTTTTCATGCTTTTCTTTCATCTCTCTCATTTCTCTTCCCAGTTTTTCCTCCACCTCTCTTACTTGATTTTCAAAATCCTTTTTGAGCTCTTCCATGGCCTGAGACCATTGAATATTTATTTTGGATGTGTGGGATACAGAAGCCTTGACTTTTATGTCTTTCCCTGATGGTAAGCATTGTTCTTCCTCATCTGAAAGGATGGGAGAAGATACCTGTTCACTAAGAAAATAACCTTCTATGATCTTATTTTTTTCCCCTTTTTTGGGAATTTTCCCAACCAGTTACTTGACTTTTGGGTCCTTTGTCAAGAGTAGGGTATACTCTGGGGACCTGTAAGATATCAGTTCCTCCAAGGTAGCACAGTCAAGTGTGTGCTGGTCTGGGTGCAGGGAAGGATTTTTGTGCCCAGAATCTTAGCAGAGGTTCTTCTCCACAGCCACCTGACCTCCAGTTCCGCCATGCTAGTACTGGTGGGGGTGGGATTCAGTCAAGCTGTGGGGGCAGGGCCTCCATTTAGTGTGAGACAATGAACAACTGCCTCAGGGTGTCTACACAGATTTGAGGTAAGACTCAGCTCTTCAGTGCCCCCAGGGGTTTTTACGATCCAGCTATGGTCTCAGGCTGCTGTAGGGGCTGCCCTGAGAACTCCTGCCACCTGCCTGATGTGAAGACCCTTCTCCCTTCCTGGCCAGCTGAATAAACCCCATCACTGACCTGTGGGTTGAGGGATCTGCGGACCCTCTGCTTCTGGGACTGGGGATTCCGCGACTGGAGATTCCACCCCAGAGGGCTGTTCATGAGCCCTATGCGTGAGGCCAAGGCTGGGCTGGGCTCCACGTTCCAAGCTCCGCTCCACATTCAGTGCAATTGACATTTCCTTTGGGTCTCTCAGGTCACCCTGGACTGGAAATCTCCTCTACTCTGTTGTTCTCCACTTCTGCTGCTCCAAAATTTGTTGAGAGTCCCTTTCTATGGGTGTTTTATGGGCTGTGTGGGGGCAGCCTCCATATGTGTGTCTTTCTACTCCGCCATCTTGACTCCACCCCCTAATTTGTTTTTTAATTGGGGATTTTTAATTTGTTTTTTTTCTAGCTCTTTTGATTGCATGCCCAATTCACTGATCTCCTCTTTTTCTGTTTTATTCATATAAGCATTTAGAGATATAAAACTTCCTGTAAGAACCGCTTTTGCTACATCCTATAAGTTTTGGTATGCTATCTCATTATTGTCATTCTCTTGGATGAAATTATTGGTCATTTGTATGATTTGTTTTTTGACCAACCCATTCTTTAGGCTTCAATTGCTTAGTTTCAAATTAATTTTTAGTTTATCTTTCCATGGTCCTTTATTACTTGTAATTTTTATTGCATCATGATCTGAAAAGGATGCATGTAATAGTTCTGCCTTTCTGCATTGGATTGTGAGGTTTTCTGACCTAATATATGATAACTTTTTTTTTCTGTAAGTTATCATGTACCACTGAGAAAAAGGTATATTCCTTTCTATCCCCATTCATTTTTCTCCCGAGGTCTACTATATATAACTTTTATAAATTTCTTTTTATCTCCTTAACTTCTTTAACTTATTAACTTGTTTATTTTGTAGTTAGATTTGTCTAGTTCAGAGAGGGAGAGATTGAGGTTGCCCACTAGTAGAGTTTGTCATCTATTTCTTCCTGTAACTCCTTTAACTTCTCCAAGAATTTGGATGCTAAATATGGTTTTGATACCTAAACCAAGAAGAGCCAAAACAGAGAAAGAAAATTATAGACAAATTTCTCTAGTGAATATAGATGCAAAAATTTTAAATAAGATTTTAGCATAAAGAATACAGCAACTTATCACGAGAATAATACATTAGGATCAGGTAGGATTCATACCAGGAATACAGGGCTAGTTCAGTATTAGGAAAACTATTTGCATTATTGATCATATCAACAGCAAACTAGCAGAAACCACATGATTATCTCAATAGATGCAGAAAAAGCTTTTGACAAAATACAACACTCATCCTATTAAAAACACTAGAGAGCATAGGAATAAATGAAACTTTCCATAAAATAATAAGCAGTATCTGCCTAAAACTTTCAGCAAGCTTTATATGCAATGGAGATAAGCTAGATGCATTTCCAAGAAGATCAGAGGTCAAACAAGGATGTCCATTTTCACCACTATTATTCAATATGGTAATAGAAATGTTAGCTGTAGCTATTAGAGAAGATAGAGAAACTGAAGGAATTAGAATAGGCAAAGAAGAAACTAAGTTATCACTCTTTGCAGATGATATGATGATATACTTAGAGAATCCCAGAGATGCGAGTAAAAAACTACTTGAAATAATAAACAACTTTGGCAAAGTTGCAGGTTACTAAATAAACCCACATAAATCTTCTGCATTTCTATATATTACTAATAAAGCCCAACAGCAAGAGATAGACACTATAAAATATTTGGGAGTCTACCTGCTAAAACAAATTCAGGCTCTATATGAACACAATTACAAGACACTTTTCACACAAATAAAATCATATCTAAATAAGTGGAACAACATCAGTTGCTTGTGGGTAGGCCAAGCCAATATAATAAAAATGACAATTTCTACCTAAATTAATTTACTTATTTAGTGCCATACCAATTAAACTATCAGATAATTACTTTCTAGAGCTAGAAAAAATAATATCAAAATTCATCTGGAAGAACAAAAGGTCCAGAATATCAAAGGGATTAATGAAAAGAAATGCTAGGGAAGGTGGCCTAGTGGTACCAGATTTCAAACTGTATTATAAAGCAGCAATTATCAAAATCACTTGTTACTGGCTAAGAAACAGAAGGGTAGACAAGTGGAATATGTAGGTACTCAAGACACAGTAGGCAATGAATATAGCAATCTACTGTTTGATAAACCCAAGGACCCCAGCTTCTGGGATAAGAACTCAACTTTTTGACAAAAATTGCTGGGGAAACTGGATAACAGAGTGGTGGAAACTAGGCATAGACCAATGCCTGACACCATACACAAGAATAAAGTCCAAATGGGTACATGATCTAGGTATAAAGATTGATACTATGGACAAATTAGTGGAGCAAGGAATAGTGTATTTATCAAATTTATGGAGAAGGAAAGAATATTTGACTAAAGAAGAGATAGAAAATATTATGAAGTTCAAGATGGATAATTTTGATTACATTAAACTGAAAAGTTTTTGCACAACCAAACCCAATGCAACCAAGATTTGGAAAGATGCAGAAAACTGGGAAAAAAATTTTGTAGCTAGTGTCTGTGATAAAGGCCTCATTTCTAAAATGTACAGAGAACTGAGTCAAATGTACAAAAATACAAGTCATTCCGCAATTGATAAATGGTCAAAGGATATGAACAGGCAGTTTTCAGAGGAAGAAATTAAAGATATCTATAGTCATATGAAAAAAATGCTCTATATCACTAGTGATTAGCGATGCAAATCAAAACAACTCTGAGATACCATATCATACCTATCAGATTGGCTAACATGACAGAACAGGAAGATGATAAATGTTGGAGAGGATGTGGGAGAGTTGGAGCACTAATTCATTGTTGGTGGAGCTGTGAGCTGATTCACCCATTCTGGAGAGCAATTTGGAACTATGCCCAAAGGAGGCTGCGTACAGCTGCATGAGGTGTCTACTGGTTGCCCTGCCTGTACCAAGTCACTCAGTATCCTGGTGTTGGCACTTGCCTGCTCCTCCACCCTGGGGCTCAGGATCTCCCCCTGGTTTGCTGAGGTGTGGCTTGCCATTGGCTTGCTAGGATGCCTTCCTTTCTGTACTGCTCCCCTTTTACCAGAGCAAGAGGCTCTTTCCCATTAATCCCTGAAGCTTCCCAGATTAAGAGACTGCTCTACCCCATCTTTTTGTTGGCTCAGTTGTTCTAGGACTTTTCCAGAGCTAATATTTTCTGAATTTTTAGATGTCACTAGGGAGAGTGAGAGTGAATTACTTCTCATTCTGCTATCGTTGCTCCCGAAGTACAACCCTGTCAATGATCTCCATTCTTAAGGGGCTTATAAAAGAGACAAGTAACATACAAACATACACAATTAACATATACATATAGACAGATAGATATACAGCATAAATATAAAGAGGATGAAAATAAATAAATACAAGATAGAAAGTGAGGACACTTGCAGTTAGAGGATCAGTAGCAATTTCATATAGAAAATTGTGCTTGATTTTGAAGGAAAAGAAGGATTCTTTGAGGCAGAAGTGAGGAGGGTGTGCGTTCCAGTTATGCCAAGCATCCAGTTCAAAAATATGGAGATGGAAGAATGCTAAATGTGAGGAACAGAGAAACAGGTTTTATTGGCCTCTCTATTGGGTAGGGGGAGGGGTAGGAAGTACTATCTGATGAAGTTGGAAAGGTAGGTTTATAAAGTCCTTAAAAATTAGGCAAAGGAGTTTAAATCTTATCTTAGAGGCAATAGGGAACCATTAGTTTATTGAGCTGGGTTACTTCCAAAGCAGTTTGTAGAATATACTAAAGAGAGACCTGAGGCAGGGAGATCAGTTAATAGGCTGTTGCAATCATCTAGGTGAGAGGTGGTGAACACTTGAATTAAGATGGTGGCTATATGAGAAGAGACAAAAGGATGAATGAGAGAAATATGAAGACAGAAAAAGTAATATTGACCAACTATTGGATGCATGGGATAAGAGCGAGGGAGGAGCTGAAAGAAAGGTGGTACCTTTGACAGAGAGAGAGATGTTTTGAAGAAGGGTGGGTTGTAGAGAGAAAGATAATGAATCATATTACAGTCATGTTAAATTTGAAATGTCTTTGAAATATCCAATTTGAAATGTTCTCTTGGTGATAGGAATGAAACTCGAGAGAGTCTGGTTCTGAATATATAGATCTGGGGGTCAACTGCACAGGGATGATCATTTAAACCCATAGGAGTTGCTGAGGTTACTAAGAGAGAGAATACACAGTGAGAAAACAAGAGGCCCCAGCTGTTAGGGGAGAGCAGTAAGTATTGAAGTCCGCTAGATTAAATAAATGCGGGAGGTGAGGAAGATGTTGAATCAGGTGTACAATTTCTTGACAAAGGAGGGAAAGCAACCTGAGGGTACACTACAGCAACTGGAGTGGAATTATGATGCAATTCAAAGCAGCTGACATCCCTATCCACTAAAAATCATTCATTAGCTGCTGGGTCCTTTGCTTAGTGTTGTGTATTTATCCTTATAACCTACCTAGCAACCAGTAAGGGATGGTAAGAATACTGCTGTGTTGGCAGGGTGCAATCCAGTCTTTGAAAACAGAAGTTGAACTGAAAGGCTTAAGTCAATATTAGCTTAAGCTCAATATCAGTTCAATGTAAAGCCAATGGGGTCTTAGTTTGTATGACTAAAGGCATAGTATACAAAAAACAAAGAAGGTGACAGCCTGGAGACACTATCACAGTATAGTATCCACTTCTGCAACCCTGCATTTAGAACAACATTGACAAACTACAGTGAGTGCAGCAAAGGACAATCTCTTGTGAAAGGATTAGATACTGTGGCATTGAAAGGCCTGAGGAAGATGAACCTGTAGAAGGGAAGATTTAGGAAGGACATAGGGTTGTAGTGTTAGAGCTGCTATCTTCCACCATTGGAAGAGCTGTCATGGAAGATGGATTAGGTTTGCTCTGCGTGACCCCAGAGTCAAGAATTAGGGTCAGTGTGCTGAAGTCACAGAGGCTATTTATAATTAATATGAAGAATGATGTCTTAACAATTTGGTTGGGATTTGTGATTTAATGTAGGGAAGCTTTAGCCTGGAAACTCCATCCATTGGTACAGAGTAGCAAATTATCCCACAATTTAGTTTTGGAAGGTTGTCTGAGGCATTGAGACTTGCTCATCATCACATGGCTGATATAGAATTGTCCAAAAGTGAGATGGACAATAGCTTGCCTTTGTATTGTATTTTAAGGTTTGCAAAGTACTTTACTAATATGATTTCATTTGATCCTTGTAACAATCCAGTGCTATTATTATAACCCATTTTTATGGATGAAGAAACTGAGGCAGGGAGAAGTTAACCAACTTGCCCAATGTCACACAGCTAGGAAATGTGTGAGCTGGTTTTGAACACAGACCTTTAAAATTCTGTTCTACAAACTATCTTCACACCAGGAGTTTTTATCCTTTTTTTGTGTGTCAAAGACTCCTTTGGCAGTGTGGTAAAGTCTATGGACCCCTTTGCAGAATAATATTTTCTAATAAATAAAATACGTGGGATTGCAAAGGAAACCAATTGCATTGGAATACAGCTATGAAAATATTTTTTAAAAAATTCACAGAGCCCAGGTTAAGAAAGCCTACTGAAGGGGATTATAAGGTACAGGCAAATGGACCCCCGGGAAAGGACCTTTGGACACAAAAAGGATAACTCCTAGGCAGTCTCTTTCCTTTGGGTGGGGTGTCTCCAAGTATAACCTCGACTTTCATGTTTGTAATGACTTTAAGTGTATTAGGCACAGGTCTTCCTCCATTTGGGAGAAGTGTTGGAATAGATGAGATGAATTTAAAAAGCTCCTTCTCGCCTTAAATTTGTTATTATACTCAAATCTTAAAGTAGCTTCATTAAGAACTCAGCTATGATGATGAGCACGTTTTGTGGAATGTCCACTAGAGGGCAAGGCTACCACATGCTAAAAATCAGATTGTAATCACTCTTGTGGTTAGGTCCTCCTTTCATGTAATGGATCCCTGTAGATTTATGGATACAAATTTAGTATAATGCCTCCAATTAATTATCTCAGGGTTTGTCAGTAGGATATCAACCTGTTGGGGACAGAGTTGTTTTCATGTCCCCAGTGCCCAGAGGTAGCTAGATGGTGCACTGGATAGATTATTGCACTTGGATTCAGGAAGGCTTGAGTTCAAATATGCCATAAGTCACTTAACTTCTCACTGCCTCGGTTTTCTCAATATAAATGAGAAAAAGTAATAGCAATACTTCCCTTCCAGGGTTGTTGCGAGGATCAAATGAGATATTTTCAAAATGTTCCACACGGTGTCTGGCACATAGTAGGTGCTTAATAAATACTTGTTTCCTTCTCCCCCTAGCATGGTGCCTAGCACGTAGAAAGCATTTCATAGGAAGCACCTATTGAATTGCGTTGAATTGTCATGACATTTTCCACATATTCTCAAAACAGAAATAATTTTCATTAAAAAAAAATGGATGTCTCATTGACAGGATCAGGATTAAACAGAACACCCCCAAAAGGTATCAAATCTCAAAAACAATGGGAATTATAATGACTTTTCTGATATTGTTGTGGTTGTGCTTGTTCCAGAGAAGAAAATGAGTTATTAAGATGACAGGAGAGAGAAAGGTAAAAGTGTCTCAAATGAAATAACATACATAAAGCATTGTCATATAAATCAGTATTTTCCCAGGGGCCAGAGCTAGTGAGGCAGCATGATACAATAGAAGTGGAGTGAAGATGATGTCAGAGGATATGAATTCAAATCCTCACTTTACACTTGTATTTGTCCACTGATGTAATATTGGTCGAGACACTTTTCCTATCTGGGTTTTAGTCTCCTCAATTACAAAATAAGGGGATTAATTTGATGATCACCAAGGTTTCTTCTAATTCTATATTTTTGATCCTATGAAACAGCAGAAGGCACATGGAAACTGAATAAATTTCTCTCCCTTCTCTACTCTCTGGTCTGTATTTTTGTGAAAATTTGTTTTGGAAGATATCTCCTTGTGAATTTGTGACAAGGAGATCCTTGAGGTTTTCTTTATTTTTTGAGGAAAAGTTTTTTTTTAATCATAAACTTAATTCTAGTTTTAACAATAAGAAACAATTAAATAAAATGCCAAATAAAACCATAAATCCAAACTATATTTTAATAAAATAAAAGTGTATAGTTTAACAAAACAATAACAATATCTTATTTGCTGTTTCCCCTTCTGACAATTTTTGTGTAAAGCTTTGTTGCCATCGTTATCTATATGTAACCGTAGTTCATGTTGTTCTTGTAAATCTACTTCTGTTACTCTGCATAATGGTATAATTTTTCTTGTTGATGTGATTTTTCTTGTTGATGGGATGTATTATTTTTATTTTAAGAGGCAACCTAGAGTAAGCCTCTTGGGGTTTCAGTGGGACTTCTTCCATTAGCTGTTACTAGGGTTACGAGGCAAGTCACTTAACTTCAGTCTCTCAGACAGCTCTATAGTATATATCCACTAGACCCTAGAGGAATTGATCTGGAGGGAAATATACCAATGAAATCACATATCCTTTAAGTACTTGCATTTAATTTATTATATTCACTGTTTTCCTATATTGAATCATCTGTGCATTTCTGGCAAAGCTCCTACTTGGACATTCTACTTATTAAAATATATTATTGTGTACTATTTTCTAATGTTTTAATTAATATTTTATAGGTATCAATAATGTGATGTTCATAATAACACTAACATTCATTAACGATGATGACATTATACTTTTTCAGTTTTATCTTTGCTGGGCTTGGAGCTCAAAACCATTTTAGCCTCATAAAAAGAATGGTGGAAGATAACATATTTCTCTATCTTGAGAACAGTCTAGTATGATTTCTTTGTTGTCTTTCTCTGTTCTTCTGTTTCTCTCTTTCAGTCTTTTTCTTTCTGGCCCAGACCTGTGATTTCATTGGCATTGCACTTTGAAGCCTGCTTTGCAATTTATAGTCTTAGAGTTGCTTGGGAGTGGTGAAAAGTTAAGTGAATTGTCCAGGGGCATGGCCAGTTAGAGGTGAGACTTGAGTCTGGGCCTTCTTGATTCCAAGGCCAGCTCTTCATGTCTCATGCCATGGCATGTATGGGATTTTATTATTGTTTAGTCATTTTTTTTCAGTTGTGTCTAACTCTTCATGACCTCATTTGGGATTTTCTTGGAAGAGGTAGTGGAATAGTGTGCCATTTCTTTCTCCAGATCGTTTTACAGATGAGGAAACCAAGGCAAATAGGGTTGTGACTTGCCCAGAATCACACAGCTAGTAAGTGTCTGGGGCCAAAATTGAACTCTGGACCCAGTGCTGCATCCCCTGTGCCACCTAGATGTCTATCCCACCTTCTACAGAAAGGCTTTTCCAATCCCTCTTAATTCTGGTGCCTTCTCTAAGCTTGATTATTTCCTATTTTTTCTTTATATGACCTGCTTTTACATAATGATTCGCAGGTTGCCTCTCTCATTAGATTGTGAGCTCCTTGAGGGCAGGGATTACCTTTTGCCTTTCTTTATATATCTACCTCTTAGCACGGTGCTTGGTACATAGTAGTCTCTTAATGAATGGGTATTCACTAACCGACTGATTATCTTAGATTCATTATGATCCCTTCTTCGTCTCGTTTACTTTGAGTAATTTAGTATTTTTCTCCTTTTTTGTTTGTTTGCTAGTTATTTAGAATTGGTATTTTTAAAAGACTTTAATAAGTTTGATTTACTATTTCAGTTACAGCTTTTAAAGAATACAAATTCTAAGTACGTAGCAAACAAAAAATATGATCACCTTTGATTATAGTATTAGTGTTTACTTAGAGTTTTATAGCCTTTCAAATATCATTTAAAATTGATGTCCTTTTACATTTTCCTAGGATTTCTCTGAAGAATATAATCAAGTTTGTGACAATTCAATATGTATTTGAAAAAAAGGGATATATTCCTTATTTTTTTCCCCATTGGCAATTCTTATATATGTACTGCTCTAAGTTTGTTTGAACACTGTGTGCAACTTCTTTCTAATCTACCATTTTGTTTAATTTTTTAAAACATTCTATTAGAGTTTTAAAATCTCATATTGTTTTCAGTCTTGTTTCTTATTTCAAGACTGAGCTTTTCTTTTATAAATATAACTGTTAAAATAATGGATGCTTATATATTCACAACCAATATGCTCTCATTTCCAATAGTGTCTTAAAACATGATTGAATTTTTTGTTTTGATGTTTTCTGGATTTTATATCATCCTTGTATCACCAAATGCAACTCCACATTTTAAAAATATCTAACTTTAGAATATAAAAACTACCTATTCTTTCACTTTAAATCTATGTGCCTCTTTTTGCATTAGGAATAATTCCTTTATTTTTTTAAATATCAATTTTATTTTATTTTCAGTTCCAAGTTCATTCCTTATTCCCAACTTCTCCCCAGCCCATTGAGAAGTCAAGAAATACAAAACCCTTTACAAATATGAGGTCATGTGAAACAAATTTCAGCCTTAGCCATATTCCCCTTGCCCCCCAAAAAAGCAAGAAAAAAGGAAAACAGTATGCTTCAATCTGTACTCTAGTCTACCAGCTCTCTATCTATAGGTGGATAGTATTTTTCATCATGAGAGCTTTGGAATTGAAATGGGTCATTGTGTTGATCAGTTACTGTCTTTCACAGTTGATTTTTTTTTTTTACAGTATTCCTATTACTATATCCATTGTTCTGCTGGTTCTGCTCACTTCATTTTGCATCAGTTAATATAAGACTTTCCAGCTTTGTCTAAAACCCTTTCCTTCATAATTTCTCACAGCACAAAAATATCCTATCACATCCACATGCAATAACTTGTTCAGTCATTCCGTAATTGAGGAATGTGTGATTCCTTTAAAGAACATACTGTTCAATTCTGGTTTTGATTTTCCTCTACAACTCTTTTGATAGAGGGAGTTCAATCTTTTAAAAAATTATATTAATTGTCATATCTAACTTCATTTTAGCCGTTCTTTTAATGTTCATTTGTTTGTCAGAACTGGATATAAACTTTTCTGTTTTGCTAATGGGCCCAGATTAAGGAAGAGCTCAGTTGAAGTATGGCGTCAGATACTTGCTAGCTGTGTGACCCTGGGAAAGTCACATGATCTCTGTTTGCCTCAGTTTCCTCATCTGTAAAATAGGTAGTATAATAACACCTATCTCCCAGGGGTACTGTGAGGAACAAATGAGATAATATTTGGAAAGCCCTTAGCGCAGTATCTGACATACAATAAGTGCTTTATAACTGTTAGCTATTATTATTTTAAAGTCAAACTCAAAAGAACTCGTTTTCCTATATTTAATGGTGTTAATTTTATGAGTTTTCTTTTTTCCTGTGTTTACCTATATCCTTTAACGTATTTAATCATAGTTTGTCTTTTCTTTCCTTCTTAACTTTTTTCTTTCAAGAACAATTTTACAATCCTGTAATTTAACAATTAACAGTGGTATAGTTATTGTTCACCATAAAAAAAAAAAATTCTTAAAGGGGGAAAAACATACTCAAAAGAGCCTTGCAATTGAACTAGAGAAACATCTGGAGACCAGAGTGCCTAGAATAATAAATCTTTGTGGTCCATGATTTATTTTTGAATTTTTCTATAGATTTTCTAGGAGGCGAATTGTGAGATTGAAGGCTAGCTTTTTTCTTAAATTTTATGTTCCAGCTTTTTTGTTTTGGTGGAAAAACTGTATTTCCTGACATGTTTTTATTATTATCTTTTTCTCTTGTTTCTTGAATAAATTTTTTCTTTATGCTTTGAAGCTTGTGGATGTACCTGGATTTTTGCCTTTTTCTGTGTTGGGGTTCTGTTGATGCTTTGTTAGGAAACTGATTTTTTTTATAGTTTTGGGAATTTGGGGAGGTAGTTTCCTGAAATATAGTGACTGAATTATTTTCTTCTTAGAAATTTTCTGGGAACTCAGCAATTTTGAGTTTTTTTCTTCTTTATCTGTGCTTCAGATTTATCATTTTCATTTGCATCACTTCTAATTATTTCCCCAAGTGAATTGTTTTCTGGGTTTTTCCCCCACTTCAACTATTATTTGCTATTTTGTCTTCTATTATGTGATCCTGTTTTTAGTTAGAGCCTTTAATACCTAAAATTCTCTATTATTTTTCACTTTATTAAGTTTTGTCATCAAGATTTTTTTTGTTTCATAGGATCACCAATCATGAGCTGAAAGGAACCTTGAAGACCCTTAAATTGAAGCTGCTCATTTTACATATGAGGAAACTGAGGCACATAGCAGTTAAATGACTTCCCTAGGGTCAAGGGTCAAGGTCTTTGAACTCAGGTCTTCCTAATTCCAAGTCTAGCATTCAACTACTTCCCCACTAAGCATTTAATATCTTTCAAGATTTAAAAAAAAATTAGAGTTCAATTCTTCTTTTGACTGCTTATTCTTAAATTATTTCTATTACCACTGCAAATGTGGTTTTTGATATTTTCCTTCTTGATTCTCTAATAATTATCATAATTATCACCATTGTCATCAGCACCATTATTATAATAGTGTATTGTATTGGAACCATCCTTGGTATGCTTATTATGGTTTTGGTGTGAGTTTTAAATTTCTTGTAAGAATTTTTGGCAGGTTTTGGGTGGTTTTTTTTTTTTGTTTATTGTTAATGTTAGAATATAAGTTTCTTGAGGGCAGAGATTGTACTTATATCCCTTGTGCCTAGCATAGTGCCTGGTATACAAAAGGCCCTTAATAAATATTTTTTGATTGATTGTTGAGAAGTGTCATAACTTTCCATGCTCCTTTTCATCTTGTCAGTTCATGTCCTTCCCAGAAGAAAAACACTTTCTGTTTTCTTTGTCATCTGAATAAATTCTGTACCTGAGAATGGATTACTTAGAAGAACTAAAAAGTATTTTCTTATCTGGTCTTCTCATTTGTTGGAATGAAACTCAGTTTAGTGGAGACATCAGGAGTCAGAGTTAGTGCGTGGGAGGATTGACTGTATAACAACTTCTTAAGAATCCCTCTGGTCTCATGATTGCACAAGGAGGACAGGTAGCAAGGAAGGAAAGATTAACAAATACTGTGGGACATTAAACACCAAAATCCTTGATACATGAAGTGGTTCAGCATTAGAAACTTAAGCAATTTTGTTAATGGAAATTACACTAAAAAAAAGATGTATTATTATTATCTGCCTTTCTGCCAAACCTAAGGGCCACTAGACCTTTCCTTCTGATCTACAACTGACACCTCCTATTTGTCTTGTTTCCTTCTTTAGAAAGGGAACTCTGGGAGAGCCAAGAGTGGGCTTGGCACATTGTTTTGCATATTATGCATGCTTAATACATGCTTCTTCACTGATTCATATTCACAAATTTCCCATGCTTTCCTACACCTAGGTAGTCCTGATGCCCATCTCAATGGTCGGTTAAAATATTTGTAGGTCCTGCCAATTTTTTTTTTCAACAAGCCTAGGATAAAAACAAACTGTTAGGTAATGCAGTGGGTAGAGAGCTGGGCCAGGAGTCAGGAAGACTTATCTTTCTGAGTTCAAATCTGGCCTTAGACACTTACTAGCTGTGTCATCCAGGACAAGTCACTTTCATCCTGTTTGCCTTAGTTTCCTCATCTGTAATGAGCTGCAGAAGGACATGGTGAACCATTTCAATAACTTTCTCATGAAAACCCCAAATGGGGTCATGAACAGACATGACTGAAAACCACTAAACAACAATGAAAATGAAATTGAATGGGTGGGAAGAAAAGGAAATGTTTTTCTTGCTTTGTCTTCATCTTTCTTGAGTTCTTGATATTTAGAATCAACCAGAATTTTAATATTGCATTATTCTTTCAATTTCATAACAGTTTCAAGTCCTGGGACAAAGATGGTATCAGAGTAATTTTTATCATGAGGTATCATTTAACTTTACTACGAGAGAAAGATTTCCAGAGGTGTGTTTAGATCTGTACCCAAGAACTTATTACACAGTAAATATCACCACCGAGGCATTTTCAAAATATTCGGCACACATCATCATAGCAACAACAAGATCAGGTAGGTGCTCCCATCTTTCTCTTCTGTATATCTCATGACAGGAAGTTAAATTGTTTAAGGTGGTATAGTGTAATATGCAGGGCATCATACGATGATAGATTTAGAGCTGGGAGACAACTTAGATTCCACAGAGTCTAATCTCTTCCTTCTTTAGATGAGGAAACTGAGGTCTAGAGAGGTTAATTTGCCCAGTGTCACAGAACCAGTAAGTGTCTGGGGTGGGATTTGAACTCAGGTCTTCTAGACTTCAAAGCTAGCACCCTATCCACTATGCAATGCTCTTCCCAGCTATGATACAGTTTGGCTGTTTGGTCTTAGGGAATTCACTTTAACTCTGCAGTTCTCAGTTCTTTCATCTGTAAAATTAGATAGTTGGAACTACGTGACTGCTAAAAGATTTTTTTTTGCCAAAATTTTATGAGATGATTTAGATTTAGAGATAATCCATATGGAGATAATTTAGAGATAATATATAATTCATATAAACATTCTTTTGCTTGCTCCCAAATTTACATATCCTGACATGCTGAGATTTTGAAATGGAGCTTCTAAGGGAAGTTAGAGTAGAAATCTTGACATGGTTCAAGAGTTATTTTGATAATAAGGAAATACCGTGGTTACATCAGAATTTGACAAAAATGCACTTCTGGGACATGTAACTCATGATAGTATCTAAAGAAACATGGAGGTTTTCTGAGCTAACGTTAAATATGAATTTTATGTTGTTTTTCTCACCAGGAATTGTTGGGATTGAGAAATCTGATGGGCAGCTCATCAGGAAATAAAATTTGCTTCAGAATTCAGCCTTCAATTTCTTATCTTTAAAGGGGAAGACACTTGCCCTCATAGGCTTTGATGAAATATTCCTGAGCCCTTCTGAATTTATCTATCCCTAATATTTAGTTCCCCAATCTCAAGATTTAGCCACCTTTAGGGCCAAGGTCAGTGAAGGATTGAGAAGAAATCTGTTAAAAATCCAGACCAGTGTTAAATTCTGGATCATGAATATGAGCTTCCATGGGCAAGAACTGTATTTGTTTTTGTCTTGGTATCTCCATTGTCGGACAAAACGTGTACACCTAAACATCTTATTGGTGCAAAGCACTGTAATAGTCATTTGTAGGGAGGTAGGGACAAGACATAATATAATTTATTAATATTAATAATAGCTAACATTTATATGGCATCCTTTATGTACTTCATATATGCTTATTGAATGAATACATGAATTCCTGCCCTCTGCTGACTATCTTTACAGACTTATTGAACATTATTTCCCATCCTGAACACCTGATCCAGCCAAATTGATCTTCTCTCTGGTTCTCAGTCACAACATTTTTGTCTCCTGTCTCAGTGCCTCTTCAGTAGTCGTCCCTCATTCCTGGGGCATACTTTCCCCTCTTCTATTCCTCATGGAGTCCTTCTTCTCCTTAAAGATGAAGTTTAGGCATCGAAGGTCTGAAGCCTTTCCTAATCTCTTTCAACAGTGAGTGCCCTCTTTCAATCTATCTTATGTTTAAGTACTGTATATGTGTATTTCATTCACTTTCTATTTATGTTGCATTTTTGTTTATGTGTACTTGTCATCTCTCCCAGTTAGAATGTAAGCTCCTTGTGAATAGAAATTGTTTCATTCTTTTTACTTGGGTCTCGCCTAGTGCCAAGCACATATGTATTGTTGATTGATCTCCCCAGAACAGTTATAAGAATAAGTAAACTTAATATCACTCTGAAGTTGTCAGAAGAAAGATATTTGTTACAGGTAATTCCTAACACTATAATAATAATATTAATGGTAATAACAATAATAACTAACATTTCTATAGTGCCCACTGTGTGATAGGCAGGGGACTTAGTGTGCTGAATGTTTTACAATTATTATTTCATAATCCTGACAACAAACCTGAGAGGTAGGTTCTATTACCATCCCCATTTTATAGATGAGGAAACTGAAGCAAAGAGAGAAGTTAAGTGACATGTCCAGGGTTACACAGCTAGGAAGTTTGAACTCAGATCTTCTTGACTACTAGCTGATGAAATAAGTACAGTACCTGACACATAGTAGGTCCTATAGAAATGTTAGCTATTCTTCAGTTATTATTAAATGCTTATCTTTCCTCCATCCCCCAAGTGACTAAGTACTTTGCACCAGTAAGATGTTTAAAAAATGCTTGTTAAATCAAATAGCATGGGAGAAGGTAGCAATAAACTCGACTTTCTTGGTTTCCCCAGAACATAACTTTTTTTTGACCTAAGGTAGCTTAGAAATTGTCTCTTTGGTTAGCTCTGCAGCTTGAAAATAGATAAAGAATTCAGACCATTCAGACTTACTGGATTCTCTTCATTCAGTAAGTATTTATTAAATTTATACTATGTACTAGGAACCATGCAAAATGGAAGCAGTCCCTTTTTTCCTGGAGCTTATATTCTGTCCATGGAGATAACAAGGGTAGTTAT
Organism: Notamacropus eugenii; assembly: GCF_028372415.1. Taxonomy (NCBI): domain Eukaryota; kingdom Metazoa; phylum Chordata; class Mammalia; order Diprotodontia; family Macropodidae; genus Notamacropus; species Notamacropus eugenii. The sequence goes on from NC_092874.1 coordinate 402,894,674, forward strand.
ATATGTATACAAAAATACCTATACAAAAGAAAAACAAGGTGAGTTTAGGAAAGTCAGTAATATCTAGGGGAATCAAGAAAAATCTCATGTAGAAGGAAAGGCTTGGGCTGAATTCAGAAGGAAACTAGTGACAAAGGAATGGCTCTAATTCCTGTATTCTCGTGGTTATAGCCTTAGTTCAAGTTGATTGCTGCAATAAAATGAGGCACTTGCAAGTCACTAAGTGATTAATAAATGGAGGTTTATTTTTCCCCAGCAAAGTAAGAATATGCAACAAGAATAAAGTGGCATTTAGATTCTCTGGATACAGCCCCCATGGATCTCCCAAGGATGGTTATCAGGACAGGATACAGCAAAGGACATGGTGACTCATGTGGTTTTCAGAAAACCACCATGGTCAGGGAACACAGACCCCTAATATGCCTGGGAAATTGTATGCCGTTCAATGACCAGAAAGTTGTATCAAGAAAGCTGGGCCAGTCTGAGGGCAGTTTTATCTTTTATTAAGGTTAAGGCTCCCCACTTTGTGAGTGGGAGGAAAGAAGCTCTATTAGGGGAAAACTGATCTTACTAAAGAGTCTAAGAAATGATTGTGAGGAGGAGGTATGGGGCGACAGCTCAAGATAAAAGGCATTGAGGTGGGAAATGGAGTATTTGGTTTGAAGAACAATAAGAAAGCCAATTTGATGTCCAAGAATTCTATGTAGAGCAGTAATATACAGTAGGGTGATTTTCATAGATTGGAGCTAGGCTCATTGGGTGTGATCATTAGATCTTTGTAAACAGGAGGGTAGTGGGGTTGGGTGAAACAGGTCATGGGATTAGGTTAAGAGGTAGAAAAGTAAGTAGGATATAGTTTTGGGGGTACAGAAAGAGTGAAGAGATGCCTCATTTGTCTCTGCTTGGTAAAGACTACTTTCAAAGTCTTAGTTTCTTATGAAAAGGAATTTGTTTCTGTCCTCTAAATCTCCCACATAGTGGGAATCTCGAGACATACCTGAATCCTGATCTCTTATATCCAGCATTTGAGCTCTTTTTGCTCCCTCTTAAAAAAAAATCCCAATTTGAAAGCTGGAACTAAATAGAAAATGAAGCTGTTAGAATCTGACTCATTCTCTTACGCACACATACATACATATGCAGTCTATCTTTTTTTTTTTTTTTTTTGGTGAACATTTTGCTTTTCTAGTTTCTGTTTCATTGGGTACATTTCCCTGGATCTCTTGAGATTCTCCTTTCTTTTTCTCAACTTATTTCCCTAAGGAATCCCTCTTTGGTGTGTTAATATTGAAGACAGTACATGTTTACCTTAAGAAAATTTACAGCTTCACAGCATGCAAACCTAAAGGCAAAGCTGGCCAGTGACCTAACTAGCCACAGGGCAGGCTTCTTCTCATTTCTCATTGCTTTTCTGGGAATGGGGGGGTCAGGGGTAGGGAATTCTCAGAACAAAAGATTGTGTTCCATATTACATCAGGAGGCACTGAAAAAATGGCTGACCTTGCAGAGATAAAAAAAGGAAGCACTTGACCTGTGTGTTTCTGAGATAGGACAGAAGTGGGGAGAGGCTGCCAGAAGTGATTGCACGTTGGCTAAAGTAGGTGAGCCTCCCCGGACTGTACTTGTATTTTTTAACATGCCTCCTATGGGAAGTGCTTTATCTTTCTCTGCCAGATTGGTTTAGCATCAGCAAGTTTGTAATCCAGAAATTAGGAGAAGGGAAATGGAGTGGGTGACCCAGTTCATATGAACCATGTGAGAAATAATAATGTTTTTTCAAGGAGAGGGTCCAGATCTGTGATTTTATTGGTGTGGGAGAAATTCCAGTGTGGAGTCTACCCTCCACTTGTGCAGATAAGCAACTCAACCTCAATTCAAGGTTTTAAGAGAGTTGCCTGGGGTACCAAGAGATTGAGAGACTTGCCCACGGTCACAGACATGGTATATATCCATAAGTCTAGAACCTAGATATTTCTGATTTCAAGGCCAGCTCCCTATCTACTAAACTGCCTCGCACACTTAATTAGCATTTTAATGTTTACAAAACACTGTTCTTAAAATATCTCTATGAGGTAGGTAGAGTTATAATTTGAGAAAGGCAGTCAGAGCTTTTCCTCAGGGTCTTGATATTTAGAGGGCTATGATACTGTGCACTCCTGTAGCAGGTAGAAACACTTAAACTTGACACATAGTTAAAATAATTCGTTTTCTTTTGGATATTTTCTGCCTTGTTTGCAGGCAATTTTCCCATAACCCTTTTGTAGAACACATCATCTTTAGCAGAAAGCGTTGTTTTCCAAGGATGTTTTGAAATCAGTTTGTAAGATCAACTTAGATTTTTGTTTATTACAGGTAACAATTTCAGAAAGGAAAAAAAAAGTTAAAATAGTCTCCATTCACAGGATGTGATGCTCGTGTAGGCTCTGTCTCCTCACTGTGAGGTCTTAATCCCAAACTCCCAGGAGGGAGTCCTCCGTCTTTCTCCCTCAACAAAATTCTTCTTCAATTGATTTCAGATTGCTTTCATGCTGCTTGCTCAGACCACATTTTACTGTGCTTGTCTTGTGTCCAGAATCACTACTTACAACTCTTGAGCTGGATACTTAAAGTAGTCAAAGAGTTCAAGTACTGTGAGATAATATTTGTAAAGTGCTTAGCATAGTGCCAAGAATATAATAGGTCCTTTACAAATGCTGATTTTCTTTCTTCCTTACATTTTCAAATCTTGTGTCCCTCTGCTTCTAGAACCAAATTTCTCCTTTATCAGGAATCTCCTTCTGATCTCCATTTCTGAAATTCAGTTCACCGAGTCTCTCACTCTTGTGGGATCTCTTCCCCCTCTCTAATGACTAATTAACATGGGAAAAATTGTTTAAATAAACTCAGTATTACATAACCCTGTCTGCTTTCAGAAGCAGCTTTGAAGCTTGTTTCTTAAGAAGCTGGTTTTTTCCCCCCAAAAAGGGGCCCAAACTGTTCCCTAATGAATTTTGGAAACGTTCTGAACATAGCAGAGCAAGGACGGAACAAGTTTAAACACCAGCCCTTTTCCCCGTTGCTTCGGTGTTGGAAATCACTTTGGCAATCCTTGCTGTTGGGAGCAGGGTGGGGAGGGGAAGAAGCAGTCTTAATGTCATGCTGGCCAAGTAGATTCAGTCCTGTTTGAAGTAAGGAAGTCAAGAACAGATGGTCATTAGCTTTCGAACATCGAACCCACATCTTTATTAGTGAGTTCCAGTTTGATGTGAAGTATCCTATTACCAGAGTATAGGGCAATCTGTTGTCGGCTGTTCCTCGCATTGGATCATTTGTTCACTTAGAATGCTTGCTGCATACAGGCTGTTGTCGTAGGTAGCACGAAGCTGAACATTACACAGTTCCAACACTGAATACACAGGGGAGGTGACAGCTATACTCGTATGCCATTGTTGGAGCTGCTTGTCCTGCTTTCTTGAAGATGTCTGTGACATCAGGGAGGTGATGCCATGACTTGCAAGTGAATTGGATTTAAATGAGCCTCACTCTCTCCTCCAGAGCCCTCTGGGTTCAGGGGCAAGATATAGAACAGGGTGACTGGAGATGTCTCAGGATGCAGTGGGAGACCTTGGTCTTTTTAAGTTAAGGCCTTTCCCCGGTCTCAGTTTGATGGAGGTAGGGCCCATTTAGTGATTAAGGCTAGGTAAGAAATGAGAGAAAGAATGGGAAAGGAAGACCTTCATGGTTTCTGGCCAAAACAGGAACAATTGCTGTTTACACTCACTCTGAGCCATCTGGGCTCAAACAGTGACCAAGTGAGGCTGTGGCTAGGACCTCTGGTTGGTCATTCTCGAGAGCCAGAACGATTTGGGTTTAAGTCATGGTCCTTAAGAAACAAATCATACTCCATAAACTCCAAGATATTTTGTGAGGTTTCAGCAATCAAAATTTACCTTCCTTTGGGCAGAGCACCCTATATGGACAGAGGGAGGGAGGAGAGAGGGAAAGAGGAAGGGAAGGAAGGAAGTGAGGAACAAATGAAGGAGAGATAGAGGGAGAGAAGGAGGAAGGGAGATGCATTCCCGACCTGGAACTGGTCAGTTGGGTCCCCAGTGAGGCAGCTAGAACTGCTCATAGATGGTTGTTTTTCATTCTTGAAGAGGACCATGACATCAGGAAGGTATTGTATTTTCTAACACATCTATGGGAAGTACTTCATTTTTCTCTGCCAAATTGGTTTAGCATCAGCAGGTTTGTAACCCAGAAATAAAGAGAGGGGAAATGGAGAGTATGACCCAGTTCATATGAACCATGTGAGAAATAATAATAAATTTTTTCAAGGAGAGGGTCCGGTTCTGTGGTTTTGCCATGACTTGCAAGTGAATTGGATTTAAGTGAGGGAGGACTAAAATGCAGTATTCCAAGGCAGAAGGTTATGATCTCCTAGAAATGGTATAAAATTTGAGAGAAATAAAGTGAAAGGATAACTGAGATGATCAGAGAAGGCAGCTTTGAAAATGTGGCATTTTGATCTCAGCCTTGGGGAATGAATAATAATAGATTGCTAACATTTATATGGATAACTAGGTCAAGTTGTGGATAGAGCACTGGGTCTGGAGTCAGGAAGACCTGAGTTCAAATCCTCCCTTAGATGCTTACTAGCTGTGTGGCCCTGGTCAAGTCACTTAACCTTGTTTGCCTCAGTTTCCTCTTCTATAAAATGAGCTGGAGAAGGAAATGACAAACTATTCCAGTATCTTTGCCAAGAAAACCCAAAAATAGGGTCATAAAGAGGCTAACCTGTTAGTGATACATATTACAGATTAAATGGGAATGGGGTTGGGGACAGGGAGGGAGAAGTAGAGTTAGGCGGCTCTTCTAGTAGTATAGACATAAGGTAATTAAGGTGATATCATTGGAATAGAAGGAAGAGAGAAAAATAAATATTATTGGCTGCCTACTATGCACCTACTAAGCATTTTACAAATATTATCTTACTTGATAAAGGAGTGATTTGCCATTTCCTTCTTCAAGCTAGTGGGTGAGGTTGGTAAGGGACTGGTTCTGACTTCAGGCTCCATTGGATCTGATCTTTATTCTGGGCGACTGACCAGAGAGTAAGGAAGAATCTAAGAAGAGTCTGCTTGGGTGGTCAGAAAAGATATAGGGCGGCAGTATGTTTGTTGTTGTTCTATGAAAGGCCCTGTGATTTTTGGTTATGACTTGTGACTTCATTAATAGGCAGGGGTGGGAAACCTGTGACCTTAAGGCCACATGTGACCGTCTAGGTCCACAGACACAGTCCTTTGACTGAATCCAAACTTCACAGATTAAATTCCCTGAATAAAAGGATTTGTTCTGTAAAACTTGGACTCAGTCCAAAGGCCTGACCTAAAGGCCACATGTGGCCTTGAGGCTGCAGGTTCCCCACTCCTGGAGAGGGAATTCCAAGTTTAGAAACTCCCTCTACTAGTGTAAATTAGCAATTATTATTGGATTTATAATGTAAGAGAGAAGCCTGGGGTCATGAGAAGTTAAATGCCTTCAGTCAATACTTAAATTAATTCAGGCTGCTCCCTGAAAGGTCAGATATTGAAAATGAAATTTAAATACTTTGGACACATAATGAGAAGATGGGATTCATTAGAAAAGATCCTGATGTTGAGAAAGATTGAAGGCAAAAGGAAAAGGAGATGGCAGAGGATGAGGTGGATAGATAGTATCATGGAAATAATGAACATGAACTTGGACACACTTTGGGAGATAGTGGGGGATAGAAGTACCTGGTGGGGTCACAAAGAGTTGGACACAACTGAACAACAAGCAACAAAGGGTTACACAGCCATTTGATACGTTTGTATTGAAGACTAGACTTGAATCTGGTCTTCTTGACTCTAAGGCCAACTTTTTATCCACTATAATCTGCTGCCTCTCTGCACCAAATGAAAGATCCAACTTCCAGAGGTGATCTTGCAGTGTTCAATACCAGTAGCTTGAAAATCTGTAGTTAGCATGTATTTGACAGCAGTTTCCCTTCAGAGGCATGTATTGTGTCTGCTGAATTGAATTTAATCCCCTCTGTACTTTGGTTCTTAATTGAATTCAACTGCCATTCTCATCTGAGGGAACAGGGATTGTCTAAGGTCTTGGACAGAACCTCTGCTTACTCTGCCTGGTGGGAGCTTGCACTGATGAGGGGGCCTCAGTATAGACAGCTTTCAGCCTGATGACTTTTACTGAGACTGAGCTTACATAAGTAAAATTAAAAAGACAAACTGCGCATCTCTTCCCCTGACACAACTCACACTGAATTAAACAAGTTCATTCTGTACAGCTGAATTTGTTCCTGTAGAACTAATTGAAAAGTTATTTGATTAAAAATTGTGAATAATTGTGTGTTGTTGTTTTTTGTTTGTTTTTGAGTGGAGCATAAATTGCTTCTTCATTTATTTCTTGTTCTTTCAGTAAATCAAATCATCAGTAACATTTCAGTTCTTAATGAAACCTGCTTGAGGTGGAAGAGAAATGCGAAGATGGCTGATTTAGAGGAGATGTATTTAGTAAGTTCAAAATTTATCTAAATGTTGCCATGAGTGGGAGGTGTGAATTTCTTACAAAATTAAATAAAGCCTGGAAAATATCAACAAATTTAGAAATATCCTGTGAATTCCATTTCAGCCATTGGACTGGAGTATTCAAGTCAAGTCAGCACTATGTGTTTATGTGTCAGACTAAGTGCTAAGTGCTAGGTATACAAAATTAATTCTAGTTCTTAAGTAGCTCACAGTCAGCCACTGTATATAAAAATATATGCAGGAGGTGGATAGCGTGCTGGGCCTGAAGTCACGAAGACTCCTCTTTATGAGCTCAAATCTGGCCCCAGATGCTGACAAGCTGTGTGACCCTGGGCAAGTCACTTAACCCTGTTTGCTTCACTTTCGTCATCTGTAAGATGAATTGTAGAAGGAAGTGGCAAATCATTCCAGTCTCTTATCCAAGAAAACCCCAAATAAGGTCATAAAGAGTCAGGTAGAACTGAAAAAACTACCAAACAGCAACAAATCGGAAGGAAGATGCTAGAATTAGTAGAGTTTGGGAATGGCGTCCTATAGAAGGTAGTAGCTGAAATTGAGATATGATAGAAGCCACGGTAGGCAGGAGGTGGAGATGGAGGGAGAGAATTCCAAGCATTGAGGGATAGCCAATGAAAATGCCCAGTTTTGGGAGTTGGGATTTGAGGTATCTTGTGTGAGGAACCATAAGGAGGCTGGTGTTACTAGATTGTAGAGTGTGTGGAAAGAAGTAAAGTGTACTAAGGCTGAAAAGCAAAGAGTTGATCTTGTTCTAAAGCACTTAAGAGCCAAACAGATGATTTTATATTTGATCTTGGAGCTAACGGGGAACCACTGGAATTTATCAATGGGTAATGGAATGTCAGAGGACAGTGTTAAATTAATCACACACAATCTCTCATTAAATGAAGAATCAGTATTTTCCATATACTTTCATAGAGAAATGCCAAAGGTGAGGGTGTGTGTAGAGGATATGTGCTAGGATAGGATTAAGGTTAAGTGGACTGGTTTTTTCATAACAATATTTTGGTCTATATTAATAACTCCTACCAAGGTTAGCACTGAACTGGTTGCCCAGAGATATGAGAATATTATTTGAGGATGTCTAAAGTGTAAAAAGAGAAGGAAGAAGATGGGCTGTTAGTAACAAGGGGGCAAGAAGTGAGAACAGTGAGATGATTACTTCTAATTAAGGAATTTAGAGTAAAGGGAGTTAGTTTATGGAGAAAAGGGCAGATTGCTCATCTCTGGCAGAATGGGCAGAGATTTCTAGGAAGAGGTAGGAGGAAAGGTGGCATGGAAACCTGTTTCTTTAATATCTTTATAAAAGAATGGAATGGAAACACTCAAGGAATTGAACCTAACAACAATTCTCAAGAAAATTTAAAATACCATCCAAAGAAATGAGCAGACTGAAGAAGAACTCCAATTACAAAATGAAACCACACCAGAACATGTGGATTATAAGAGGTAAAGACAGAAATGCTAGAAGGAAATTATTTTGAAGCATATGAGCAGTAGCACCAGAAACAAAGCTAGATCTTTAAAAAATGCAACAAATTCAATTTGTTGTTGTTCAGTCGTGTTCAATTCTTGGTGATCCCATTTGGGATTTTCTTGGCAAAGATACTGGAGTGGTTTGCCATTTCCTTCTCCAACTTATTTGACAGATGAGGAAAATGAGGCAAGCATGACTTGCCCAGGGTCACACAGCCAGTAAGTGTCTGAGTCTGAGATTGGATTCCAGTGTTCCTGACTTTAGGACTGGCACTTTATCCACTGTGCCCCCAAATCAGTAATAAGCACAATAAAGCAATTAAGCCAAAAAAAATGAAACCAGCAAGAATTCACAAGAAGAAATTAAGAAACAAGTGAATATGACTAGAGATTCTCAGGAGATGATGAGACTCAACTTTTTAGAAACCCAGCAATGGAAAGCAATTTGGAATTTGCTTAGAAAAAGATTAAAATAAATGTCTGTACTCTTCGACCTAGAGCTCCATTATTAGACATATGCCAATGAAGTCACTGATAAGAAGAAAGACCCTATGTACAAAAAATATTAATAGCAGCATTTTTCTTTTTTTCTATTTTTTAAATTAATTTATTTGTTTTCGGTTTTCAACAATCACTTCCCATATGTTTTAAATATTCTCTCCCTCCCCAAGACAACATGCAATCTTATATGGGTTCTATACATATGTTCTTATTAAACACATTTTCACATTAGTCATGTTAGCAGCATTTTTTTTTGTAGTAGTAAGGAATCAGAAACAAAGTGTTTTCCTATTAATTAGGAAAATAGTGAAAAAGTTGTGGTGCATGAATGTAATGGATCATGACTTTGTTGTCTTACTTACATAAAAGTGTGACAAGTTAAGTAGGCAGAAGAGGAGAATAGTATAATGATTGCAACAATGAAAATGGAAATGGAAAAAGCCAAAACAAAACAAACCTGAATACTCTGAAAGTAAAATGACCAAGTTTTGGCACAGAGAAGAGATAGAAGAATGTATCTTATTACAACCCTCTTTCTCTGCAGACTCAGAACACCATATACTGTTAGACTTCTTCAGTGTGTTTGCTAGTTTTGCTGGACTGGTTTTTTCCCTTCTTTTTCTTCTTTGTTAGGTTTCCTCTCTAGGAGAGATGGTTTGGGGGGTGGAGGTGAAGGAGAAATATGTTGGGAAACTGTAGGTAGTATTAAAAAACATGGCATATCAACAAAGTATTAAAAAGGAATAGTCATCCAAATGTACAGTGGATTTATGAAAAGCAGACTTATTTTGGAGCTGCTAGATGGCACAATGCATAGAGTTTCAGTTAGGAAGACTCATCTTTGTGAGTTCAAATCTGGTGTCATATACTTACTAGCTTTGTGATCCTGGGAAAGTCACTTAACCCTGTTGGTGGCCTAAGTTTCCTCATCTGTAAAATGAGCTGGGAAAGAAAATGGCAGACCACTCCATTATCTTTGCCAAGAAAATCCCAGATGGGGTCGTGAAGAGTCAGACATGACTGAAATAACTGAACTACAACAACATAATTATTCTACTGGAGAATACAGTGAGTAGAAGGGACAATATAAGCAAAAAAAAATCAGAAAGTTACTACTAGAAAATATTTGGGAGAGAAAAATGATAGATCAAGAGCATAGGCTGTCAAGCAGGCAGATCACAAAATGTAATTGGGACATATTTAACAAAACAAAGCATAGATGACATTACATTTGAAAAATAAGTTGATATTTGTCCCACGAGGATCCTTACTTATGAATTAGTGGCTTACATTTCTTTTTGAGTTTGATTACTGATCAGAAGGCAGATCATTGATGCAAATTTTTCAATATTTGGACTTCTCAAAGATGAAAGTTTATGAGGACCTAAGCTAGAATAGTGACTGTATCATTGGTGAGAAAAAATAGAGACAAGTGATATTGTGACAGTAGATTCAATGCAACCTGGCAACTTATTGACTATGGGCAGTGAGGCAGAAGTAAGAATCAAGGCTGACTCCAAGATTATGAACCTGGGCAAATGGGAGTAGGGTGGTTCCTTCAGCAGAAACAAGAAAGGTTAGAGGAAGGGGCAGGTCTAAGGCAGAAAACAGAGAGCTCATTTTGGACCTTGAATTGATAATAATGACTGCCAGACATCTAGTAGATATCCAACAGATAGTTCTCAATGTGGCCTATAATTTAGGACAGGGCAAGGGCTGACAGTTCTGAGCAAACTGGAAAGTTTTGAAATAGAGGTCTTAGTAATATCTATTGCATGAGAACCAGCCTGTCCAAATTCACCAGGTTGACTATAAGGTAATGAATTTTTTATGAGCGGCAAGCCTCTGAATTCAAATATGAAAGTCTTAAGTATTATGTGCAGTAATGAAGAGGGTACCCATACTAATGAATCCACAGATCTTTGAAGTATTGAAGAAACCATAAGTGTTAATGGATTCAATTCCCATCTAAAAAATGATTAAATTTCTGTTCCTATTGCCTACAGAAACATTTTTAGTGCCAAGAGTTGTACATGTATTTTAATGCCATAGGATAGACTAAAATTTAGTATTTTTTGACTATTCCTAGAAAACCTGGGGAAAGCAGCAATGATATTTAACAAGTCATAATTCAAATTAGAGATAATTAAAATCTAAACCAAGAAATTTGTATCATAATTAAAGGTACCATCAAGGTACTGATCTTCAAGAAATTTTGCTATTCAGCATTTGCACACCTAATTGTAAAATAATTAAAAGGCAAATTTAATTGACTTGCAAAAAAGAAATAGGTATAAAATCAACAATAACAGAAGATTTTAACATTGTACTAATAGAATATAATGAATTGTGCACTAAAATAAAAAAAGGAATCATGATTGGAGTGGCATTCTGAAGAAACGTGATTTGTAAGACACGGGAAGGACTGAATGGAAAAGTATTATATACAATTTTTCAACTACACATGAAAAATGTGCAAAAATTGATTATGTTCAAGAGCACAAAAGAAGTTATAAGTAAAATCAGAAAGGCAAAAGAACTTAAATGGGTTACAATGCAATAACAATAGGGTTATGGTGTTTTGAGATTCTTTTAAAATTGTACTCAATAACAAATTTATATGATTAAATACTTATATTAATAAAAGATAAGATGAATAACTTGAGTTTTCCGATAAAGAAATTAGAAAATGAACAAATTGCTATGAGCAAGGCAAGCACAAAGAAATGAACTCTAACAAAAGGGAAGATCAATTATGCACAACTGTAGCCTAACACATAACTCTTATACACAGTAACAGGCTAACAAAACTGAGATCATAAAATAAAGAGCAAACATTTTTATTACTGTTATTAAATTGATATATATGTTTTCTTTAATGAATTTTAAATAATGGAATTTATGGTTTTGCATACAAGTATTTTAAATTTGTTTATAAATTTAAATGGTTGGATTTTTGATCGTCACTAAACATTTTAGATAAAACATTTAAAAACAAATTTAAAAATAAATTTAGACAATGATAAGGGGTAAGAAACAGATATGGGTGAGAATACAGAAAAGAAATAGAGAAGTGCTTATATTTCCCTGATGTGGACTTGTGTTCTCTCATGATCTGCCTTTTCCAGATACAGGGTGAAGATGTTAATGATCATAATTATTATTATCACAGCAATTACATTAATATTATATCACATTATAGTATGTGATAACACCATATACTATATTGTCATATATTATTATAATTATATGACCAGTAATAACAACTTGCATTTATATTGTGTTGTAAGATTTGTTAAGTGCTATATTTCTCATTTTATCCTTATAACAACACCTTGGAGATAAGTGGTATCATTATCTCTGTTTTATGTTATTTCCATTTTACAGATGAGAAAACTGAGACCTAGAGTTGTTAAGTAACTTGCCCAGTCATACAGGCAGTAAGGAGCAGAACTGGGATTTGAACCCAAAGTCCTATGATGCCAAATCCAGCACACTTTCTTCCACATTACACTCTGAATGACTGACATTTTAACTGTAGTTCTTATGAGAGGGGATGCGTATGTGTGAATGCGTATTTGTATTTATACATATATGCATAGGTATGTGGTATTATATAGGTATTTATATCCTCAAAGGATATAATGGCAGGCTAGGAGGGAGGTAGGGTGGGAGGGTTATGATGGCAAGAACATCAGATTGGGAAGCATGGAATACAGAGCTGCCACTTGGCACCTACTGCATTTTGGAAAGTGACTTAACCTCTTGGGAGGGAGGGTATCAGTTTCTTCATCTGTATGCTGGCAGTTATATTAAGAAGAAGAGGAAGAAGAGAAAGAAGGTAAAGAAGAAGGAAAAGAGGAAAGAGAAGTAGTAGTAGCAGCAGCAATAATACCACCTCATCCCTTTCTCTATGTTGCTATAAAGGATCAAGGGAAATGATTTATGTGAAAGCACTTGGAATTCAGTTAAATAAGTCCTTATTAAGCACCTATATGTGGCAGGCATTGTGCTAGGTACTGGAGATACAGCAAATGAAACAATCTCTGTCCTCAAGGTGATTACAGTGTATGTGTGTGATAAATAATATATACAATTTTATGTATATAGCATACATACGCACATGTATATATATCAGATGTGTATGTATAGTATGTCATACATACATACAAATTTCTGGGAGAAGATATATTTCTGATATGGAGGGCCATCTGTTAATATAAGAGAAAGCCAAAGGCCCAGAAAGTATAATAAAAGGTAAGGTAGAATGGGAGAGGGATAGGGAAGGAATGGGGCTGACATGGATGGGTATGAGGAGTGGTGATGACAGGAGGGAGTTTCAGCCCAGACAGTCTAGAATAACAATTTTAAGTGGAGTCACAAGGCAGCCCAGACAGTCTAGGATAACAGTTTTAAGTGGAGTCACAAGGCAGCAGATTGTCATATCCTTCAAATAATAGTGATATTGATTTGATTATCCACCTCTGAGGAAAAGTTAAAAGTGGGATGTGTGCATGTGGGCATTCAGATGATGAACCCCTGATTTTGCCAGGTGGTATTGGGGCCTGAGTACTTAAAAGTACTTAGAAGTGTGTAAAGCATTACACAAAACATAAGGAACTTTACTCACTGTCAGCATCTTACCTCCTGAACTTTTCTGTTACAGTTCCACATATGGGGTCAGCGAGGGTATCAGAAGGAATTTAACCAGAAAGTGTCATTTAACCTGACTACTGATAGTCAGGCTCCTGAAGTTTGCCTGGAACTGTACCCGGGTACCAACTACACAGTAAACGTTATGGCTGCTTCCTCTGGACTTCCTGTGTTGGTCTCCCTTATGACCCAGATAACTGGTAGGTCTTAATAATTAATTACTTTTTGGATGAGGAACATTTTCACCTCAAATGACTTTGGAAGCAAGGAAAGGGAATTATCCAATGTGTGTGTGTGTTGTGGTTTAACTGGGGATTTTTAATTTGTCTTTTCCCCTAGGTTTTATTGTTGTTGAATGCCCAATTCATTGGCCTGGCATTTCTATCTTTTATAGATATAAACCTTTAGTGACATGAATGTTCCCCTAAGTACTGCTTTGGCTGCATCCTATAAATTTTGGTACCTTGTCTCATTTTTGTCATTTTCTGTAATGAAATTTTTTATTGTATTGTATTTTTATTACATAATATATAATAATTATATAATATAGAACATAGAATAATATTATGTTATATATTATTTATTTATTATTATTGTTTCTATGATTTGTTCTTTGACATTCATTCTTTGGGAGTAGATTATTTTAGTTTCCAATTAATTTTTTATTTATGCTTTCAGGGCACTTTATTGAATTAATTTTTATTGCATTTTGGTCTGAAAAGTGTACATTTAATATTTCTGCTTTAGTTTTTGTAAAGGTCTCATGTATAGCTGATAAAAGGTATATCCCTTTCTATTCTCATTTACTTTTTTCCGGAGGGTTAACATATCTAACTTTTCCAAAATTTTTTTTAATTCCCTTAACTTCTTTTATCTTATGGTAAGATTTATCTTGTTCTGAGAGGGGTGAATTGAGGTTCCCCACTAGTATAATTTAACTATTTTCTCCTATATCTCATTTAACTTTTCCTATAAGAATCTAAATTCTATGTAATTTGATGCATATAGGTTTAGTGTTGATATTACTTCATTGTCTGTGGTACCTTTTAGTAAAATGTAGTTTCCCTGGTTACCTCTTTTAATTAGGTCTATTTTTCTTTTGTCTTGTCTGAGATCATGATTACTACCCTTGCTTTTTTTACTTCAGTTGAAGCGTAATAGATTCTGCTACAGTTCCTTATTTTAACTTTGTGTGTGTCTTATTGTTTCAAATGTGTTTCTTGTAAACAACATATTGCTGGATTTTGGTTTCTAATCCATTTTGCTGTCTACTTCTGTTTTTCAGTTATAATAAGCAATTCTGCATTTACCTTCATCCTTTTTTCTTCTGTTTCTCCTTCTCTCTCTCTCTCTCTCTGTCTCTCTCTCTGTCTGTCTGTCTGTCTATCTGTGTGTGTTGTTTCTTGAGCTTCCCTGTCACTATAGTAGTTTTTGATGTACAAGGTTTTTAAAAATAATTTCCTTATTTTTCTAACCTGTTTCTTGACTTTGAAATTCATGTTAGAATTGGGCTCTGCTCACCTGGGGTATGGGAGAGAATCACTGGCTTTAGGCTTTTTTGTTGTATTTTCACAGCAAATTCTGGGAGTCTCTTAAGTTTTCAGTGCTTTTAAGGTGGTATAAGCTGGGGAGATGTGTGGTCACTGTGCTCCTTATGTGCACTTTTGTCTTTACCCAGGTAGGGAGCCTGCACCTTTGCAACCACAAGTGTTAGTGTTCCTTTCTCTCCTGGAATTGCACCCTGGCATGGAAAATGAGCATTGGAATTGCCAAACAGTGATTGGTCCTGCACCTAGTACTGGGATAGTGATCCATGTAGTCTTTCTGACTAGAAACTGTTTTGATTTAAAGAGAGAATAGTCTTCTATGTGGACATTAAATATTCTAACATTCACTTTATACTCATGTCTGTGTTCAATATCTTCAACACACGAATAAGACAAGAGTGTATAAATAAGTCAGAAGCTTTGGAAAAATGAATAAAGATGGTAAAAGTATTATGACACTTTTGATTTTAGGAATTAATCAATAATGTTAGGCTTTTTTGTACACCTGGGACTATTGGGAAGATTTTTGTTGTTTCTTGATCATTGTATTGTTTTATTGTGTGTGTGTTTATGTGTGTGTGTGTGTTTAAAAAGTGATAGTCTATGACACAAATATATAATTGACTTCTGTTAGGAGGAGTCACTTGTATTCTGGTCTTTTGGTAATAGATATGTGATGACTGTTATGAAGATGGAATCAGCTTTGAGTCTCAGAAGAAGCTTGCATTTACTGTTAGTGTTTCATGTACCACATTTCAATCAATGATTATGGATCTTATTTTACCCCCTCTCCCTTTCCAGTTTTGCAGAGAAGCTAGAGCCTCCATATAGTTTTTTTTTTATTGATTAATTTTTAGTTTTCAACATTCACTTCCATAAGATTTTGAGTTCCAAAAATTTCCCCCATCTCTCCTCTCCCCCAGCTCAAGATGGCATGCATTCTGATTACACCTTCCCTGAATCTACCATTCCTTCTATCACCACCTCCCCTTTCTCTTATCCCCTTCCCTTATATTTTCCTGTAGGGCAAGATAGATTTCTATATCTCATTGCCTGTATATCTTACTTCCCAGTTGCATGTAAAAACAATTTACAACATTTGTTTCCAAAACTTTGAGTTCCACATTTTCTGCCCTTCTTCCTCCCCACCATCCTCATTGAGAAGGCAAACAATTTGATACAAGTTATTCATGTGCAGTCATGCAAAACACCTCCATAACAATCATGTTGTGAAAGACTATATTTACCTCTATCCTATCCTATCTCCCATTTATTCTATTCTCTCTTTTGATCCTGATCCTCCTCAAAAGTGTTGCTTCTGAATGATTCCTCCTCCAATTGGCCCTCCCTTCTATCATCCCCTCTCTCTTGTCCCCTTCTTCCCTACTTTCCTTTAGGTTAAGTTAGATTTTCATACCCAATTGAGTGTGTATGTTATTCCCACCTTAAGCCACATCTGATGAGATTAAGGTTCACTCATTCCCTCTCATCTTTGCTGTCTTCCCCTCCATTGTAAAAACTTATTATTGTCTTTTTTATGTGAGCTAATTCAACCCATTCTACCTCTCCCTTTCTCCTTCTCCCAGTATGTGTTTCTCTCACCCCTTAATCTTATTTTGTAGATATTGCCCCTTCATATTCAATGCACCCTGTGTCCTCTGTCTGTATATATTCCCTCCAACTACCTTAATACTGAGAGAGGTCTCATGAGTCATAAGTATCATCTTTCTATGTATTCAACTTTAATAAGTCCCTTATGATTTCTCTCTCCTGTTTACCTTTTTGTGCTTCTCTTGATTTTTGTATTTGGAGATCAAATATTCTATTCAGCTTAGGTCTTTTCATCAAGAATGCTTGAAAATTCTCTACTTCATTGAATATTGATTTTTTTCTCCTGAAGTATTATTCTCAGTTTTGCCGGGTGGGTGATTCTTGGCTTTAATCCTGGCTCCTTAGATCTCCAGAATATCATATTCCAAGCCCTCCAATCCCTTAATACAGAAACTGCTAACTCTTGTGTTATCCTGATTGTGTTAACACAATGCTTAAATTGTTTCTTTCTGGCTGCTTGCAATATTTTCTCCTTGACCTGGGAACTGTGGAATTTGGCTATAATATTCCTAGGAATTTTCCTTTTGTGATCTCTTTCAGGAGGTGATCAGTGAATTCTTTCAGTTTCTGCCTCTGGTTCTGGAGTATCAGGGCAGTTTTCCTGGATAATTTCTTGAAAGATGATGTCTTTTTTTTAAGGCTCTTTTTTGATCATGGCTTTCAGGTAGTCCAACAATTTTTAAATTATCTATCCTAGATCTATTTTCCAGGTCAGTTGCTTTTCCAGTGAGATATTTCACATTGTCTTCTATTTTTCATTTGGTTTTGTTTTATAATTTCTTGTTCTCTCATAAAGTCATTAACTTCCATTTACTCCATACTAATTTTGGGGGAATTATTTTTTCAGTAAGCTTTTGAACCTCCTTTTCCATTTTATCAATTTTGCTTTTTAAGACATTCTTCTCACTTTTTCAATCACTTTTACCACTTGGAATAATCTTTTTTTTTGCCTTTAAATTTGTTTATTTAAGTTTTCAACATTCATTTCCACAAAATTTTGGGTTCCAAATTTTCTCCCCATTTTTCCTCTCCCCCACCCCAAAATGCCAAGCATTCCAATTACCCCCATCACCAGTCTACCCTGCCTTCTAACATCCCTCCCTTCCCTTATCCCCATCTTCTCTTTTGTCCTGTAGGGCAAGATAACTTTCTATACCCTATTACCTGTATTTCTCATTTCTTAGTTGTATGTAAGAACAATACTCAACAGTTGTTCCTAAAACTTTGAATTCCAACTTCTCTTCCTTCCTCCCTCCCCAACCATCCCCTTTGGGAAGGCAAGTAATTCAATATAGGCCATATCTGTGTAGTTTTGCAAATGACTTCTATAATAGTCGTGTTGTATAAGACTAACTATATTTCCCTCCTTCCTATCCTGTTCCCCGTTTCTTCTATTCTGTCTTTTGACCTTGTCCCTCTGCAAGAGTTTTGACTTCTAATTGCTCCCTCCTCCCACTTCCCTCCCTTCCATCATCTCCCCCAACCTGCTTATCCCCTTCTCCCCTACTTTCCTGTATTGTAAGATAGGTTTTCATACCTAAATGAGTGTGCATTTTATTCCTTCCTTTAGTCGAATGTGATGAGAGTAAGCTTCATGTTTTTTCTCTCACCTCCCTGTTTTTTCCCTCCACTGAAAAGTCTTTTACTTGCCTCTTTTATGAGAGATAATTTGCCCCACTCCATTTCTTTCTTTCTCCTGCCAATATATTTCTCTCTCACCCCTTGATTTCATTTTTTAAAGATATGATCCCATCCTATTCAATTTACCCTGTGTTCTCTCTCTCTCTCTCTCTCTCTCTCTCTCTCTCTCTCTCTCTCTGTGTTTGTGTGTGTATGTGTGTGTGTGTGTGTGTGTGTATGTGTGTAATCCCACCAACAACTCATACACTGAAAAAAGTTTCAAGAGTTACAAATATTGTCTTTCCATGTAGGAATGTAAACAGTTCAACTATAGTAAGTCCCTTATGATTTCTCTTTGCTGTTTACCTTTTCATGCTTCTCTTCATTCTTGTGTTTGAAAGTCAGACTTTCTTTTCAGCTCTGGTTTTTTCATCAAGAATGCTTGAAAGTCCTCAATTTCATTGAAAGATCATTTTTTTTCCCCTGAAGTATTATACTCAGTTTTGCTGGGTAGGTGATTCTTGGTTTTAGTCCTAGTTCCTTTGACTTCTGGAATATCATATTCCGTGCCCTTTGATCCCTTAATGTAGAAGCTGCTAGATCTTGTGTTATCCTGATTGTATTTCCACAGTACTTGAATTGTTTCATTCTAGCTGCTTGCAGTATTTTCTCCTTGACCTGGCAACTCTGGAATTTGGCCACAGTGTTCCTAGGAGTTTCTCTTTTTGGATCTCTTTCAGGAGGTGATTGGTAGATTCTTTCAATATTTGTTTTGTCGCCTGGTTCTAGAATCTCAGGGCAGTTTTCCTTGATAATTTCATGAAAGATGATGCCTAGGCTCTTTTTTTGATCATGGCTTTCAGGTAATCCCATAATTTTTAAATTGTCTCTCCTGGATCTCTTTTCCAGGTCAGTTGTTTTTCCAATGAGATATTTCACATTATCTTCCATTTTTTCATTCTTTTGGTTTTGTTTTGTGATTTCTTGGTTTCTCATAAAGTCATTAGTCTTCATCTGTTCCATTCTAATTTTGAAAGAACTATTTTCTTCAGTGAGCTTTTGAACCTCCTTTTCCATTTGACTAATTCTGCTTTTTAAAGCATTCTTCTCCTCATTGGCTTTTTGAACCTCTTTTGTCAATTGAGTTAGCCTATTTTTAAAGGTATTATTTTCTTCAGCATTTTTTTAGGTCTTCTTTAGCAAGGTGTTGACCCGCTTTTCATGCTTTTCTTGCATCTCATTTCTCTTCTCAATTTTTCCTCCACCTCTCTTACTTGATTTTCAAAATCCTTTTTGAGCTCTTCCATGGCCTGAGACCACTGAATATTTATTTTGGATGTTTGAGATACAGAAGCCTTGACTTTTATGTCTTTCCCTGATGGTAAGCCTTGTTCTTCCTCATCAGAAAGGATGGGAGAAGATATCTGTTCACCAAGAAAGTAGCCTTCTATAGTGTTATTTTTTTCCCTTTTTTGGGCATTTTCCCAACCAGTTACTTGACTTTTGGGTCCTTTGTCAAGAGTAGGGTATGCTCTGGGGATCTGTAAGATCTCAGTTTCTCCAAGGTGGCAAAATGAAGGGTGTAGACTGCTCTGGGAGCAACCAGAAACCTTTGTGCCCAGAATCTGTGAGTAGTAATTTCTTCTCCACAGCCACCTGGCCTCCAGTTCCACCAATCCAGTAGTGGGGACTGAGATTCATATGAGCTGCTCAATTCCTCCAGAAGCATTAGATGGGGGCAGAGCCGCCACAGAGGGCTAAGGTAGGGATCAGCTGCTCAGTTCCCCCTGGGGTTTTAGGATCCAACAATGGAAGCAGGTTGCTGTGGGGGTTGCTGTGGGGGCTGCTGCTGCCCAATTCGACCTCTGCCACCTCCTAAGGCTGAAGCTATGGGAAGACTATGCTCCCTTCTTCGCCAGCTGAAAAAACCCTCTCGCTGACCTTTGATGCCTGTGGTTTGAAGGATCTGCAAACCACTTCTACTGCCTCTGGGGATTCTGTTGCCCCCAGGCCTTCTCAGGTCCTCCTCCCAGTGCCATGCCTCCTGGCCAAGGCTAGGCTGGGCTCTGCTCCATGTCTGGTGCCACAGACCTTTCCTATCAGCCTTTCAGATCACTCTGGGCTGGAAATTTCCTCCACTCTATTGTTCTGTTGCTTCTACTGCTCTAGAATTTGTTGAGAGTCTTTCTTTAGAGTTATTTTATGGGCTATGGGGGAAGAGCTAGTGTATGTGCATCTTTCTACTCTGCCATCTTGACTCCACCCCTGTTGTTGACTTGTTTTTCATGATTTTCTTGCATGTCTCTCATTTCTTTTCCCAGTTTTTCCTCTGCTTTTCTTACTTGATTTTCAAAATCCTTTTTGAGCTCTTTCATGGCCTGTGAACAATTCATATTTTTCTTGGAAGCTTAGGATGCAGGAACTTTGACTTTGTTGTCTTCTGATTATATGCTTTGATCTTCCATGTCACCAAAGTAAGATTCTATAGTTTAACTTTTCCCCCACTATTTGCTCATTTTCTTAGCCAACTACTTGAATATTTAGTCTTTGTTAAGGTAGATCACTGGTTTCAGTTTGAAGGGTATCCTGTCCCAAGCTTCAGGGGTTTTGTGCTGCTGTTTTCAGAAATATTTCTAGGGACCTGTAAACATTTAGTTCTTCCAAGGTTGTAAGATCAAACAAAAGGTGTTTACTCCTTTCCTGGTCTGTGCTCTGGTCTGTGAGTGACTACAAAGCACTTTTTTCTTCCTTGTAACTGTGAAGAGCATTCCTTCTCCACCACCACCATAAGCTCCACCATGCCAGTGCTCCTCCTCATCATGAGATGGCTACCCAGGACTGAGACCCAGATCCAAGCATGGGCAAAGCAAGAGAATCCTGCCTCAGTGCCAGCAAAGAAATCCCTGCATTCTACCTCTGATGAGCAGCTTGATCCCTACCATGATCTGTGGGCTGAGAGCTCTGAAAGCAGCTGCTGCTGTGGCTGCTGCCACTCTGGGGCTGGGGCTAGACTGCACTCCTCTCTTACCTAGGTCTTGCAGACCTTTCCTACTGCCATTTTAAGTTGTCTTTGGTGTTTATCAATTGAGAAATCTGGAAACTGTCACAGCTACCAATGATTCATTCTCTTGAGACCTGCTCTGGCTCTGTTTGTGCAGGCATGACCCATGCTGGACTGTGCTCTTTTCAAACAGGTGCAACAGACCTTTCCTGTTGACCTTCCAGGTTGTCTTGGATTAGAAATTTGTTTCACTCTGTCAGTTTGTGGGGTCTGCTGCTCTAGAGTTTTTTAGTCATTTTAATAGGCATTTGAAGGGGTTTGTGGGAGAACTCAAGCAAGTCCCTGCTTTTACTCTGCTATCTTGGTTCCGCCCTCCCCCCCCCCCCATATACTTCTTCAGGAGTTCTCTCTCTCCTCAGGATTAAGGTTTTGATTGATGTCAACTTATTTATTTTGTTTGCCAGTTTGTCTTCTCCTATTTGCTTAATTAAAATATTGACTTTTGCCTTCAGTTGCTAATTAAGAAAATCTAGATTCTCTCCTATTCTCTTGGTCTCTGGATTTCATTCTGCATATTTATTTTTTATAACCTTAAATTGGGTAATGAGATGATTAAGTTTTCTCCTGAGTGGACCAGTAATCTTCCAATAATCTTTACTAATTTTTTCAAGCCATTTCTGCAAAGATGGTGTTTTGACTTCTGCTCTTTAGGGTTGTTCCTTGGGAGCTCTACTTGTGTTCCTTTGGTTGTTACCATGCTTTTAGTCTTTCTAACAAAAACTGCAAGAGAATGCATTCATGGTTGTGATAGCAGATGCTCCTTTAAAAACAATAACTCCCATTTGCTGTAATTCACCTACTGGTTGGATGCTGATGATGATGAAAAGACTTGTTAGCTACAGAGAGACTAATCTTAGAACAACCAGAAAGGGGCAGTGGTGTTTAAGAAGTGCAGCAATATAGTTAGTGATATGGAATTGGCAATTAGGAAAAAGAAATCCACTTCCTCTTGGGTTATTAAGTGGTTGAAAAGCATAGTAAAATTTGGGTAACTCAGCCTAGATGAGAAAAGTAATAGTTCTTGCTAAAAGAGAACACCCTAAGACTGCCTCTCACTTGAGCTCTAGTTTGACAAAATGGGACTAGACTTTCAGAGAATGACTTTGAATGTATATGTGCCAATGTTTTCTGAGTTATTTATACGTCTTTGCTTATTAATTTGATTTTGTTCTAATTTGACTGTTGCTGTGATATTAGGAAGATCACTTTACCACCTCTGTGGTCCTCAGCTTCCTCAACTGTAAAATTAGGACTTTGGACTAGATGATGTCCAAGATTCAAGGTCTAAGGCTTATATTTTCCTGTGATCCAGCAATATGTTCTATGATACTCCTGGACTTTGTTGGCTAAACCTCCCTAAATTAGATGCATTAGTTTCAATATTTATATTTTCCACCACTAGGAGAAGCTGTTGAGTTGCTGAGGTTTAGTAAGTTCTCACTAAAGAACTGGCCGTGGTATTTTTTGAATCTGGAATACTTTAAAATTTAAAAACAAAAATTCCAAGTATTAACTTTTGCCAGAAAATGGAGGATTGCTGGGACTTTATTTATATTTGAAAATGTACATATACATATATGTGTATATCTATCTGTTCATAATTGTCCAGGATATAAACATATTTTCCTAAAGTCTTAAACTCTTTCATGTTACCAGAATTGTTGGGTAAAAAAATAAAATAAAAATTGAGACTGGAATTTGGAGAAAATAGTGAACTCAATTTCCCTTTCCGGTTCATTACCTTAAACAACAATCGGGCTGACAGGAACTGGAATAAAACAAGTTGTCTGGATTTATTACTGACATCACAAGACAGGAAGAGTTTAAGGAATTTTGAAAGACAGAAACAGATGTTTCATTCACTAGGGAAGAGAGGTATTCTGAGTCCTAATTTGTCTGACTCATCTCTCATGTGAATGGGTACTCCAGATAGAGCCACATAGGTTTGTAATGCCTCGCCTTTCAGACCATATCTCTTGATAGGGTGAATAACAGACTGCTCTGGCCCTTCCTGATACACACACCTTTTTTCCTCTCCTCAAGCTAATGATTCTGGTTACACATTCTTCCATGTAAAGTATCCACACTGTTTCCTACCCAAATCTATAAATCTGCTGGCCTTTTTCTTTGACACCTGTTCCCTACTCCCCTTCCATCCTGCATGCACACACTTCCCTTATCTTTGCATGAGAAAAACAAAATATTTTATTACAAATAGTAAAATGTCATTTTATTAGTAATATGGTTATATAGTGATAACAATAGCTAGAATTTATATAGGGTTTTAAGTTATACAAAGGATTTCATAAATTTTATTTCATGGCATCCTCACAACAATCCTGAGAGGCAGATGTTATTATCATCCTCATGTTTTAAAGATGAGAAAATTAAGGCCTACAGAGGCTAAATGACTTGTCTAGGGCTATGCAATTAGTACAGTGTCTGAGGAAGCATTTGAACTCAGATCTTCCTGCCTCCAAGTCCAGTGTGTATCCATTGTATAACCTAGATGACTATGTAAAGGTAAAGCTGAGACTTAATTAGGACAGCATGGAGATGATTGGAGGCTGACGTTTTATCACAAAACAAAAACCAAACTGCAGTTAAAAGTATTTGATGGAGATTTCTTTCCTGTGTTCCCCCTTCAACACTAAGGCAGGAATACATTGGAGACACTTTTCCTTCTTTTGGTCTTTTAGAATGTTGTTTAATACATGTTTGTTGAATAAATGAAAAAATTGCATTAAAATCAGGAAGGAAAGGCTAGAAGAAAATCCATTATGCCCGAGTAAGTAGGAATTGCACAGAGAATGCTCAGAACTTCCTTGGTACTTCCAGTGGACCACATGGTTCCCATTTTGAGGGGACCATTATCTACTAGCTGATTCTGACCAGCCATATGTGACTCGGTTCCTGAGAACTTTGTGAATGATGAAACAATCCCTTTATTGGCTGAGAGATACCATTGACTCAGTAGATCTTTAAAAAAGGAGTGACTCCTTCCCTGGTTGTATTTTACTTCAACCTTCCACAGGCTACCATGTAATTCTGGAGCTTCTCATGAGCAACCCTCCATAGGTTACCCTGTAATTCTGGGACTTTTCATGAGATGTCAGGGAAGCCCCTTTTCTATTCCAACAGCAGGTCAACTGTTTCCATGTCAAGCCAAACCTGGAGCTTATCTAATTGAGCTCTAGGCCAGGCTCCTGGCTGCCTCTTTGCCTTTTCTTAACTAAGCATTGATCTCAAGGTGAATGTGTCCAGATTTGGAGACGGTCTTGTAAATTTGAGTGATCTGGAGGCCCTAGGTCCTTAGCCAGTGTTGGTGCCATTGTAGAAGGAGTTTCTGTCAACTCTTCCAGATCTCTTAGAGAAACTGATCACAGTTGGAGGATGGGCCCAATACCTACCTTGGATTCTCAGAAAACATGTAGAAATATAAAATGCTTATTCCACAGTCGTAACAAATGCTTTGTCTTGATGATTTAAATCTCAGCCTCTAAATAGAGCATAATAGTGCTTATTATGTATGTAATGGGTTGGGATTAACTCAGGCCAGTCTCCTGATTTTAGAATGAAATGAGATACTTGTAATCCACCCAATATTTAACAAGAAGGAATTTACATAGTTATAGCAGGGTATGGATATAGAAGTGAGTAGATGTTCACTTAGGATTAAGCATAGGTTCAGCTGAGTACAACTTTCCAGTGTTGTTCATGCTGCTGATCAGTGGGATGATTCTTCAGTGGGGTTTCAGGGAGGAGTCCCTTGTATCCATGATATCTAGAGGCTGAGATTTAAATCATTTAAACAAGTACAAAGTCATACTTGTTTAATCTCTGCAGTAGAATGAACAGCCTAGGAGATCAAGGCAAAGATGAAACAAAACTAATAAAGAAACAAACACCTATAGAGAGTCTTTTCAATTTCATGTAAGGACTTCATGTGAAAAAAGATGTAGTCTAGACCATGCAACTATGAAGTAAGTATAGGACTGTAGCTAGACAATAGTTTTTGATGTTGGATGTTAGTAAGACTCAATCTTACGTAATTCTTCATCTCTTTCAAGATCTTGTGTTACTGTTTCTGTTGTCTAACTCCTTCTGTTAATTATCTAGTCCTTGCTGCCATTACCTTGTCCCTGTTGCTGTCACCATGCATGTGCTCCTATTGTGCCAACCTGCAACACCAATTCTTCCCTTGTCCCTCAGTTTCAGTTATTTATCAGTGAGTGGATGATGATATCAAGAAGTGACAGTGAGAGCTGCTGCTGAGAGTTGATAAGTTCATTTTTTCCTGCTATTCTTGGATCCATTTCCTTTTATTTAAATTTTATTTTTTCAACTAAGAATTTCTTTTTCTTCTCTCCTACCTCCTCTACTTCTCCCCATTGAAAGAAAAGATAAAGAAAAAACCCTTGCAACAAATATGTACAGTTGAACAAAATAAATTCCACATCAATATTATTCAACCATGTCTTATTCTGTACCTTGTATCCATTATTTTCCCCCAAGAATTGGGTAGTTTACTTCGTCATTAGTTGAGTCCTGCTCTTCTCTTATCTAAGCAATGAGATGAGCCATATCCAAGAGGCAAAACTGTTTTTTAGCACAGATGTGGTTATTTTTTAAAAATTCTTTTTTCTCCACTTAATAGTATTTAATTTTTTCCAATTATATGTAAAGATAGTTTTCAACATTCATTTTCATAAGATTTTGCATTCCAAATTTTTGTTCCACCTTTCCCTCTCCCCTCTCCAAGACACCATTCTATCTGATACAGGTTATACATGTACAATCATGTTAAATATATTTTCCACATTAGTCATATTGTGAAAGAAGAATCAGAACAAAAGGGAAAACCCATGAGAAAGAAAAACCAAAAAACTGTGAAAATAGGATGCTTCTTTCTGCATTCAGACTCTGTAGTTCTTTTTCTGGGTGTGGATAGCTTTTTCCATCAATGTGTCTTTTTTTAATTGTCTTGAAACATTGTGTTGCAGAGAAGAGCTAAGCTTATCATTGTTGATCATCACACATCACATTCACAGTTATTATTGCTAACTATGTATTTCCATCTATCCTATTTTCCCCTTGTTTATATTTTCCTCTCTCCTCTCACCCTGTCCCTCCTCACCAGTTTTGCTTCAGACAACAGCTTCCCTGAGTCAGCACTCCCTTCTATCACTGCCCCCTTTTCTTTCCCCTTTTCCCTTTTGCTTCCCAATAGGGTAAGATAAGTTTCTTTTCTTGAGTAATTTCCTCTTTGAACCAAATCCTATGAGAATAAGGTTCAAACAATGCTCATCCCCCTCCTTTCTTTCCCTCTACTGCAATAGGTCTTTTGTGCTTTTTCATGTGATATAATTTGCCCTATTCTGCCTCCTCCTTTCTTCTTCTCTCAATGCAATCCTTTTTTCCCTACCCCTTAATTTTTTTTGTATCATCACATCAAAGTCAACTTATATTCACACCCTTTGTGTATGTCTATTCCTTCTTAATTTCCCTAATAGATAGACAGTTCGCAAGAGTAACAGTTATCATCTAACTGTATAGGGATGTAAACAGTTTAACCTTATTGGATTACATATTTTTTTTCTTTCCTGTTTAGTTTTTTTATGCTTCTCTTGAATCTTGTGTTTGAAGATTGAATTTTCTGTTCAGCTCTGGTCTTTTCATCAGGAAAGTTTGAAACTCCCCTATTTATTTGAATGTCCATCATTTCCCCTGAAAGATTACGTTCAGTTTTGCTGGGTAGTTAATTCTTGGTTGTAATCCAAGCTCCTCTACCTTTTGGAATACCACATTCTAAACCCTCTGATTCTTTAATATAGAAGTTACTAAGTCTTGTGTTATTCTGACTGTAGCTGATTTGTTTCCTTCTGGTTGCTTGTAGTATTTTCTTCTCAGTCTGATAATTCTGGAATTTGACTGCAAGATTACATTTTGAGATCTTTTTCAAAGAAGTGAATAGTGGATTTTTCAATGACTATTTTACCCTCTGGTTCAAGGGGATCAGGACAGTTTTCCTTGATAATTTCGTGAAAGATGCTGTTCAGGCTCTTTTTTTCTTTTTTTGATCATGGTTTTCAAATAATCCAATAATTCTTAAATTATCTCTACTGTATTTTTTTAAATTTTCACTTCCAAGTTCTCTGCTCCCTCTACTACTCCACCCATTGAGAAGTCAAGAAATAAGGTGCCATATATATGTATATATGTATATATATACATATACATTTATATATACACACATATATGAAGTCCTACAAAACATTTCTGCTTTAGCTATGATCCAAAAAAACAAACAAACAAGGAAATAAAAATATGCTTCAATCTTCACTTTGAGACCATCAGTTCTCTCTAAGGAGGTAGATGGCATTTTATATTATGAGTTCTTTGTAATTCTGGTGGATCACTGTGCTGATCAGAATTACTTAATCTTCCACAGTTGATTTTCTTTACACTATTACTATTATTGTTCTCCTGGTTCTGTTTATTTCACTTTGTATTAATTTGTACAAGTCTTCTTAGGTTTTCCTGAAATCATCCCCATCATCATTCCTTACAGCACAATAATATTCCATCAGTTTCATGTGCCACAACTTGTTCAGCCATTTCCCAACTGATGGGCTTTCCCTTAGTCTCCAGCTCTTTGCTACCACAAAAGGAGTTGTTACAAATATTTTTCTACACGTGAGTCTTTTCTCTTTTTCCTTTGATCTCTTTGGATTATAGACCTAGTAAAGGGTCAAAGGGTATGCACAGTTTTATAGCCCTTTGGCCAAATTGTTTTCCAGAATGGTTAGATTAGTTTATAGCTCCACTGGTAGGGCAAGAGTGTACCTATGCATTTATCATTTTCATTTTGTGACATCTTAGGCAATCTGATGCATGTAAACTGATACCTCAGACTTATTTTATTTGCATTTCACTAATTATTAATGATTTAGAACATTTTTATATCCTTTGACCATTTATCAATTGAGAAATGGCTTTTATATTTATAAATTCTCCTCAGTTCTTTATATATTTGAGAATTGAGACCTGTATCAGAAAAACTTGCTATAATTTTTTTTTAACCCAGTTTCCTACTTTCTTTTAAATTTTGGCTGCAATTGATTTTGTTTGTGTAAAACCTTTTTATTTTATGTAATCAAAATTATCCATTTTACTTTTCATGAATCTCTTTATCTCTTATTTATGAACTGTTCCCTTAACCATAGATCTGACAGGTAATTTCTTCCATGCTTCTTTAATTTGCATATGGTATTACCCAGACATAGAGAACCTGTGGCCTTGAGGCTGCAAGTTCCCCACCCTGGTACCTTCTGTGTTTAAATCATGTACCCATTTTGAGTTTACTACAGTGTATGTTGTGAGATACTGGTCTGCCAGATTACTTGCCAGCTTTTTCCACAGTTTTTATCAAATAGTGAGTTCTTGCCCCCCAAAGCTTGGATATTTGGATTTATCAAGCATTAGATCATTATGGTCATTTGCTTTTATATGTTGTGTACTTTGTCTGCTCCATTCATCAACCACTCTATTTCTTATACAATATCAAAATGTTCTGATGATTACTGCTTTGTCATATAGTTTGAGATCTACTTGACTACCTTAGTCTCACTCCCTTTTTTTTCATTGATTCCCTTGATATCTCTGAGAAGCATAGGGATAAATTGTGGTTTGTCCTTCATTCTTTAAGAGGACCACGGCATCAGGGAGATGATGACATGATTTGCAATTGAATTTATTTTGAGTGAGTGAGGACTGTGCAAAGTCACCAGCCTCATTTTCTCTTCCAGAGCTATTCATTTCCTTAAAATAATAAATAATATCAACTAAGAGTTAGTACTACCTATAGTAAAGGAACGCTAGAGACTTTTCCAATAATATCAGAGGTAAAGCAAAAATCTCCATTATTCAGAAATGCTAAGCATAGAAACAACAAAAAAATGAAGAAATAAGTAGAGGCAAAGCAAAAAGGTCACATTTTGCAGGTGTTATAATTTACTTAGAGAACCCTAGAGATTCAATTAAAAAATTAACTGAAATGATAAATTCAGTAAAGTTATCAGGTTTTAAAGTAATCAAAAATAATTAGCCTTTCTCTATGTCACTAATAAAACTTGTCAGGAAGAGATAGAAAAAGAAATATTATTCAAATTAATACAAAATATAAAATATCTGGGAGTTCATCTACCATACCACAGTCAGGATTTAAATAACTGTATAAACTACAGAATACTCTTTTACCGAAATAAAGGAAGACTGAAATAATTGGAGAAATGATCATGGGTTATATACATGGTTGATCTGTGGTAATATAATAAAAATGATACTGCTTAAATTAATTTATAGATTTAGTGCCATATAAATCAAACTTCCATGTGATTATTTTATAGAAGTAGTCAAAATTATGTCAAAATTCATTTGGAGAAGCAAAGGGTCTAGAATCTTAAGGCAATTTTTTTTTTAAAAAGTAGCATTAATATTGCCAGATCTCAAATTATACTTGAGAGTAGGAATCACTAAAACTATTTGGTACTGATTGAAAAATAGAAAAGCTGATCATTGGAACAGATAAGATCAAAAAGGTCCTGAAGCAAATGGAATATAATAGCATAGAGCTCAATAAACTCAAGGGTACGAACTACTTAACTAATGTAAAGACTTCCTAGTTCACTAAAAAAAAAACAAACTACCAGGAAAACTGGAAACTAACCTGGAAGAAACTGAGTTTCAACTGACATTTTATGCCATCTATCATGATATCCAAATGGATACATGACCTAAGTATAAAAGATCATATTGCAGAAGACTAAGAAGAGAAGGAGATACTCTAAGAACTATGGATAGGAGAATCCTTACCTGAACAAAGGACAGAGGTGATCATAAAAGATAAAGTGGACATTTATATTACAGAAAATTGAAAAAAACTGAAAGCATAAGTAAAGTCAGAAATCAAAGGGAAACAATTACCTGGGGAAAAAATCTCAAAGAAGATTTCTGCAATAAAGGTTTAAAATCCAACATATAGAAATTGTTGATACAACATAAGAATGAGCCATTTCCCAAAACATAATTTGTCCATGGATGTGAATAGGCAGTTCTTAAATGCAGAGAAACAAGGTATCAATAATTTATATACATATATATATGCATACATACATATGTATATATGTATACACACATACATGAATACATTTACTTTAAAATACCTTTTATCTTTTAATTTATGGAATAAAATAAACATGATCATAATATCATATAATAAAAAGATGATTGCATATGAAACTGTAAACAGTTGTATTTTAAAAGAAATTCTCCAAATCACTAATAATAAGAAAAATGCAAATTGAAAGAACTTGTTCTACTTCATAATCAAATGAGCAAAACAGTAATTGTTGGGGATGTGGGGGAGATAAACCCTGTTGGTTCAACCTATCTGAAAAACAATTTGGAAATAGGCTTCCTAAAATCATTAAAGTATGCATAAACTCTAAATGTGTACTTTGTGTTTTTTTAAGTGTCATTTTTATTTTTTATGGTATGATTTTTAAATTTTTAAACCTCTTATACCATTTGGCCTAGTCTGTTTTTTAAGGTATTATCTTCTTCAGTATCTTTTTGCATTTCCTTTACCAAGCTGTTGACTCATTTATCATGATTTTCTTGAATCACTCTTGTTTTTCTTCCCAATTTTTCCTCCACTTCCCTCACTTGACTTTCAAAATCCTTTTTGAGTTTTCTATGACCTAAGACCAACTCACATTTTTCTTGGAGACTTTGGAGGTAGGATCTTTGACTTTATTGTCTTCTTCTGAGTTTGTATTTTGAACTTCCTCGTCACCATCGTAACTCAATAGTCAAGAGCTTTATTTCCATTGTTTGTTTGTTTTCCCAGTCTATTACTTAACTTTTAACTCTTTGTTAAAGTAGGGCTTTGCTTCCAGTGTGGAGGGCACACTGTCCCAAGCTTCAGGTGTTTTGTGCAGCTGTTTTCAGAGATACTTCTAGGGACCTGTAGGTTTTCATTTATTCCAAGGTGGTGTGATCTAAGGAAATGTGTTTACTACTCTTCTGGCCTGTACTCTGATCTGTGAGCAAACATAAGCACTATTTTCTGCCCTAGAGCTGTGATGAGGGTCCCCCTACACCACTGCTGCAAACTCTATGTTAATGTTCCTCTTCACCCTGGGACTGCCACCCAGAACTACGGCCTCAATCTGAGTATGGACAAAGCAACAGAGTCCTGCCTCAGCATTAGCAAAAAAGACCCCTATAATCTCTCCTTCTGACTGTTGTTCAACCCACTTATCATCTGTGGAGTGAGAACTCCAGAAGCAGCTGCTGCCACTGCTAATTCCGTGGCTCACAAGATCTGCTCCTGGTTTGCTGGGGTTAGGGCTTTGCTGGTGGAACCTGTGCTGGACTGTGCTCCACTCTCATCCTGGTGTGACAAACATTTCCTACTTACCTTCTACATTGTCTTTGGTTTCTATGGATTGAGAGGTCTGGAAAAGGTCACTGCTACTGCTGATTCAGTCACCCCAAGGCCTGCTGCTAATTTGGTGGGGTCTGGTCTGTGCTGACCCAACCTGGACTAGACTGTTTCTCTTTCACCCTGGTACAACAGACATTTCCTGCCAACTTTCCAAGTTGTCTTCAGCTGGAAATTTGTTTCATTCCATCTTTTTAGGGGTTCTGCTGCTCTAGAATTTGTTCAAAGTCATTTTAAAGGGATTTGGAGGAGAACTCAGGCAAATCCCTGCCTTATTCTGTTATCTTGGCCCCACCTATACATACTCTTTGACTCATTGATATTAGTGTTAGGCAAATAGTCCAAGGAAGTCAAGAACAAAAGGATAACTCATATGCCTAATAACATTTATTGCAGCAACTTTTTTTCATAGCAAAGAACTGTCAACAAAACACATTCTCCTGGGGATGTGGGCAAGGGTTGGTGTGGGTGAGGGGGATACCTTGTAAACAAGGATAAACAAAATTATTTGAGGAAGAAGAGAATATAAGTATTAGGGGAATGATGAAAGCCAAGTAATACCTTTTACAAGACAGGTGCACCTGAGCTGAGCCTTGAAGTAAGCCAGAGATTTAAAGAGGTAAAAGTGAAGAGGACATGCATTCTAGGACAGCCTGTACAAAGGCATGGAGGTGGGAAATGTGATATTGAGTTTGGGGAATAGCAAGTGGGTAAATTAGGGTGCTGGGCCTGAAGTCAGGAAGACTCATTTTTGTAAGTTCAAATCCTTTGTAAGTTCATATCCTTCGAATCCAGACACATATTAGCTGTGATCCTGGGCAAGTCACTTAACCCTATTTGCCTCAGTTTCCTTGTCTGTAAAATAAGCCGCAGAGAGAAATGTCAGATCACTCCAGAATCTCTGCCAAGAAAGCCCTAAATAGGGTCACAGTCAGACACAACTAAAGCAACTAAAGGACAACAAAATTTGATGGAAATAGAGTGTGTGAAAGCAAGTGATGTGTAATCAGAATGGAAACACAGGATCATAGAATTTGGAGTTGGAAGGGACCTTAAAAATCACTTAATTTAATCTGATCATTTTCTAGATGGGTAAACTAAGGACTAAAGAGGTTAAAATGACTTGCCCTGGGTTGCACAGGTAGTATTCAGGATTCAAACTCGGGCTGTCTGAGTCCAAAGGTAAATTAGAGGCAGAATGGTAAGGGCTTACATACCAAAGTGAAAAGTTAGCATTTTATCCTATGGGCAACAAAACTTTTATTTTGTTGTTATTTAGTCATTTTTAGTTATATCTGACTCTTCATGACCCCTTTTGAGATTTTCTTGGCAAAGATACTGGTTTGCCATTTTCTTCTTCAGCTCATTTTTACAGAGGAGAAAACTGAGGCAGATAGGGTTAAGTGACTTGCCCAGGGTCATGATTGCTAATAAGTGTCTGAGGCTGGATTTGAACTCATGTCTTTCTGACTCTAGTACTGGCATTTTATACACTACACCACTTGTATTTTAGGGAGATTGTTATGGCAGCTGTAGGGACTATGGATTAAAGAGTTGAGAAACTAGAAGCTAAATCCAGTTAGGAATTTTTTCAGTAGTTTAATAGAGAGGTTATTATGGCCTGAGTGAAATGAAAGGCAGGGATGAGATATTTGTTGTGGAAATAGGATTGAACAATTCTCTAGATGACATATCTACTTGTTACTACTCCTGTATTCATCTTTTATCTTTCCTAGCAAGGGTGGGATAAGAACAATCTGACCAACACATTTGAAACACAGGCTGAATTATAAATCTATTTTTAGCTCTTGTCTAGGGAGAATAGATGGAGAATATTAAGGGAATTGGGGTTTTTTTTTCCCTAGAGCAGGATGTCTTCTTGACAAATCAGGACATGTACATATTCATATATGCACCATACAGGGGTAAAATAAGTTCAGTTTGGAACCCAGCACTCTGGATCCTCATTGTATGGTTTCAACAAAGTGATTTCTAACATCCTTTTCAGTGTTCAAGTTCTGTGGCACTTCATTCGTACAAATAACTGTTGGACTTTCCAGATCCCGTAATATGAGTTTAAGGCTTGGCTAACTACATTGTTGTTTTGTTGTAAATGTTGAAGAACTGACTCTCTTTATGTTGAATCTTTGGAGGGGGCTTCCTTTCTGGGACAGGAAGGGACCTTGAGTTCAATGCCTTTCTTGTTTTTGAGCTCTTTTGCTTGGTTAAAGCTAACCATATCGTTTGTAGTCTGGCAGATTTTGATTTCTATTTCTATTTATTCTATATATTCTATCCTATTTATATTCTTCTAGTCTAAACCAGTGCAGTTACTAGAAATGCTTCTTTTCAAGACTGTTCTGGGATTCAAATGAATTGATCATTTTAGCACCCTTGGCTCATATGGTTTACAGAGAGGTGACCAAATCACAGGAAGAAGGGCCTGACTGAGTCAACTGGAAACAAATGTCTTCTGGGTTAGCTCCATGATTCCCTCCCTTTGTTAGGCAGAGCAGCTTAATAGTGTACCTGGTGTGAAATGTGTTTTTGGACTTGCTGGAGTGCCACGTGTAAGTGGCAGTTATGATAGGTAGTATCACAGAGGTGGGAATCACAGAGCTGGAAGAGAACAGTTGCTATCCATTCCAACCTGTAGCTGAAAAAGAATCCCCACTATAATATGTCTGACATGTGGTCAGCCACCCTTTGCTTAAAGACTTCCAAGAAAGCCTACTAGCTCTGTGGCCATCTGTTCCACTTTTAGAGAGCTCTAATTCAGACGTTCTTAATCCTTGGCAGTCTTGCAAAGGTTTCCCCTTATAATTTTTTTGAATTCATAATTGAAGAAAATACTAAATTTCATTTAGAGGTTAATGAAAATACAGATTTTTGCCCCCCTTTCTAAGTTCAAAGACCTCCTTCCTTGAAATTTATCTGTGGATCCCTTGGTAGGAGGGAAGGTGGTCCATGGAACCCAGGTTGAGAAACCCTGCTCTAATTATATGGATTTCCCCCTTCAAGCCTAATTTTGTGACTTCCACCCATTGTTTCCAGGTCTGTCCCTGGAGCCAAAGAGAACAATTTTTCAGTTCCTTCTTCCATCTGGCAGACTTCTGAGTATTTAATGACAGCTATCATTCTTGCTTTCTTTTCCTCTTTCCCAATCTCAATCCCTTCTGACTAAACATTCCTGTTTACGTCAATCAGTCCTCATAAGGCACTCCATTATTCTGCATGCCTTCTTCTGAATGTTCATTCTTTTTCCTAAATGTGATCTTCACATGTGAACCCACTGTCCCAGATTTGGTCTGATCAGGGTGTGGTTTACAGGCTAGGATGTGAGACCATCCCATCCCTAATCCTGGAAAGTGGAGCTCTCTTAATGCCACCCAACATTGCATTGTCCCAGCTCATAGCTCCAGCCACTGTGCCTTGACATGTTTGTCTTTCTACCATTCCTCCGTGATTTTCTTTTTCTTGTTTTTGTCATCTTTGCCAATCTGACAGGTGGCTCCCACTCTTTGGCAAGGCATGGAGGCAGAAAGAGACCCAGTAAGAGGAAATCAGAACTTTCCAAACATCAGGAATGAAAGCTAGTGGTGGTTCTCCTCTAAGACAGATTTCCCAAGAAGTTGAATTCTTTAAGTCAACAGGACAGCAGTATGTTGTAGTGAGCTGATCTCTGAAAGAAGCTAGGAATCCTAAGAGACAGAAGTGAGAAAGCAATGCAGTATAGAACTCAGTACATGAAGTCAGGAGAACTGGGCTTAAAACGCTTTATTTGTTAGCTGTGTGATCATAGGCAAGTCATTTAGCCTCTTAGAAAAGCCTCCTTCAGTCTTACAACACTATTCAAATATGAGACTTTCTATTACAATGGAAATATAAGTAGTTCAATAGGAAGAGTGCCCTGCTTGGAGTCAGAGGAGACCTGGGCTAAAATCCCAATTCAGAAACTTTCTACCTATGTGATCCTGGGTATGTTTAAGCCTCAGTTTCTTTATCTTTATAGATAAAACTTACAGTTTATAAGAATCTCAGGACTGTAAATAGAATTAAAATACACACACACACACACACCACTTTGCAAACAAGGAAGCAGTTACTACTACTACCACTATTGCTGCTACTGCTACTACTACTACTACTACCACTATCATCAGTACTACTACTGCCACCACCATCTTATTTGAAGGTGCCCTGAGACATTACAAGGGGATAAAATAACTGTTTTTTTTGTAGCTGAATAAAGTAATAAGGATTATTATGAAATGATAATATAATATCATAACATAGTAGCAATATGTAATTTGTTTTTCAGTCATTTTTCAGTAGTATCTGACACTTCATAACCACATTTGGAATTTTCTTGGCAAAGATACTGGAGTGATTTGCTGTTTCCTTTTCCAGATCATTTTACAGAAGAGTAAACTGAGGCAAACAGGGTAAAGTGACTTGCCCAGGATCACACAGCTAGTAAGTGTCTGAGGCTAGATTTGAACTCATTAAGATGAGTCTTTCTGACTTCAGGCCTGGTGTTCTATCTACTGTGCCACCTCTCTGCCCGTAATATGTATTATAATTGTGTACCAATTGTAATAAAAAAAGGATTTATCCTCAGAATCTGGAGGGTCACCAGAAGTATCCTTGATGTACTAGCAACAGAACACTAGAGATGGGAAATACTTCATTCTGTTCTTATTTAACTTTGCTGTAATTTGTTTTTTCTCTGTATTTTTAAAGTTCTTCGTTTCATTTATCTTGAAGATTATAGATATTTGATGTGGTGGAATCAATTAAAATGTTATACTTAAGGTTTTGTAGGTGTGTGTTATGTCTGAGAGATTATGCACAGCGGTTCTGACTCTGATGATAGTAGTTTCTAGTACAGGTCATAGGTGGAGTTGTCCAGGATAGTTTGAAGACCGTATGTTTATGGGGATTTGTCACCTCTAAATCTATGAGAGGGAGTACAGGCTTCTGATTTATAAGTCTAGACATCATGCCATGACTTGCTGTGTATTTAGGAGATGCCAACTTTTTCTTTTTCTTTTTTTTTTAACAACTTGTGACGCACAGTTTTTGCTATTTCCTTGTGTAGTCTCTATTGGCTGATGCCAAGGCTCCTTAAGCAAAAACATTCTATAAATTTGGATGACAGTGACCTGGTCCTGAATTGTCATCTTAATTTTGCTCCCTTCCTTGATATCCACAAACAAAGCTATGTGATTTAGTGATTTGTTTTATGATCCATGGGTAGCTAGGTGGGATAGTGGATAGAGTGCTGAGCCTAGAGTCAGGAAAACTCATCTTCCTCAATTCAAATCTGGCCTCAGACACTTACTAGCTGTGTGACCCTGGGACCCTGTTTGTTTCAGTTTCTTCCTCTGGAAAATAAATGGCAGACTGTTCCAGTGTCTCTGTCAAGAAAACTCCAAAACTGTTTGGATGAAAAGTTGGATAATAACTGGAAAATGTACAACAATATTGATGCTTCTTAGATGTTACCTGTGGAAAGCCTGTTGATTTCATTTTTGGATCTTAGCCATTTCATACTGTCCATCCAGAAATACTATAATCATAGGAGGCAGTTGACAAGTCTGATGGTGTGTATCTGTTATATGCTCAGTGAAATAATGTCTGCCTGCTTCAAAAGTATTTCCATGGGTTTTTAACCTAGTTTTCCTGCCCTTTGAGAATGGCTTTCAAATATTCTTCCTCTATTTTGGCAGGAGCTGTTCATCTTTCTAGAGCTGCCTGAGGGTGATAGGTCCTGGATTTTGTTGGTATTGGATGGGTTGTTTGGTTTTTTGTTTTTTTTTTTTGGTGGGGAGGACATTTTCCCAATCTGTTATGGTCCATTTTAGAGTTTCAGAAGTGTATGTTAATACTAATCTTTCACAAGCATAATTTCTTTCAATACATTCTTGCTATTCAGCTTTGATTTCAGGATACCAGTATACCTCTTAAAGTATTCAGCTACAACCTTCCCTTTGATAGCTTTCTGTTCAGTGTGTCTTCCTTGGAGGAGACCAAGGTTTGTTCATTTGTTTTGTTTTATTTTTAAAGGAGGCCCATTTTATTAAGTGCTCAATAACTAGGCCTAGAACATGTGTGCCTTAACATTAGTTCCAGTTCAATAATGCCATGAAATAGTCAAGATGTATTCAAAATTTGAAGATTTAGACTCCAATATCTTGGTTATTTAAATGCAAAAAGTTCTTTAGTAGAAAATTCTGGCTCATGTCACCATCTTCCTTGAGCTGCCCCAAGAAAAAGGTATTTTTAAGTGTTGCCTTTATCCACTGATTCAATGTAAACTCTGGTTTCAAGCTCAAAGTCTTTAGTCTCTGTCTTTTCTTTGTATGCATTAAATATTTTATACTTACATCAAGATGATGATGTGACTTACAATTGACTTTGATTTGAGTGAGAGAGGGCTGTGAAAAGGTTATCAACCTCACTTTCTTCTTCTGAGCCATCTGGGTCCAGTGACCTGATATTCATCAGGATGACTGGAGATGGTCCAGGATGCAATGTGGGACCCTGGCGCTTTCAGGTTAAGGTCTTATCACATTTTCACTTTGAGTGAGATATGCCCATTCAATGAATACACTTCTTTAAGTTACTCAAGGAATGGCCCCTTTAATCCAAAAAAAAAAAAAAAATCAAACTGGGAGGGAAAGACCCTCAGGGTTCCTGGGTAAAATAGAAAAAATTACTAATGAAGGACAAACACACCTTATTGAGACCAAGTGGCATTTTGATATCATGGAGATTCTACAAGATGAACAAACTATTTAGTGTGGGTTGCTTTGTCTGCTTTTTATTACAGCCATTATAACTCAGTGTATTCACATATACCAGGTGACGAATAAAAAAGAAGTCACACTTAGTTCTGCTTAGGAGAAATGATAATGGATTTAAGGCTAGGTAAAACCAAATTGAACTAAAGCTATCTCCCTGAAAAAGGGTCTCCTGTTTTTCTATTAATTGCTCTTGGCATTGTTATGAAGTTGGAATGCTTTAAATAGGAAAGGATTTTCCATCTGGACATCAAATATGCTAGCATTGTCATTATTCTTGGTTTTTGATACATAGTTATAGCATATTAATAAGTCATAAAAGCATGAAACTGAGTCAGAGGTTTTGCATTAATCAGCAAAAGCAGAATAAATTTACTTTTTTAAAAAAATAAATAAGTGTACTTTGGGGCAGCTTATTCAAAAATTACTTGATAGATAACAATTTATTCTTTATATTCCTGGGACTTTGGAAGCATCTTTTTTGCTCCTCAGCCTTTTATGGTTTTTTCCTTGTGTTTATAGATTTTTTGAGTGATACAAACTTTGAATGCTTAATAACAAAGCATGTAAATGTAATTGGCTTCTATTTGGAGTGTAATAGATTTGTGATGCCTTCTATTAAGAAAGGGGGGGAATAGCTTTGTATCTGAGAGGAAGCTGGTAAAATGCTGGTAACATATATACCCCCTTCCCCAAGGGGGATGAGCCAGAATGGTAGAGTAAAAGCAGGCATTTTACCACCCTCCAAAAATCTGTAAAAATGACTTTAAAAAATTTGAGAGCAGCAGAACCCCGCAAAAGAGGAAGTAAAACAAATCTCCACCTCAAGACAACCTAGAAGGTCAACAGGAAAAGTCTATTGTACCAGGCTGAGAGAGGAGTTTAGTCCATCACAGGCCATGCCAGCAGAGCAAACCTGGAGCAGGCCTCAGGGGACTGAATCACTGGAAGCTGTGGCAGTTTCCTGACTACTCAAGCCACAAATGCCAAAGACAACTTAGGTCAATAGGAAATGACTGCTGGTCTTGGGTGAGAGAGGAACACAATCCAGCCTTGGCCCCAATATAACCCATGCACCAGCAAACCAGGAGTAGATCTTGGGAGTGACTGAAATAGCAGTGGAAGTGGTGGTGGCAGGGACAGAGGCAGAGGCAGTGGCTGTTCTTGGAGTTCTCAGGCCACAGATGAAGAAATGATCAGAAGGAGATTATAAGGGTCTGTTTGCTGGCATTGAAGCAGGACTCTGTTGCTTTGCCCAGCCTTGGAGTCATAGTCCTGGGGCAAGGAGGAGCACTAGAATAACATAACTTGCAGCGGCAATGGAGAGGGTTCTCTCATCACAATTCCAGGGCCGAAAAGTGTGCTTGTGGTCACTCAAAGACCAGAGCACTGGCCAGGAGAAGAGTAAACACCTTTCCTTAGATCATACCACCTTGGAAGAACTGAAAACCTACAGATTCCTAGAAGTATCTCTAAAAATAGCCACACAAAACCATTGAAGCATGGGACAGTGAGCCCTCCACACTGGAAGCAGTGCCCTACCTTAACAAAGAGTTAAAAAATCAAGAAGTAGGCTGGGAAAATGAGCAAACAACAGAAAAAGCTCAGCCTATAGAAACTTACTCTGGTGACAAGAAAGACCAAAACACAAGCTCAGACGGAGACAACAGAGTTAAAGCTTCTACATCCAAAGCCTACAAAAAAAATATGAATTGGTCTCAGGCCATGGAAAAGCTCAAAAAGGATTTTGAAAATCATTTATGAGAAGTAGAGAAAAAAATTGGAAAAGAAATGAGAGTGATGCAAGAAAATCATGAAAAACCAGTTAAAAACTTGGTAAAGGAGATCCAATAAAACACTGCAGAAAATAGCACCTCAAAAAATACACCAGACCAAATGGCAAAAGAAGTCCAAAAAGACAATGAAGGGAAGAATGCCTTAAAAAGCAGAATTGGACAAATGGAAAAGGAAGGCCACAAGCTCACTGAAGAAAAGAGTTCCTTAAAGATTAGAATGGAGCAAATGGAAGCTAGCTTTATGAAAAATCAAGAAATTTTGAAGCAAAACCAAAAGAATGAAAAAGTAGCAGACGATTTGAAATATATCATTGGAAAAACAACTGAACTGGAAAATAGATGCAGGAGAGACAGTTTAAAAATTATTGGACTACCTGAAAGCTATGATCAAAAAAGAGCAAATGGAAGCTAATGACTCTATGAGAAATCAAGAAATTATAAAACTAAATGAACAGAATGAAAAAATAGAAGACAATGTAAGGAAAACACTTTTAAGGAAAGGTAGAATGAAAGAAGGGAGAGAATAGACTAAACAGAGGTAGGGGAAATAGGATGGAGGGAAATACAGTTGGCAATAGTAACTGTGAAAAAAAAGATTTTGAAGCAAGCTTCTCTGATAAAGGCCTAATTTCTCTAACATATAGAAAACTGTCAATTTTATAAAAATAAGAACCATTCCCCAATTGATAAATGACCGAAAGATATGATCAGTTTTCTGATGAAGTAATTAAAGTTATCTATAGCCATATAAAAAACTGTTCTAACTCTCTATTGATTGGAGAATTACAAGTTAAAACAATTCTGAGGTACTACCTCATATATTTTAGATTAGCTAATAGGAGAAAAAAAGTAAATGACAAATGTTGGAAGGGCTGTGGAAAACATGAGACATTAATGTACTGTTGTTGGATTTGGG
Organism: Notamacropus eugenii; assembly: GCF_028372415.1. NCBI lineage: Eukaryota > Metazoa > Chordata > Mammalia > Diprotodontia > Macropodidae > Notamacropus > Notamacropus eugenii. Next base: position 402,935,737 of record NC_092874.1, read on the forward strand.
AATTGATTAAACCATTCTATAGAGCAATTTGGAACTATACTCAAAGGGCTATAAAACCATGCATACCTATTGACTTAGCAAACACTACTAGATCTATATCCCAAAAGAGATAAAAAACCAAAAAGAAAAAGGACACATATGTACAAAAATATTTATATTAGCTCTTTTCTGGGGTAAAGAATTGGAAGTTGAGGGGATGCACATCAATTGGCAAATGGCTGAAGAAGTTGTGGTTTGTAATTGTGTTGAAATACTATTGTACTATAAGCAATGATGAAGAGGATGCTCTCAGAAAAATCTATAATACTTACATGGGTTGATGCAAAGTGAAATGTACTGGGTACAAAGTAACAGCATATTGTAAGATGATCAGCTGTGAATGACTTAGCTATTGTCAGCAATATATCCTTGATAACTTGGAAGGTCTTAGGATAAGAATGTTCTTCAAACCCGGAGAAAAAAATGATGGTGTCTGAATACAGATTGAAGTAACTTTTTTGTTTTGTTTTTTGTTTTTTCACCTTCTTTATTTTTCTTGAGTTTTTAAATCTATGTTTTGTTTTTACACCATGACTATAATGGATATATTCTGCATGACAACCATATATAACATATGTGGAATTGCTTGCCTTCTCAATGAGGGGGGATGGGAAGGGTGGAAGGGAGAGAATTTGGAACTCAAAGTTTTAAGAACAAATGTTGAAAATTATTGTTTACTGTAACTGGGGAAAAATTAAGTACTAAATAAATACAAAAAAAAGGAATATGTGCCCCATTGTGAGGTATTTAAGTCAGTCATTTGTGGCTCTTATCTGGATTCACTGCTTACCAGCTTTGCAGAGAAGATAAGAGTTTCAGTCACCTCTCTTGATGTAATCATGTAATCATATTAAAAGCATGCAAGCTTTCTGTTTCTTCCTTGAGCCAGCTCATGCTTTCATTGTCTTGGACTTCTTGGTATCAGACATTTTCAACATTCTCCTTCACATCTGATTTCTTTATTTCTCAGAGATCTGTAGTAAAGGTTTTCTTCAATATGGAAGTGTTCATCTTTTTGTCTGTGCTACTTTGTCTTTTTTTATCAGCTTAGCCTTGTAACTTTTATTTTCTGTTACTTATCAAAAAATATAGAACCTCTGAAATACTTTTGGTTTCTGGCTTCTCTTCCTTGCTTTTCTTTGCTGCTGCCTCTAATATGAAATTGAAATTTTCCACTAGAATTAATTAATTAAAATTAGAATTAATTAAAATAATTAATTTCAATTAGAAAGCCCAAATAGACTTGGTCTATTTCCAAAGATGATTAGGGAAAAAAGAAAAAGAACATATGTTCTAAAATGTCTCTAACAACTCTTTGTGATGTCAAAGAATTGAAAATTGAGGGGATGCCTATCAGTTGGGAATAGCTCAGCAAGTTGTGGTATTCAGTGATTATGATGTGTACTGTGCTGTAAGAAATGATGAGCTCAATGATTTTAGAAAAACATGGAAAGATTTCCATCAAATAATGAAGAGTGAAATGGGCAGAACCAAGAGAACATTGTATATAGTAACAGCTACATTGCTTTAAGAATGACTTTGAGCTAATAAGTTATTTTGACTGTTTTAAATATCCAAATTAACTATGAAAGACATATGAAGGAAGATGCTATCTGCATCCAGAGAAAGAACTGATAAATTGAAATATGCATAGAATAATTTTACATACATATACATACATATGTGTGTATGTGTATATACATGTATGTATGTGTGTTTATCTGCTTATTTGTGGATAGATAGCTAGATATGCCTATTTATGTGTAATTGTAGCTATATCGAGAGTGGGGGAAAGAGAGGGGAAAAAAGGGGAAAAAAAATATACGTGATAATTTTATTGTATATTTGAAAACAGTAGCAAATAGTGCATAGTAGATTTGTATTTTCATGTGCAATCATAATTTTAATGTATTGTTATGGAAATGCTTATTTTATTCTATAAATTAAAAATGAAATAAATTTTGAAAAAGAGAGTATGAGGGTAACATCACTAAAGGATAACAACAACCCTATCTATGGCTGTAGTATCTCCTAGTGAATAATAAAAATTATGAGCCTAAGGATAGGAAATCAGGTCATGTGTCAGTGTAAATGCCCAAAAGTTGGTAAACTGCTCTTTCTTTTTTTAAAAAAAATAAGTATATTTATTTTTAGTTTTCAACATTCATTTCCATAAGTTTTAAATTTTCTCTTTCTCTCTTTCCTCCCTCCTCCCCAAGACAGCATGCAATCTGATATGAGTTCCACATATACGTTCCTATTAAACATATTTTCACATTAGGCATGTGAAATTAGAAGAATTATAATGAAAGGGAGGAACCATGAGAAAGAAAAACAAAATGAAACAAAAAAAGAAAATAGTCTGCTTTGCTCTGCATTCCCATCTCCATAGTTTTTTCTCTGGATGTGGATTACATTTTCCATCATGAGTCCTTTGGAACTGTTTTAGTTCCTTACTTTGCTGAGAAGGGCTAAATCTATCAAAGTCAGTTATTGCACAGTGTGCCTGCTACTGTGTACAATGTTCTCCTGGTTCTGCTCCCCTCACTCAGCATCAGTTCATGGAAGCCGAGGTTTTTCTGAAGTCTGCCTGTTCATCATCTCTTATAGCCCTATGGTATTCCATTACATTCATATACCACACCTCATTCAGCCATTCCTCAATTGATGGTTATCCCCTCAATTTCCAATTCTTGGCCGCCACAAAAAGAGCTGCTATAAATATTTTTTTACACATGTGGGTCCTTTCCCCATTTTTATAATTCTTTTGGGATACAGCCCTAGAAGTGGTATTGCTGGGTCAAAGGTTATGCACATTTTTGTAGCTCTTTAGGCATAGTTCCAAATTGCTCTCCACAATGGTAGGATCAGTTCACAGCTCCACCAACAAGTTTAGAGGTTGGGATCAGATGCATATACTTGGAAATTGTTTATAAAAAAGCATCAGTTAAATGCCATGGGAATGAACTGAGGGAGCTATTCTTGTTCTCTCTGTTCCTCTTTCCTTCAAAAAGAACCAGTGATATTAGGAGGGTGATGTCTTGACTTGCAAGTGAAGTGGGTTTAAGTGAGGCAGAACTGTGCAGTCATCAGCCTCAATCTCTCCTCCAGAGTCCTGTAACAAGACATAGGTTAGGATGACTGCAGATGGCTCCAGGTGCAGTGGGACACATTGGTCTTTTTAAGATAAGGTCTTTCCCAGGTCTTAGTTTGTCTGAGGCAACACTCATTCAATAATTAAAGGTGAGGTAAGAAAGTTAAAGGCTAGGCAAAAGATGGCCTAGTTTTCCTTCGCAAAAAAATCAATCTGGGAGGGGGAAGACCCCCCAGAGTTTCTGGCCAGAGCAGAAACAATTGCTATTTACATTTCCTCTAAGGCATCAAAACCCAAACAATGAGCAAGTGAGGCTTGGGCTAGGACCTACCATTTGCCAATCAGTGAGAGCCAGAGTGATTTGGGTTTAAAAGCATAGTCAGGTAGTTCCATTTGAATGCCAGTGGGCTTTATCAAACCTGGTTTTCCAGAGCTCTATTTCAAGAAATCATAAATGGAAACTACATGAGACAGAAGAGTTAAGTGTCCCATTTTGGGGGGAAAAAAGAATAAATAAGCAGGGCAGAAAAAAAAAATCTGAGGGAGGCTAGGACAGAGAGAAAAGAAGAGGGGCCAAGGGATAGAAATGTGAAATGACATTTTGATTAAACAGTTGTGAAGATGAGAAGCTAGCAAAGGAGGCAAGAAGGAAATGGTCAGAGAGGCAGAAGACCGGGAAGAATATAATGTCTTAAAACCAAAAGAGGAGAAATTATCTAGAAAATGAGGATATCTAACAATGTCAGAAGCATCCAAAAGGTCAATGGATAAGAGCTGAGAAAAGACTACTGTATTGGGCTTAATTATTAGGCATCATTGGTGACTTTTGAGAGAGCAAAATTAGAGTGTTGAAGCAAGAAAGCATAAGACAGTAGGTTGAAGAAAGGTAGGTAGTGAAGAGGTAGAGGAACCGGTTGTTGACTTTTTATTTTAGCTTTTGGACATTCTAAACTTGAGTAATTCCACACTCAAGAAAGAACAAAACCAGAGTGTATGAAAACAAAAATCTCCACCATGTACAGATTGGCTCTTTTTAAAGTTTACAATAAATTCAATATATTGCTTCCAAAACCTTCATACTTCTATGTTTCCCTCTGAACTTTTGTTCTTTTCCATGCCATTAGAAAAAAATGTATTGATTCTCTTATTGTCTTTAATGCGTCACTTTCACAGTAGCCTACGCATCATTTCCTCTCCTTCTTCCACCTTCAGTTTTTAAGAACCCTCTCTTGTAAGCTATAAACCATCAAGCAGAAAAAATTCATACATTGGCCTTGGTCTAATGGAGCTCTCTGCCAAGAACTAGGAATACAGATTCAAGCAAAAAGAAAGATAGTCCCTAGCCTCAAGACATTTCCTTTTTAAAAGAAGGAGATAACACTTAAAATGAAACTGGAGAGAAGGTAGTTGAGCATGGTAAAGAAAAAAGTCCAGAGAATCAGGAGCAGAGCCAAGAGATTAATGAAGGAGTGAACATCTTTCCTTAAAATGGAAGTTCTGGGGAAAATGGACAAGTTAGAGGAAGGAACTGAAGGAATAAAAGGATCTTCGAGGATGAGAAGGTTACAGGGGTTGATAAATCTTCCAGGGTGAGAAGGCTGGTGGAGAAAGAAGTCCAGGGAGTCAGGAGTGGAGTACAGAGGGAGATGAAGGAGTAAACATGGCAGACCTGGGCCCAGGGAGGATCCTCCCACATCTGGTGAAGAGAGATAAGAGGCTTTCTTTTAATTGATCAGTTCCTCCCAGATCTTCTAGGGTGAGAAGATTGCTGGGGAATGATGGAGAAAGAAGTCTGTAAAGTCAGGAGCAGAGGTCATTACATCCATATCCCATAGTTTATTTAGCCATTCCTCAACTGATGTATATATACCCCTTCAACAATGTTTTAAAGAAATGTAGCAGTGAAGAGAAAAATGCAATGAGATTGTAGTTGGATGGATTAGAAGCATCAAGGGAAGGCTTTTTTTAATTTAGGGGGGACCCAGGCATGTTTGTACATTAGTGGGAAGGAACTAGTAGTAGAGTGAAAATTGATGATGCAAAAGACAGTGAATGACTGCTAATGCACAATCCTGGAGAAAGTTGGAAGACATGGGATCAAGAGTATAAGAGCTAGTTGAAACAGTTTTAGCACAGTAGCATAATATAAAGTAAATGTACATAAATCTAGCATTCCTATATCACAAACAAAACTCTGCAAAAAGAAATAGTAAAGAATACACCATTTAAAATAACTCTAGAGAGGCAGAGTCAAGATGGCGGAGTAAAGGCACGAACATGCCAGAGCTCTCCCCAGAAACCCTCCAAATACCTGTAAAAAATTATGCTAAACAAATTCTAGAACAGCAGTGAATGGTGAATATTCACTATGGTGAATTCACTATTCACATTTATAACCAAAATATCGTTAGTAATGGTAACTGAAAAAAAATTTGAAGCAAGCTTCTTTGATAAAAACCTCATTTTTCTATCATATAGAAAAACTGTCAAATTTATAAAAATAAGAGCCATTCCCCAATTAATAAATGACCAAAAGATATAATCAGTTTTCAAGGCTGTATAGGGATAACAGCCAAAGCATTGCATGGAATATTGCAAGTAGAGAAACATCTCTAGTTCTGAGTAATATTTAGGAAGAACATTGATAAGGATTGCACAGTTTAAGAAGGTGTGAATAGGTTGCAGTCTGCACTGATGATGGCATGCCTACATTGATGGATTCATTGGTACAATGGAAATAGTATTAGATTTAGCATCAGGAAATCTGGGTCTTAAACCAACTCTGGGGTTCACATCCTACCTCTGACACATGCTGGTTATGTGAGCCTGGGATTTAACCCTAGCTATCCTTTTTAGTACTGTTTGTACTAGCTGTTTGTCCATAGCCAAGTTGCGGTATCTGTCTGGTCCTTGGTTTCCTTATCCGAAAAATGAGAGAATTTAACTAAGTGAATTCTCAAGTCCCATTCAGGTCAAAAGTTATAATCCTAGGTAGCTAAATGAGGGTACTTCTCTATTTACCATTTATTTCCTTTATGTCCTATGCAGGAAGAAGTACAGTCAGTTAAGAGCTGAAAAAAACAAAAAACAACCCAACAACTGAATAATGCTATTTGACTTAGGGATTTCACTACTAGAAATATGATCTCATGTTGTTACTGAAAAAGAAAAAAATACCTTATCTGTATTAAAAAAATCATCAGAGCAGCTTCACTTGTAACAGGAAAAAAACCAGGATTTCAGAGTTGTAAGTGGTTTTACTGGTGATTCAAAAGACCCTCTGATCATTGGTTTCCTCTGTAAAACTGCCAAATGGGCATACTGTCTCTGCTTGGTTTTCCCCTGCAGTAAAGAGGAACTTGTCCCCTCCCGAGACAGGTTGAGGTGGCTCTAGTTGATGGGGATTTTTTTCTTGGAGACTAAATGCTTACCTTTTTCCCCTCCCCCACCTCTTAACTTTGATCCACTGTTCCTAGTTCTATTTTTGGGGGCCAACCAGAAACAAAGTATGACAAGGTAAAAAGAAAAACAAGACCACCCATCATGTCCCCATTATGTCTTCTCTTCTCCACGCTAAACATTCTCCTAGTTCCTTTAGCTGATCCTCTCAAAGCTGGGTCTCCAGTCCCTTTACCTTCCTGGTCAGTCAATTCTTCACATTCTCTAGTTTGTCAATGTTCTTCCTTTAATGTGTTTGAAAAGTATCATTATACTTTAAAGCAGGAGTTTTTCACCTTTTCATGTAGCATGGACCCTTTTGGCAGCGTGATAAAGCTCATTATGGAACCCTCCTCAGAATTATGTTTCTAACCAATTGAAGGAAATGTTAAGTTCTTCTATGAAAATTAAGGTGGACTTTTTTCCCGTCTAAGTTCATGAGCGTCGTGAACATCTGGAAACCTCAGGTTAAGAGCCCATGCTTGAGGTCTTGTCTGGCCTATACAGAGCACAGAGGAACTCTCCATAAATCTCCTCTGTTTAGAACACCTTGTCTTTCAGTGCGATCAAAGGTCTTGTTAGCTTTTTTGGCCACCATCCCCACACATTTAGCACATATTAAACTTGCAATCCCCTAAAATCCCTAGGTCTTTTTTCACACAAACTGTTGTTTGATTGTATTGCCTCCATCCTATGCTATGTGAAGCTGATTTTTTAATATGAGGGTAGCACTTTACATCTTACTCTTAATTGTCACCCTATTTAATGAAATTGTTCTACCTATTCAAGATCTTTTTGTCACTCACTGTTAGCTGTCTGACACAACATCATGTCATATGCAAGTGTGATAAGCATGCCTTCATTCAAGACTTCAAAGAAAATGTTATACTATATAGGTCCAAGGACAGATCCCATCCTCCAAAATGATATTGACACATTAATGCCTGCTCTTTGTATGCCTGAGGGTTAGGGAGATGACTGAATAAACTGTAACATATAAATATAATGAAATGTTACAGTCCTTTAAAAAATGACAAATAAGAAAAATAAAAACACAAAGATATAGGAAGTGATTCAGAATAAAGCATGCAAAATGACTTCAACCATGTGAATATTAATGATCAAAATTTTTAAAAATATAGAAGTTCTAATGTTTTGCAAACCTGTTACATTTGATGAACCCTAATACTGTCCACTGACTAAAGATTCATTTAAAATGTTGGAATTAGATATTCAGAAAAAGGAAGAGTGCTTAACAGGAGTGTCTGCCATGTATAGCTACTCAATAAATCCTTGATGAATTAAATAAACTTCAAAGTCCAGTATAAAGAGTGTCCAAAAAATCAGTGCAGTGAATTCTATGAAGGCTTTTGGGATATCCTATACATGTGTTACTATTATCATTCTGAATTTACTGTGAAAGGCTAAACTCTAGATTTTGCTGTTTTCATTTGAATACAAAATAAATAATCACAGAATTAATTTAGAAGAGAACACAGAAGTCATCTAAGTTAATCTAAACATGAACAGAAAGCAGCTCCCCTTCCTTTTTTAGCAGATATCTTTAATAAGAAGATAAGATTTACCCTGAGGCACAGTCTAGAGAATGCATTATCATAAGGAGTAATTCTACCAGAAGAATGAAATAGGGTTGTGGCAGAATACAAATACATAGTAAGGAATGATTTCAAATAAGTTTACGATTTTAAGTTGTGTTGTATTTTTCAGGGCATTGAAAACCGGCATATTAATTCAAAAACTAGCTGAAAGTTCTCAGCATATATAACAAATCATATAGTCCACATAGTGGTGAATAATACCCATTTTTAAATACTTCATTGTAAAACAAAAGAAATAGATATGCACAAGATATATCTGTCAATAATATTAATTTATGTCTGTGACAGAGTTAACAGAATTTACATTTAATAGGGAATATACTTCTCATGAAGGAAAACAGTCCTATCATGTCAACCAGCAACTAGCACTACTTATTGTCTCCTTCCTCCCCACTACAACCCCAAATTGCCCCTTTACCAAAGAGAAAAATAAATTCCCTTTCCATAATTCCTCAAAAGAAATCAACTTAAAATTTTAAATTGATTTCTCTATAAACTCCATAAAGTTTAGTCTAATGATTAAAAAGAAATTCAACATGTATACAGTGCCCATTTCTGAGCTAGAAACAGCAAACCTTGTCTGAAAGAGACTACCCCTGTGGATTTTGTACACTTGTTCAGAGAAGATACTGTATGTAAGAAGGCACCTTTCTATGATTCAAGGCTAGCATTGCTATGGTGAAACATGTCCAGGAATTTCCTTTACTCAAAGGACAGCACTACTTAAAAAGTTTTCTAACACAGATTTTTAGACTAGAAACGCCTGAGAATCTCCGTTCCAAAGTCTACCCATATAAAAAAGCTGAAATTCAACAAAACAACTGCTGGTTTTCTTCTGTTAAACTAATTATTTGTTAAATCTTACTTTTTTTTTTTTTTTGAGACAATCTGAGATAAGTGATTTGCCCCAGGTCACGCTGCTAGTAAGTATCTGAGGCTGAATTTGAACTCGCATCTTCCTGATTCCAAGGTCAGTGCCCCGTCCACTGCACCACCTCACTGCCCCAAATCTGATATTTGTTAATCACTGATAAAACTATGCAGTCAATGATGATTAAAAATTATTTGCTTGAAATCTTCATGGAAATGGCAGCATGATTCTTGCTCCTTTAAAAATTTTAAAAGAAATTTCCAGTGATATACAGCTATCTTTAATGAAGGCATCGGCTGCAATTCCAGAAGTTAATTTCCCATTGATTACAGCTACTTCCAATGATTGGATACTGCATAAATGCCTAAAAATTTTACTGTGCAAAACTAATTTTACATTCTTCTTTAAAACAAAGATGGAAATGAATCTTTTAGAGATGTTTAAATATAGTCATATCCAAATATCAGATGTTGATGCAAATCATTCCCTTTGGAAAAATTGCAACTGATTCACATTTCTTTGACCAGAAATGAATGTCAACAAGCATTTTTAAGCACCTACTGTATGCCAGGCACTGTGCTAAGCACAGGGAAGACCACAGATTCGTATCTTTTCAGGACTATAGCTATATTAGATGGTTTTAAGCTACTGAAATAGCCAAGGAGAAGAAATTGCATTTGGATCTTTTTAAAATATTTATTTATTTTTAGTTTTCAGCATTCACTTTTGTAAGATTTTGAGTTCTAAATATTCTTCCTCTTCTTCCCCTCCCACCTCCCCAAGATGGCATGCAATCTGATACAGGCCAAACATGTACATTCGTATTAAACACATTTCCACGTTAGTTATGTTGTAAAGAAGAATTAGAATCAAAGGGGAAAAAAAGCACAAGAAAGAAACAAAACAACAAAAAAAAGAGAAAATAGTGTGCTTCTCTCTACTTTGAGACTTCATGGTTCTTTCAGTGCATGTGGATAGAACTTGCCATCATGGGTCTTTTGGAATTGTCATAGATCCTTGCATTGCACAGAAGAGCTAAATCTATCAAAGCTGGTCATCACACAATTGCTGTCTCTGTATACAATGTTGTCCTGGTTCTGTTCACTTCACTCAGCATCAGTTCATGCAAGTCTTTCCAGGTTTTTCTGAAGCCACCCTGCCCATAATTTCTTATAGAACAATAGTATTCCATTACATTCATATATCACAACTTGTTCAGCCATTCCCCAATTGATGGGCATCTCCTCAATTTCCAGTTCTTGGTCACCACAAAAAAGAACTGCTATAAATGTTTTTTGTACATGTACATAAAACCCATTTTTATAGTCTCTTTGGGATATAGACATAGAAGTGATATTGCTGGATCAAAGGGTATGCACATTTTTTCCTTCCCCCTCCAAAAATTTATTAATTTATTTGTTTTCAGTTTTCAACAATCACTTCCATGATTTTCAAATATTCTCCCCCTCCCTCCTCCTTCCCTCCCCAAGATAGCATGCAATGTTATATGAGTTCTACACATGCATCCCTATTAAACACGTTTTCACATTAGTCATGTTGTAGTATGCTAACATTTCTAGTACCATATTGAATAATAGTGGTGATAATGGACAACCTTGTTTCACCCCTGATCTTATTGGGAATGCATCTAGCTTATCCCCATTGCATATAATGCTTGCTGAAGGTTTTAGATAGATACTGCATATTATTTTATGGAAAGTTCCCTTTATTCCTACGTTCTCCAATGTTTTTAGTAGGAATGGATGTTGTATTTTGTCAAAAGCTTTTTCTGCATCTATTGAGATAATCATGTGGTTTTTGTTAGCTTTGTTGTTGATGTGATCGATAATGCTAATAGTTTTCCTAATATTGAACCAGCCCTGTAGTCCTGGTATGAATCCTACCTGATCATAATGTATTAATCTCGTGATAAGATGCTGTATTCGTTTTGCTAGAATCTTATTTAAAATTTTTGCATCTATATTCATTAGGGAAATTGGTCTATAATTTTCTTTCTCTGTTTTGTCTCTTCCTGGTTTGGGTATCAAAACCATATTTGTATCATAGAAAGAATTTGGGAGGACTCCTTCTTCCCCAATTTTCAAGAATAGTGTATGTAGTATTGGAATTAACTGTTCTTTAAATGTTTGATAGAATTCACTTGTGAATCCATCTGGCCCTGGAGATTTTTTCCTAGGGAGTTCATTGATGGCTTGTTCAATTTCTTTTTCTGAGATGGGGTTGTTTAAGTATTCAACTTCCTCTTCTGTTAATCTGGGCAATTTGTATTTTTTAAAATATTCATCCATCTCGTTTAGATTGTCGAATTTGTGGGCATAAAGTTGGGCAAAGTAGTTTCTAATTATTGTTTTAATTTCCTCCTCATTGGAGGTGAGTTCACCCCTTTCATTTTTAATGTTAGTAATTTGGTTTTCTTCTTTCTTTTTTTTGATCAGATTAACCAAAGGTTTATCAATTTTATTAGTTTTTTCATAAAACCAACTATTGGTTTTATTTATTAATTCAATAGTTTTCTTTATTTCAATTTTATTAATCTCTCCTTTGGTTTTCAGTATTTCTAATTTGGTATTTACTTGGGGATTTTCAATTTGTTCTTTTTCTAGCTTTTTCAACTGCAAGCCTAAGTCATTGATCTCCTCTTACTCTATTTTATTTATGTAAGCATTCAGAGATATAAAACTTCCCCTAATAACTGCTTTTGCAGTGTCCCATAAGTTTTGGTACGTTGTCTCACTATTGTCATTCTCTTGAATGAAGTTGTTGATTGTTTCTATGATTTCTTCTTTAACCCAATCCTTCTTTAGAATTAGATTATTTAGTTTCCAATTGATTTTTGGTTTCTCTTTCCATGGCCTTTTATTACATGTAATTTTTAATGCATTATGATCTGAAAAGGATGCATTGATTATCTCTACCTTTCTGCACTGGATTGTGAGATTTTTATGTCCTAGTACATGGTCAATTTTTGTAAATGTTCCATGTACCGCTGAGAAAAAGGTATATTCCTTTCTATTCCCATTTAATTTTCTCCAAAGATCTATCATATCTACCTTATCCAGAGTTTTATTTACCTCCTTAACCTCTTTCTTGTTTATTTTAAGGTTGGATTTATCTAGTTCAGAGAGGGGGAGGTTGAGGTCCCCCACTAGTATAGTTTTGCTATCAATTTCTTCCTTCAACTCCCCCAACCTCTCCTCTAAGAATCTGGATGCTATACCACTTGGAGCATACATGTTTAGTAATGATATTGCTTCATTGTCTATGGTGCCTTTTAGCAGGATATAGTTTCCATCCTTATCCCTTTTGATTAGATCTATTTCTGCTTTCGCTTTGTCTGAGATTAGGATTGCTACTCCTGCCTTTCTTACATGAGCTGAAGCACAATATATTCTGCTCCATCCTTTGACCTTTATCCTATGTGTATCCCCCCGTTTCAAATGTGTTTCTTGTAAGCAGCATATTGTTGGATTATGGCTTTTAATCCATTCTGCTATCCGTCTCCGTTTTATGGGAGAGTTCATCCCATTCACATTCACAGTTATGATTACAATCTGTGTATTTCCCTCCACCCTCTTTCCCACCATTTGTGCTTTTAACTCTCCCGTCTCCCTTCCCCTCCTCAATAGTATTCACTTTTCTCCCCCTCCTCCTGCAGCCTTCCCCTCCTTCTTTTAGCCCCCCTCCCTTTTAGTCCCCTTTACTCTTATTGCTTCTTTCCTCCCTTTTAGCCACCCTCCCCTTTCTTCCCCCTTCCCCTCCTACTACCTATAGAGCTAGTTAGGCTTATCTACTTAAGATTATTGTTCCCTCCTTTGAACAAATCAGATGAGAGTACCTCTCAAACAATGCTCATCTCCCTCCCCTCCTTCCCTCTACTATAGTTTTGTACTTCTTCCTGTGATATAATTTGCCATTTTCTGCTTCCCCCTTTCCACACCTCCTATTACATTCCCTTCTCATACTTAAATCATATTTTTGACATGACATCATTTACTTTATGCCCGTTCCCTCTACATATATCCCTTTTATCATAATAGCTGCACAGTTCTCAAGATTAACAGGTATCATCTTCCCTTACAGGGAGGTAAACAGATTGCCCTAATTGAGTTGCAAGTTTTTGTTTTTGCTTTTTCCCCTCTGTTTACCTTTTTATGATTCTCTGGAGACCTGCATTTGAAGATCAAATTGTCTATTGAGTTCTGGTGTTTTGGTCAGGAAGCTCTGGAAATCCCTTATTTCGTTGAATGACTTTCTCCTTGCCTGAAATGTTATGCTGAACTTTGCTGGGTAGTTGATCCTCGGTTGGAGTCCCAACTCCTTTGCCTTACGGAATATTGGGTTCCAATTCTTTCGATCTTTTAATGTAGAAGCTGCAAGGTCCTGTGTGATCCTGACTGTGTGACCTTGATATTTAAATTGTTTCTTTCTGGCTGCTTGTAGTATTTTCTCCTTCACTTGGTAGCTCTGGAATTTGGCAACTATATTTCTTGGGGTTTTGAGTTTGGGATCCCTTTCCGGTGGGGAACGGTGGATTCTTTCGATGACTATTTTGCCCTCTGAGTCTAGTACTTCTGGGCAGTTTTCCTTGATGATTTCCTGGAAGATATTGTCCAGACTCTTTTCTTCATCATGGGTTTCTGGCAGGCCAATAATTCTTAGATTTTCTCTCCTGGATCTATTTTCCAGGTCAGTTGTTTTTCCAATTAAATATTTTAGATTTTCTTCTATCTTTTCGTTCTTTAGATTTTGTTTGACTGATTCTTGTTGCCTCATTGAGTCATTAGTTTCTACTTGCCCAATTCTAATCTTGATCGTATTGTTTTCTTCAGTTAGCTTTCGCATCTCCTTTTCCATCTGGCCAATTTTTCCCTTTAAGGAGCTATTTTCTCCATTTAATTTTTGTACTTCTTTTTCCATTCGACCAATTTTCCCAGTTAGGTTTTGGGTTTCCTTTTCCATCTGATCAATTTTCCCTATTAGGTTTTGAGTTTCCTTTTCTGTTTGATTAACTCTTCCTTTTAGGGAATTATTCTCTCCAGTTAATTTTTGAACTTCCTTTTCCATTTCTTCAATTTTCTTTTTCAGATTGATGTTCTCATCAGTGAATTCTTTTTTTATGGTTTTAAAATCATTGGCCAGTTTTTCTTTTATATCCTTCTTCAGACGTTCCAGGTAATCTAGTTGTGCTTGCGAGAAATTCATAGTCCCATCTGAGGTTTCAGATGGAAGCACAGTCTCAGCTCTGACCTCTTTGGTGTTTGTGTTTTGGTCCTTATCCCCATAGAAAGATTCTATGGTTTTTTCACTTTTCGTCTGCTTTTTCCGATTCATGATGTTGGCTGAGTGTTGTAGCTTTTGGTTCTTTCAGTCAGAAGATACAGATCTTTTAAGTTGAGTTGATGTTTGTCTAGGCTAAAAGCAGGCTTTTTTTTTTTTTTGTTTGTTTCCCAGATCAACCCTGGGTTTAGCTTGATAGGTGTGTGGGAGGTGTGGTCTGGTCTCAGGATATCTCCTCAGCTGGCCTGAGGCAAAGGCAAGGTCCGGGGATGCTGATCCCAGCTTCCCTATTGTCTTCCCTTTCCCCTGGAGGGCTGGGGCACGCCTAGAGGCTAATGCGTGTTCCCGCCCCTCCTGGGGCTTGTCTCCCGGGCTGAGGCTTGCTTGGGTCTCAGTGCGAATTTTTCTCTGCCCTGGGTCGTCTGTCCCTCCAGATAGCCTCCACCACGGTAGGAAGAATCCCCCTTTGCCACCTCTCCAGCCTCTGGTGTTATGAGACCACCCGCCCCCTTCTGCTGTTCCTGCTGATCCAGGATTAATCTGGGGAAGAATTTTATGGTTCCCTCAGGGTCATCAGGGGGGAGGAGAGAGCACTTACTGATCACTCTGCCATCCCAGTTCCTGGAAGTTCAAGTAGTGACCCACCGAAGTCCGTCTTCAGGCTGAAGATTTCAAGGACTGCTGCGCTGATGTCTGGCACTCAGCGGCTCTCACCGGCTCGGCCTGGCTTATCTCCTGCTCCGGTGGTCTTGCCCGCCACTCTCGGGCTCCTCTGGTCCCCTCCGCCCTGCCGTGCAGACCGCGCTGCGCTGTGCGCCGGGGTCTTACCCCCGCGGAACAGATCCCTCCCGTGGACCTTCCAGTCCAGCCTGGGCTCCGAATCTGTCAAAGTCCGTCTCCCACTGGATTCTACACCTCCAAAATCTGGTCAGACTCTCCCCCCAGATATATCCATAGGAGTTTTTCCAGGAGCTTAGGTGAGTCGTTGCTTTCACTCCGCCATCTTGGCTCCGCCCCCCCATGTTGTAGTATGCACATTTTTATAGCCCTTTGATTATAGTTCCAAATTACTCTCTAGAATGGTTGGATCAGTTTACAACTCCACCAACAATGCATTAGTGCTCTAATTT
Source organism: Notamacropus eugenii (assembly GCF_028372415.1). Classification (NCBI taxonomy): domain Eukaryota; kingdom Metazoa; phylum Chordata; class Mammalia; order Diprotodontia; family Macropodidae; genus Notamacropus; species Notamacropus eugenii. The sequence goes on from NC_092874.1 coordinate 402,951,226, forward strand.
TCCCACATCTTCCCCAACATTTGCCATTTTCCTATCTTGTCATGTTAGTCAATCTGATAGATATATATATGGTACCTCAGAGTTATTTTAATTGGTATTTCTCTAATCAATAGTGATTTAGAGCATTTTATATGACTATTGATAGCTTTAATTTCTTCATCTGAAAACTGACTGTTCATTTCCTTTGATCATTTATCAATTGGAGAATGACTTGTATTCTTATAAATTTGACCGAGTTCTCAGTATATTTTAGAATTGAGGCTTTTATCAGAGACACTGGCTATAAAATTTTTTCCCCCATTCTAATCTTGATTGTATTGGCTTTGTTTGTGCAAAAGCCTTTCAATTTAATGTAGTCAAAATCATCAATTTTGCATTTAGTAAATTCTTCCATTCTCCATAGATCTGACAGGTGAACTATTCATTGCTCTCCTAATTTATTTATAATATCACCTTTTATGTCTAAATAGTGTATCCATTTTTATTTTTCTGTTTTGGTTATTCCCATTTTAGGTATAAGCACCATATTTGTACCATAAAAAGAATTTGGGAGGACTCTTTCTTCACCTGTTTTTCCAAATAGTTTAAATAGTATTGGAATTAATCATTCTTTAAATGTTTGGTAGAATTCACTTGTAAACACATCTGGCCTGGATATTTTTTCTTAAGGAATTCAGTGATGGCTTGTTCAATTTCTTTTTTCCAAAATGGGACTATTTTATTTCCTCTTCTGTTAATCTGAGCAATTTATATTTTTGTAAATATTGATCCATTTCACTAGCATCATCAGAGTTATTGGCACACAGTTGGGCAAACTAGATCCTAATTATTGTTTTAACTTCCTCTTCACTGGTGGTGAATTAACCCTTTTCATTTTTGATGCTGGTCACTTGGTTTTCTTCTTTCGTTTTTTAAAAATCAAATTAACCAAAAGTTTATTTTAATGTTTTTTTCATAAAACCAACTCTTAATTGTATGTATTAGTTCAATAGTTTTCTTAATTTCAGTTTTATTAATTACTCTTTTGATTTTCAGAATTTCTAATTTGGTATTTAATTAGGGATTTTTAATTTGCTCTTTTTCTATCATTTTTAGTTGCATGCTCAATTCATTAATCACCTCTTGTTCTATTTTATCCATGTAAGCATTTAGAGATAGGAAATTCCTCCTAAAAACTGCTTTGGTTGCATCCCCTAAGTTTTGATATGTTGTCTCATTATTGTCATTCTCTTGGATGAAGTTACTGATTGGTTCTGTGATTTGTTGTTTGACCCATTTGTTCTTTAGGATTAAATTATTTTTGTCCTTTCTTTTCCAAGGTTTTACTCTCTCTTGTGTTACTCTAATATCTTTTCCCAATTTTTCTTCTCCCTCTCTTATTTGACTTGTAAAACCTTTCTTGGGCTCTTCCAAGAAGGCTTTTGGGGTTTGGGACCATTTTATGTTTCCCTTTGAGGTTTCAGATGTGTGTGTTCATACTTCGTTGCCAAAGACCTTGCCATCAGAGAAATGATGACATGACTTGCACTTGACTTTATTTTGAGTGAGGGAGGGCTCTGCAGGTCACCAGCCTCACTTCTCCTCCAGAGCCATCTGAATCCAGTGACCAAATATTCATCAGGATGACTGGAGACGACCCAGGATGAGGCAATTAGGGTTAAATGACTTGCCCACGGTCACACAGCTAGTGAGTGTCAAGTGTCTGAGGTGAGATCTGAACTCAGGTCCTCCTGACTCCTGCACTGGTGCTCAATCCACTGCACAACCTAGCTGCCCCCAGTTTCAGATGTAGGTATATTGACAATGTTGTCCTCTTCTGAGTTTGTATTTTGATCTTCCCTGTTATCATAATAATTCTCTGTGGTCAGTATTCTTTTCTGCTTTAGCTCATTTTGTTTGCCTTTTTCTGGCTTTTAAAGTCAGAGAGACCTGGAAGGACTTCTCTGAAGTATGCTGAGTGAAATGAGCAGAACCAGGGGAACATTGTACACAGTAAAAGCCACAGTGTGCAACGACTGTTTCTGACAGACTTAGCTCTTCACAGCAATGCAAGGACCTAAAACATCTCAGAGGACTCTTGAGGTAAAATGCCTTCCACATCCAGAGGAAGAGCTATGGAATCAGAATGCAGAATGAAGCAGACTATTTCTCTTGTGTTATGTTTTGTTTTTTCTCATGGTTTCTCCCATTCATTTTAATTCTTCTATGCAACATGACTAATGTGAAAATGTGTTTAATAGGAATGTATGTGTAGAACCCATATAAGATTACATGCTTTCTTAGGAAGGGAGATGGGAGAGGGAGAGAAAATTTAAGACTTATGGAAGTGATTGTTGAAAACTGAAAACAAATGAATTAATTAAAATTTAAAAAATAAAATAATAAAGTTGAGCTCTCCTGCTGGACCACTTTCTCAAGTTTCTGGTTCTGGGAGCCAGGGGCCTGGTCACTGACTTTGTGTGCTGGGGCCTTATTTGCTGGAAGCTGGAGGCTGTTGGGATCTGGCAGCTTACCGGGTGCTGAAGTAGGGTCCTAGTGGCTGGTGTGTGCTGAGGCTAGGTGGGGTTTTTCTGTTTTTCTCCAGGGCTGTGCTGAAGCATAGAGTGGTTCTGCTGCTGGAGGAAATCTGTTCACCTAGAGCTGAGCTGAAGCAGGGGGATGTCTGATTACTGGAAGATGCCTGCCTGCTTTGGGCTGCATGGTACATAGTGGTTCTTTGACCTAGACTCCACCAGTTCCCTTGTCCTCTTAGGCATGTGGGGGTCCTGGTGTTGGGATTTGCCTACTCCACCACCCTGGGGCTCAGTATCTCCCACTGATTTGATGAGGTAGGGTTTGTTGCTGGCTTTCTGGGATGTCACCCAGCCCAGACTGTGTTCCCTTTTTCCAAGTGAAATGGACCTTTCTTGTCAATCCTCCAAATTTTCCAAGATAAAAGATTGCTTTTCCAGGTCAGGTGTTTTTTGACTAAGATATTTCACATTGCTATTTTTTCATTCCTTTTTTTCTGTTAATTTCTTGATTTTTTTCATAAAGTCCTTAGCTTCCATCTGTTCCATTCCAATCTTTAAGGGATTATTTTCTTCAGTGAACTTTTGGACCTCCTTTTCCATGTGTCCAATTTTTCTTTTTAAGGCATTCTTCTCCTCATTGGCTTTTTGGATCTCTTTTGCCATTTCAGTTAGTCCATTTTTTAAAATTTATTTATTTTAAGATTTCAACATTCAATTCCACAAAATTTTGAGTTCCAAATTTTCTCCCCATCTCTCCCCTTCCTCCCCAAAATGCCATGCATTCTAATTGCCCCTTCCACCAATGTGCTCTCCCTTTTAATACCCTTCCCTTCCCTTATCCCCATCTTCTCTCTTGTCCTGTAGGGCAAGATAAATTTCTATACCCCTTTATCTGTATTTCTCATTTCTCAGTTGTATGCAAAAACAATTCTCAACATTTGTTCCTAAAACCTTGAGTTCCAACTTCTCTTCTTTCCTCCCTCCCCATCCATCCCCACTAAGAAGGCAAGCAATTCAATATAGGCTATATATGTGTAGCTTGCAAGTGACTTCCATAATAGTCATGTTGTGTAAGACTAACTATATTTTCCTCCATCCTATCCTGTCCCCCATTTCTTCTCTTCTCTCTTTGACCTTGTCCCTCCCCATGAGTATATACTCCTAATTGCTCCCTCCTCCCATTAGCCCTCCCTTCCATCACCCCCCCGCCTACTCCCTACTCCCCTACTTTCCTGTAGTGTAAGATAGATTTTCATACCAAATTGAGTGTACATGTTATTCCTTCCTTGAGCAAAATGTGAAGAGAATAAGCTTCATGTTTTCACTCTTACCTGTCTCCTTTTCCCCTCCATTGGAAAAGCTTTTTCTTGTCTCTTTCATGAGAGATAATTTACCCCATTCCATTTCTCCCTCTCTCTTCCCAATATATTCCTCTGTCATCCTTTAATTTTATTTTTTTAGATATGATCCCTTCCTATTCAACTCACCTTGTGCTCTCTGGCTGCGTGTGTGTGTGTGTGTGTGTGTGTGTGTGTGTGTATAATCCCTTCAACTACCCAGATACTAAGAAAACTTTCAAGAGTTACAAATGTTATGTTTTCATGTAAGAATGTAAACAGTTCGACTTTAGTATATCACGTATGATATCTCATTCCTGTTTACCTTTTCATGCCTCTCTTGATTCTTGTGCTTGAAAGTCAGATTTTCTTTTCAGCTCTGGTCTTTTCATCAAGAATGCTTGAAAGTCCTCTATTTCATTGCATGACCATTATTTCCCCTGGAGTATTATACTCAGTTTTTCTGGGTAGATGATTCTTGGTTTTATTCCTAGTTCCTTTGACTTCTGGAATATCATATTTTAAGCCCTTTAATCCCTTAATATAGAAGCTGCTAGATCTTGTGTCATCCTGATTGTATTTCCACAATATTTGAATTGTTTCTTTCTGACTGCTTGCAACATTTTCTCCTTGACCTGGGAACTCTGGAATTTGGCTAAAATATTCCTAGGAGGTTTTTTTGGATTTCTTTCAGGATCTGTGGATTCTTTCAATATTTATTTTGCCCTCTGGTTCTAGAATGTCAGGGCAGTTTTCCTTGATAATTTCATGAAAGATGATGTCTAGGCTCTTTTTTTGATCATGGCTTTCAGGTAATCTCATAATTTTTAAATTGTCTCTCCTAGATCTCTTTTCCAGGTCAGTTCTTTTTCCAATGAGATATTTCACATTATCTTCCATTATTTCATTCTTTAGGTTTTGTTTTGTAATTTCTTGGTTTCTTATAAAGTCATTAGTCTTCATCTGTTCCATTCTAAGTTTTAAAGAACTGTTTTCTTCAGTGAGCTTTTGAACCTCCCTTTTTATTTGGTTAATTCTGCTTTTTAAAGCATTCTTCTCCTCACTGGCTTTTTGGACCTCTTTTGCCAATTGAGTTAGCCTATTTTTAAAGGTGTTATTTTCTTTGGCCTTTTTTGGGGTCTCCTTTAGCAAGCTGTTGATTCACTTTTCATGATTTTCTTGCATTACTCTCATTTCTCTTCCCAATTTTTCCTCCACCTCTCTTACTTGATTTTCAAAATCCTTTTTGAGCTCTTCTATGGCCTGGGACAATTGCATATTTATTTTGCAGGTTTTATATGCAGAAGCCTTGACGTTTATGTCTTCTCCTGATGGCAAACATTGTTCTTCCTCATCTGAAAGGATGGGAGAGAGTACCTGTTCACCAGGAAAGTAACTTTCTATAGTCATTTTCCCCCCTTTTTTGGGATTTTCCCAACCAGTTACTTGACTTTTGGGTCCTTTGTCAAAAGTAGGGTGTACTCTGGGGACCTGTAAGACCTCAGTTCCTCCAAGGTGGCACAATCAAGGGAAAGATGTTACTCCCTGTCCAGGCTTGAGGCTGAGATTCATATCAGCTGCTCAGTTCCCCCAGGGGCTTTAGGCAGGGGCAGGGCTGTCACTCAGGGCTGAGGTTCAGATCAGCTGCTCAGTTCCCCCCAGGGGCTTTATCCAAAAATAGATACTGACTGCTGCCTGCCCAGGCATTGCAGCCACCACCCACTGCTGCTGTTGCCACCCCTGTACCACCTGGGACCAGGGCTAGGGGAGGACCCTGCTCCCTTGTCAGGGAGGTGAAAAAGCCCTTTCACTCACCTTTGAAGCTATCTTTGGTGCTGTGTGTTGAGGGATCTATGAACCGTGGCTGCTGCTACCCAGGATTACACCCCTGAGGCCTGCTCTGGTCCTCCTTCCAGCGCCATCCAACCAAGGTTGGGCTGGGCTGCCCTCCACATCCATTGCGACAGACTTTTCCTGTTGGCCTTTCAGGTCACCCTGGGCTGGATATCTCCTCCACTCTACTGTTCTGTGGCTTCTCCTGCTCTAGACTTTGTTGAGAGTCTTTCTTTACTGGTATTTTATGGGCTGTGGGGGAAGAGCTAGAGTATATGTGTCTTTCCACTCCATCATATTGGCTCCGGCCCCTAGTCTATTTTTTAAGGCATTATTTTCTTCAGCATTTTTTGGGGTCTCCTTTTAGGGACTCGGTTTTCATGATTTTCTTGCATCACTCTCATTTCTTTTCCCAATTTTTCTTCTACTTCTCTTACTTGATTTTCAAAATCCTTTTTGACCTCTTCCATTGCCTGAGCCCCATTTATATTTTTCTTTGAGGCTTTTGATGTAGGAGAGACAATTTAAAAATTATTGGACTACCTGAAAGTCATGATCAAAAAAAGAGCCTAGACATCATCTTTCATGAAATTATCAAGTAAAACTGCTCTGATATTCTAGACCCAAAGGGCAAAATAGAATTTGAAAGAATCCACTGATCACCTCCTGAAAGAGATCACTAAAGGAAAATGACTAGGAATATCATAGCCAAATTCCAGAGTTCCCAGGTCAAAGAGAAAATATTGCAAGCAGCCAGAAAGAAACAATTTGAGTACTGTGGAAACATAACAGAATAACACAAGATCTAGTAGCTTCTACACTAAGGGATTGGAGGGCTTGGAATATGATACCCTGGAGGTCAAAGGAGCTAAGGTTAAAACCAAGAATCACCTACCCAGCAAAACTGAGTATAATACTTCAGGGGAAAAAATGGTCATTCAATGAAATCAAGCATTCTTGATGAAAAGACCAGAACTGAATAGAAAATTTGACTTTCAAACACAAGAATCAAGAGAAGCATGAAAAGGTAAACAGGAAAGAGAAATCGTAAAGGGCTTTCTAAAGTTGAATTGTTTACATTCCTACATGGAAAGATAGTATTTGTAACTCTTGAGGCTTTTCTCAGTATTTTGGTAGTTGGAGGGATTATGCATACACACACACACACACACACACACACACACACGTATACGGACAGCACAGGGTGAGTTTAATAAGAAGGGATGATACCTAAAACAAAAAAATAAAATAAAATTGAGTTTTGAGAGAGGAATGTATTGAGAGGAAAAGGGGAGAAATGGAAAGGGGCAAATTATCAGTCATAAAGTAGGCAAGACAACACTTTTTTCAGGGGAGAAGAAAAGGGAGGAAGTGAGATGGAAAAAGGGAAGCTTACTCTCTTCACATTTAGCTTAAGGAGGGAATGACATGCACACTCAGTGTGGTATGAAAGTTTATCTTGCACTACAGAAGGGTAGAGGAGAAGGGAGCAAGTTGGGTGAGAGGGATGATAGAAGGGAGGACAAGTGGGAGAAGGGAATAATCAGAAGCAAACACTTTTGGGAAGGGACAAGATCAAAAGAAAGAATAGAATAAATGGAGGACAGGACAGGATGGAGGGAAATAGTTAGCGTTACACAACATGACTTTTATGGAAGTCTTTTGCAAAACTCCACCCATACAGCCTTTATTGATTTGCTTGCCTTCTCAGTGGTGATGAGTGGGGAGGAACGAAGGGAGAGAAGTGGGAATTCAAAGTATTAGGAATGAATGTTGAGAATTGTTTTTGCATACAACTGGGAAATAAGAAATACAGGTAATGGGGTATAGAAATCTATCTTGCCCTACTAGGAAGGAGAGAAGAAGGGGATAAGGGAAGGAAGAGATATGATAGAAAGGAGGGCATATTGAGGCAAGGGGTAATCAGAATGCAAGACATTATGGGGTGGGGGCAGGGGAGAGATGGGGGAAATTCGGAACTCAGAATTTTGTGGAAATGAATGTTGAAAACTAAAAATAAGTAAACATAATAAAAAGAGAAAAAATAAAAATAAATATTGAAAATTGTTTTTTACATACAACTGGGAAATAAGACACACAGGCAGTGGAATGTAGCAATCTATCTTGCCCTACAAGAAAGTAGAGGGGATGGGAATAAGAGAAGGGGTGTATGTGTGTAACACAAGGGAGGGCAGATTGGGGAAAGGAGAAATTAGAATGCATACCATCTTGGCAGGGGGATGGAGATGGGGAGAAAATTTAAATCTTGTGGAAGTGAATGTTAAAAACTAAAAATTAATTAATGAATTAAAGAAATAAAAATAAAAGATTGCTTTTCCCTGTCTTTCTACTGCTTCTGTTGTTCCAGGATTTTATCTGGGATGCTATTTTGGGGTTTTTTAGAGGTCAGTAAAAAAGAGTGAGAGTGATTTACTGCTTCCTCCACCATCTTGGCTCCCAGAAGTCCTCAACCACATTTGGATTTTAGAAATCGCATTTGGATTAAAGCCACCCACCATGCACCTGTTTGTGTAAGAATCCTTGAAAGGCCTGTCTGCCCCCTCATGTGCTTTAAATCTTAGTAGATGATAGTGGTCCTTTATTCAGGTTAATTATGGTTTATCATACCAGAATGAGGCATCCACTCCAGTTTTCAGTTTTATGTTGAACTGTTTAAATATCTGTTCAAACTGCTTTGGGGGGGGGGGGGGCAGGGCAGAGGGAAGATGGTGGAGTGAAAGCACAGACTCACCTGAGCTCTACCACAGATTCCTTTAGAAACCTCTCAAAAGTGAATCTGAACAAATTTTAGAGTGGTAGAATCCACTAGGAGACAGAGTGTGGCAGATTTCCAGCCCAGGATAGCCTGGAAAGTCAATGGGAAGGATCTGTTACATGGGGCTGGGGGAGTGCAGAGCATGTGGACTGCACCAGCATAGACTCAGTCATAGCAGAGTGGGAATGGCTTGGGCAGACAGAATCAGAAGCAGCAGTGTGGATTCCCAAACTTCCCAGCAGAAGGTGGGAATCTAGCGGACCTGAGTGAAAGAGAACCGCAGAACCTCTTTCCCTCCCCGTTTTATTAACAGCAGCCACTCCTGGGGATAACAGTCCACAGACTAAATGTTTGAAAGTCACTTGAACTTCCAGGAGCCAAGATGGTGGAGTAAACTGTAAGTGCTCTCACCCTCCCCTTGTTGACCTTGTAAAACCCAGAGAATAGTGCCCCAAGAAAAATCCAGGAATAGGAATCAGCAGAAGGGGCACAACAGTCTTTCAGTTTAGGAAGCTAGGGAGATCAATGAGAAGAGTCACTCTTGTTGTGGCTGAAGGGGACCAGTGGAAGACCGGAGTTGTCCCAGACAACCCCACCTCAGCTACCCAGCAGATCTTGAGCCCCAGAGGGTGGAGCTGGTAAGCACCAGCACCAGGACCCCAGGCATGCCTTAGCACAGCCAGGGAAATTGGGCATATACCAGCACAGATGGGGTTAATCAGCTGCTGAACCTGCTAGTGCTCTAGAGCAGCTCTAGGGAAGGAGGAGACCTCCTGTGATCAGACTACTCCTCCCCCACACCTCACTCTGTGGACTTCAGTGTAACCCTGGGGAAACTCAGAAAGACTTCACTTGACCTCGGCCTTGGCACACACCAGCCAGCTCAGCACCAGGTAAGTTCCAGCATTTTATAGCTTCTAACTGACAAAACCAGAGGCTACAGCAGAGGAAACTAGTAACCAAGCCCCAAGCTCCCAGCACAAGAAACATGGGACAGAACCCCCTGTGCCCCAGAAGCCAAGATCTACTTTAAAAGTTAGGAAAAAGACAATCACATGAGCAAGAAGCAAATCAGAATATCAGACCTTAGAATCTTACTACAGGGACAGGGAAGATCAAAATATGAATTTAGAAGAGGACAGCACTGACAATATACCCACATCTGAAACCTCAGAAAGGAATATGAACTGGTCTCAAGGCAAAAGAGCATTCTTGGAAGAGCTAAAGAAGGATCTTAAAAGATAAATTAGAGAGGTAGAAGAAAAATTGACCAATAATTTTAAAAATACAATTTTAGAAATACATAAGTGAATTCACTGAAGGGAACAACACCTTAAAAAGTACAATTGACCAAATGAATAAGGAGATAAAAAGCTTAACGGGAGAAAATAACTCCTTAAAAGGGAACAATGGACAAATGGAAAAGGAGATACAAAAGCTAACTGAAGAAAACAAGGTGTTAAAAATTAGAGTTGGGCAAGAAGAAGCTAATGACATTATGAGGCATCAAGAATCAGTCAAAGAAAATCTAAAGAATGAAAAAATAGAAGAAAATGTAGAATATCTCATTGGAAAAACAACTGACCTGGAAAACAGACCCAGGAGAGAAAATCTAAGCATTATTGGTCTACCAGAAAATCATGATGAACAAAAGAGCCTGAACAATATCTTCCAAGAAATCACCAAGGAGAATTACCCTGAAGTCCTAGATCCAGAGGGCAAAATAATCATAGAAAGAATCCACCTGTAACCTCTGGAAAGAGATCCTAAATTGAAAATGATAAGGAATATTGTTGCCCTATTCCAAAACTATCAGGTCAAAGAGAAAATACTGCAAGCAACCAGAAAGAAACAATTCACACATTGAGGAACTACAGTCAGGACCACACAAGACCTTGCAGCTTCTACATTAAGAGATTGGAGGGATTTGAATGATATTCAGTAAGTCAAAGGAGCTTGGACTACAACCAAGTAAAACTCAGTAAAATTGAGCATAATCTTTCAGGCAAGGAGATGAACATTCAATGAAATAAAAGTTTTCCAGACCTTCCTGATGAAAAAACCAGAGTTTAATAGAAAATTTCATCTTCAAATACAAGACTCAGGACAGGCATAAAAAGGTAAATGGGGGAAAAAAGAAAAAAAACTTGTTATTCAATATGGGCAACTGTTTACATCCCTATATGGGAGAATGATGCTTGTTAATCTTGAGAATGGTATATATTTATTATGAGATTTAAAAAGGATATACGTAGATAGAGGAAGTGGGTATAAATTAACTGATGTGATGATAAAAAAGTAATTAAAGGGTCTGAAGGGATTGTAATGGGAGAATAGGAAAAGAGAAGGCAGAAAAGGGTAAATTACATCACATGAAGAAGCACAAAAACATAGTAGAGGAAAAGAAGGGAGGGAGATGAGTGTTGTTTCAGCTTTATTCTCATTGGATTTGGTTCAAGGAGGGAACAACGTACTCAGTTAAGCATAGAAATCTAACTTGTTCTACAGGCAGTAGGAGGGGAAAGGGGAAAGAAAAGTGAAGGGGGGCTGATAGAAGAGAGGGATGATTGAGGGAGGTGGTAGTCAAAAGTAAAACTCTTTTGAGGAGAAGGGAGAAATAAAAGCATAAACAGGAGGGGGAAATAGAATGGAAAGAAAGACACAGATAGCAATCATAACTATGAATGTGAATGGGATGAATTCTCCCATCAAATGGAGGAGGATAGCAGAATGGATTAATAACTGTAATCCTACAATATGTTGTTTACAAGAAACACCTTTGAAAGGGGATACCCACAGTGTAAAGGTAAAAGGGTGGAGTAAAATATATTATGCTTCAAATGGAGTAAAAAAGTCAGGGAAAGCAATCCTAATCTGAGACAAAGCAAAATAGAAATAGATTTAATCAAAAGAGATAAGGAAGGAAACTATGTCCTACTAAAAGGCACCATAGACAATGAAGCAATATCATTACTAAACATATATGCTCCAAGGAGTATAGCATCCATATTCTTAAAGGAGAAGTTAAGGGAGTTACAGGAAGAAATAGACAGCAACACTATATTAGTGGGGGACCTCAACCTCCCCCTTTCTGAATTTCATAAATCCAACCTCAAAATATAAAAGAAAAAAGTTAAGAAGGTGAATAGAATTCTGGAAAAGGTAGATATGATAGACTTCTTGAGAAAACTGAAGGGGGATAGAAAGGAATGTATCTTTTTCTCAACAGTACATGACACATACACAAAAACTAATCATGTACTAGGGCATAAAAATCTCACAATCCAGGGCAGAAAGGCAGATATAGTCAATGCTTCCTTTTCAGATCATGGTGTAATAAAAATTATATGTAATAAAGGGCCATGGAAAGATAGACTAAACATTAATTGGAAACTAAACAAACTAATCCTAAAGAATGAGTGGGTCAAACTGTTTCTGAATCCCAGCAAAGTAAACTTCCTTGGTACTGAGAAAAATAAGTTACTAGTTGTGCAATACTTTTACCCTATTTTCTTCTACAAATTTCACTTTGATAGATGCATCATTTTGTATTTGAGTTTGTTTTCCTTTACAGGTTTAGAACAGATCCTTTAACCAGTCAGTCTCTAGCAAAATATTTACATCACACAGTCTAAGATTCAGTTCCTCTAAATCAGAGGATGCAACATTTATTTCAGACACCTGGTACTTTTATATGTTTTCACAGGTATTTATGTATTTTGAATTATTGTGCTCACACTTGCAATTTAAAAAATTAATAGCTCCAAAAAGTGTTTTTCCATCTTTATCTGGCAATTTCTGGCCATCTGCATTGTAGTCAAATTGTTCATGGAGTTCTAGAAACTTCATCTTAGGTCAGGTCAAGTTCCCTCTGAATATGTACCATCTGGCAGAGTTGAAAGGAGCTGGTTTATGTATGTTTTCATTTTTTTCTTATAATCTCTTATTATTTTAAACTGAACTTCCAGTTAATGGCCCACTGTTTTTGAGCCATAGATCACCTTCTTAGAGGTACTTGATGAGTATGCTTATAGATTTTTAGACTTTATTTTCTCATAAGTTCTAATTTCCCCATTACCATGGTGAGATAAACTATATCATGGTGATGTTATTTTGGTCTTCTTTAAGTGTGAAAAATAAAAAACTGTTTCTCCCCTGTAGAATTTTTAGTTTCGTTTGCTAAAATAACTGGTCTGATTTTTTTTCTGTGTTCTCTGGCTACTCTGAAATAGTCTAATGATCCCTTATCCCTCTCCCTCCCCGCCCACCACATATTCTGGTGCTATCAGTCATGACTTATAATGTGGGTTTCCAATAGTCCCAAGACATGCTGTTAATGAGCACTTCAGATTCCTGCCAAGGCTTTGCTTTTGAGAATCTTCAAGTTCCCCATGATCAGTCACCAGGATCTTTGCTGCTAGGTTTTGGGGGAAGTTCTTGGCTCATGAGCAGGCACTGTCTCTGATGTCTGCACATAATAGGGATATAGTGGGTATACTATCTGAGGGCAAAAAAAGGAGGGGAAATAATCCTGGCCCTATCTGGTCTCTCTACCAACCTCAGACAGATGTCCTTGACATCCTAAATAGCCAGCACAGCCTCCTATTCCTGGTATCCCTTTTCAAATCAAATGTAGGAATCTTGTCTACAAAATTTTGCCTTCACTTCAAGACATCCAATGACGGGGGAAGCCACAATCTCCCAAAGCAGTCCATTCCACTTTAAGATAGTTCTAGCTGTAAGGAAAGTTGATTTTATTTGTTTGTTTGTTCCTTCCCTTCTTCCTTTGAAAAAGAAAAAAAATTCTTGTAACAAATTTCTCAGTAAAAATGTATGTCTCATGCATCTTGAGTCAATATCTGTCAGAAAGTGAGGAAGTTTTTCTCTGTGTCAAAATAGAAAAGAAAAAAAACTTCTCTAAATTTTCCTTTTTGCAGCTCCTAACTTTCTAGCTCTTTTGGGCTACCCAAACAAATCTAATCTCTATTTTCCAGTGAAAGGCCCTTTGTAAACACATGATTCTTTCACCTGTTTATTTCAGAGCCTCCCATTCCAGACATTGAATTTATTGCAGTACAAGGAGGTCCTTTACCACCCCTGAGTCTGTGGAAAGCAGAAGACAAAAATGGACCCATCAGGTCAGTAACTATGGCTCTTTGGAGCAAATGGCTGAAGTGGTGAGAGAATGGTACTAAGTAGGCCAGTGATCTTAAGTGCAACAATTCCCTTTTTGGTTCCATGTCCCTGAACTTCACCCTTGATCTTGGTGTCTCCTACCATGGGAGAAATGCTTGACCAAGTATGCTTAGTCTAAAAGGATAAAGCCATAAACAAACCAAAACAAATCACCAAGAACAAAACAAAACATCCATGGATAACTCACTGAAAAACATCTCTATTGAAGAGTCAGCCAACAAGGCATGGCGAGTTAGCAGCATGATTTCACCTGCTAAGAAGTGTACACAAAATGTAGCTGCTAAGATTTGCAAAATGTTGTTAATATGATTCATCTCTGTCCTGTGGTGTATTTGCTCTGAGCCATTTAGATAATGAATTCCAGTCTCCAGAAAGAACTGCAGATGATATATTGCATGGTTAGGACAAGACATCTGTGCACCCTAGGCAAGTTCTGAAATTGTACTGGATCACATGTTACTGCCCAGGAGAAGCCTTGAGCCTTTACTGTAATGCATGACACTTGACTTACCACAGAATAAATATCTAGGGGCCATGGAAATAAGGATTTCTTAGCATGGAGGCCATATTCCTTTATAAAAGCTAATATTAAAACATTTCCCATATTGCACCCTATCTGATAGGGAAGACTGAGCAGCTCTCTTCCCCACGCACCAAATTCATATAATTGTGAATTCTGAAAATATAATTGGGGAAAATGTATAACAAATAAAAGTTCTGAGGGAATACTTAATAATCTCCTTTATTTTAATGAAATAACTCTGGATTTAAGAGACTGGAGTTTTAATTTTTGATAGTCCTTCCAATTCTACATTTTGTCCCAAACCAGCTATTCACCAAGCTCCCTCCAAGGTGCTTTCCAACTCTATTACCCCTCTCCAGGCTTTTCCTCTCCCTTTTATGTTTTGTCTTGCTAAAATAGAATATAAATTATGTGAGGGAAGGAACTGCCTTTCCTTTTGTTTATATTTAGTACCTGGCACATTTTGTTGTCGTCATGTCCTACTCTTCATTTACGATTTTCTTGGCAAAGATACTGGAGTGGTTTGCCATTTCCTTCTCCAATGGATTAAGGCAAACAGAGGTTAAGTGACTTGCCTAAGATCACACAGTTAGTAAGTGCTGAGACTAGATTTGAACTCAGGTCTTCCTGACTCTGGTCCCCATGTTCTATCCATTGAACTATCTAGGTGCCTCCTGAGGTCAAAACTGTTTTCATAATAATACAAAGCTTTGGGGGTTTATTAAAATACCCTTCCCTTTTCCAACTACCTGCGTGAGGCCAGATTTTCTTCGTAGACTTCAACCAGATCATTATATCACAACAGATTGAATACAGTAGCATATGAGAGAATTCAATTATCTTCTATTAAGCTAGACATTAAAGAGATTTGCAAAAAATATATGATAATGCCACTCTAATCACTATTTTTTGTAAAATATAGTTATTTTTTATAAAATATAGTATGTTAACATTAAATAGGTTTGTTATTGTTATTTTGATATAAATTAATAAATATTTTAAAAATCTATCAGTTTTCATTTCTAATATGGTAAATATCAATTAATATAATATCTATGATAAAAGTTTTTAGAGGTCTTCAATAATTTTTAAAAGTGTAAAAGCATCCTGAGACCACAGAGTTTGAGAACCACTGTCTTAAGTGATAATTCTCATGACACTGACAGGTGAGAAAGAAGGCATGGGATGATATATAGGAACATTGTGTGGGATTAGAGAATCATAGAATCCTAGATTTTATCATGGAACGAAGTATAGAAGCTATCTAGAAAATTAAGACCCAGGGAAATAGAGTCTCAAAGGCAGGATTGAATTATAGATTTAGTATTGTCCAGAGTTATCACACTCTGTATGCTGCTATATCAGAGGCCTGCCAAACTCCTTTGTTGCCAGAACCAAATGAAAACATAATAGAGAAAAATGTATAACAAATAAAAATACATAAAACATATATGATGTTAATTTGGAATTTTCTAAGTCAATATGCCACCCATAGGGCTCTTCCAAAAATAAGTTTCTTACCATTGATCTAGTTCAGTGTCATTTTACAACAGGGGAAACTGAGGCTTAAGGTTTAAATGAC